>NC_072859.1:35019776-35619776 GCF_028858705.1 Grus americana
GTAAGAAACTTTTTGCTCTAAAAATCATTAATCTTTTTACTGGCAGGGTCAGAAACCAGAGGCTTTCTTTATTTTTTTAAATTTGTTTTGAAAGGTTTTTGTTTTCCCAAGTTTTACTATTTGTGAAATTCAGCCCAAATGAGCTTGGTTATGTCTTTAAATTGCTTGGCAAAGGGAGTGATCTGAGATAATCCAGTTTGATTTTATGCTCATGTAAAAGCTTGATAAAAGGAAAAGAACCAGTAACAGATGTCAAAATATGTCACGGCGAGTACAGTGGGAGTAGCACTTGGAACACTCTGAACTTCTGCCTGTGCCTTGGCATGTGGGCAATGAATGAATGAAAAGATCACAACGAAACGCAGGTCTGGAATCTCTGCTTTACAACATCATTTTGCTCACTGGGAATATAGAATTGTTTTTCTGCAGGCTTTTCTTCAAGATTCAAAAACTGTTTCCCGATTATAATGTGCTTTTTTTATCTTTTTTAATAAAATAGTTTTTAGCACAGATGTATAAATGTATATATAGTAAAGCAGCAGAGTAGATTCGCCAGCAGTTGAAACTAAGGCGTCACCTTCAGTTAAGGAATTTTTGCTGTTATACGGAAGGGAGGAAACTCATGCTATGACCAGGAGATTTAACTAAGGCTGTCTAATCCTTGCAGAATGAGGCATTCGCTGTAATATTTTGTATTGGGTTTTGTGGTTAGGCCAAGCGAATGTAAAAACCCTTCTGCTTCTCTCTGTTAGTCCTTGTACTGCCTGTGCATCGTTTTTCACAAGGAAAAAGTGATTAATGCAAAAACGTGCAAAGCTGTTCAAAACAAATACTATATTTCATGAGCACAGAGCTTGATAAAATACTATACCTGTACGTCCTATATCAAAACTACATCATTATATCAGTACATCTGTCACGTTGATCTGGCTTGTAAGAGTTTTGGTATAAATTTATTCTCTGATGTATATAGTTCATTAGAAGTATATATTATCATTGAAAACAATCAAGTTGCAACAATGTATTCATTACTTAGCTATGTATCTGTGATTACTTTTAACAGCACAGAATATATTTTATTTGATGGGTTGAGATTAACTCATGATTTGGAGAACAAAAAGGGGAAAAATGACATTACAGACCCCAGACAGCTACAAAACATCTGTCCCTGATTGCCTCTACTACAAAATCTTTCTTTTATTATAATTGTGAGGAATTTGAACTGAAGATGAAGAAAATTTTTTTCTTAGCAACTCCCTCTTACTCGGCATTGATAATGCTATTTAATTAGCATAAACTTTTTCTTTTTACCCCAACCATCACACTGGTTGCCTTTACTGTTGTTAAATTCTGGAGCCATCTCCTATCTGAAGAGATCTGAGTTCCCACTGAAATCAATATAGCGATGCCAGTGAAGAGTCTGGTCATTTTTCTTGTGTAGACACTGGCTGAACGTAGACACTTCCTGGAGCGAGTCTGCTGAAGGGCCACGAAGGTCATCATGAGCCTGGAGCACCTTTCGTGTGAGGAGAGGCTGAGAGAGTGCTGGGGCTGTTCAGCTTGGAAAAGAAAATGCTCAGAGGGCATCTAAATAAATGTTTAAATACCTGATGGGAGGGATTGAAGAAGTTGGAGACAGGCTGAGAGTGGTTCATCCTGGAGAAGAGAAGGCTCCAGGGAGACCTTAGAGCCCCTTCCAGTCCCTGAAGGGGCTCCAGGAAAGCTGGAGAGGGGCTGGTGCCAAGGGCAGGGAGTGACAGGCCAAGGGGGAATGGCCTGAAGCTGCAGGAGGGGAGATGGAGATGGGATGTGAGGCAGAAATCCTTCCCTGTGAGGGTGCTGAGGCCCTGGCACAGGGTGCCCAGAGAAGCTGTGGCTGCCCCTGGCTCCCTGGCAGGGTTCAAGGCCAGGTTGGATGGGGCTTTGGGCAAGCTGGGCTAGTGGAGGGTGTCCCTGCCCAGGGCAGAGGGTTGGAACTAGATGATCTTTGAGGTTGTGTTGGGTTTGCGTGGCAGGGTTTTGGTAGCGGGGGGAGCTACAGGGGTGGCTTCTGTGAGAAGCTGCTAGAAGCTCCCCCTGTGTCTGACAGAGCCAATGCCAGCCGGCTCCAAGACGGGCCCGCCGCTGGCCAAGGCCAAGCCAATCAGCGCCTCTGTGATAACATATTTAAGAAGAAGAAAAACACTTAGAGGGGGAGAGCTTTTGCAGCCGGAGAGAGGAGTGAGAAGATGTAAGAAACTCTGCAGACACCAAGGTCAGTGCAGATGGAGGGGGAGGAGGAGCTCCAGGCGCCGGAGCAGAGATCCCCCTGCAGCCCGTGGTGAAGACCATGGTGAGGCAGGCTGTCCCCCTGCAGCCCATGGAGGAAGGATGAGGGGGTGTAGCGATTCCACCTGCAGCCCGTGGAGGACCCCACGCTGGAGCAGGTGGAGGCACCTGAAGGAGGCTGCGGCCCGTGGGAAGCCCACGCTGGAGCAAGTTCCAGGCCGGACCGGTGGACCCGTGAAGAGGGGAGCCCACGCCAGGGCAGGTTTGCTGGCAGGACTTGTGACCCCGTGGGGGACCCCACGCTGGAGCAGTTTGCTCCTGAAGGTCTGCACCCCGTGAGAGGGACTCCATGCTGGAGCAGGGGAACGATGAGAGGAGTCCTCCCCCTGAGGATGAAGAAGCGGCAGAAACACCGTGAGATGAACTGACCGTAACCCCCACTCCCCGTCCCCCTGTGCCGCTGAGGGGGGGAAGGTTGAAGCCGGGAGTGAAGTTGAGCCCGGGAAGATGGGGGGGGGGGGGGGAGGTGTTTTAAGAGTTGATTTTATTTTCTCATTCCTCTACTCTGTTTTGCCTAGTAATAAATTAGATGAATTCCCTCTCTAAGTTTGGTCTGTTTTGCTCGTGACGATAATTAGTGAGTGATCTCTCCCTGTCCTTATCTCGACCTGCAAGCATTTCGTTATGCCTTTTCTCCCCTGTGTGCCGCTGAGGGGAGTGAGAGAGCGGCTCTGGTGGGCACCTGGCCCCCAGCCAGGCTCAACCCACCACAGAGGTCCCTTCCACCCAAACCAGTCTGGGATTCTGTGATTCTCAGTGGTGCCCAGGGATGGGACTGGAGACAACGAGCACAAACTGAAACACATGAAATTCCATCTGAACATAAGAAAACAATTTTTTACTGTGAGGGTGACTGAACACTGGAACAGCTTGCCCAGAGGGGTTGAGAAGTCTCATCCATGGAGATATCCAAACCCAACCAGACACAGTCCTGGGTAACCTCCTCCAGCTGTCCCTGCTTGATGCCCTGCAGGGGATTGGACCAGATCATCTTGAGAGGTCCCTTCCACCCTCAACCATTCAGTGATGCTGACTTCTGTCAGCTTTTCCACTCCTTTGGCTTTGGCTATGAGTGCAGGAATGACAGTTTACTTTCCTAGGTTAAAACTACATAGGAAACAAACTTATAATCAGGAGGCATGAAACCCAAAGGAATAAGATAATATTGTGGCGTGAACTGCTGATGGTAATTTAAATTCTATGTGAGTTGATTTGAAAAAGTCTAAAGGATTGACATGGCATTTTTGAGCCAGCCCTCTTGGTTCATCTTGTCTAGTTTTCATAGTGCTGGATGTACAAAAAAACCAGAGGTATGTTCCTTTAAAAAATGTTGTTCTATATTATTTAAGTTTTAGGAGATTAGTCACAAATTTCAATTGTGTTTTTGGTGTAGATTCATATTGATTATTTGTCTCCATACTACTGATAATGCCTTTTAAATTGTGGTATTAATTTACTAAGTGGTGTTGAGGTGTTTCCTACAAAGGCAGTTTTCTTTCCAAGGAACATTGTGTCTCGTACAACACACATAGAGGAAAAATTGCAGAATTATATCACAAGTTTGATGTAGAGCAACGGTGAAAAACTAAAAACTTGGTGCTTGTTGAGTTTCCCAAAGCTAGAGCAGGATTTCCTACTGAATCTCAGTGATGTGTCTTGCAGTGCAGGCAGACGGAGTCATCACTGTTGGAAAGCCCATGGTTAACGTGCCAGCGATACTAAACCGTGCGTTTGGTTCACCCTCGTGAGGACACACAGTAAAATGTGTTTGGTTCACCCTCGTGAGGACACACAGTAAAAGCAGGGCACCTCATCTTCTGATATGTTGTGCTTAATTTCATGGCACCACCTTGTGAGGTAGATCCTGGCTTAAGTTCCAACTCCTTTGTTCTTGCCATTGTAGAGACGCAAGAAAATCTTCCTAGGACAAGGAAGATTCTTCATGAAGAAATTAATGTGTAGATACTTAGATTATGAGAACTGTCGATCAGGGGCACTTAGAAGTGCTCATACTTCTTTCTGGAAAGTGTTAAGTGATTTCAGTTCCGTGCCTTCAGATCAACATGCACAAAGTCCATCTCCTAAAGCATTAATCAGAGCATTTCCACCATATGGAAGTGAACTAATCAAACCCACTTTCACTGTCTCACAGTTAGCAGTACTTGGGTTCCTTCCTGACCAGGGTCTCTCAGTCTGCTATAAAGACAGTAGAATTGCATACACGCTTTTGAGGGAGTTCCTGACGTTGTCAAAATTTGAAGTTGGACAGCTAATTCTGAAATGAAGGTATTTTCCTAAGTTATTGGGAAAATGTCAGCATTTAATTTAAATATTTTTTCTGTGCAATATATTGATTTTTGTTTCAATTAGTTCATTACTTGTCACTAAGAGTTCATAATAACATCTGATGTCATTTGAGATTATTTGACATGGCATATGGATGTCATAGATATGAAAGTCAAAATATTATCTTTATTTTATTTTGTTTTTGAAACAGTAGCGACAAATTGATACATTTTGCCTTAATTTTTGGTCAAAGTTTCTCCTGTTTGTGTTATAATGAAACATCTTGGCAGTTTGAATCAGAAAATATTAGACACCTTGTGAGTGAATTGGAGGAGCAGCTTTTTTCAGTAGCCTAGAAATGTTATCACAGTCTGACACATGGGTGTTAAAAACAGCTGCTCCTCTAATTAGTTCACTGAGTATTTCATTTTTCTACATGACTTGAAATGATAAGACACGCCATACTGTGCACTCTTACAATTGAAACAACGTGAAATAATAGAAAATGTACTAAATGCATTTTGCAACAAAGGCTTGATTCTGACATTGGTCTTGAAACTTTGAAATTTTGTTTTGAAACAGAAGTGCTGAGTTTCAGTGACCTCAAACAATGTCTTCAAAGCATTCAAACAAGAAGTTTTCAACAAGGGTAAATCTAACATTCTGTGTGTTGATTTTCATGAAACTTAATGGCATCTGAGATACTAATTAATGCTTAGTCTCATTTTTGGTTTTTTTGTGCACGGCATTATATTTACGAAGTTTGTCTGTCTTTGGGAACACGGATACATGCACATCACTATTTTCTGTAAAATATAAGATGTTTAAAACACCATTGTTGGAATATTAATTTCAGATTAGATTATGGGAAGTTTTACTTTCTCTTTTTCCTTAATAGTAAATGATCAATTGCTTTTAACCAGAAATGGAGCCTGCCATGACAGGTGGCTTTGTCTTAGATTCTTCTCTTCTTTTGCTTATGAAAGACAGACTTGGGTTTTGTGTAACTTTTCACTTCTCTTTCTTTAAAGATGAGAGAGCTTCTGCATCTCTTTACATTGGGAATTCCCATATAACACATTTTAACTAGAAAAGTTCACAGAATTGTAGAATCACAGATCGGTCGAGGTTGGCAAGGACCTCTGGAGATCACGTAGTCCAAGACCTTGCTGAAGCTGTCCCCTGGAGCGAGCTGCCCAGGACCATGTCCCATCAGGTTGGGTATCTCCATGGATGGAGACTCCACAGCCTCCCGGGGCAGCCTGTGCCAGCGCTCGGTTACAGTCACACTGAAAAAGTATTTTCTTACGTTCAGATGGCATCTCATGGTAGTACGGAGATACTTCAGTCCCTTCCTCATATTACTGGCCCCTCCCTGGGCTCACTCCAGTAAGCCCATCTTTCTCTTGTACTGGGCACAGCACTCCAGGTGTGCCCTCCCCAGTGCTCAGGGGAAGACTCACCTCCTTCGACACGTGAAAAAGTTGTGTACGACTAATTATACAAAGAAGGATAGCAAACAAATTAAACGTGACTAAATACGAGGGGGGGAAATTGCATTTTAATGTTTATGGTTACATATTAGTATTTAAATGTACTTTTAAAAGTATATGTTTATGTCCTTTTGAAAGTAAATGTTTAGATGCAAAATTCCAACCTCGATTGCATTTGGGTGCTACGAACTGAGATTTTGGTTGTGAGTCATCTTTAGTCATAGCAGAGTCTGACATTTCTATTTGGAAAGGGCAAATACTCTACACTTAGGTGGAGGAATTTGGCCAATTTAGATTTGTTATTGACTGATGGAGTGTTTCAGAAGTGGAGGAGAGGAAGAAGTCAACATCTTCTGTTTACCTCCTCCCTTATCTCTGTTTAATATCACAATCTCATGAAGTAACATAAAATGCCAGGCTGGCAAGTTTTTTTCCAGCAGTAAAGGCCAGGCCAGACTTTTTTATAGGTATATCAGCATCACTTATCAAACATGCACGCTGCATTTGAATGGGCTACTTGTGTACAAACGCAGCAGCTTAACAGATGGTAAAACTATGGCTTAAAATGTGGCTGCTGCCCATGTACGTAAGGCGGGAAAAATATTTGGTACCCTTTTCTTTATGAAAATGCAAGGGAGCCATTGTACATTAGTTATGCCATGCTGCAGAGCTTTCAACAAGCTTTCAAATTTCAGGTATGCGTCTGTAAACTGATGGTTCTTTTTAAGAAAAAATTCCCTAAAAGAAAAAAACTAACTCAAGAAAATGTGAAGAAAAAAACTTGTTCTAAACCAGTAGGAACTTCTTTCTCTGGCAGACTGACATCTATTATAATCAGCTTCTAAATCCAGAAGACAGGTTCTTTGTCAGCTAAATAATATCTTTTTTCTATCATAGAAAGTGACAAAATGAAATCCTTTTCTTATAACTCTGCCTGTTCGAAATTGATGCTCACAGATCTCACAGTACTAGTTCAGCCACTTCCATCCTCATCTCCAGAAATTCTCAAACTTAAGAGGCTTCTCTCTTTTTTGGTGCATGTTTCTGTGTATATATTCTTGACTCGGCTTGCAGCTCACCTGAACTGGAAGTGAGCGGTAAGCCCTAACCAAACGTGTGATGGCCCCGATTCACCGCTCCGCTGCTCCAGGACCTACCGAAGGAGCTCGGCTCAGCTCTGCGGTGGCACAGCACCGCAGGAGCGCTGCCAGGTTCACAACCACGTTTCCTTTGACCTGGTGCGTGAACGGGGAGAAAGGGTCCTTGCGATGCTGTGGGTAAGGAACTTGCGTGAGATTTCATTTCACAGGGTCTGTTCCCGCCCTTCCCTGAAGTGTTTTATCCATTCTTACAGACCAGCCCCTTACCCAGAATAATTGCCGCACGCTCTTTGTGAAACTGTTCTCCTGTCATTTTTCCCCAAATCCCTTCCAACCTGTTTTATTCACAGTAAATAGCCAATTACACTTGACTTGTCTGGTTTAAATACTTCAGGCAGTTCTTCTTAAGCCTTCCAAACAGTTTGTTTAAAGCCAGGAGGTGGCCAGAGTTGCAATGTGGTGTACATTTCTGCTCATGGGAACGAGCCTACCGGGACGTTACCGGGATATCTCGTTTCTACCGGCCCCGTCGTCTGTGTTTTGCCGATGTGTTGGCCCGTGCTGTGAAATCAGGCCGCAGAACTTTGAGAGTGGGACAGCAGAGTCTGACTGAGACCTCCGAACGTTACCTAGAAGCACAGGGCAGTCGTAACAGTTCTGCGGGCTTCGATCGAATACTCGTCTTGGTCCTGAATTTTTGAACATCGGGATGTAAAGTTAGGGAAGCCAGTAACTTCTCTCCATTTCGATCTGGTGGCACAGCTGCAAACTTGTCCTGTTATTTTTTTTGTTAGATTTTTCTATAGCTCTATCTGCAGCAAACAAATTAGGGAAAGATGCCCAAACCTTCAGTTTTTATTTTTTTTTAATGATAAATAAAGAAATAAGTCCAGGTGCATAAGCAGAAATGTCTATTTTGTAGAATTTGGCAAAAGATTTCAGAATATTAGAATTAACATACTTATACTTTTACTTATCCTTTCCATAATACCAATGCCAATTTAAAGTAATCTAAGGAATTTAACTGGAATTGTTCCTGTGATACGCAGAACATTTAGACCTGGATGTGGTCAGTATAGCAGAGAGATAAGAAGAGGAAGGACTTGTTGAATTTTATTGTTGATCTCTAGTTTGATCACAGCAGGCAGTTTTCAGCCTGAAAGCTAATATGTGATTGGTGTCTGATTTGCTAGGATTAAAACAAATGGAGAAATGTGTCAGAGATTACTTTGAATAAAAAGCAGGAAGAACTTAATTAAAATTTTCTGTCTAATTTTAAATTTTATTTAAATTCAATTTAATAGCTGTTCTCTACTGATACGAAGAAGTGGTTTTGCTGAGAACAGCGCTGAACGTACATTTGAAGGCATATTAAGGCTAAATGGTATTTGCTGAAGGCATTTCATGAAGTGAAAGTCATTGAATGTGTTGAAGATTCACGCTCCCTTACTAAATACTTGATGAATTCTTTTTTTTTTTTGAACTGCGGAATATCAGCATACTTACCAAACATTTGCTATTTTCAGAAGATTTCTAAAATTAAAAAATTTCCAGATTAAAAGCAGTTCCAGCCTGATTTTGGCAGCTGTCAATACCCAACAGTTTGAATCTCAAAATATTGTCTTAAAAAGTTAACTGGCAGATGTGCAGGATGAAACTTGGGAGCATCTGAACCACAGAACAGGACCAATTTCATAACTAATGGACTAAATATCATAACTAGGAAGGAAATAAATGTAAAATATGTGTACAGGGGTTTTTTTGTTTATTTTTCTTTGTTTGTTTCCGAGCTTTAATTTGGAGAGTAAAGAGAGTAGCTACATAATGTGTTGTAAATAAATAACTATCTACGCATATGGTTTAAACCAACCAACCATTCAAAATTCCCAAGTTGGAAGTTGTCAGGTTTCTGACAAGGAACAGGCAACAAGCCTGTTAAAATACTGTTTACGTGTATTTAATATTCTACATGACACCAGAACCATGATCGCTAATGTCTTTCTGTTCCATTTCTGAGGAGCATAATGATGCAGGTATTTTTTTACATCTTTTGGAAAAAGTGGAACAGGATTTTACTCCAAAAAACCCTTTCCCATGCTGCTGCATCGTGTAATGAAAGTGGACACCTGATAAGAAGGAGAGCTTGACACGACCTTCAGCTAAGTTCTTTTTCCTGGTCTTAGATATTTTCGGTGTATGAACTGAACTTCTAAACGAAAGCCTATGACTAAACAAGGCATAGGACCTTAGGGTTATTGAAGTTGAGGAGTAGAGAGCCTGTGGTCCAACTCTTGCTCAAAGCAAGGCGAGCGCTGATGCCGGGTTAGGCTGCTCATCCTCTTGAGTATCTCTGGGGTGAGGATCCCTCAAACTCTCGGGCCCCCCTCTTCTAGTACCTGACCGCATTAATTGTGGAGACTTTTTTCCTTTTGTTTACTCGGAATTTCGTGTGCTGCTACATGTGCCTGTTACCTTGGCCTTTTCCTGTGCGCCTCCGAGAAGAGTCGAGGTCTGTCCTCTCTGCAGTCCCCCAGTGTGCAGATTAAGAGAGCAGTTAAATGCAGTCAATTAATAGTTTAAATAACAGTACTTTAGAACATTGGTTTTGTTCATACCTTACATAGCCAGATAAGGTCAACAAAGATTCTACAAGGATGAATCTGGTTTTGATGACTTTGTAACGGTTTCTATTGCTTCTTCTGAATTTCCTTATTCTGTTAGACTTGTGTCTATTCTATCAAGCTCATGCCTATAAATGAGCATGTTGGCAAAGGAGTAAGTAGGTATAAATAGCCTCTGAATGAATTTAGGCCAGTTATTAATAGTAGTACGAAACTCAGAAAAAGTGAAGTTCTACCAGAACATTCCAGTAGGACTAGCCAGGAGCAAGAGAACACTCGGCTGGAGATGGAGTTAGAAGGGTTTGGGTAGGAGGTTAAATGCCGTGGTTGTAAACTGTGGTAGGGCATCACCAGAAAAGTTCCTTCCCGTCCTATAGTCCTCTGCCTCTCTGTTTTTATTCTTTAAGAACAGTGGCATAGGCTGTTAGGATGTTGTTCATCTTTCCGATACCATCTGTTTTCCTTGGTGGGAGGGAGAAATGGGATTCATTCCAAGCTGTTCCAAATGTTTTTTCCTCATTCAGGCTGAAATTCAGATGTTCGTGTTCAGTTTCTAATGCGGTTCAGTGGCACTCAGAGTACTGTACTCTGGGCAGTCCTGATCCATATGTCACTTGACCCAACAAAGCTGTAATCACCTCTTTACAGAGATAAAAAGGTTTGAGGCAGTTGCTGTGAAATGAAAGGACGGTGGTTCATCGGTGGAGCTATCATTGCATTCCTTTGCTGGATTTACAATTTACTCTTTCTTATGTATCGACTAAATGCCTTCGCCTAAGTTTTTGTTCAGCTTTTGTTCCAGTTCTGCCTCTATCTGTTCCTACGTGGCTTCTCTGTAATCATCTTGACTACTGGTGATTTTTCATGCATTTCCAGACTCTTTCATGTCCCACTCCAAATTCTTTTTATTTTCCACTCCATTAAAATAACGGACGGTGTCTTGATCTTGTTCATGCAGCCTGTCCTCATTTTTAGATCCATGTATTTTTTTTCAACAGGCAACTGACAGTCTGAGCACGGTGGCATTCTTTTTTTAATTTATTTCAGTCTGCAGTTCTATGCCTTCAAATCAGTGAACCTCACCAAAAAGCTGAGGCTGAGAAACTGGCTCTGAAGCCTGAAAACTACTCTTCAGAACTTTTTCCTGGCTTTTGCAATGTCTTCTGCAGAAGAGCTTTCTGCAAGTCCCTCTCTTGCATGACAACACTGGGTAAAACTGTCAAAACCAATGTAGCTGAGGGTTGGAAATATTGTCTGTTGGAAGTCCTTGCAGCAGTTACAGCTAAACGCCGTTCTTCATGTGCGGAGCCACTCAAGCCATGAGCAATAACAACTCTGCGGGTGTTGTCTCATCCCCTCCTGTCTTCTGAAGGTGGTTTAAAGATAGCCTTGCTTACCAGTCAATAGACGAAATTAAATACCTTGATAGTTACCAAAATTATTTTGTTTCTTTTAAACTAAGTCCTACTAGGATGTTTTTTGCTTTTTTAGGCTATGGAGGGATTGAATTTTTATTTTGCTGTTCTAGAACTCACAGAAAGAATGTGTATAATTAGATGTTAGCAGAATCATGGCCAAGTTATGAGAGCTGACTACCTATAGTAAATTAGCAAATGCATGACTTCTCATTTCTTTTCTGTTTGTGCAGTGGTGTTTGGTAATCACCCAGAAGTAAGGGCTTTAATGTGCATAATTCAAGTGTATGGGGTTTTTGGTTTGGTTTGGTTTTTGATGTGGACATCCACATCCATACAGCAGCCTTTTCCATTGCCTTCCTGGCTCTCACAAAGAGAATCCAGAGAGAGAGAGAGAGACTGTAAAGTGACAAAGCATCTTTCAACTGTTGAATTACAAATATGTTCTAAATATTTCAGTTTAGATTAGCATTAAAATGTTCTGATGAGTCAGGCAATAGCAAAAGAAATATGTCAAATGCAAAAGAACACTGGAGTAGGTATGGTGGAGCATCTTCTGCTATGCTGCTCATGGAGAAATTTATCAATGCACGATTTTTGTAATTGGCAGTAGAAATGTTGCTGGACTCATTTAATTTGAAATAAACTGATGAAATTACAAACTATCTAGATAAATTTATAAAAACTTCAGGAAAATCCTTGAGTCATTTGCTGCTTACACTGTAAGAATGACAAAATAGGGATTATTCAGTTTGATTATGGAGAACGATATATCAAATACAACATTGATGCAGCTCAGAAAAACTAGTTAAATCTTTATAGAATGCATCTGCTTGAGTGTCGTATTCTGAAGCAGATGAAATTGCATTATTGATGGTTCCCGTAAGAATTAACCCGAACTTTTTAAAATGAGGTAAGGAGTATATTTTAACACCTTTACAAATATTAGTAAGACTACTATGGCATAGCTGTAACTCAGGCAGATCTGGGTGTATCTTTTCAGTTTCATTTGGCATTAGCTTAGTACCTGCTTCAGTGGAATTTTTGCTTTGGCTTGTAGTGGTCCAGATGATGATAATACTTGGTACCTGGTGCAGACACATGTCCGTTAAAATACCATAGTTTTGCTCATTTGGTCAAGGACAGGAAAGTCCACATTTCATTTCTCTCTAGCTCCTAACAACATGCCTCCAGGCCAAGCTTGCACTCCTTTTTAGACTTCTTGTCACCAGAGCAGATTGTACAATGGAAGTTGCATGTCTGTTCATAAGGTGCTGCCAAAAGGCTATCGCCATTTATATACAGCCAAGACTTAATTTAGCAGGTGGGTGGATGCTAAAATATTGCTTAGTCCTTTGTCCACATTTTTTTAATCTTGTTTCAGGCTGTGAGAAATTATGTTGGACATTTAGCATTCATTGTGCTTGCTCGGGGGAGGTGTCTTAGCCCTTGAAGAATGTCTGCTAAACTAAATGAGCTGAGACAAGGAAAGACCTTATGTTTTGTAAGAGTGAACAGTTAGCGATTTAATTATGACCACCGGACAAAAGCGTGCATAAGCAAGGGAAATACTAAAAAAAAAAAAACCCCAAAGAAAACCATTGTTGCTGAATGGAAAGAATGTGCCAAAGTGCTTGAATCTTCCAGAGCTGTTATATCCACACCTGCGATTTCTGATGATCGGATGAACCCCTCCATTAAGAATCAAGCCCATGTATTTTTGAGTGGAACAATTTGATGCAGTTCTGGTTGATGATCCCAGTTTACAATGAAAGTGATAAAATTCTCTTCAGAAAGTCATTGCTAAGATTGCATAATTGGGCATTAAAGTTCTGATTATACTTTACAAACTCCAGGACTTTGTTAAAAACCTGACATTCCAATGTACTAAATTTTAGAGTTTGACAGCTCAGCTGTGAGAATTTTTTTTAGAGAACATTTGTACCATAAGAACAGCATGTTAATTGACTAAAAAAAACTGGGACAGATTAATCATGGGAGGGAACACGATACTTAAGAGAATGTAGTTCTAGAGCCCTCTGCTGATGAAAACCCTCAGAAATACAGTTCTTTTCAAATGCCGTTTTTTGGACTGGCCTGGGCTATTCATCCCATCCATTTCACACCCCTACCTTGTGGAATAAATCCACACACCGAGGCGGCTTTCTTGTGCTGCTGACCGAGAGGGAGCCTCCAGGACCAGCTTGCTCCAGACCCTGGGCTTCCACGTGGCCACGATGCGGTGAGGTCCATCAGCTCTGTGGCGTGGGCAGGTCTGTCTCCAGGCCTGGTTTAGCACCCGCATTTTGCAGGGACGTCAGTTCTCATTCAGCGGTGGCCGTGATGGTAACGGAAGTTCTGTATGTATTCTGCCTAAAACATCAGAAAATGGTGAGTACTATTGATTTATGTGTTGAAAGAGTAGAGAGAATAGACATGAGCTAGAAAAGCAACCAGCAGAGAGTACACGCTAACAGCTAATACCTTCCCCACGAAAATCGACGCAGTGTCTTGCAGCCTGCCTTTCTTTTTTTTGTTTGTTTTTCAGTGTTATCGGTTAAACACGAGCCCCTCACAACACGGCATGCCTTATTGCCGGGAGTGGTTTTAGTGGCTATGTAGGAGGATGGAACAAAGCAAATAAATAGACATCTTTATTTTCCATGATGCCCCTAAGCATATTTATTATCCCTACTGCATAGTAAGCCTGACTTTTTGAGGTGTTCCCGTATCTAACGTGTTAGAGTGACCATTGTCACTCTAACGTCTTGAGAGTGGCTGATCTAAGCTGATAAGACTCCCTGGACTTTGATACGGAGTTTACATCCACAAACTGCTGAATAGATTTTTTTTTTTTTAATTTGTTGTTAAAAACAGGAGCTGGATTTGTGTCAGGCAATCAAAGGCCCTCTTTCTTGTTCTTTGGGAACATCTGAAGCAAAAAAAGAGGTCGGGTAGGGGGTTTTTCAGATTTATAAAGCCAAGGCCTTCTGGCACAATCATTTACTTGAAAAAGAGAGGAGCAGTCCTAAAGTTGCCCTTAAATCTGCCGTTTTCTTGTACGAGTGGCAGTTACTCTGAGCCCAAGCAGGAACACCCGGAGCAAGGGACACAAAACAGATAAGGAGCTGCGGCAGTTCTGTAGCTTTGCTCTGGGACTGGGTTGGGCTGGGCTGGGCTCTGCTGGGCTGGGCTGGGCTCTGCTGGGCTGGGCTGGGCATGCTGGCTCTGCTGGGCTGGGCTCTGCTGGGCTGGGCTGGGCTGGGCATGCTAGCTCTGCACTGGGTTGGTAATGGCAGCATTGGCAGAGAAAGGCCCTCCACTTTACACACTGTTCTGAATTCATCTCAAGATGATGGGGCAACTGATACTGGCAAAACATGTTTAAACCACAGCAGAGAAAACTGCAAAATGTTTTTCAGTGTAAAAATCTGGGCTACTGAAAGAAAGTGAGAATGTGCCACCCACAAATTTCCTTAGGGAAGTGAAATCAAATTTTAAGAAGCCATTTGCCAGTGCTACATTATATGATGATAACGTTAACAAAAAGATCATCCTTGTGATCTCCAATGGCTGTGTAGACAACCATAATGTTGGAAATCTCCCTCTTGCAGTTACTAGTGGTGTCCTCTCTGAGTCTTCAATATTCTTTGTATGTGTTTAATAAACTGATATTCACTCATGAAAACCCAGTAAAGAGGTAGGCTCATTTGCCATGGCACAATTAACTTCTTCCAAGAGTCATATGTCATTTTTGCATTGGTCCACATCTTTTCTTCTCTCCTGATATTTCTTGTTATGCCAGCCTCCAGAGTCATTTCCCAGGATTGTCCCCTGCCATAGAATTTGAACCTTGTGAGATTTTAAGGAGAAGTCAGTATGGTTGGACAGAAAGAGAATACTCTCTGCAGATCCTTCCTGTGAATTCATATAAAAAAATTCATAGTTCTGCAATTATATAATATAGTCTTTATGGTAATGAAATGAACTTTTTCTAGTATAAATGTATTTTAAACTCTGGAGATGAAATAAATACACAACCCCCTGAGTTCTGGGGGGGCGTTAATTGAGGGTGTCTGTGTGCTTAATACTTCACAGCTCAAGGTGAGTGATGGGACTGGTTGGTGTTGAGGGGAAAGGGCAAAATTCACATTTTATTACTTGATTCTGGCTAAAAATATGCAAGAGAGAAACGTGGCAGCTACTGTATACATTGAAATACAGAGGAGATGTACTCAGGTATTCATGGGTAGTGAGGTATTTCTAGAGATAAATGTCTGGTTAGATGTAAAATTGTATGTCCATATTCAAGCAACCAGTTTTCATGGATACTTGTGGGAGTTATTTTTTTAAGATGTCACTTGTGCTGACATTTTGGTATACAGACATAGGCTTCTGCACGTTGATAATTCGACTTACGAACATACATGCAAGCATATTACAGCACGGATGTATAGCATTAATGGGTATGGTGAAACAAATGGGGAGCACTGAAAAAAAGTTGCATCTGTAGCCAGAAAGGAGGGTAGAATAGCAGAAGAAAGAGGAACTGATGGCCAATAAAAGGTTTTATATTTTTCTTGGCAAAATTTGAGATCTTCTATAGAAAGAAGCGAGAGTAAGCAGGGGGAAAAGTTTTTAGTTGCGAGTGAACAATGGTAAGAACTAAGTCATGCGTTTGTGCAATTCATTTGGAGAATCTGAATGTTTATGTAGGAACTCATAGAAGAGAAAATAATCGCGTAGAAAGCCAGCTTGATTATTGGCAATAGTTGTGGTAGTGCATAACTCGAAAGCCAGATGCAGGGGGTTGGGGAGGGGAAGGAAGGAGGATGGGAGCCAGAAGAGCGGCTTGAAGGTAAGACCTGTGGTTGGGATGTGGAGGACAAAAGGGGATGTATGAAGGAGAGTGAGTCAAGAACTGTGTTAAAATCAGGAAGGAAGGAGAGGATGAGGCAAATGAGAAGCTACTGCTGGTGGGTGATTGGAAGAAAAGGCTAAAGAAGGTAGGTGCCTTCTGGGGAATAGGTTATGCAAAATATACCAGAAGGATACCAGGAGATGTTGAGACAAGAGAGCAGATAAGCAACAGAGACCAGAGAGTAAGCAGTACTTCTGACACTTCAGTCACTTGGGAAGTGGAAGAGTTGAACCAGGTGATGGGAAGGTGAAGTCAAGACGCTTCCCATACAAGCAGAGTGTGGTGAAGAAGACAATCAGGGATCAAAAAAGGCTTTGGATGGACTATAGCTGGTGATAACGTGGAGGGTGATAGGGAAAAGCGTGTCTGTTACAGGGCTGTCCCAAGAGGAACACTTTGATGAAAGGTCAAGAGGAGGTGGCCGGGAGCATCACAAATAGGAAAGGAGAAGCCCAGAGCTGCCTGCCAGTGCTGTAACGCGCCGTGGAGTGCATGCTGAGCTGGTCCCGTAACCACCGTCAGGGACGGCGTGAGCGAGGGGATCGGCATTATTGTGGCACTGCCAGGTTACTCAGTGCCTGCATGGCCCGGTTTCTTTTTGGCGCACGCGAAGAAGCTGTGGATGAGGAGGGGTGGAGCGATGCACGAGCAGATTCCGTTCTGGTGTGGAACTAGGACACAGTCTGCACCTGGGCTGTGGGCTAGACTTCACGTGGGCCTCAGGAAAAACACAGGGAAAAGTAGGAATATTCACAGTGGTGACATTAAGGGACAGAACCTGTCTCAGGGTGGAGTGTGAGTGGTGGTGAGGGTTGGCAAAAAAATTCACGTGGAATCAGAACTGTATTTTTTGTGATCAACAAATTCCTATTTTTTGAAAAGGAAAAGGTTTTTGAAAAATGTTTGTGACTGGGCGTGAACGTTCAGCATGGTGAGCGAGCAACGTGCGTTTTCTAGGCAGTTCGTTATATGTATTTCAAATGTAAGTGTGTTTTGGAAATACAGATGTCTAAACAGATAGGTATTATGACATGTTGAAAAGGAACTTAACCTCCTTCTGTTTTAGACCTCGGTAATATCTGCTGCAGTGTGACTGTATCATGCACGCGCTGAGCAGGGCAGCAGTGACAACAAGGAAGAGAAAGGTCCCTTGTCCCAGCACATCTTTGCCTGGGTTCTTTCAGAAGATCAGCTTTCATTCTGAGTCATGGTCGTCACTTTTCATTAAAACTTTCTTTGCCAGCCGCAGTTTGTAGTTGCACATTATCATCTCTGGAACTTTCATTCTGCGAACTCAGCAAAATGCGTACGGTTTTCCTGTAGTAAGCTCCTGCTAAGCTGATTAATGTCAGGAATAATGCAGACGGATTGTGATGTAAACCACTGCAAAGTAATTGGGTATTCTGTATGATCCTGTTCCTCTAGGAGGAAGAAACCCAGACTTAATGAAAGTTATATAGCTCGTATTTAAATACCAATTTGTTTAGTTGATGTATTTAGCAGGTAAATTAAGTTTTCCATAGTGTTCCTTTGGATAGCAGTTCTAGCCATCATATGGGTAGCAAAATCCATTACACCATAAGGCAAGAAATAAAACATATTTCATACTAAATTTCATACCAGATCATCTTTTAAACTGAAGGATGACTTCAAGTAAAAGCTGAAACACATCAAAGATCTAAGTTTAAATGTAAATTTCCCAGGTTCCAGAGAGCACACTCTCCAAAGAAGGCTATTTCTTGTCTCAGTTTGTTGGGATTCTCTCCTACTTGAATGTCTGCTGGGTGGGCCATCAAAGTGATTGTAATTTCTAGCAATTAAGAGCCTAATTGTTGATTTCCAACATGTGCCACCAACATGCACATGCACTGAAATTCTGTCAGTTCTTTTATGAAAAGAAACTGAACAAACCTGGAGTTTTCTGTAAGGTTATGCAAAAACTGTCTTGAGGGAGAATAGGATACAGATTTTTAAAAAGCCCAAAGCACCAGAACTCTTCTTGCTGTCACCAAGCAGTCTTTGTTCTTGGAATCGTCATTGTCTAAGGTGAAGATCATCGGAAAAACAGTTACTCAGAAAACCTCACTTAGGAATTTCAAAGCAAGACCAGTAGTAAGCTTTAATTGAAATCAATGAATATCTTATCATAAAAGGTAAAGATTGGGTCCTGCGTCACAGAGGGGGTTAAAGGTCTGGTTATTTAGAACTGACTGATATTTTGTAGAAATAATTCTGTCTTAAATTTTACTTTATTCTTTTTGCAAATTTCCCACATCTCATGATGGTGAAGTCATCAGTGACGTCCCAGATCTTGTAGCAAAGGTAGAGAAAATTACCTTTCTAATAATCGTATACAACTTTCTGAGAGTAATATTCTCAGGAGACCTAAGGTGAAGTTGAAATCTGATTATTCATGCTTGGTTATTTTATTTCAGGATTAGCAAAATCTAAATACGAACTTGAATGCAGAATATTATCATGGAAATATAATGAAAAGAATTCAATTACCATGCATTAAATGGTATTTCTGGGTAAGATATGCTGGTTATCGTGGTATTTCTGTGCAAGAAAACAATTTGGATTATATTTCACACCCCTCTTTTTGATAAGACATATTCTCCTTTGGAAGCATTCTAATAATTTTGCTATTGTGACTTTGCCTTTAGAAGCATAGTTTCTCAATCTTTTGAGGAAAGTTGATGAAAGCTGTTACAAATGGCTTATACAAACTGAATATTGAAATTCCTAAATTTGAGTTACCAGTTACAACATAAAAGTCACCTGCCTTATTCCTTCACCTGGCTCAAGTGTGAAATTTCAGTAGAATACGCTTCTTGCTTCTAAACAGGGTATGCGAAACTGTAACTTAAAAAAATATGTAGTGACTTCCGATGGAGAAAATGAGGTAAAAGGGAAAGACATCTGATCAAACAAACCAGCGTGCTTTCTCCTTTTTAAAATACACTAATTGCAACCTTGCAAAAAAACCCAGACCCTGAAGTTTTACGTTGTTTTTCTGAAACTGGGTGCTCCCTGGCCAGCCATGTTCAAAGTCAATCGTCTGCAGAGCGGAGCCTTTCTCCGAAATGCCGCCGCGCGCTCCCTCAGAGCCGTGCTTGCAGGCGTTCCCCTCCGTAAGTCTTCTACTATTGCCCCTGTTTTCCTTCCCTTCCTGCATAGGTCTTATCACTGAGGTATTAAAATAGACTAAATTGCCTTTTTTGCCTTTTTTCTTTCTTTTTTTTCTTTCCCTACGTGGAAAGATACTTTCAGTCCACCATTGTGTTTACTTTAGCAGAAATACTGGAAAAAGAATCACCCGTAGAGTCTCATTTGCTTTCTCTTTAGCAGCTGATAATAACTACGAGCAGAGACGGGTTGGGAGTCCCGTCCAATATTCGGAAGAGTGTATTAAAACGGAACCGGGGGGTGTTTGTGATCGTGGCGGGGAGGATGGCTGACCAACCTGTTCCCGTACATTCCCTGTCCCACCTCCTGAACGCTCACCTGTCTGTACGTATGGATAAAAACATACGTGGCGGGGACTTTGCCGCCGTGAAGTCAAATCCCATTGACCGGAGATCTGTGTCATACACTGCTGTGCGGGTGTCGTACGGATAGGTACAGTCAGAAACGAATCGGTCTTGTTTTGGGGTACCCAGGGCTCTTTACCTTGTACTCGCACTGAAAGCAGGGTGGCAAAAGACTCTTTGCTTCGACTCTCAAAACTTTTCTGGTCTCCAGCCTTTGAGACCAATTCAAGCACGCTCGTTCTTGCGCGAGCATCTTCCTTACGCGTACGCGTCTCTCCTCTGCTGGAGCTGCCCTGCCCTTCCGTAAGGGAGGCAGAGTGGGACCGATGTGTCCGCAGCACGTCACTAGAGAAATCCCCAGGTTGAGCGGGGTAACAGGAGCAGTCGTGCCCCAGCGAGGGGTTCGGTGAGCAGGGGTGCTCCGAGCTGTCGCAATGGTGGTGGCTCCTGCCAGCCGCGTCCCACTGCCCCTCGCTGCCCTTTGCAGCCTGCCTGGCAGCGGCCGTGTGAGCGGGCTGGCTTTCCTGCCGTCCTGCGCTCTTTGTATTAGTTCTAGTCCCTCCTTGCCTCTCTCCCATAAGTTAATTTTTCCTGGGCGTGGGTAAGCCGAGGTGTGCTTTTGTTTCCAGTGACATATTGTAATGTCTTCTGCGAAGGCATTAATGCACCTTCCCATGTGGGTATCTTCAGGGGAGGGAAAAAGCAAATTTATAGCTGATGTGCAGTTTTAAGGAAGAGGGCTGCTGGTTTTCAGGCAAACAATAAGCAGATTACATTTCATCAGAACTTCTTTTTGAATTGGAAAATCGTGAGAATGTGTAAAATAGCAGTGACTACTGATGTAAGAGCTTACAAACCGTAATTCTCATCTCTCAAGTATGGTCTTACGGCTATAGACAAAAACTCTTGACTAGAATAAAAAATACAAAATGGAGGTATTAAGAGTTATACAGCGGACTAAGCAAAGAAATAAATGAGTAAAAACTCACAGAGTTTCATACAAGACAGTGCCAAGATGATGCCCACAAAGATGCATATAATAGAAAGGTGAGCGGCATATTTAAAAACTAAAGGTGGATGAAGAGGGCAGAGCTCGCATATGCAGAGATAATCTTTCTACATTTTTTAAAAAATGTCTCAATTAGCAGTAGTGCTGTGTTTCTAATTGGAAAGTTCTACTGAAAATGAAGATGACTCTGAGAGCTTTGAAGTTCCCTAATGATTTCAGTGACCCAGACTGAAAATGGGCCCAAGGTAAATCATCGACGCGGCACACATAATTAATGAAAAGAGAAGAAAGAAAACAAAAGTGGACATCTGGCCGGTGCGGGAGGATATCAGTGAGGAAAAGGCTTTTGGCTGAAGGAAGTTTGAGGGTTGTTTTGCAGTTGTTTTTTTTTAATCCCAACTTCATGCTCAGCTTTGTTCCATTTCCTATGCCTAGTCCCTATTATCAAACCTCTTTCAGCAGAGAAAATACAACATAAATTCCGGTCTGTTGGAATGAGAACTCCCCGTGCCTTCCTGAGGCCAGAGGAGAGGTACCCGCTGTACCTTCAGCACTTGGGGCATCACAAACCATGCTAAATGCTTCGGAAAAGGCAAACGAGCGTTTTATGGGGTTTGAAGAAAAAAGTGGTGCTACCATCAACAAGGTGCGGTTTAAGAAGAGAAAGGAAAAGAAATAGTAGCTGAAGGAGTTTGGTCTGCAGCCGCCTCTTGTGATCGGCCGGCGGTGCCATGCCAGCGTCGAAGCCAGCGCTGTGTCCCGCGGGAGCCGCGTCGGGAGGATGGAAACTCTGATTGGTTTGGTGATTGATATATTTGTGATTTCTAGGCTTGATAGCGTAACTCACTGCAAAGAGCCAACGTATTAGCATATTAATGTTGTTGATTGTGCTGATAATAAGAGAAAGAAAGAAGGAACAGAAAAATCATCACTTATCTGCGATGTACGACAAAGAAATCAGTGAAGCGAATTGTCTGCTGCTTTGAATATAATGAATATTTTCTGAACCCTCTGGCAAATGTTACCATTATTACTCATTTCAGCCTTGTAATGCTCTCATTCAGACTTCTGAGTTGTTTGCTCTCAGGATTTCTCAGTAACTTTCTAGCACTACCAGATCACTTCACCTTTGCGATTTCTTGCATTTTTCTGAGTGCAATTTCAGGAGCATTGATGATTTGATGTTTGATACCTTGCCAGACAACACGGGCTGGTCCTCCTCTACTTCCTACCTGTTGGTTTTCTTCCTGTTTGAGTTTTGACTCAGACCGTTGACCGTGGCAGTGCAGCGGGGAACTAAGACCTCCCTGGGATAAGAAGAAGTACATGAAGCGTTACATCAAAAACTTGGTTGGTAGAAAAATTAAATCCATAATTAATCTATACTGAAAAACAGAAGATGAAAAACTGATTTGTACTACCAATTATACAGAGGCAAATTCTGGAGGTTTTTACAGTAGCATTTTAACTACCTCTGTTCTTCCTATATCTACCTGACACCTTAGAAAAAGGTGTCAGAAAACTATTGTTTGCTTCTAAGAGTTAAAATCGCCTTCAGTGATTTCAAACGACTTGGTTTTAGTGAAGACGTTCAAGGCCTCGCAGAGCGTGTACGTCCGTAGGCACGTTAATGCACAGCGGAGCTCGTGACAGGGGCGCGGGCTGCGGGAAGGTAGTCGTGTCGTGAGTAAAGCTGCGTTACGGCGGCGTCACCGTTACTTCTCATCTGGTTTCACTCAGGTTGGTCTTTCAGCAGAATACGCTGGGAAAATTACACCTGGTGTTTTTTTGTCAGGGGAAATCTCTATCTTCTGCAGGCAACCATTTCTAAAAATGATGTTTGATTTGATTATTGTGAAGTCTGGTCTAGTTTTTAAATGAAGGGTTATATAGCATTCTTTTAAAGAATGAGCTGCGTAGAATTCAGTAGGATCCATCCTTTTAGGAGCTGGTTTCCTTATGGAAACAGAATCATTCTTCTGCTTGCTCTAAGCCCGTCATCCCGATATAAACCAAAGCTTCTGTGAATCACAAAGCTTTTTCTAATGGTCTTACCAGTGCTTTCCACCTGGTGCTTCGGTGCTCGGCTCTTTGGGTTATTTTTTAAGCATGGGCATAAATATCTGCATTTGAAGTTTTGCAGGTCCCAAGTGATCAGCGGAGTTGACTTCATAATTACAGTCAGATCTTTCAAATACGGTATTTGGGAATTCTTTGTTGAATGCACTATCAACAAGAAATCGAGTGGATTCCAAAGGCAATTTGAAACTAGTTTTGAAGTTGCAACTCTTTCAAATCGCTTGCCCAATAATTGCTACTCACTATTCGTTCTTACTAGTTTTTTAACATGGTTAATGGAAAAGTAAAGCATATTGAAGATAATACTTAGCATATTTTAGGATAAAACTACACTGATTAGATAAAAATACTTTCAGAGAGATATGACTTTTTTTTAGTTGTGTTTTTTTAATCAAATTTTAATTACTTTGTGAGGGGAAAAAAGGAAAATGGCTCTATCTGATCATGCAGAGGAAAAAGCTTCTGCGATGAAAAAATAAATTCTTCTGTCTGGTCTTTTGAAAAAAAATTGCTGCCTCTCCTATTCTTTCAAGATACTTGAAGTTTTGAAGTTTGTCGAGCTATTTTGTTCCATCTTTAAATCAGAGTTTTGTGAGCCATACAGCAATTTTCTCAGCCTCTGTCCTTTAAATAGGTAAGGAGAACATCTTCTCTCGTGATTACTGATTAGTGGTTTTACTGCACAAAAAATCCATTAATTGAGAAGAGATTAGATTTTATTGTAATTAATTTCCATAAAACTGTTTTTCTCAGATTAAGGATTTTCTTTATAAGAGAATAAACTGCAGACAATGATAATGAGATGCTTGCATGAAGCTGATAAATAGCAGTTTATGCTTCTTTCACAGTTTCTTTAATCTCATTCAAGAAAGAATATCTTTTTAAAAAAGCATTCAGAAAACAGCTCATAACGTTTTTGAGCTTTTGTGGGGAAAAATGTGTTTGTGTTTCATTTGGGGTTTCTGAATTGCTGAAAAACGGTACCTTACGGTTTGTTATGAGTGCAGTTGTACACAATTAAGTATTAGTTTAGACGTTAAGAAATTTCCTTAAGCAGAAGCGCAAAAAGGAAAAAGGTGTACGCTTCATCCAAGTGCTTTTGCTTTGCAAACATCCCGCCTGTTCCCGCTGCCTTCGCAGGACAGCCTGCAGAGCTTTCCGCCTGCTGAGCGGCTCTCTGGGCGGGCCGATGAGTTTTGAAAATTTAGTGTTCTTGCATGTGCGACTGGCTAGGCAACCTGACATTTCTTGATTTTTGACTGTGATACAGGTCCGTTAGAGTATGTAGTCTTAACGTATAGCGTGTGACATACGGCGAGCAATAACCTCTAGCACTCGGCTGTGGAGAATTGTATTTCTTTCACTAGTTTCAATGGGGAAAAGTCCTAAGCAGTGGTGTTTCGATGAGGAAGATTTTCTCCATCGCTTAGAGGGATTAAGGAGTGTTAGGAAGCGGCGATGTGTATGGTGACTCGGGCTCCCAGTTTTGGGAGGTTGGCTTTCGGCTGGCTTGGACTTCGGTTTCGTTCCCAAGGATCTCAAGCAGCAATCCTCTTACAGTAAGTAACCAGCAGAACAAAAGAAAAGCTTTATGAAAATCAGGAAGGAATAAAATGTAGGTAAGAGAAGTGTAATTACCGAAGCCGGAATTAGTCCAGGGTAGGAATTAATAATACTGAAATTAATAAAGGGTTTAATTACCGTTAGTCCACAGGGCATGAAATTTTACTCCTTTCAATAGTACCACAGCTCCTTTAATTCTGTACTGGTCCTTTCTGAAATGATTGCAAAGAACAATAGAAATCCCAGGGGATTTTTTTACAGGTTTTTCAGTGGTTTTGTTTGATTTCTTTTGAATTACAAAGGGTAAATAGTGGAGCAGACTATGGACACCTGCAATCCCACTTCTTGTCAAAATACGCCTAAGTTCGTACTTTCCCGTGGCCATTCTTCCAGCAAATATTCTGTAAGCAGCAGTTTCTCTAGTGGAGTTACTTCACAGTAATTTTTCTCACAAAATCTTAGCAGTGCACCATAATTCAAGTACTTTTCTTATTCCAGTATTGATCTTTCTTAAATACAAATTGTTCATCTATCCAAATCACATTCTGGTTTGGTTTGGGGTTGGTTTTTTTCCCTGAAGATGACAGTTCCAACAGATAACCAATTAATCCCACAGCCTAATTCGTCGTGCCAATCGGATATTACTATAGCTTTTGAGGAAGGCAAAGTAATTAAATCACTTTTGTTTATCCTCAGCATTTTTTTCTTTCTAATTTTTAAAGTAACTTTTTACTGAATAAGAAATTACAGATATTTTTATGAACTGCAATAATGGAAATGCTTTGGTTTATTAAAATGCTTTGGCTGTTGTAATTGCTATTTTTAGTACAGTTCTATCACGTCATTATTTGTGCACTTTCTAGCTGGTCCATTATACCGTTATTGTTCTGGGTTTCTATTAAAATGAAACGTGGGGTTTGTTGTATGTGTATGCCTACAGTAGAGGAGAATAACGCAAAGCTAAGTGCTTTGTAATGCCTAGGGGAAGAATGTTTTTCTGAGTAGTTTTGGAAGTACGTGTCACTGTTCAATTGTTCATTATCTTCAAATGGCTTGAAAAGCTACAAATAATTTGATATTCCAAGGGCATTTTTTTATTGTGTCAAGGTTTGAAATACGCAGTTGCAAATGCTGCTTCCTGTGCTGGAATACAAAGAGGCTGTGCAGCCTGACAGCTAATTTCATTTTTCTCCTGAAGTACGTATTCCGTGCCCAACGCTTTTACAGTTTTTGCCTGTTCCGACCTCCTACGCTGAAAGGAGCTGTTTGGAAAGCGAAGCTGCAGCGCAGGGGGGGTCAGCGGTCGTGCTGCACCCCGTCTCCGGCCTGCCCTCCGCATCTGGGAATGCTGGCGGGGCAGGGGGCTTGGGAGGCCACGAGGGGTTTGTGCGGCCTGCCCCGTGGCTGGTTCCTGCGGCGGCTGGGACACCCGTGGGCTCCGTACGGGTGCTCCTTCACGGGGGGAGGCATGGATGGGACACCCATGGGCCCCGTATGGGTGCTCCTTCAGGGCGGGGGGGGATGGATGGGACAGGCTGGGACACCCATGGGCTCTGTATGGGTGCTTTTCGGGGGGTGGGGATGGATGGGACACCCGTGGGCTCTGTATGGGTGCTCCTTTGGGGGGGAGGGATGGATGGGACACCCATGGGCTCCCTACGGGTGCTCCTTTGGGGGGTGGGATGGGACACCCATGGGCTCTGTACGGGTGCTCCTTTGGGGGGTGGGATGGATGGGACACCCGTGGGCTCTGTACGGGTGCTCCTTTGGGGGGGAGGGATGGATGGGACACCCATGGGCTCTGTACGGGTGCTCCTTTGGGGGGGAGGGATGGATGGGACACCCATGGGCTCCCTACGGGTGCTCCTTTGGGGGTGGGATGGATGGGACACCCATGGGCTCTGTACGGGTGCTCCTTTGTGGGGGGGATGGATGGGACACCCATGGGCTCTGTACGGGTGCTCCTTTGGGGGGTGGGATGGATGGGACACCCGTGGGCTCTGTACGGGTGCTCCTTCGGGGCGGGGGGGGGGGGGATGGATGGGACACCCATGGGCTCCATACAGGTGCTCCTTCGAGGGGGGGAGGGATGGGACACCCGTGGGCTCCATACGGGTGCTCCTTTGAGGCGGGGGGAATGGATGGGACACCCATAGGCTCCGTACGGGTGCTCCTTTGTGGGGGAGGGATGGGACAGGCTGCCTCAGGTGGGCGCCCCGGGCGGGGGAACAGGCTGGAGGCTGCCTGCCACCGCCCGCTCCACAGCCTTTCCCCGTGGCCCCTTCTGCAGCCCCGCGGATGTGCACAGCTTTCCCTCCTGCCGCCGCTCTGCCGCCTTTCCTTGCTGCTCCCGGGCGCGGAGGTTTGCTGCAGCCAGCAGCTGCTGCAACTGCAGGTGATGCAGAAGTCAGGTAGAACATGGTGCGAGGTGACTAACTTTAAGTAGCGATGGGCAAAGCCGCCTTCAACACCCAAATACAGACGTGAGGGACCAGAAGAGCTGATGGCGTGTGATGTGCCGTGGTGGCGGGATCAGATACGGTGACAACGATTTGGAGAGAGCAGCTAACAGGGCGGTCAGGAAAAGCCCTGACCCGAGGGAAGTGGGAGCACTCCTGGCGTGATGGGCCACTCTCCCGCTGGACTTGCTTTGCAGCAGAGCTTTGGGACTTTGCCCGCCTTAAGTAAAAATTTTCTGAAGTTGAGAAAACTACAAAAGTAATTTCCTCCCAGATGTGTTTCCAGTTGACCAACAGATTTGACGCTGCAAAGGCAATAGCTTTATTTCCAGAGGAAAATTAGGGGCAATGTTAAACATTTCTTTATCACAGGAAGGTTTGAGTGCCAATCAAGAACCAGGGCCAGTTCTTGGGCCACAGGCCACAGCGTGGGGTTTGAAATCTGCCTGGGCATCTCGTGTTCCTGGTGTCAGGAATGTAGATGAGGAACATTTAAACTCAAAGTTCACAGAGTGAAGTTGGGCGGCGTGTGGCATCCTTACATTTTACCTGTGTGGCTCTCCGTGTTCTGCGGTGGACTACAGCACTGAACTGAAATAAAACTTTTAGATTTTTCTGGTTTATTAGCTTGTAATTGAATTGCTTCTTTTTTCATACCTATAAGTGTTCTCTTTTTCCATTTTCAGAACTTTATGTGTACTGTGTTACGCAGATGTTTTCATTGCATCAGCTGACTGTAATGAAGACACAACTTTGATGTTAAACCCCCAAACTTGGCATCTGGTCAAGCTGAATTACGAAAGGACTGTACCCTTTTCTCTGTTTTAACTTTCCCCTTAAGCCAGAGGCAGCCAACAGAAGGCTGTCGTTGGCGCTGCCAGTTGGATAACCAGCTGAAAAAACCCAAAAAAACCAGTATTTGTTCTGACAGTATTTGTGTGCTCACCTCGCTGGGATTGCTAGAGGCAGGTTAGGTGCTAATGAAATTTAAACAAGGAAATAAAACATCAGAGTATTTTATTTACCTCCAAAATATTAATGTATTACATGATAAAGAAGCCACAGAGATCCATGAATGGAGCATTATCTGACCAATTAGGTTTTTTTTAATGAATGAATGATGGCTTAAGCAATATGAATTATCTCCACTGATATTTTGCGTGAATATACAGTTGCTTTTTCACAGGCACCCTGTGAAAGAGGAACCTGATGAGCTTTATTTTACTTTTCTTGGACTAATTTTGTGCATTTTTTTCATAAATGTAACTCAAAACCTTTTAAGTGTTTAGAAGGTGGGAGCTGAAGATTTAGCCCTTCTTGGTTTTGTGGTAATATGTTTCAGAACACCCTGATTTATCTATAATCATGTTAAAATAACTTCTAGAAATGTCAATATCTATTCCAGATTTAGAGACTGCTTGGCATGTATAAAATCTGCTCATTGAGTGTTCTCTCAATTCAAGAGTAGTGAGTTCAAATATTTTTATTCCACTGAAAACTAGAAGATACAATTGTGTAAACTGTGACTCACCTGAGTTAGAGGTGCTTGAACAAACTGTGTACGTGAGGAAGATCTGCAGAACTTGGCATCTAGATTAGAAGTTAAGGAACAGACTATGGTGAAATTTCCCAGATGTTTATTTTACTGCAGGGAAATTAATGGTATTTCTGCTAAAAGTTCCTTATCTGAGTTTTCAACAGGCTAAGGTAATATCAGAGACGCAGGAATGACAGGCAAAAATCCTGATTTTGGGTTACTTTTGTTCTAGTTTTGTAACCAGTTAAGTTTACTTTATTCAAGTTTTCTTTATTCATATGGCCGAAAAGACAGCGCATATTCTCCAGCAGTACCTGTGGAAAGCTAAGGAACTCTGCTGGTTTCAGAGACATCGGATATAATGCGATTGGGGATTTAGACGTCAGGGCGAATGGGAACCAAATGATTGTGGCAGATTCACGTCAGTGACTCAGTCCCAACCCAGCAAGGGACCAAACGTGGAGCACAAGCGTTGTCCTTTTGGACTTTGCCTCATGAACGTCTTCGTATGCGTAGATTTACACGGCGAATTTTCATGGGTCGGGAAAGGAACAGTTGTGGATGGTCTTGGCATGTTTTGTTCTGCAACAGGGACCGGTGATGTATTGAGATTGGGTTTTGTGATTACGCTGGCAAATCTCACTTTTTCATGTTTCGTAGAAAGGTAGAATAAGAAATGCAGAATGCAGACTACAGCTGTCCCTCAGGAAAAACTGTATTTAATGGACTGCAATCTTGATAATAATTCTAAAGAAATAGTCCCCAAAGTGCTGATAGTTTCAGAAAACTGTTTTTTCCCCTTTTCCTTCAGTATGCTGTTTGGAGATGACAACCAAAAGGAAAATTATCGGCCGCTTGGTGCCCTGCCGGTGTTTTCGTGGTGAAGAAGAAATCGTCTCAGTGTTAGATTACTCTCACTGTGGCCTACAGCAGGTGCCAAAGGAGGTTTTTAACTTTGAACGAACATTAGAGGAGCTTTACCTAGATGCCAATCAAATTGAAGAGCTACCTAAGGTAATCAGTGTTCTGCCTGTAATACAGATGTCAAAGTTGTGTTCTTAAATGTGTATTCACCATGTGCTTCACCTCTGAAACGGGGCTTGCTCTTGACCAGGAGACCCGCTTGCTGTGGGAAGAGTCATGGCTGTTAACTCTAGAGATGCAATTACATGTGTACACGATTTTTCTGCCCTCCCCTCTCTGAAGAGCCCAAAGAGCTGAGACACGGTTCTCGCAGATGGTACGGCGTGGGGAGGAGCAGGGCCACCCACTTCTCCTTGCTGCACAGCACAAAAGCGGGGGGCGGCCAATGAAGCCTCAAGTTGGGAAATTAACGGTTGTTCAAAGGAAGTACTTCTTGCACCGCAAGTAATTAATTTGGGATTTGATACCTTGACCAGGAGTACACTAACATATGGAGTTGGTGATCTCACGTTTGGATCCTCTGTAGCGCTGCTTTTCATAGAATCATAGAATCAGAGAATGGTTTGGGTGGGAAGGGACCTCCCAGCCCACCCAGTGCCACCCCTGCCATGGGCAGGGACACCCTCCACCAGCCCAGGTTGCCCAAAGCTCCATCCAACCTGGCCTTGACCACTGCCAGGGAGCCAGGGGCAGCCACAGCTTCTCTGGGCATCCTGTGCCAGGGCCTCAGCACCCTCACAGGGAAGAATTTATTTCTAACATTTTAAAAGCAAGCTCTTTGTCAGGATAAGCTGTTTATCCTTGTGGGAGAAATGCCCGTACTATCTGACCAATATTTTTATAACTGCCAATGAGGTCCCGCAATAAGATTGCTTAAGTTGGCCTTCCAGTCTAAAACTTCTTTTATAGAATCTTTAAATCTGTTCTTCTGTGGATTAATGGAATAAGGAATTAAAAGTTACTGTAACGTAAGTGTTCTGGAAACAAAAGAGGGCAAGGTAGTGGAAAAACCAATTAATAGTAGTTGCTAGCTACGTAATGAAGCATGAAGTAATGTAATCCATTCCTTAATTGAATTTTTCTCAACAATAATGAAAGATGCTTACAAGTCTTTAATTAAACATTGTTCCACTGTAATCCATTCTTCATCATTTCTCAACATATTTCTCACTTACATTGCATAGAGACTTCATATAAATTCTATTTGCAAATGTAGTAAATGTACTTTTTCCATGACACGGAGTTCCTTTATTCGGATATGATGGTTCAGTGCGTAAGATTGCACACTCCATGAAAAAATTCTTTACAGATGGTAAGACAGGGTAGCTCCAATCTTTTAAGTGTCACAGGGAAATGACGTGGAGAACTGCCTTACCTCTCCTACTGCCAGAAAGGACAGCAGAGAATCAGGCATTTTTCTGTCCCCGTAAATATGGAGTGGATTGTGGTGGAGGCCATTGTACTGCTAATGAATACCTTCAGGACTATTCCTCTTTTAATAATAATGCATGGTTAACCTTGTATGTTTTAATTACGCTACTGAAGAATCGTACTGAAGAACATATGAAATGTCTGATTAAGCTAGGGATTTTTGGTGTGCTTGCTTTGGGTTTGAACGGCTGCATCACGATGGTATTCGGACTAAATTGCAGTGTGTAATAGAAAACAAATCTATCAGGGCATAGACCAAGAACAATATGCCGTAATTCTGTATGGAAAAACTGAGGGCCAGAGGTCAGGGCTCCCAAAGTACGAAATTGGGCAGAAGGTGATAGTGGTTAGCGTCAGTCACGACGGAGGGGTGCATGCTAATGAACCCTTGGCATTGCGTTGTGGTATCATCTGTTTCGTACTTGCTATTTGTGAAACGAAACAGCAGATAAATACGTACCTTGGAGAGATTTAAATGTATAGGACTCTGGTTTTGCACCTCTCTTCTCATTTGTCTTTGAAGCAAATAGTATGTATTGAAGAAATAAGTTTGGGTAAATGCATTGTTTAACGTAGACTTGGCCTTGTACGAGAGAAGATTAATGGGAGTGTTAATTTGCTTTCTTTATACCATTCATAATTTTTTGTCTTAAGCCTGTATTAATCATTACCATAAATTAAATAGTCCAAATAATTTCTTTATCTAATTTTCTGCTTCAAATATTATTTGCTGCATGTCTCTGAACTTTTTTTCACTATTGAATTAATATTCTAGGAGAGAAAATGTCTTTTTTTTCTTAAAATTGCATCATATTGCTTAACATTAACCTTTGTATTACACATTATCATCTACCATAGGGAGAACTTTCCTCTCTCTGTAAATGTGAATTCAAATAACTTCTTCTAGAGGAAATTTGTTTTGTCAATTTTCTCTTATTTACCAAATGTTATCTGCCTCTGAAGTTACAATATTCTTTTGAAATTTTCTCTCATCAGAACTTATTATCATGTTTAAAAATTTAATGAAAAAAGCACAGGAAAAAAGTCTTTATCTACCTTAGTTACTTTCACTGCTCTAGAAACCAATACATTATTTTGCATTAAGACGATGTATTAAACTCATTCTGCTTGCTTTTTTTTTTTATTTTTACCTTACATTTTATGCATCATAATTATGCTTATATTCTGCTGTCTTCATTGGAAATGGATTTCTAGTTCCTAATTTCTAATATTTTTCTTTTCTTTTAAGGATTTATAGGAGTGTTGTATAATTCTCATTCTCTATTTTCCCCTAAATCTAGCCAAGTCTTATTTTATTTGCCTTTGACTTCATTATCCTGAGCTGCTGCTGCAAGTATGTCCCTATTTGTCTGAGTCAAATGAATCAATGACTAATAAAAAAGACTATCGATTTTGATGAAGGTGGAGTCGCTGGCAATCAGTATCCAGAAAAACATGAATGAGATGAAAATTCTCCCCAGCAGCTTTCCCTTATAAATATAAAGTAAAATCTGGACTAATTTGTGTTAGACAAAATTAGTTTACTTGCTGATGCTCTAGGAAAAATTCGCCTGCCTCTAACCACAAATTCTAGGAGTTTCCACCACCGTGTTTCGCCATGCCACGTGTGGGTACAATAGATACCAGGAATGCTAAATATCTACTGAAGCTAGAGGCTACATCTTAATGCTTAATTGTCTCACTGAGAACAAACGAGGCAACCAATATATAAAAGGTGCTGAGGTAATCTCTAATGTATAGCTCACCTAGATGGCTAGGTATTATAAATTAACTGATTTTTTTCTTTTGCATTGCATTTGCTATACAAGTTACAGTTTCCATTAAAGGCACCGAATACTTCTCCTAAATCTGCCAACAATAAATCGTGTTTCTGTTCTGCAAAGCTAGAAGGCTAGAAAGTGTTATTTCCTTGTAATCCCGACATCAGGTTCCCCCAAAATGTTAGCCAACCTCTGTCACGGTTGTGCCTACAGAAAGCGAAGAGCAGAAATTCCGTATTGCTCTCCAATGGCCCCAGAAGCCAACAACCTCTCTTGTTCTGCAGTCAAGAACTTGAGATACGCAGAATAATAAAGAGCCCATTGCTGTAACTCCAGTCGCAGCACGATTAGCACCGCGTGGTTTCCAGTCTGAAAGGAATAAAAGTAGTATAGGGACATAGACTATGATGATTGCATCGAGTCCGTGACGGCAAGGCCATAAAGAAATTGAGAAAGACACCTTTTGAAAATCCAGTGGGTAAAAAAAAAAGTGGGCAATTTGGCAATTTTGGGCCTACATACCTGGGTTCACTCTCTTGTATTATTTCTGATACAACAGTACATCATAAAATTACTCCAGGGAATATTTTTTATTACATTTCTTCATTCGGCAGTTCAAAAGCCTTGTATCTGTTCAGGCGTTGTCAAAACTTGAAGTTCCAAGCCTTCCTTGGCTTTTAAAAGAGGAATTCTCCAGGGGAATGGCTGGGAACATGCACTGGGAATTTCCTTTTCCAGGTGTAATAGCCTGGCATCGTTTGTATGCGTACCAAAATTCTGCAGGCTCCCTGTGCTGAACATTACTATGGTCTACAGCTGTCCTCCCCCAGAAACGTGGCTGGAAACGTCAAGCGCAAAGCAAGAGCCCATTAATTTCCTTCCTCTCCAGCCGTGCCCGAAATGATGTGCTTCCTTAAAACAGAGAAAGAGCGGGTGCTCCCAGACGCTTTGCAAAGGAATTCCTCGTTCCCTGGAGAGATATTTCCCTTTATTAACGTCCTCTGCAAGCAGAAATGCGTGAGCCAGCTTGGCTCCCAGGGTGTACAGGAATTGTTCTTCCTGTTCCTATAAATTCAACTGGGACACGCAGGCTCCGGAGATAGAATCATAGAATCATAGAATGTCCTGAGTTGGAAGGGACCCATAAGGATCATCGAGTCCAACTCCTGGCCCCACACAGGACCGGCCGAATCAGAGCGTATGACTGAGAGCGTTATCCAGATGCTTCTGGAACTCAGTCGACCTTGGTGCTGTGACCACTTCCCTGGGGAGCCTGTTCCAGTGCCCGACCACCCTCTCGGTGAAGAACCTTTTCCTGATATCCCAAGAGATGGTTCTCCTTGGTCCTCCTGCGGGGCCGTAGCATCGCGTTGTGCTCCCCTGCTCCCCCCATGGCCTTAGCTGGTGAGCGGTGGGGAGGAGGCTCTGGTACAACCTCGAGGATTAACGAGTATGTTTCGTGTAAGAGCAGATCTGCAAAGCAAACCTGGCAATACGAAGGCGTTTTGAAGAGCGTCTTTCAGTAAAAAGGCCCTTTCGTACCTGGTGCCAATTGGAAGCGATTGTGGTGTGGTGCTCCTCATTTGGAGCGTTTTTATTCATGTGGTTCCCTCTCAGTTTTCTGCGAACAGATTGTCTTGAAGAAAAAGCAGGATTTTTCTAAAGGATTATAATAGAAAGTTACGGCAGAAAAATGCAGTTTCGCAATGATCTAAAATTTAGTTCAAGTGAAGTACCAAGTTGGTGTTTGCACGCCATTTGTGCATTAGTTTTCCCCTCTCCAGACAGTTGGCTGAGTTTTCATCTAGGCAATCAAATTATTATGCCTTCTCAAACAGCCTGTAGATGAGTATATAGCCTTCATTCCGATACGGAAGGCCGAAAGAAATGCTAAATCTGTTGTAAGCATAGCCCTAATATTTGAAGAACACTTCTGAGATGCCCCCGAAGAGAAGTCGTTCTTCTCTGGAACCCACTGAATTTTGTGGTGCCGTTTGGCGATTCGTATTTGGTCACTTTTGAGAAGAGGAGCGTGGCAATGAGTAAAGCAAGCAGTTCTACTGCGTGCTTCTCTTACACCGGCTAGTACGTTGGGCTGGAAGGAGCCATGAGCTGCTCTGTCCAAAACACGCGCCTGCTCGATGTCCATCTGCGGCTCCTCTAATGCACCTCAATGTCAATTGCTTCCCACGGCGGCTGTCTCTTAGCGTGGCTGGGTTACTCATTTTTACACGTGTGAGGTGTATGAGATAGTGATGTTTCTGGAGGAAAGCAGTCGAGTGAAATAGGTGCTTTCAGCATGATTTATCGATTACTTCAGGTTGAAAGGAGGAGTGGTTTTGCAGTGGAAATTCTGACATTTTATGAAATTTGAATTTGAATTAAAAATGAGAATGAATTTGGGGGGGGCACTTAAGGAACGTATCATTTTGAAAATGTCAAAGCATTTTGTTTCTTGAAGATAGCAAATTTCTTCTGCATGCAGTCAGAATATTGTAAAATCTATCATGAAATTAAGTTCTAAAAATCAAATATTTTAATTCACCACGAGCCACAAAAAATGTCAAGTGATACGACACGTGTGAAATATCATGTACCTGCAAAATGTTGATTGCAACGAGTATGCAGTTTTTGACAGAAAGTTCTTTTTTGAACATTCCTGCTACCAGTGAACTGTTCTGATTATTCCTGTTGACTGTCTATAAGCTGTTTATGGTACTGAGCAGCCTGTATGAATGTCTTCGCAAATAATGGCTTTTCAAAATATTTTTTGATTACTGAATTCTTATGTAGCAAATGTAGTTTTGTGGTGTTTGTTGCTTCTGTGTATAAATAATGATCCCAAACTGATCTTTTTCCTGACACACTGTAAAGTATCTTTTTATGTTACAGCAACTGTTCAACTGTCAAGCTTTACGCAAACTGAGTATACCAGACAATGACCTTTCCAGTCTGCCAACCACTATTGCTAGCTTAGTTAATCTCAAAGAACTTGATATCAGTAAAAATGGTAAGAGATCAAAAGTATAAGTACTTTAAAGAATTGTAATGAATATGAACAATGATGACGTTTTAATTCCTAATGATTAACAAACTTGCGTTCTAGAAAACTCGCTCTTTTTTCTCTAGATGATGTGCTGTTTTCCTGTCTGGCACTTTTGAGCAGGCTGGGTAGATATCTACCCCATTTACTTTTCTGCAAAAAAAATAAAAAAATAAAAAAAAAAGAGGTTGCGTTAGCATAGCATCCTGTGATGACTTGTGACCAATAAACATTAGAAGTAGGAGTGGGAGACCGTTTCTCAGTGCACTTAAGAACCATTCCACACCCGAAGTGGCTTAGTACTTACTGGGCTCTCGTGTAAAGTGTTTAAGCATCGAAGGCTGCACGGAAACAGCTGCCAGGATTTATGTGGCCAGCAATTCCTTTGCTGCTGTGCATTTCCAAATTACGCATTTGCATAGTGATGTGCCTAAAAACCCTTTGCATGTCTGAACTGAAGTGTCTTTGTTCGGAAAATCAGGCTCAGGCACTCTTGAAAATTTTAAAAACGTTTCTTATCGGTATAGGCTTAGAGACTCTCAGGATGATGGTGCGGTCTCCTGAGAGGAGAGGGAGGCAAAGAGGAAAACTATAAGCAGTGCGGAAAGAAATGAAAGTCGCAAATATCAGTGCAAATGATGTCACTGTTTAACTCTAGAAGATTATAGAAATCAAGCGTTAGCATACTAGTTTTAATACAAGGCATATCGTCTGTTCCAGTGTATTTATGTAGTGCTTAAGTATCATCTTTTAGACTCTAATAGTAAAATGTATGTATTCTGCCTGTTATAGCTTAAGTCTGATCTGAAAATGCCAAATGAACTCATTTATGAACAAAACAAGTTAAACAGTTTTTTAATGTGTGTATAATAACTCTTTCAATATTTTTTTAGGAATTCAAGATTTTCCAGAGAATATTAAATGTTGTAAGTGTTTAACAATTATTGAAGCCAGTGTCAATCCAGTCTCTAAGTGAGTATCAGTGGCTTGTGTTTGTATACTGCAAGTGCAGAAAATTTACACAAAGTGAACTAAAATTTAACGGCATTGCATCAAGTTCATTTGCAGGATCAACCTAAATTTCTTTTTAATTGTTTGAAATCCAGGGTTGATGCACCTATGAAAAGATCAGTGTACTGTGTAAGACCCGTGGTGTCTTTCCAGCTAGTAAAGGAGCGTTGGCAGAGCGGTCCCTGTCCCTGTCCCTGTGACGCAGCCTTTTAAACACGGGGGGCTGGTGCTTTATGTGCGTGGGAAGTAAGCCCTGCTGCATCCTCACGCACCGCAATCTCCTGGTTGGGACTTTGGCAACCCTCATTCCTGCCAAAAAACTTACAACAATAGTGACAAAAAAATGTGGTTTGTAATCCCATGATTTATAAAATGGAGTGAAGGAGATGAAAGGATGAAATTTTACTATTTCAGTTTAAAAAAAAAAAAAAGGAAAGGAGAGAGAGAGGGAGGGAGGGAGGGAGAGAGAAAAAAGGAGAGGGAGAGAAGGAAGGAGAGAAGCAAAGAGAAAGAGAAGAAAGAAAAGAAAAAGAAGAAAAAGAAAGAAAGAAAGAAAGAAAAAGAAAGAAAGAAAGAAAGAAAGAAAGAAAGAAAGAAAGAAAGAAAGAAAGAAAGAAAGAAAGAAAGAAAGAAAAGACGAAAGGACAAAAGAGAGAAAGAGAGAGAAAGAAAGAAAGAAAAAGAGAAAGAGAGAAAGAAAGAAAGAAAGAGAAAGAGAAAGAGAAAGAGAAGGAGAAAGAAGAAGGGAAGAACGGAAGAAAGCAAGCCCGCCTTTGGCTTAGACCCCTCAGCTGGGAAGGGCAAAAGGCTGGTGTAATCTGAATGTGCCAGGCATTGGAATTTCACGTGGTTAGAGCAATGCGGAAAGGATGAGAACGGGCAAAAATGTTGTTTGTAGCAAGTTAGTTCTTCTTGAGAATTTGGGTAGAAAAAGAAGGTGAGAAAGAAAGTCATCTTTCTCTTTCTAAATATACATTGTTATTATTTCCATAGCAACTTTGGTGTGAGCATTAAGCTTTTCACTGTTTTTTTAGGCTGCCAGATGGCTTCACACAACTTCTAAATTTGACCCAGCTCTATCTAAATGATGCCTTTTTGGAGTTTCTTCCAGCTAACTTTGGAAGGTAAGAATTAGTCATCAAAGCACATCGCTCTTTCGTATGAACCAGTTTAGGCTTTAAGGGACCATTTTAAAGCTCTATTCTTTTTGAAAACAAAGCAAAGCAAAACAAAAAAACCAAAGAGATTTTGGCTTCCCAGCCCTGTTTTGATGAATGATTGTTGTTAGAGAGAGTGTGATGTCAGCAAGAATTTTATGATGAACTGATGCAGTTTGGTGGTTTGGGGAAAAGGTGAGAAGAGATAGAAATTGAAGAAGAGGCCTGTCCTTGATCAAATGTGTTATTAAATTGTGACAAGGGCAGAAAATAACAATATGGCCTGTGCCTATGAAAAATGAACAGAAGGAAAAAGTGTTGTGAGCCAGAAAGGAAGAGAGAAATGACTGAGCCTGGTGGGGTAACCAAAGGGAAAAACGTGAGAGCAAGAGAGGAGATTCAAAAGCAGCAGAAGAGAAAGGATGGAGAATGAGAGTAGAAATAAATGCAGCGGAAACTGAGCCAAAAAGTGTTCGATAAGGACAAAGCAGAGAGGGTGGGAAACCAGAGATAACAATTTGCCACGGCCGTTTAAGGGGGCCGTAGAGGCCGGAGCATCCTCCCACTGCGCAGGTCTGGCACAAACGTCAGGTTTACTCCAGCTCTGGTACGGCGGGGAGGGAATGGTCACCCTGTCTGCCCTCGCGTTGTCCTGCTGGGCAGGCGGCTCAGCAGGCAAAGGCTTAACAGAGAAAATATTTGGCGGTGTTACAGAATGCACCTGGTATTGGTCTTTTCCCGGTCCATCCAGCTACCCGTACGTGTGGTTTATTGTTCAACTGGGAGCATCAACTCAGCACTCCACAATTACTGCTGAGGTGCCAGAATTTGTGCTGGAAATGACGTTGGTGTGCCCAGGCCCTGAGGAACCCAGAGCGCGGCTTTATCAGCTTCCTGAGCTGGGCCTGCCGCTGACCCAGAGCTGAGTCTGGGCTTTACGCTGGATTACCTTTGGGAAAGCGCTAGTTGAAGGAAGAGGAAGAGAAGTTGTCAGTGTTTGCATTTGATGAGTGTTTGGAATATCACAGTAAATCCTAAGCCAGCCTGCTCCTGCTGTTTGGATTCAGACATTATGTTCAAACGTGAAGGAAAAATAAATACATGAAATACCCTGCAATTTATCGGACGTGTAGTGTTTATATTCGTTATGCTCTTCTAAAGCCTTGCTGGTACTTTGTCTAATAATCTTTGTCGCTTAAGGGCACGTCTGGTATTCTACATCTTTTAGCGGAAAGCACTGACTTTTTTTTTGCTTTTACAAATGCATATTTTGTCTAAATGAAATGACACTAGTTCCAGTTGTGGTTGTTGTTCCTGTATTATTATTCTGCTCCTATAGCACCTATTTGGTCGTTTCCAAAGCTTCCCCCATCGGCATACAAATATTGCTTTTTTTTTTTTTTTGCTAGCCACACGTAGCTCTTTAGCAGTAGCTCCCTTATTGCTCTTCTCCAAATTTTAGTGCTTTCTCGCTATCTTCAGGTGCAGTAACGTTCAGGTAGTCTGTTCTTTTCCCCTTTAGCCATGTGAGTAAAGTCAGGAACAGAGTCTACCTGAGCACCACGTGAATGTCTCTCCACGTTTCTCATTTAACGTTGTTCTTTTTAGTCCAGGTTAAGCACAACTGTAGGACTGGAAAAGTTGCCTGCTTTATTTGGTAGGACAAAGATAAAATCATAGTTTTCTAGACGAGCGTAGTATGGGGAAGCCTGAGGTTCCCGACAGCTGGTGGCGTGGTGGGCAGAGCTCTGTAGAGCTGGGTGGTGTTTGTGCGAACTGTGCTCACGGACACGTGCTTACACTTGTGGCACTGACGGGCCAGGCCTGGACAGATAGAGGAATAGGAAAAGCAGTGTTAATGAAACCGTTGAAGCTCCTCAATAAACTTTCTTCACATTTCAAAACGGCGTTATCAGCCTGAAAGGTTCCGTGGTGTGACTCTGGGCTGACACCTCCCGTTAGAGATGAGACAATTAACAATTAGCTGTGTGGAACTGCTCGGCTTCACCCAGGCCTTGAGCAGCCCTGGGCATGGTCAGCTCCTGCGTTGAGTGTACCTCCAGAACACAGGAGATTCCACGCTCCCCATTTTCTGTGAGCAGAGTTGTACAGTTCGAGATGAAAAGGAAAGGACCTTGTTCATCCTTTTGGTTTCATAGCCTCTTCCTTTTCCTCCCCACATTGAGTAGAGCCGGGGGCTAAAGAACCAGCTGGGTTCATGACATCACAAGGGTGACATGAATCAAAATCCTTTCCTGTTTATCAAATTATCTTCCTAGATGATATGGGTAAGCAGACAGTAGTGCCCCAAAGTCTTGAACTCTAATACATTGGGTTCTTCATCTCTCATCTGGTGTGTCCTCCTTCCTTCCCATTGCTCTGCTTCATGGCATTTATCGCTGTGGCTTCAATAATATCGCCAGTTAGCGTTTGCCCGGTGATGTGGCGTGCTGAAGTCCTGGCGCGTACAGGCTGTAATCCGTGCCAGCACTTCAGCGCACGTCCTACTTCTGTTTCGAGTACGGTAAGTTTGGTGCAGATCTGCTCTGTGGTATTGGTCTGCCAGCTGTGAAAATGACTGTGAAAAACTGATACATGTCAGAGTTTTGCAGAAGAGTTCAGATAAGGACGGCTGAAGCTAGCCGTCCTTGCCTGAAGCCATTTGGTTTGAATACGTTTTGTATCATGTTCAGCCCCACAGTAACGGGACATCTTACTGGTGCGCATTGCACGGACTCTTTCTTTACTGAAATAAGTAGTTTCGAATCATTCTTAAGGATTCGTGAACTAATTCCTTGAATGAACTAATTATTTTCTATCATATTTCTAGACTTGTTAAATTGCGGATTTTGGAGTTAAGAGAAAATCACTTGAAAACTCTACCAAAGTAAGTGATTGAATATTTACATAAGTCTCTTTCACCTGACATTTCCAAAAGTGCAAAATACTTTTATTGTTAGCGATGCAACTGCGTCATTTCTGTTAAGAGTTATTTTTTTCCATGGGTTAAGGAAATTCTACTGAAGGTTTTCAGCAAAAAGCGAACAGATAATGGCAGATGGAATTGGTGACTGAGCTGACTGTAACTCAATATCCAAAAACTCTAAAGTGACATTTTAGAATCTGAGATGTGAACAGAATTGGAAAGCAACTTATGAGATAACCCTGGTCAGTGATGATGTGGCAGTATTTCCCTCATCAAGAAGTAATCTGATGTATTGAAAACATCCTCAATGTAACCTCGGTAGAACAATCTCCCCATGTGATCTGTACAGAAATTAAATGTATTTGGTGGTTTACAATACTGTTTAGAAACCTGTGTCATCAGAATATTGAAGAAATGTCAATTTGGTAGTGTTTCTTGGTATTATTTACCAAAAAAGTAAGTCGCTATAATTTCTTGCTATAATTTGACCAACATTTAAATGATATTTTGAGAAGGAAACAGAAAAGACATCACTTCCCATGGTAAGATAGGAGGTTGCACTGTATAAAACAAGGGATATGTTTTTGTATTCAGATGGCATTGTATGGTTGTTCTCGGTGGCAGGGATCCTCTGCAGTGAGAAAATGCCCGTGGATTGGGGGAGTGTGTTAGAAACAGGGGTGGTATGTCCCCGCTGTGAGCAAGGCTTCTGTGGTGGCACTAGACTGTATGTATGAAACGTGGCTAATGCTGAATCGCCTATTATTTAGCTCGTTTAAAAAGGGCACCCTTTTTAGCAAGCATGTGTTTATCAATATCTCCTACGCGGGCATTTCGCCTGTAATGGGATACAGTGACATTTTCACTGCTTTCTGTGAGCTTTTATCCTTTTTTAAGGAAAGCTATTTTATTGTGTTAAAGGCAATATTCTTTATATCAGTGGAAAACACTTTTTTGTATAAACTTTCTATTTCCTCTGTTCTGAGTTACATTTACTATTTTTTTTGGGGGGGGGGGGGGAGTTTCAATCTGTTCCCAAAGTGTTTTATCTGCATTTAGCAGTGAGACCTGTTCGGGACAGCAGATTTACAGCCTTTGGGGTCTTTGTCATCTGAAGGGCACATACATGCCGTGGTATATACCGGTTACCTGGCCCGCCTCTTGAACAGCGGTCCCTTTCGGAAGGGAATTGCATAGGCGTCACATGCAGAAGGTGCCTGTTGGAATAAATGGACGTGTGTGTGCTAGGATTGAAGAATGGGAGTGCCACAACAGAACAATTTTGATCAAATAATAGAATATTTTTGTATTTCTGGTGTAATGCTAATCCCACTAAAGACAATAACAGATTTGTTATCGAATTCAGTGGGAGCAAGATTGGGATCGTGTGTCATTCTTACGAATAAAAACATATTAAATTTTTTTTCTGCGATACATGGTGTTTAACATGCAAATTTTGTCCCATCTGACCAGGGTTTGGAAGCTTCATACCTGAGCGTAGTAGCCTCTGGTTTCCATAGCACTGAGTTTGTTCAGGTGGCTGAGCATGGCTTTTCCCACTGTAGGATTCGGAAAGGAGGGAAGTTCTTTGATTCCTGTAACCAAGGGAAGCATTATTTGTCGGCGTGTTTTCCTCTGCTCTGTGCTATGGCAGAAGGCTTCGCTGTGTACTACTGAGACAAACTGGAAAGAAAAGATTGTGCTTATGCAAATGCTGTGCTTAACGCTGAGGGATGAAAGGGACAGCTGTGTTATGCCATAAAGTAAGAGGAAGAAAGTCGACAAGGTCATTTTTGCATCAACGGGGACAAAAATGGGGGATCCGTGCGTTTCTGGGCCTCTTTTATCCTCTAGAGCAGTTTTCTGCAGAAAAGCAAAAAGGGGTGTGCAGTGTAATGGACAGACAGGGGTTAACACGTATCGCAGGGCGGTGGATGGCACGATGCGCGTCCTGCGTCCTGGTGAGGTGAATTTGAGCTCTCCTATAAAGCGGCGGTAACCATCTCTCCGCGTGCTGGAGCAGCTCAGGGCTGAGCGCGGGAGGTCGGAGCAGGAGCGTGGCGGGGCCGTGGGCGAAGGCAAACCCGGGCTGCGGCAGGGAGAGCTTCCGCCGTGTCGGCGGGTGGTTCAGGGGAACAGGAAAACGTAAATACCGCGCTGTTTTGTTTTCTCAGCCAGTAAGGGAAGGAAGATTGTCACAGGAAAGCTGTGTCTACAATAGAACCATCTGCAGTTAGGGAAACAAATGCAGTAATATAAATCAGAATGTATTTTACAATCTAGTTGCAAAAAAGGTGATGCACGTCTTTCAGATATATATTTAAAGGCTTGCGTTCTTACCCTACGATTTATTAGATATACCGTGAGTAAGATAACCCGATAACGTTGGTAGTTTGTCCGGGAGTTCTAATGTAAGAAACGACAGGAAAAGGGAGGCAAATAAATGATTTTAATATTGTAATTTGGCTTTCGAATAGATGTGAAATGTACTGTGGGACTGTTCTAAGGAACTTCTGCTCAGTCCTATTTCCATGTTAAGTACAACTTAAAAGATGTTATCAAAACGCAGGTCATATGCTTTCATCTGTTCTGTGCCGTAAAATATGTATAAAGAATGTTTGACGGAAACGTTTAACGGTTTGGCATAAACAGGAGTTAAATGCGCTTTGTGTTTCCCATAGTTCTAATTTTGCTATGTTTCACACTAACTCCACAGTCAAGATTGTTGTAACGTGTCTCCATAGTGACCGAAGGAAAATGAATAAAATTGTTTCCGAAGATGCCTGATGAGGTGAATACTGACTGTAGCTGGCCGAAAGGCAGGTCTGTAACCAGCGCACAGGTCCCCAGAGCATCCCCCTTTAACACCTCCCGCGTTAAAACGTGAGAGCTTCCCTTTGCTGGATTTGCTGACGTTCCTTTATGGCACCTAAAAGATGCCCAAGCACATCGCTGTATTCCCAGGCACCTTCCTGGGAGAGGACTGGCGAAGCATTGGTCAGAAACCGCTTTGGCGATTCTTCCGCTTTCTTCTGGCGAGCATCCCGACCGTTGATCCCGCCGCTCCCTTGCTGTATCGTCCTGGGCTGGAGACGTACGGTGCTCTTCAGGTGAAAACGGTGCAGGATGCTCCTGGTGTCTGTCAGCAGTACTTTCTCTTCAGAAAATGCTACTAGGTTGACAAATATTTTTAAATACTGAAAATATTTGTATGTTTAGTCTGCGGATCTTCACAATGCTGTTTTAAAAAATCAGTAATTTATTTTCTCTCTTATTAAAGATTATTATTGATACTGGTTTCCAGGATCTCTGGAGCATTTAGAAATATCTGGAAACCTCTGGCCAGTATTGCAAATAATTTTAAATATTTTGTTAAAGCTTTAATTTGTGCAGCAAAAATGGAAAAACCTGGTTTTTCCTCTTTAATTTCTGCTAAATGTTTCAGAGCAGTTGTGAGATTCTGACCAAGTTTCCTACGTTTGAGCAACGTTACCGCCTACATCACAGGGTTGTCTTTTGGCTTGAATAAACCAGCTGAGATAATTTTTATTTTTTCTGTTTGGATAAAAACGAACTTGACCTTTACTCGCTGTAACAAGGTGGAATATTACTGTGCAATAGCTCGGGTCTGTTCCCGGCTGTGACCGGCACTTACTGGGCGGGATCTGAGGTTTTTCCCAATCTTTGGGCATTTACCGATCCACGTGCGGAGCCGTTCCGGTCACGTTGCTGCCGAGGTTAAGAGCTGCCGGTGACGGCCCTCGGCACGCATCTCTTGGACACGAGGGCAGACTTTATTGTCCAGCTCCTTCGGACTCTGGGCTCTTTCAGAAGACTCCAGGAGTGTTTGGAGTCATCCCAGCTCATCACAAAACCTACGCTGCGTTTCCCCAGAGCGTCATATTTCTCCGCGTATCCCCTTGGTCTATTGTTTAAAAGCGTTTCCGTTAATTTGTCTGGTGCAGTTGTCAAAGTCGCCGGTCTGTTGTTTCCCAGGCTTATCCTGGAACGATTTAAAAATCGTGGTGACCTCAGTTGCACGCTCGCCAGTGATGTAGCGCTGCAGCACTGCGTGAGAAGTTACGTATGTCGTACGCGCGTGTCGCCGGGGCCCTTCACTGTGGGTGAGCGCTGCGGCGTGGGAGCCCGCCCAAACGCCAAATACAAATGCAGAAAATTAATTCTGTTTTTCTGCTCTGACCTTCTTTTTTTCCTGAGCATTCCTTTTATTTCTTTTCCGTAGACTCTGCCAGGCCTCCTGCTCCTGAGGGGCCTGAAGAAAGATTTATTATTATTTTTTATGCCTTTTTTCACATATTTCTGAAGATATTTTCTGGCTTTTATAGTTAACCATTCTGTTCTATTTTCCTTATTTGGACAAGTTTTCATCTTTTTAAAGGATGTCTTCTAGGTCTCCTATATTTCTTCTTTGCCATTTTGGCTTTGGGTTTTCTCAAGTCCTTTTGGCAGGTGATTTGGTATTGCTTGAAGCGTCTTGATCTTCTCCCAGCAGAACCACGTTGCGTCGTTAATGACAGCGAAGTCCATGCTCGTCAGCGGCCTCGACGTGTGCCACGCGCGTGTAGGAGGCTGATGGCTGAGGACCACGGTGTGACACCTGCCGCGGCTTCGCCAGGATGGAGACTGTGGTGAGAGCACCGCGCACACGCTCGAGTGTGCGCACGTGTCGGTGGCACAAGGCAAACATGCACCAAAAATTGTCCTGAGCGTAAAATCAGGAAGGTGGATGCTCCCAGTGAGCACCTCCACCTTTCCTTCCTCTTCCTCAAGAGCTCGACGTCTGCTTGTTTGCGTCAGAGTGGCTCAGTCCCAGCCACGTGGGCCGTCCCGTGTTGCCTGCGTCGGTGCTGTCCGTGCGTGTCATTAGCGTGTCAGCGTCGCTGGGCGCAGTGCTGGACCGGCCGGTGGTTACCGTTGTGCTTGCCGTCTGCTGTGACGAGTGGAACAGAAACCACCCCACTGGAAGTTTTTTTTCAAGTTTAAGAAAAGTTTATAAGAAAAGCTACGTTTCAGTTAGTTGCACATTTCAGTTATGTCGCAGAGCACATACATACGTACATACATATTCAGAAGCACACACACACCTATGTATGCATACATGCACGTATGTGTGTATACACACAAATGGTTAGTGAAGAGATGTAGTAACACACCCGGGTGCTGGAGGTGCTGGGTCCGTACCAGCTCGCACTACTACGCACACGCAGCCCCCTCCCCGTGCAGCGATCCGTTACGGTGCCCCTCCGGTTGGATGCCCCCCCGCTGAGGGCAGTGGGGGCCGTGTGGAAGTGCTGCTTTCCCCCCCCCCCCCCAAAACGCCTCTGCCCAGCTCCTCTCAGGAGCGTTTCTGCCTGCGCTGGCTTCTTCCTCCAGCTGCTCCAGGGAGAGGCTGCTCTTGGGAGCATCACTACTTACCAAATACACTTGGCTGCTTTAAAATCGTGATGGTGAACCAGAAGTTAATGAGTTTTCTGACAAAAGTTATGAAGTGTATGAGTGTGCGTGCACGCGCGCGTGTGTGCACCTGCCTTGGTGCTTTAGGTGCTCACGTTACTGTCTCGGTATTCCCGTCTGAGTCCAGACAAACAGCTTTCATACCACCGGTACCCTCCTCTGTTTCCCACTCTTAATTGCAGCTTCAGCCTATATGGCGTTGTCTCACCTCTGGTACAAACAAATTGGAGTGCTGGTTTCCTGCGCGATTGTACGATGGGGCGTTTTTTTACCTAGTGGTTAAATAGTTATTATGCTGGCAGTGTCTGGGTGATGGTTTTGAAGCCACTTACCAAATACGTTTTGCGGGGGAGCTGTGAACTCCAAGGCCTGTGCTTGACCCTAAGGCTGCCCTTCATGGATGGCCACCAGTACCGCACTGCTGCGAGACCCACGGGCTGGTCTGACAGTGACCACCTAATCTCTGTGATTAACCCAGCCACTCCGACGCACAGGATATTTCAGAATTTTCTTTGAGCAGTCATGGAAACGATATCAAGCGCCACTGTATTGTCCCACTGTTTGGTGAGGGGATTTTGCTGGATGTGTGAGAGCTGAGGCACTAAATGCTTCTGTTTGTGTTAACATGTATCGGCATAGAAAGTAAACCGTTCCCATCCGCCAGCTGTTTGTGGAAGGTTGGTTCAAATTATCTGAATGGAAGCTGGCAGTGGATGCATGTACAGAAGTCGTGTTTGTGCTGCCTGCGCTGCAGGAAACAGCTTTTACATGACGATGAGTCAAGCTGACGTCATGCAGCAGGAGCCGAGCTCTGCAGCCAGCCTGCGGGTCTGATTGCTTCGGCTCTGACTGCAGTTTGAGCCCTTTTTCTGGATGTTTAGTTGTAATAAATGTGCTGCTAGGCAGTAGATCTTCCAAATACAGTCTGATATTCTCCCAAAATAAGTGAAAACCAAAAGTTTGTGTTCAAGTTGGATGTACATCCGGAATATCGAAGAGGAGATATTGCTATTGCCCTCCTTCCAAAGGGCAGCTGGTTATATCCTGGTGTTGTTTTCCCAAGCTGGTTCTCCCCCTTGTAAGTGATGAGGCAGTTACGCTCGGCAGACTTCACGTTAGCACAGACTATATATTCATTTCCACCTTGACCGTTTTCCGGGAGTTTGAGTATAACTTGGTTTGTGTGTTGTAATAAAGACCCATGCCATTGCACTGGTGTCCAGAGGGACTGGGATGTTCAGGCGGATGAAGGAACCCTCGTCGGAGGGAAGAGGGAATCGGCAAAGCCTAAAATAGCTTCTAGCGTAATTACACCAGCACGTTTCGGAAGCAGAGACATGTCGAGGCTATGCGTAACTATGCATTTTGTCTATGTGTATTTGTGTAGACAGACAGATATAGATATATAGTGTGTGTGTGTGTATAGATACGCTTACATGTACGTACACATCTATGTGCTATATACACATACGTGATATATCTCTATCTATAGGCAGTCATTTCGTAGGCTGGGAACCAACCTAGCGAAAACAAACCAAAAAGGAGCAGTAGGCAGTAGGATAGCCAGAGTGTCGGTGCTCGAAGAGAAGATGGGGAACGTGCAGGGGGACGAGGAAGTGAGGGGCGTTAGCGTCAAGGGTTGGGTTGTATCGGCGGCTGAGGACTTGCACCCCTGAGCAATGGGCTGGCCGTTGTCGGGGCACCTGGGAAAAGCACAGTCTGATGTTGAGCTCTTAAAAAATAGTCCGGCCTAGACTAGCTAGTCTACAATTTAACCCAACCCCAAATCTAAATTACCAATTTTCCTGATTTTTTTGGCCAAGCGTTGTAGGAACCGTGGCACGTACACAAAGCTCGGAGATGGTTCCCCTCCCTAACGTTGCACGCTGAGGTTCTGTGGGTGCATCAGGACAGCGCAGAGTTGTTACAGTAATTGAAGTAAATCACCAATTCTTCAGACAAACCTAGTAGCCAAACCTACAAGTTGGGAAAGGAATGTTCTGAGCGTGTTTCAGATGTAACAACAAAAGCTTTTAATTTATCTAACAGTCGTGTTTAAGGCTGGTCTGGTTACTACTCCAATGGAAGCTCATGAATTTGCATTGAATTTTATATTTTCAGAGATTAGGCTCTGTCATAAATATTCATTGCTCTTCATAGCAACAAATGTCAGCAGACCTGCCACTCCTGAGCTGGGTGTTGTGGGACATTGACGTCCTGTTGAATTCCTGAGGCCAGTCAAGAATATTTCATATCTCAGTCAAGAATCTGGAAACTATACCCCTGCAGCCAGGCAGCCTGCCCATATTTTTTCAAAAACCTTTGAGTAGATTAAAATGGTTAGTATGATCTTTGCTCTTAGAGCTGTGTGGGCTGAGGAAAACACCTTTTCAGGGTTTTGTGGGATTTCTTTCAGAAGAGGTTTGTAATATTTAAAAATTGTAGAAGCTGCATTTGTAAATGGTGAGTCACTGGGGTCTGAGAAACTGTAGGTGCTGGTAATTGATGAGAAAATACTTGTATTTGTTGTACTTATCCTAATGACTCACTGTTTCCCAACTGAAGCTGTGGCTTCTCGTCTCTTCTTTGGTTTTCTTGACAATAGGTATTACAGCTATTGTTTTTCTGCAACACCGTGCCATTAGGAAATAATGTACAACAGAGACGTTACCACAGGGGTGGGTCCCTAGCAGCTAATGTTAGGGAAAAAACAGGATTTTTTTTGGTCTTCAGCTATTGTTCAGAATTAATTTGCTTTGTGAAGAGTAAAAATTGTAGATCAAGTTCTCAAGTACAGCCTCTGAAACTGGGAGAACTGTGAAATTCTGAAGCTGCGAGCAATTAAAAACTGGGCGAAATTTAATAGTACAGTGTGCAAGGTCATGTACCGAGGGACTCATAGGAATTTATGTTATAAATTAGGAGTTCTTCAATCAGAAATCATATGGGAAAAAAGAAGACACAAGCGTATTAGTAGGATGTAAAATGACCGATGATGAGTCATCGATCTAACAGAGCCATGACAATGCCAAACGCTCTTTGTCAAAGTATTTTCACTACAGACAAAGAAGTGTTTGTAGCATTGTGTAGAAAGTGTGGGAGACCTCATTTGGAAAAGCTCTAGATGAAACGAGGATGGGGAAGAGCTGAAGAAGGTCCTGATCTGATAGGACAACTAATGACTACAGAGTGTATTTTATGGAAGGGCCCTAAAAATAATGTGTGACTTAATCTAAGGAAAGAGGAGTTGAGGGGGATGTGTTGGTGTCGGCAGCTGGAAAGAGAACTATTTCTTCTGCCAGGGCAAGGGACGGAGTTGGGTGGTTGGCAGGGAGCAGCTGAGGATAAGTGGCCATGAGAGGAGGGAATGAGAAGTTGCCAAAGTGTCAGAGTCATCAGTACCTCCTCCCTCCTCCTCTTAAGACTGAAAAGCATAGCTCCCCATTTTGTGGAAGGACAAAAGCAGCGCTTTGGGCTTGGGGGTGGATGTCCTCAGCGCAGGTTGGTGGTGACGGGAGGTGGGGGACCGCCCGGGCTGATCCCTGTCCCACAGCTGCCGGAGGAGCTGGCTGGGGACGTGCACTCGGCGGTGGGTGTCCCCAGGCAGGACACGCTGGGACGCGCATCCCGGCTGCCCTGGCCGGCCCGTCGCACCTTCTTCTGGTTTTCACCAGAACATTGTGGAAGGATTGAACTTCAGTGGCACATGTTGCGGTCCTGGCGGTTCCAACTTTGGTGTATTGCCACATCCGTTCTCCTCTCTGCATAAGGCAAATTTTGGTGGTATTAAGTAAATTGGCTGAAATCAACCAGAAATGGTAAGTTTTTATCACAAATGATGTAACTGCGTTGGAAGATTCTTTGTGTTGATCAGCACTTTGATATTCCTTTGAAGATGTTTGCACGCATTGTTCTATTGTTCTTTGTTGGTTTAAATCAGTACATTCTGAAAGATACTTATTTTCCAATTATCTCTGTCCCCTCGGTTTGCAATTGCTTTAGTGGAATCTTCCCACATTGCCAAAATACTGCATACCTGTGATGTCACTCCTGGTCTGAGTCGGGAATAAAAGGGCTTTATGGCGATGATGATGATAATAGGGTTGGGCTTTTTTCCTTTTGTTAAAATTAGCCATTTTCTATTGATGTGTTTTCAGTCTTCAAATGTAAACCAATGTTTTTTATTCTTGATTGCACATTTTTAGGCTTTGATTGTAATAAAATATAACTGTGAAAATACAGGCAACATGTTTTAGTTTCTGAGAATTGCTGCTAACAAGTATGTTTGCTGTCAAAATTCAGACTTTACTTGAAAAATCATTGTTTAGGCTTACCTATTGTAGGCAATGCAATGTCAAGTTGGTAATCTTCTGGTTTGCTTTTTTCTGCAAATGTCTCAAGATGTAATGAATCTCTGTCTGGGTTTTAACTGCCACTATTTACATTACAACAGCACTTCTGTGTATTCTAGTTCCACTAGAACAGAGGAGTGGTTCTCAAAAATTCTATGAAAAATAAATCTTCTGGTTTTGTAGAATATTTTACTATTGATGCTTGAATATCTTCCTTGATAAAGGGCAATGGATACGTTTTCTTCCAATAATTTGGAAGCACAGAAGGTCAATCTCATCCGAAGTTTCCAAGAAAAATATTTCAAAGAGAAATGGAAACAAGAAGGATGCCATCTATTAAGTTGTTCCTTCTGGATAATGAGTGAAGGTGTGAAAGCAATCTTTTTTGTGCATATATAATGAAAACATCTGTTGAGGCTTCACAATTAAATATCTATTGTAACAAAAACTTAAGGGGAGGCGGTGAATCCCATTTTTCACCCAGAAGAATTCACTCTTATGAAATTCCATAAAATGGAATTTTTTCTTCCTTTGAATTCCAAGTGTACTTTTATTTTTTCTGTAAATATGTGAAAAATTGACATTTTTCTCTAACATTCTTTCTTTCCATTTCTTTCTTCCTTTCCATTTCTTTCTTTCCACTTCTTTCTTTCCCCAAAATTTAGAGGTAGAACCATAGCAAGTAGAAGGTTTATAAAGTGGTGGTGGGGAGTACACATGTTCCTTTTCCCTCCGGCCTTGGGTAATTAATTAATTAATTTAATTTTACAAACTGATTAAATAAAAAAAAAAATTCAGTCACGGGTTATTATTTCTTTTATTCCCTGGCCAATCATTTAGCAACACTATAACTCTTTCACACCTGAAAAAATAAGCCAGAATATTAAGTGCCGCACTGGGAATTTTAATTGATTCCACTACCAAGCTACCACGTAGGTCTGCGCCAGATTGATGTGCTGGTTATCCCCAACTGCAGAATGTCTAGCAAAAAAATCAGATGGAAACAGGGCAAAGTGGTGGGGGTTGTCCCGTTCCTATTGTAATAATCATAAATACGTATTTGTTGCAATTACTCGTAACTCTTATTTATGCTGGTTATTTCTTAAATGTGGTGAGACTGTGTATAAGGAGACTCAAAGGATCCAGGTTTCTAAGCAGCATCATAAAAACTGTGTAAAAAGCACTCAGGCATTTGTTTTTAAAACCGTATAAAGTGAAGTAGACTAGATTCTTCCTTGGCAGAATACATATAAAATAATGATAGATGTTTTGCAGAGGTTAAGTTTGCATTGGAAGTACTTCAACCTGCAAAGAGTTACAGCTCGTACGCCCTTCGGTATCTAAGACTTTATTCCAAACTGAGAAAGTAAGCAGAATAAAACAGATGAATCGCTTCTTGTCTAGATACAATGTGTGTATTGAACGCTGACATTCCTCTAAAATAATCGTTTTAGTATAAAAACTGGCGTATATCACTTAAAAGCATCTCTGGTGATTTATCAAAATACTGTTTGAAACACTGTCAGGTGAAGTTCTTTTGTCCTTGTTCCCCAGTTCCGTACCACTTTGACTTTCTGAGACAGGGATGAACAAGACTGCAGAGGTGGCCTTGCTGCTGCCTTAGTTTCATCTCAGCGGGAACGAGCCAGTAAAGATTCAGAAAGATATTCAGACCTTGAAAATGTCGCAATCCGTTACCTTTTTCCAGATGGGAGGGTTGCTGCATAGAAGTCATGGGTATTCTTTCCATTAACCTGGAAAGGGAGTTGCCAAAAGCGTTCTTGTGACAGAAGAACATCAGTCCCATTGACCTGAGTAACGTTTACATTCCTAACATCCTTATCACTTCCAAAATCCCATTTTAGGAAGCAGATTTGCAAAAATCGCAGGTTGTCTCAAGTGTGTTGAAGTCAGTGGAACAGACAATTTATATCAGCTGAGAATCTGTCCAGAGGCATCTAAATATAGGTTTAAAAGCTTAGCTTTGGACTGCTATTTTTTGAAATGCTGTTCCACTTTCTCCTGAGTTTATTATGAAGATGTAAACTGTTTCCCACACTGTGAGATTACAACTGTTTCATCATTCATGATGACCTCTTTTCTTCAAATAGTAACTCTAGCTGAGTTTAATAAAACATATTCCAGAAGACTTACTACTTTGGCACTCCATTATTAAAATATTGCCAATATTTTAATAAGCAACTACTACTACGTATCTTCCCTTCAGGCTTTTTTAAGCTAAATATATTTGCTGCTCAGAGAAGATGCAGAACAATATATTATATTGTTTTCTTACTGTAAGAATGCTTCTCCAACATATCTAGTGGGTCAAACTTGTCTGAAAAATTACCTTAATTATGCTTGTCTGAAGGCAGTACTGTTTGGGGGTTTTTTTTGCCATATGTCCTGTAAGGGACACTCTGGGAGAAGGTATCGCTAGAACTCCTTGTGTTGCAGTGACCACACACTAGTACTGCTTCTGCCATCTGGGATAATCCTGGCGTTTTCTATTTATTTATCACTTATTTGTTTCTTTAAAACTTCCATTTAACAGATGCAGAAGTGATGTACTTTTTCAGAAGAGTTTATATCTGACTGGTAGGGTTAAATTTCAGATAAAGGTGGTGGGAGGGGAGAACATTTATAACCATGGAGAATCACCCTAGCCCACCTTACACTCATTTTGTTCTTAATTATACCAGAACGCTGAGCTCCTCCCTGAACAATGGGAAGCTGAACACACGCTGAGTTCACTCTGGCTGTTATTAATGAGATCTAATTTGGTTATGCTTAGACTTTGTGCTCTGCTTTCTCAGGTACGGTTGTTATATGGTATGTAAGGAAATTGCTCATTACACTCAGAACACCTTAAGTCAGTATCCTTTTAATTTTATTTGATTGAAAAAAAAAATGTACAGAGTAAAAACGCCTGCACGCAATTCCAACTGCAAGAGGAATTAAATAGAGAGAAGATGGCTGCTGGAGGCACTGGGAACAGGATGGGGTTTTTGCCTGCCGTGACCATTGGAGACCTTGTCTGGAGCAGGAGACCCCAGAAGGAGGTGTCTCAGCTGCAGTACTGATCAGCGTTGACCTGCAGGTAACACGCACCTCCTCGCAGTGTCTGCACGCACCGCGCCGTATGTCACTCCTGTGTTGTTGTTGAGTGGTGGCTCAACCTGATGCCCTGGGACAGTGTGTTTCTGTTGTTTCAGAGCTTGTTGGATCAAGGATGGATGGCTCTGAGCTGAACGCATGTAGAATGACATTTGTAGTTGTTGCCATCCTCAGCCGTACCGAAGCGCAGAACCTGTACCTGCAGACGCTGCGGGCTGTGAACCTCCGCGGTGGCCGTTTGTCCCTCCCGCGTGAGGGAGGGGATGTCCTGTGCCCCGAGTTCTTGCAGCCCATCGGAAGTTCCCTACGGGCCAGCAAGCAGCCAGGCCTAAGCTGTGATCAAAGGTTGCCTTGTGCCGCCGTTTCCCTCAAGCCTTGAAGAACTCACTGTACTGTGAGGCATTTTATTTATGTAATCAGGAAAATAGAAATAATCATGCAAAACTTGATGACTTTCAACTGCTTATATTCTAACACGTATAAAACGTGATTGGCGATTACTTGTGAAAAACTGCAGAGTGCATATGTCTGAATAAATTACAATGGTCAGTAGGTCTTTATCACAATTACATTTTCCTGTAGCTGGCCAGTGCGTTCTTTTATGAACTATTAGGTTTTGTATTTCCTATTGAAAGACATTTGTAGATGATACTCACCAGTTATATCCAGTATTTATGCCTTGTAGCCGTCTTTTCAGTAGGTGTGGCATTTCCATGCTTCTCCCATCTCGGTGTCTCCAATGGCCGGGTTCAAAGCCCACAAGCTCTGTGTTGCAGCTTCCTTTCATTGGATTGTGCAACAGAGCTTGCCCACGTTTGTCATACTCGGTAGCGGAACATCATCTCTCTGCCTACCGTTAACAGTTCTCCAGTAGCTGAGTAAGATCGCGTTGTGGCCCTGCAGTTGCTCTCGTTTTTTTCCTTTTAACGCTACGTCTCTTACACTGGGCTCCTCCTTGGCATGGGTTCCCCAAAGCGCGGTGTGTACCAGATGGCGTTCATTTGCTTGTCACGTTCTCTCTAGCCCAGTTGGCAAACACCTTGCTAATAGTGTGCTAAGGTAACTGTCTTGGAGAGCCTGTGAGTAGAGATCTCCCAGGTCTTACAAACTCTACGTCTACAGTTAAAACTACTGGAGATTACCTATGAAGAGATCAACCATTCTTCTGAGAAGGCATGACCATAACTACGTACAGATATTTCATGGGTGACAACAGGGGTTCTCCTTCTGCTTTTTTTCATTTTCTGAGGTGCTCCTTGCCATCTCTGACTGCTTCCATCCTTCTTCCTCAATTAATATGTGGATAGTTATCGAGTCATGACATTTGTCATCTCAGATTCATCCTTCTCTTTTTCTAGCACATCCCCATTTTATTCCTCTGGCTTTCCCTTTAGAAACAATCCTGGGTTTTATGTGTGTTCACGCTGTCTTTAGGCCATATTTCAGTAGAAACAGGAATCAAAAGGACTACTAAATAAGAAACCTGTGTTGAGAGTAAAATTCTTTTACTCTTGTTTTTTTGGGTTAGCTGATTCAGTTAACTCGTAGTCATCAGCTATTCATTAACACTCTTTGAACTTGATCCATCCCTGTTAATTATTCAGCATCTTAACTTAGGTCTTCTTCCTGCTCTCTGGCAAAGTAAATGGGAAAAGTGGGCCAAAACTGCATTTTCAGTCTTGCAGGCTCAAACTAGGTCTCTCTTTAATTTACGTTCATTCATTCCATGCAAAACTAGTACATAAGAGTACAAAGCATGTGCCAAATTCTTCAGAGACGGGAATAATATATTGTATATCCTGATGAAACATAGGTTAATTTTAGTCAGCTTTTGGAAGTGGGAAACCCAGCGCCCACTTCTCCTCTGTCTTCAAGAAGGTGCAGACCCAGATCCCAAGTACTAGGCATTTTATATTAACTTAATAGTACGATCAAGTTGATCAGTACTGCAGTGTCTACAAATCACTTGTTTACTTTCCACTGTTTTATCACACTGTAAACAAAATATGAGTTGTCACAGACATTATTTACCAAATACCGAATCTTTTAAGCAAAGCGGTTGAGGTGACCGTTGTGGCAGTGGGTGACACAGTCACCCTTGCTCAGGTTCAGTGGTTTTGAATTTCGAGAACTGCCACGTGTCCTGGGTTCAGAAGCGTTAGACAGGTGTGTTTGTCCCAGAACATGGAGCGAATTTTATATTGGAGCTACCAATATATTGCCTTTCTTTGTCCAAATGCAGACATCTGATAGCAAAATCGTTGATCTCATCAGACCTACGTATAGTTTACTAGATGTGAGTTTGGCTCCAAGGTTTAGTGACTGCTAGGGTGTATCTACCCTGTGACTTAATGTGCCAAAGCTCACTGCGAGAAAATCTGTGCACCAGGTAAGGTGGACTTGCACGTAATTTAGTCTAGACAGTGCAATCATGCATTAACCTTGTTTTTAACCGTGCAAAGCCAGTTATCAGGAAGGATCTGGAGGAATCCAGAAAGCAGATGCAAAATAAAAAGAGAAAAAGTGAGTTTTGGAGGGGATAAAAAAAAAAGGTAAAAAATGTATTCATAAAGTCTTGATATTGCCAGGAGCTTTGCACTGGCTAATGAGATTTTCTCTGCATTCTGTTTATTCATGTAATCAGTTAAGCAGAAGTGAATCTGCACTGAAATTTAGAATGCCCTTCCCCAGCGATGGCAAAGCTGTGTTCGGAAAGAAATTTGTGTGTGAACGAGGGTCAAAATGGAGATTTCCTCTTTCTCTGCAATCCGATGAGCAAACCTTTCCAGTTGTAGAGCGGTTCATAACTGGGTCCTGAACTAAAGGATTAATTTTAGACATCTGATCCATTTCCACCATAAACAAAACTGCTGGGAATTTAAGACCCTATGTGGAAGGCAATATTTTAAGTCGGTGGTGTGTTTTTACAATCCTTACCTTTTGCACGCAAACATTTTTCCTGAAATTGGGTGTCCGTGTGTTTTTATCATGGCTGGATTATGAAAGGCTCGATTTCCAGTTTCTGTATGTAGGACTCTTGGCTTTGTGGTGCTTTTTTTATTTTAGGCCTTCCATACAGAATTAGGTAACGGCTCACAAGTCTTCAGTGCCGTAGATGCATTGGTTGTGTTTAGACACCTTCTGCACCAGCAGTTCCGTCTTTTGGGCATTGAAATTGATTTTTCTCACCTTAGCATTTGAAGATGGAGAGTGCCCTTGCCCATCGCCTGAGAGTGTACAGTGGCTCGAACAGCAGAGGATGTGGAGTCAGCAGATTTTCGGGCACCAGAAATGGCAGCAGCAGGAGCATCAGCACGAGTAGACTGTGTTGAGGTAGTTCTCCCAAACTATATTGTGACACCAAACAGTTCTGGTACACAAAGGCTGATGGAAGCTGCCTCTTTAGTCCAGGATGGTTAATGCAGATGATTACGTTGGGTGGATTTCCGTATGCCTCGCCCAAGTAACGTTTGTACAGCCCTGCGTTTTGCCCGGCGGTATTTCTGAGAGCCAAGGCAACGGTACGGCTCGTGCATTGCCGGCTCCAAACTCCCCTTCGTGTTGAGAACACGCCATAGAAAAGCAGCAAAGCAGCACGCTTCCGTGACTGGCGGAGAGCTTCTGGAGTTCCTTAGGCTTCAGAGACTTAATTGCTTTGGGCATCATCCTCTGCTCTGCTATATTCGCTGATTTGTGCATTGATGCTGCAGATTGTAAAGTCCTTAAGTTCTTCAATGGAATTAAAAGTTGAAATGGTTATTTTTGTGATAGTTAAAGATGAAATAGGCATTAGGATGCATATTATGTACATTATTTTAGATATTTTCTCTGTTATATATTTCGGTCCATGTGTAACAACATTTTGCATCCTCAAAATCATTTTTTAAACATACTCGGTTATTTTGAAGCCTGGATAATATATAGGTTCAATACTTTATGACAGATTAATTTATACTTTTGGTCCTTCACTTTACACCATGCGTGTTCTACTTTCTAGAAATTATATAAATTATCTTGAGATTCACTGAAAACTAAGTTTTCTTTGTAATCCGTTAAGTGAATAAGTGTATAAGTAAATAGCTCTTTGTGATTATGTCATGCAATGCTTTAGCCCTGGTTAAGATTTAACTACTCTGCAACAGGTAAACTATTAACGTTAAGTATGAATTTTACAATGTAACTCCCAAACTGATTCATTAATGAATTTAAAGTTACATTGCAAGGTTTAAAATACTAAAACTGGTAGAGACTCCTGAATGTGACGTTTTAACAACTTTGAAATAAAGGCTACTGTGTACAGCAAAAGTGTGAGAAAATATTACTTGAAATGAGTGCAGCACATAATCCAGTAATGGCAGTAATATTGGCCTTTATTTGCTTTTTATTTCTTCAGAAAATAATGGTATCCGTTTATCATCAACTCAAATGAAAATGTAATTCTGTATGTTGTTGCACAAGGCAATAGAGTGTGTAACCATTACAAGGTCTCAGTCCTACCTTTGCAGAAGTATGAGGTACAAGAAGCATGCATTAGTTGTTTAGTGGTATTATATTGCCTCTTTCCTCGTATTTATCGTTGTGTAAACCTAGTTGTGTCTCTGACAATTGCTTTTCACTCATGATTTTTTTACCCGTTAGAGCTATTTTTGTTATTTATGAATACAGCTCTTCGTATGTGCGAGTAATTCAGATGTGCTTGGAAGCTCGTGAGCGTGGGTTGGATGGACCTTCATGCAGTCACCATCTCCTGTCTGTCAGAAAGCTGACCAGGCTTTTGATGAGAATGCCGTCGCTCCGTTAACGTGATTTACGGCAGTTGACTCATTTCTTCTGCCAGAAGCTGTAAACGCCAGGCTTTTTCCTGGTTATTCAAAGTGTTTAGTGTGTAGAGCAGCGTCTTCTAAATAAGGCAGCCAAAAGCAAACATGCAAGAACAGGAGAAAGTTCTATTGGGCGATGTATGCGATTACCGTGACTTATAATTGATATTGCTGAATTGTATAATGTGAGTTATAATTTATGGAGTGTGAATGTTTTAAAACTTGTGAGCAATGTCAGTTTTCCGCCAAGTATTCAATAATCTCTCTAAGCTACTGTCTGTGCTGGTTTTCGTGCATTTGTGGTTTTTCGAGCACCATGTTCCGTTATTGTGTTTAAAAATAATTTTAAAAAGATTCGTCTGATCCTGAACCTACCGTGGGGTCCACTGCCATAGCCAAGAATCTGATCTTCTCCCTGTAACTCCTGCAGTTACTTACAAATGGAAGAATAGATCCAAATGCAATTTGGATAGAGATTGATGTGAAAATTTTGGCTGCAAGCTTTATTAGCACATTAATTATATTACATTACATCATTTAAGCAATGAATATTTAACTGCGCATTACTCATAATTGCACCTTTCCTGTTCCACCTTTATAAAATGACCCCACATAAAAAATACAATGAATCTTTTCATAAGAAAAATATAAGTAACTACATGAAAGAGCTAAAAATATCACCAGGTAATGAAAAATCTCATATAATATTCCATTGGGTATGTTTGGCAGTGTGCTTTATCTTTCGATATCATACCAGCTAACTGGAATTAATCTGCCCCCAGATAAATGTTACAGTTTCCGAAACTGTGCATCCGACAGTAGAAATTACACAAAGTCATGTTTAAAAGTTGCCTTTTATGATGACTTTACAGTAGTCCAAACCAAACCTTTTAAATTAAAGTCGGTCGAAGGTGGAGCACAGTATGAAATACACCTTTTCCAACTCGATTGTCGCTTAGACTACCATTCATTTCACCTTTGAAGAGCGTCATGTTTCAAAATGCGTAGGTGTTTTAGGGTAAATAGGAGGAGCACTGCGGACGGGGATGGCTCCCGCCACAGGTATTGCCACGCTGGGGCTTGGTACGGGCACGGGGACCCCCGGTCCCCAGGAGCTGTCAGCGGCCGTACGCAGAGCGATGCTGCCTGTGAGAGACAACTCCGTACGGTCGATTAGCGATGTACGTCGCGTCTCCTGGGTGTTCATGGTGAGAGCGTTGCACTACGGAGCGCTGGTGTGCGTGGCGTGAATCCTGTAACTGGAGAACGTGTGACATCTGCATGCGTGAAGGGCTATAAACTGGCGATGCTCGCATGCCGAAAAGTGTTTCCTGTGGCGTAAAACGGAGTGAAGCCTGCCGTCAGGTTTTCCTAAAGGAACTTGGGAATATTTAAATGCTTTTCATGACTTTATCGTCCAGGCTGAGAGCGTGTGCGCTGCCTCGTTGCCTACTGAGTAGCTAGTCTTCAAAGGGGCCCAATTGGTTTGTTTTAAGCAAAAATGCTTTGATTTCCAAAACAGCAACAGGTAAATTGTGGATAAGTAAGTGTGATCATTTTTAGAAAACTCTTGAGCCCAGTCTTGTGAACGCTTGCTGGCGGGGAGCGCGCACGTTAGTGTAAGGAACTCTCCTAAAGTTAATGAGATTTGGGATGGTAATAAGAGCGTCCATGGTCATCAAGTTTGCAATTATAAATGTAATTACTTACTGCATTGGGTTCAATTAATTTAAAAGTTTGTATATGATATTTACAACTTGTATCTAAATGGCAGAAGTCTGAACTGGATTAGTAACAAATCAATTAAGACACGACGTGGAAGCGTTCGGAGGAGTCGGTTAGACCAACGGCAGACTTTTCCAGGGACGACTGCGTTGCGGCAGAGCCAGGGAGCGTGGCTGAGCTTGGCTTGAGCGTCTGGCGGCCTTGTTCAATGAGCTCAGCTTTCCTCTGCGTGTGCGACGTCAGTCAGCTTGTGCAAGACGTCTCCGAAGGGAAGCACAGCGCAGTTGGGGCACCAGAGGGGTTAAAAACATTTTCGCTGTTATTTTAGTGGAGATTGTAATACGAAATGGGTCCTTTTGGGGAGAGCGCGAACCATTCGCTTTGTCCCGGTGACCTCATTCTCTTTCTTCAGCGTCCTCGCCTGTTCTGCTGGTGGATGCTTATCGCTTGAATGGCTCCCAGCCTTCCAGATCCTCTTGCATACTAAGGGCTTACTATGAAAAGATAAAGTATTTTCATTATGCCTTCTGGTTTTATAGCAAGAATAATTCAATAAGTAATGAATACTCTAAGAACAAAAATGCAGTAAGCAGCAAGTTGGGAATTGGGGAGCACGAGTCAAGATTTTTATTACTACAAATAGTAGGGTCTGTGTAGAGTGTGTAGAAAGTCCGTTTCTGTTTAAGAGTCTGTGCTCAGTCTGGACTGATCATAGCTATAGTGGTAAATACTGGATAGTGTCAGATTTAACTCCTCCATGCTTAACCTACAACATCTTGCTTTGTGCCTTGTAGTCAAAAATTTGTTGCTACTTTTTCACTTAATTTTAATTTCGGTGCTAACCCCATCAGAGCTGTGTGGGCAGCTACCGTTTATTTTAGCAAACAAGCAAAAAGTATCATCTGTCGCTTTCCTGTTTGAAAGATATTTGTGGACATTGATCAAATAGGCTGGAAAATATATTGGAAAAGAGATGTGGAATAGTTGTGGGACAGGAAAAAGAAAAAAATATAAAGAAACCGCGTACAACAGTGAACTTGAGTGAGTATGAAATAGGTGAACTAGCAGAAAGCGTTAAAAAGTTATCATGAATTAATCTGCGTTAGGGTGACTGTCAGCATGGAAAGATGAAATGACTCTCAAAGCAACCTGTGACTGTTTCTAGATATTTCCAAAACACCAAGCGACCAGCAGAAATAACATGTTTGCTAGGTTTCAAAGACTCGCTAGGAAACTGAGATTGTGCAAAACTGGACCAAAAAAGACCAGTAATGAACAACTAGGAAGATGAACACTTAGGAGAACATTTTAGAAAGCCATGGAGGTGAGGGCAGGCATACCATTAACGGCGGGAGCACCGCAGAAATCAGTGGTACAGGATAATGTCCCCGGTGGCATCGCCAGTGGTGTTGCCGTACGGGTAACAGCCGTTCCGAAGGAGGTCGGGACTGGGCATGGCACTTCCCAAACTTGTTGTGTAAACGCATCGGTGGTTATTGCCTTCTCAGGCTGAAATTCCCTCTGTTTCAAAATACCGCAGCCTGTGCGAGATGAAAGGTAACAGCCTAACGAGGAAAGCCAGCAGGTTCTAGCAGAAGGAATTATTCGTTTGGTTCAGCGGTGAACTCTTTGCCTAAGAGGCTTAGATAGATTTTAACGACTTCTCTGCGCAGAGCGTTAATTGCCGTAACGTACAGAAGCGCATCCGATGCCTGATCTTAATTTGTGGCCGTAAGATTCACTCCTTGGAGTTATGCTGAATGGGGAGGAAACACAGTAGGTCAGTCAAAGTGTCTGTTTAATTACAGAAATCTCATAAAATATAAAACTTCTTAAACTTGAGAGCGGAATATTTGGTTATCTACATGTTTTTTGATTTTGCTGACATATGTCTAGAGAAAATGCTTTGTGCTACTACTGAAGATTGGCAGTTATATTTCTGTGATTTTTTTTTCCTGTTTAGAAAACTGGAAGTAAAGTTAGCCTGCAATAAATACGCAGAGGTGTTCTCTATCTACCCCCGTCACAACCTCATTTTTCCACAACTTTAATGTTAAAACAGGTCTGTGGTTTTTAGCCATAGCACCTTTGATAATCGGTTTTACTGCTGATTCAAGTTGCAGAGAAAAAACGGTCGATATTTTAGATCCCATCGATTAAGACTGTGCTAAGTTTTGGGTTAGGATCCGCTCTGATTACATTAGGTGGCCTCTGAACCGAATGCTGCAATTAATGCTAAACTACTTAATTATTTTATCCGCTTTTTTTGCCACCGCCACCAAATCCAGTAAGGTGTTCAGAGTGTCTCGCTCTACCAGGGCTTAAAGAGAAATTCTGCCGTGGAGGTAATACCCTGTTCTGGTTTTGTTCACGGAAAGAAAGGCGGTCATTAATTTCTTAACCTTGAACTTGATGCGGAACAGGGGAGCCCGTGGTGTTTGGGCAGGGTCCTGGCCCGGGCACCCTGCACCGCTCGCAGCACTGGGTGCCGTGGGGGGGGCAGAGCTGGGGTGCCGAGTCCTGCAGGGCTCCCCTCGCAACGACTCCGGTTTTTTTCAAAATGAACGAAAGCTTTACGGAATATTTGTAAAGCCATTTGGTTTAAATTTAATAACCTTTTAAAATACAAAACAAGGGTATTGAGTGCACTATTTGAAATCCTTTACTCATTTTAAAAGCCGACCATTATAAAAAATCAAGATTGATATATTCAAATGATGAAATCGTTCTTATTCTCCAATGCCATAGTAATTTTGAATACAACTTCCTAGTCTTCATTTCATACAAATATGAATTTCTATCATTTTGGAAAGGCCTGAAGTAGCAAATAGTACACGTGTATCAGCAGGAAATTAGTTCAGAAAAATCTTATTTTTTTTCCAACCTGGGCGAAGCTGGACGCTGCCCAAGTGCCGAAGCTCCGTTCCGTTCAGGCGACCTCAGCCCTGCCGCCCTTCCAGCGTGCTCAGTCCTTCAACTCCTGCTCGGCAATTTCCCTCTCATTATAACAGATCTTTGCCGCGTTGGGATTGCTTCTTTGAGTCAGTGCTTCTGCCGTCACCTTTTCTGAGTATGGTTTTTAAAACTTCTGCGTATTTCTGAGAAGTCTGCCTGTATTCAGAACGGGTAGATTCTAAATGCCTTTACCGGGCAGTCCCATCTGCTGGGCTCTCTGCCGCTTATCTGTGCTTGACATAACCAGGTTTTCTCCCGGCACAGGTTCGGAGATAAACCTGGGAGATTTATCCCGTTGACTTCAGTAAATGAAGAATTTAATCGCGTCATTTTGAGCAATTTCTCGCTTTTCCTCTTATTTCACTGTTTGAGTCACCCGAGCCCGAGCAGTAAAAGTGCCTTTTGCTGCTGGCCCACGGCGATCAGTCACAGACGTAACTCCAGGTTATTCCTCATTTGAAGCCCTTTACTGCATAGAGCACGGCGGAGGTTAACTTAACGGTTTTCCTTCTCACGATACGTTCTTACGTGACTCTTTCTTTTACAATGCCGTGAAGAAGAATAAGCTGCTTTGGCTGATTTTGCTGTCATTTCACGTGGTATTTCGCACGAGAGGCTGCGCAAAGCCCTTCTTGCCCTCGGCGGAGCTGCTGCCCGGCCGTGCATGGTGCTGAGCACGGTGCTGAGCACGGCGCTGAGCACGGCGCGCAGCTCCCAGCCACCCGTGTGTCACGAAGTTACCCCCTCCGTGCCCTGCCCCGTGCACAGACAGCAGTGCCTGCCTTTGCAGCGCAGCACGGGCTTGAAGCTCACGTTGCTCGTTAATTAAAAATCCGCCTTCTGTTCTTCATCCGCTTGCTAACGGCAGAGTTTTTCCTCAGCCGCCGGCGGACAGCAAGCGTCGCTAAATACCACGGCGTACCCGTCTGACGGTTTGTTTGCTTACCCAAAGAGGAGGGCACCCCTCAGCTCGGCGCATTCTGCTAGACCAGCCCAAGCGCTCAGAGCGAACCTCACCGGAGCTTAACTCCGCTCGCACGCAGGATTTGTGCCGGTCCTTGTCGCGAAGGGGCGTTCCAGCGCGACTGTAGTTAGGTACAGCTTCAGGGAGGTAACAACCATACTTTGTGCTTTTGCTACAGAGAGCCAGAACACTTTCTAGTGGTTTATAAAGAAGTTGATAACAAATTTATAACTGTGTATCAAAAATGTCACTATTTATATTACTTTCGATTGCTTATAAATACAAGATGGGTCATTTTCCTTGAGCAACTATGCAAAATTACACCACAATTTTATGTTTATTTTTATACTAAAGTAATCGTTGCCAGCTTTTTAGTTCAAGAACTTTAGCTCACGTCTTAAAGATGGAGTGTGTTGTTCTCATTTGCATCAGCATCAATCCGATGTAATTCTTTTTGCAGTACCAGTATAATTTGAGCTTTATTTTTATCTAAACAAAATCTGACCGACGTTTTGCAAGGAAAAATTTCATCTCAGATGTTTCCTCATCTGTTCCAGGTCAATGCACAAACTGACTCAACTGGAGAGACTTGATCTGGGCAATAATGAATTCTCTGAGCTGGTAAGAAATGCACCACTTTTTAATAGAAAGCCTGGGTGGTTTGGGTGCTCTGTGCGCGGGGCATTAAACTTGTACTTAAAAGACATCATCGTATCGTGGCCGCATGCTGTGGTCGCATTTCCTTGTAGAACAGATTTATCCTAGTCCTTGAGGTGAATGTCGATAATACAACATCCCGCATCTACATCAGGCTTCGGCAGTTCGGATCAAGGGCACCGATGATTCTCACTCTAAGCTGGTTGCTACTGCTGGAATGCTTCGACGTGGGATGAATTGGTGGTCTCAGTAGAAATACTTGTGTCAATTATGTCTTAATGTCTTAATGTCTGTCATTATAGCCCGCAAATATTAGAAATTGCTATTAGCAGAAGTAAGTTTTGGATGCCAAAAGCACTTTCTGTCCCTAATCCGCCTCTGAGATGAGAATTAGGTTCCCTGAGATTTAATAGCTTCCGGGAATTTCCTCCGGTATCAGTATCGAAACTAATGAAGCTGCTGTTCCCTTTAGGTGTGTTTCTGCTCTAGCTGTAGGAATTGACTCTGCTCGGAATCGCTATGAGGGTGGATAAATGTGTGGTGAAATGTGCCTGGTTTTAGGGAGAGCTCACTGACTTCATCCTGCGGGAAAGGGGGGTATGTTCAGAGAAGCACCACGTAGAACAGCTGCTGCCTCATCCCTTTTGAGACCTATCGCTGCTAGGGCTATTCGGGAGGGCTTGTGCGTTTGTAGGACAACCAGTTAATGCCGTCACGCCCGCTACTGCGCTGACGGTGAAATAAATGTGCCTTACCCACCAACAGCCTGTCCTGTCGCTGTCAAACCCCGTGAGCGGAACCACCTTCCCTCAGTCATGGAAGAACAATCTGCAAAAACAGTGCTGCTGAATCAGGGATTACAATTTTATGAGGGTGATATTTTCTGTAGCTTGAATTAGAATTCAGATAATTTCACTTTAAACAAATTTTGAAATGTCATCTAGTAGTAGAAAGGTGTGGCGAAGGGGCTACATCTGGTTTATAGACAGTTCGCTATCTTCTACCATTATGGTGGTAACCCTGTTAATGTTTACTAATTTACAGTGCTACGTAGGAGAAAATAGATGGTTTTGACTTAGATTTTTAATTAAAACTAGAAATCTTTTGCATAGATAAATAGAATAAAATTTTTAGAAGTGCTATTTGGAATTTTGATCATAAGAAATATATATATATGCTTCCTGAATTCAGTGTGTCTTTTTTAGGAGTGGGTCGGGTGTGGGTTGATTTTGTAGCCTTTGTTTTAAATGAGCAACATCATTCTCCGTTTCTGCATTGTAGCACACTGGGCTCTAAGAATGATAAATCAGGAGTCTGGTGGCCCCGTACTGCTGTTAGGACCAGACTCCCAAGCGGAATCATTTTTCAGGAAGCTGGTCCAAAAATGTATGAACTAGAATCAAATGCCAGGAGCAAAATGGACCAAGAGGGAAGGGAACAGCATGAATCTGCAGAAATGTCATAGGGCAAGTGGTGCTGGTTTTCATCAAGATCACCTGGAAACAAGGATGGAAAGGGCCTGTTTTCATGTGTTCTGAAAACCTGATTTGGGTTTCAATAGAAACTTCCTTCTTATCGGAGAAAAATACTACCTAGAGCTGTGGTGGTGTGGAAGAGCTTCATGGCTTTGGCAGTCCGTCCCTGGGCTGTGGAAGTCCCTCCCTTCGCTCTGCAAGACTCTGCTCCTCGTGCAGACAAACTGGAGCAATAGGCATGGGGTTAAGAATAAAGGTAGTTGCAAAACTGAAATAATTCTGTTCATTCATTTTCTGAAGACAAGATTATACAAATCATGAGATAGATATGTGTTCCTGAAACAGAAATTGCCACTTCTTAAATAGCAGCCATCTTCCAGTGACTTCATGAAATCAAGGAAGGGAACAGGTAATCTGTGTCACAGGTCTGCGGGAAAACTGGGGCGTTAAATCACAAAGTGTGGGGCAAGGATTGGAGATCTCCCGATCTTTGAGGTGTCAAAAAATGGCACTGGACAAATGATAAAGAGCAATTGTAGTACCTCTGCCTGGAGGGGGGGAGGCTGCTTGTCATTCCTCCCGGAGTTTCAGGAGTGTGGTGTCGGCAGCAAGGCTTCAGAGGAGATTTTGAAAGCAAAGTTAAAGGTAGGGAGAAAAGGAAAGGGGATCAAATGTAATATACTTTTACCAAATATTAATGTCAGTCTTTAACTTGGACTTGATACTAGGAAACATTTTGTTATTTAGAGGGTGGTCAAACCCTGGAACAGGCTTCCTGGAGAGGAGGTCGATGCCCCGAGCCTGGCAGCGTTGAGGAGGCGTTTGGTCAATGCCCTTTATAATATACTTTAAGTCTCGGACAACCCAGAAGTGGTCAGGCAGTTGGACCAGATGATCATTGCAGGTCCCTTCCAACTCAACTCAACTCAACTCAACTCAACTCAACTATTCTGTTCTGTTCTGTTCTGTTCCGTTCCGTTCCGTTCCGTTCCGTTCTAATTATGGCAATCTATGTGGAAAATGAAAATATTCCCCAAAAATGCATCAGCAGAAGCATTTCTAACAGAGACAAATAAGAAGTTTTTAATACCGCTTATCAAAACATCAGTGAGATCGCATGTGGATTATGGTATGGCATAATCCGTACTCAAGACATTTCAAATTAATAGTGCTGTGTACAACATAGGAGTAGTTTCTTGCCTTTGAGAAGGGTGTCTGTCTAATGAGAGGAATTTAAAAGAAAATTAAAGTTGAGAGGGGAAATTATGATTATCTCTGATAACCTTAGTCAGTGAACAGTCTGGAGGAATAAAGAACCATAATCATCACAGGAACAAATAGCATAAAATGACCGTTAATTCATTTAGCCTGGAAACTAGAAGTGGTTTTAACTATTGAAGGACAAGAAAATTTCAATAGAATTAGCCAAGGCAAAATAAATTCTCTTCAAAATATTGACTAATCATTTTTTAATAGAAACACATTATGTGACAACATGGAAAACTGAGGGACTGAGCTCTCCAGATTAGCAGGTTCTTTCCTACCCGATGATGCATCGGGAGCTTCTCCCATGATGTGCCATAGACCTGGTCGAGTGGGAAATCATCTCTCTGGTGGGAGTTACAGCATTGCTAGGAACGTAGACCAGAGGAGATGATGAGAGGTCTCTCTTAAGGTCCTGTGCTGCTAGACAGGTGCATTTGTTTCCAGCTGTGTTGAAATAATTCCAGTAAAATGGTACTACAGACTTCTAAAATGCTAGAATCTGATTTGGTCAGAACCAGAAATATTTAATACCAGTTTCTGGCAGACTTTGAAAAAAATCTCTACAACTTCAGACAAATTGAAAGTCTTGTTTTACCTGTGGAAAAAATACTGCTTAGGCTGAAATGTTTGTGATTTAATAATTCTTGATTTTCACAGCTGTAACGAATGAGAAATGATTTGGGAAACTGCCTTTTTCAGTGTCACTAATGTCCTACAGTGTTGAAAAGTGTAGAACATTTCAGATTAAAGTTTAATATTGTAATTTTAAGGCTTGATCATCGCATACCACTATTTTAACTGCTGCATATGACAATTGCAGACCTAAAATTGTACATAAATGCGGTATACCCAGGAAGGCGTTCAGCAATATGCCTCCATTTAGCTATGGTTAAGACTATAAATCCTGCAAAAGGCAGAGTTTAGCACGTGCTGCAGGACGAGATTTGGTCTTTCTTTTCAATGCATTGTTTCCAAAGTGCCACAGTTCTCACTTCTCTTCTTTGCCTTGTTCATAAATGATGTACTGCCGGTGGGCTGGTTAGAACAAGAACTTCTACGGAGTTCTTCTTTGTATTCATTTCTTTTCCAAAGGGTTCTTCAAATTTACAGGTTTTGAAAACGAGCGGTTCAAATGAACTGTTCATGTCATTAACCGTCTGAAAGTCTGATGTAGGTTATGGAGAAGAAAAGGAAAGAGAAGAGGGAATCTTTTTTTTAAGAAAATATTGATTTATGTGTAACTAAAAAATACTGATTGATTTAACTGTCCATAATACTATATTCTTTTTCTCAGCCTGAGGTTCTCGAACAAATACAAAATCTAAAGGAATTGTGGATGGACAATAATTCTTTGCAAATACTACCTGGGGTATGAACATTTATTTTATGTAATCAATTATTGTGTGATATAGTGAACTATTTACCTTGCAGTAAATAAATGCATGTGCATTTTCTTGAATGGGTGCGTATTCCTAGTTCGTAGAGCCATTAATTATTATCAAGAAGGAAAAGTCTCAGCATAGCCATTCATATGAAAACCTTTTAAACGTTGTGTTCTTACCTGAGAGTGTCTAAATGGGGATGTGCCTGTTTTATTTAAGCGTTCTAGAGTTTTCATTGTGAGGGGAAATTATTTCCTATTGACTTCTCAGTCAGCTTGCACTAACTGGCAGTTTTATAAAAGCCCACGTGTTCTAAAAGGGAAGAGGAAATACTGAGTAATCTAAATAAACTTAAAAATAACAGATGGTATGTACGGATTCGACTATATTAAAAGCAATTCTGAGGCGGTGGAATGAAGATACATTCCTCTAGAAAGCGCTCCATTTAGAAATGGAACAAAAAATACTGAAAAATCTGAACATCAGGGTCGTGGTTATATATGAGTGCTGTTTGTGAGTTGTTGCTACCCCACAGTAGAACGTTGATTTCCAGTTCTTACTGAACTCTAAAATACTTACCGTGATTATGATGGGAGAAGGGGATCCCCGTCACCAGGATTTTATCACACAGGGGACAGATCCTGCGTTCCACGCAATAACGCTCCTCATTGCTGCAGGGGACATGTAGAACTAGATCTACCACAAACACGTCTAGGTATCGGAAAAAGGAGAAGCAGCAGCACTCCCCTTTCCGTTTTGAACATTTGTTAATCAAAATTCAGGTTTTTGCATTAAGCAATGACTGGTTTTTGTCTTAAATAGATTACATTCATCTTTATTTTGTGTTAAGCAGGATGGTTGCACAGGAAAGGGTTGTTTTCAGTCACTGTCCAAATATCCACTTTTTGAGTGCTTTGTTAGTGAAAATAAAAGCTGATACTGAGACCACTTCTTGCTGCTGAAACCAGCTGGAGATGAGGAACAGAAATATTGCCGTATTGTTGCTGCAGTGGAACCGAGTAGAAGAAATATCAGAGTGTGGGCACAAACATTTTAACCATTATCCTGTTTCTTTTCTGTTCACAATGAGGTCGGTTAATATAGCCGGTGCTAAAATGCATCCAAACTCAGTCCTGCTGGGCTATCGTCATCCCCGGAGAGGGTGTTTAGAGTCGAAGATGTTCGGTAGATCGTGGAACTGAATCCCAAGGAGCGCAATTATTTTCAGTGAATAATTCATGTTTCCTGAGTCTGGTTCTGGTAGACCCTAGATGGTGTTTTATGAAAACCTTCTCCAGAACGAGAGCTTTGAAACAGTTAATACGAGCTTTACATTTTGACTTTTAAAAATAGAAAGGAGATACCAAATTGATTTTAAGATTTAGAGATTTGCCGGGTTTGCAATGTTAATAATTCAGATTTTACAAAAAAATTAGCCTGCTCTCAAAACAAAGAGTGTATTCAACTCTTAATATGGGTAGAACGGCAAAGGTTGGGGTGAAAGGGAGATTTTCCCTTTATCCAGCCGCTCAGGTACGATTAACGATAACGTGAAACTGCCCCCTCCGAAGCAGAGAGCAGATCTCAGCGCGGTGAGAGATGAAAAGCGAGCCGTAATCACATTGTTCCGAAAGTACCTGCCCGTGAAGCTGTCCAAAACTGGTTTCCTTTTTCCTTTGTAGAGTAACTACCCACTAAGCGTAGAACTAACACACACACACACACACACCCCCCGGACTTTCGTAGCATCCGTACACCGCACGAGCCATTCCCAGGGCTTTCCCAAAAATCCACCGCGGGAGTTCCCTCACAGGCCACGACTCCTTACTCATCTGGTTCGACTCGAGGTTCGATATTGCTCGTTTAACAACTCCTGCGTAACGATGAGGTAACCCCTGCTGCTCCCGAAGCGTTGCTGTGGACGCACGCTGTGCAGCCCCATGGTCGCTCCCCGTGTTGCCCTGCCTGGTCTCGCTCCTCGGGATCCCCTCGTCTGCTCCAGACCCGGCAGTGACACCTCTCTGCTGTTCCACTTGTAGGTTTTTCCTTTAAGGAAGAGAACAGCAGCTTTTTTGTTGACTTTCTTGGTGAAATTTCACGTCTAGAATGAAGCGACCGCCCTGTGATAACGGCTCAGGCAGCAGATTGCTTCTCCAGGCTTGGAACTCTCAGGCGCGACACAGGTTCTCAGAGAAATTAGGGAAGGATCCCTGTCACTAAAGTGCCCTGTTGGGGCTCGCCGCTCACACCTGAACTATGACTATCCAAAGTCTGATTTTAGAGTCGATACAATTCCGAGAATCAGTTTGCCGCCGAGAAGCTGTACCTGCAGGTCTTGCCCAGTGACCTGAAGGACTGCCGAGTAGGTGGGAACTGTGAGTAAATGTCCCTCGGCTCTGTGTCCAAATGGCGAAACAATACAGCTGTGCGACAGCGGTCAAACTGTCAGCAGGTTTAATGAACCTGGAACCCGTGAATTGGTTCGGTAGGCGTCGGTTGGTTTGGTGCAGGTCCCTTTGCAGTCCCCCGCACGGGGAGGCTGTTGGACCTCCGCCGACGCCGCTTCAGCGCAATGTCTCCTGCAGAAAGGGTGCTGAGAGAACTGAATATAAGGCTGTCTTACTATTGCTTGTCTTTAATTAAAACTTAGAAGCTGGCATGCACTGTATATCTGTTCAAGTAACACTTTGTAACATGCTATTAAGTCTATAGGGAAGTTAAAACAGCTCGTGTACCTGGATGTGTCAAAAAACAGGATAGAAACTGTTGATTTGGACATATCGGGATGTGAAGGACTTGAAGATCTCCTGTTGTCATCCAATATGTTGCAGCAACTGCCAGACTCCATAGGTGAGAAAAGCTCAGGATTTCTTGTAATCTTTTACAGTTGAGGACTTGATTTATATCTTTTTTTTTTTATTATTGGTAATTATGAGACTTTATAGTAGATGGAACAAGAACTGCTGCTAAATTCCAAAGGAGTTTGAAACATCTGTGTCTGGACAGTCCACAAAGACCGTTTTGTAAAGTCAGGAAAAAAATCCATGGTTAGAAGGGATTGATTACTCTGATTTGCTACTTTAAAGAAAATAAGCAAAGGAGGAGATAATTGATCTGATCTAAATTCAAAAGTAAGTATGACAGCGGTTATGTTAACAGTGTGCAACTCTTGGAGGCAATTGCTGCTCTTAGCAATGCAATTCCAGATGTGGGCATCAAACATAGAATTTCTGCATTATTCAGAATATATAGAAATTCCGGAAGCTAAGTGGTTGTAGGTACATCACTCTGTACTTCTGCACGTTGCGTTTCAGTCTTGATCCCTTATATTTTCTTTGGAAACACCTGAGGTCTTTCCCTTCTTTTTTGCTTCCAGCCGATGAGCCCGCTATATCGTCATCTTCTTTTTCACTTCCCGAAGTGCATCCCTTTGGACATGGAACTGTTAAATTCCCCAGTTTTAAATCAGCTTAGTCAAGATTCCAAAATGTATTGCTAATTAATAATGCTGTGCTAGGTGAACGTTACGAGATGTCTTTTACAGCTGTTTGCCATTTTGGTCTTCTGCATCTCACCATAAATAACAGAATTTGTGCCCTATGTGCTTTTCCGATATGCGTATGCAGATTGATTTTTAGAGGGCGTTTAGCTCCCTAAAGGAATAAATGTTTACATTTTGAATTATGCATTCTTACAATAAGATATGTTCAGCAAAAGGAGTCATTTTAATACTGCATTTTCCGATGCGAGCTTGCTAAAATTCATGTGGAACTTTTTCCTCTTAAAATTTTGTTAAAACCTAGATGTTTCTTGGAATGTGATGATTTTGAAAAAGTTTTCGACAAAAATGTTCTGCAACTGGAATGAGTAGTGTTTCTAGTATCCCTTTTAATTATACTTTTCATTTGCTTCAGCTTTCATATTATGGCACGTTCAGTTTTATCATTTTTCTCTTTTTTCAGTGATTAAGTTATATTATTCCTAACATTAATTACAAATAATCACTTTAAAAATGCTATTTCAGTATATCCAGAATTTTTTCAGGGAAAAACCAGATTTTGAAATGTTGATAACTTCCAGAAGGTGGGAATCTGTTTCACGCCCTGTTTCTAGCACTGCAGGGCAATATTTTTGCCATTTTTTCTGTCTTTTCTTGTTTCCTTGTTTTCTGCTGTTACGCTCTGGTAAAGTAGAAGTTTCGCTCTCTCGTTACCCAGTTATGCACCTGCTGACACTTAGGTATATAAGAATTCTTTTAATGATGAGAACACCACGTGTACAGCTGCATTCAGGATTGAGTCTGGGTTGCAGTCGAAGTCAGGTTTTCTGTCTGTACCTGCATATTGCGACGCTTTATAAATGTCGCGTTTACTGCAGGTAATTCGCCTAATGTCCTGTTATGACCTGAGCACCTTAATCAAGGCAGCAGGACTGGAATTCGATTGAAACATTAGTAGATAGGTAGAAATGCTACTCTTCCTACACAGGAAGGAGACTTCTTTTTTTTTTTTTCTCAGTTTTTTCAAGGCTCCAGAAATACACGTAACATTTCACTTGCAGTTCAGCGTAACATTTAATCAGTGCTTCCTTTTGAGGAAAGATATTTTCCATGGGACAAGAAAGTGTCTGTGTACTGTCCTTTATACAGATGTTTTCTAGAATCTAGATCAAAGATGCTCAGTGTTAGAAATCATTGTTTATTTAAGGATATGGGAGATTACAGAAAGTAAAAAAGATTAACGTGAAATATTTTTCTGTTACTTCTTCCTTACCTGTTTTGTAGGACTGTTGAAAAGGCTTACGACTTTAAAAGTAGATGACAACCAGCTTACGATTCTGCCAAATGCAATTGGAAAGTGAGTACAAGTCTCATGATTTTCCACATCGAGTAAAATGTGTTTTCCCTTCTGCTTGCGGAATGTGCGTTTTTTTAAAGTAAAAAATAAGCCAAAGATGGACTGAATTAGAGAATGATTTTGAAATGTGTGCCTAACACCTAGCTTATAACGTTTACATTTGGAGCAACGCTATTACTTCCGTGGACTTATTCTGGCGTAAGTGATAAGAAGATGAAGTGTATCACATTTTCCCAGAAGAAGAACAAAGATATTTTTCTGTATGAATCACTTGCAATTTAGATGATTAGAGCAGCAAAAGTAGAAGAAATAGAAGTATTTGGGGGAATACGTCTGTTTCCATAGCAACAGCCAGGACTTGATGCTGGAAAGAAACTGGCTGTAAACCTCATCTGTATGAAAATTTCTTAAAATGTTGAAGTAGCACAAATGAAAAAATCATGACGATTTCATAGGTGTATACATCAAAATGTGAAAGCATCGGATGAGTAATCTTATTATGAAAAGCACTAACGATGGCCTTTAGCTATTATTTTGTCAGATTCTGCGTGATCGCTGGTGCAAAATTCTGTCTTGTGCTGCTGTGCGTCTTGAGTTTGTCGCTAAATGAAATTGCAATTCACTGTAAAATTCAAGAGGGATACAAGCCCGTCCCCAAGGATGCAAATAGGTGGTTCTTTATATAGTTTCACACTACACATATCCCTTTCTAGCCAAACAGATCTGTAACACTGATATTTTTGTAGGATGCCTCTTCCTCTACATATTTTACTTCTGAAATGCTATAAAAACTGATATTTGGAAAAAAATTCAGAATAGGTGGTCCCTGGCTGCCTCCTACAGCTATAGCTCTAGCGTCTTCATCATGCCCCTTGCACCAGCAGCAGCATTCATGCAGAAGAAGCCGAGCTCAGCCAAAGCGGCGATCGTCTGCCCGGCGTGAATGGACGCGCGGTGGTCCCGTTACACCAACGCCGTGCTGTCGGCGAGAAGCCTCGGGAAGGGGGCAGCCGCGAGCGGAGTCGTGCTCAGGCGCTGCGCCTTTGCTCTCGGTGCAAAACCGTGCTCTCTTCAGCAGGTCGGGGCTCGTTAGGAGTAGTTTTCTTAAGCCAGAGCTGTTCTGAGGCTTCCGGAATTAAAGCCTAGAAGGCTTCATTTAGACTTGTCCACAAATACGGTAGGACAGTGAGGTCTCTAGAGCAGAAGTAATCTCTAACCTGCACAGCCAGTGCTTTACTACTCCTACTCCCATTTTAGAGTAATAATTTCAATAGTAATTTTGTTGTTGGTATGCCGGTCTGGAAAAAAAAAAAATCCAGATTTGTCAACTATTACAACTGTAGCAACTGAAAGCTCGGGTTTGGGTTACCATGCTGTACTTCTTGCAGTATCTTCAGATTTATGTGATATTCATAAATAGAGCATTAACAAAGGGCAAATCTTATAAACATTGTGCAGCAATAAATTCTGATAGGCAGTGAAAGCCCGTGAGGCTCAAAGCTGTATTGGACACTCTGCAAAAAGGTTGATATAACATCCGACATTATCTTTAACAATTCTGGGGGTCAATTTTTAAAACCTGTCAGGAAGGTGCTTTCCTATTTATTGACTTGTTCAAATTGAAGGGGAAGCCCTCTTTTTTTTTTTGACCCGATACCTGTTCAGTATTGTTTGTCATGGAGCCTTAATTACATTTTAAAGATGCATCCTGCTGCTCTAAACGATGCGTATGCAGAGCAGTAGGCTAATCACCTAATCGTATCACCTTATTTTTGAGCGATTGGTTGTGCTTTTTATGAAGTACTTTCTCTCATTTAATGAGGACAGTGTCTCCCACATCAAAATGAACTTCCTTCCTCTGACTCATCCATTTGGATAGTTTCCTACTGGGTCTCTCTCTCCCAAATGATAGTCGTAGTACCCGCTGCAGAGCGTATTATTGTCACACGGAGATTAGCAATGTGGAGGAGGGAACTCTCCCTCCAGGGACCAATTTCACGATGAGACACAGAGCACTTTGAGGCTGTCGGAGTCGATGTTGCTAATAGCGAACCGCCACCCTCGTTTTTGGCAGTCTTGTTCAAAGGGCAAGCCGGTAAGTGGCATTTGGAGTTCTACCCTGCAAGACACTATGCACGGTAGACCCAGGTTAATAAAACGTTCCTCTTAAAATCAGTGGATTCGCATTGATTAAGTACCAAATTGGACCCAAAGAGCGGAGATTTTCTCTGTCGGACCTGAGTGAATGCCCACGCTCCCGCTTTGTGGGCAGGAGGGTGTCACGAGGGACGTCGTGACCCATGCGTAGGTAATGGTGCAGCGGCTCGAGAGCCAGCGTGTCATGTTGGGTGAGTGGTTTGTGCGTGTGCCCAGTCTATACCGTGGCTGACAGAACCAGATGCTGCCCAGGAAAGCGTAAACCCGTGTTCCTGGGTTTGCAGAATTCCTTTTGCCTGATGTTGGGCAAACGGTGGGTGTAGGTGACTCAGGATTTAGGCTGCCTTGGCAGTTATCGGGGTGCTGTGGCTGTTGGGAGAAAAGGGCTGTGGCTGTACGAAATGGGGCTGAGATGGGTCAGAACTACTCTCTTAGTCACGGCAGCGCTCATTCTCCGTGCGGCGCGCTCTACTAATCGGTCTGAACGTATTCCTCATCCGCCGTAGGACACGGACTGTGAACTGCCTCATTCCAACGGGTGCCAAACTGAACAGCAGTGCATGTCTGATTTTTGTCTGCCTTTCTTTAAACCTATCAAGAATGATCTGAATTTAGCCCAAGAAGACAGTAAGATCAATGCTATTTTGGCTAAATCAGCATCATCGGGATTATAGCTGTTATTGTCAAGTTACTTTCCTGCACGATCCATGACGAATGAAAAAATCACTTTCTGAAGAGCATGGGTTTTAACCGTGGTAGTTATAGAGATAAAATATAGTTTCAGGCTGACTGTGTTGTTTTTATTGTGGCCATCTCCATTTCTCTGATGGTGATGGCACCAGGAAGGAAAGAAGCTGAGAATGTCTGCGCCAGACAACACCTTTCAAATAAAATTCTGTTGTCTGATAAAGTCATTCTTCACTGTCAGGGAAACTCCCACGGCTGGAGTTCAGAGGATCAGATTTTCCGATTTGCGTTGGAAACAGTAGTTCCCAATTAGCTCATCTATTTTCAAGCTTTTCTGGTTGTGTTATCATCAGTAGAAGGAAGAATGTGTGCATCTTGGAGTTTAACAAGCTTTCCAGTTGGACTTTGCTCTGTCAAGCACATACTCCGTATGAAGTAGGTAAACATGACTGAATTTCGCCTCGACTGAAATTGGTTTGTGTCTAGTTTGAAATAAATTGTGGTGGATGCAAAGCTTATATTAAAGAAAAGCTATAACCAAACCTGACAGAGCTTTTGGATAGATTCCATGCATCTCTCTCACTAATCACTGTGACTCACTGTGGCTTTTCAGTCTGCTGAAATACAGCAATTAAAGTTCTGAGAATTCCCTGTTAGGAGGAGCTATTTCTGGTTTCATGTTTCATAAAATTTGAAGGTTGAAAAACCCTTTTTTTAATTAAGAAACTGGAATAAAGGCCAGTTAGACCTACAGTGAAGGTCCAGTCCTGCGCCTTGACTCATATAAACACTAAGGAGCGAGGTTCGTAGCAGAGGTAAACTTTTTATCACATCTACCAAAACATTTGGAAAAACCCCAATCTTCTGGGCACCTAGTCCCTTCGTCAGTGGGCAGGGAGATGACAGACATTGAAGAAGAAATAATTGCTTGCCATTTAACTTTGCTATTAATTAAGGCACTTGAGAGAAAAAGGTAGTCCATGTGGAGCAGAAGCAGGGAACGATGGCATTTGTACTGAGTCACAAAACTTTTATTCCGCGGGCTGAACGAGCAGTGCAGTACAGCATTCATTTCAAGAATTTTTATATCCAGCCTAATTTTTTAAGAGATTCAGCAGATATTTCTTCAGAACATTCTTTTATATATGTGTGTGTCTGTGCATAAGATATGTATGTAATATGGATATATTTTTTTATATCTCTCTCTATACCATGTATTCCATATATATTCCTGTTTGTGTTATTTGCATTAGCAAAGGTCGAGTTGTTGATTCTTAGTCAGCAAAGTAAGGTTGATGTTTAAGTGTCGCTTGATACCACCTGCTGTCTTCAGGGCAAAGCCAGGACTCGGAAGGATCCCGAGGGTGTGGGACAGGCGGGGAGAGGGGTCCGGCGAGCAGAGAAACGTCTCCCAACGCCATTTCGGACCAGAGCAGGGATGGGTGTCCAAGAAGATGGTGGCTTTTACTGCGTGGGCCCCTTTCATTTAGGACTCGGTGCAAAACCTCCAGCTCATTTCACCACCTCTGCCTGGATAATAAAACGCAGGAATGGACCGAGTGCCGGTTCCGTGCGCTGGGAAGCTGTGCTTTGTACGTGCCGGTGCTGTGGGCTGTGGCTGACCCGGGCTGCAGGTCGGCAGGGCAGTTTCTCTCAGGTGCCTCTGTTGCGTCCTCTTTCCTGGAAACAGGAGCACCTGGAGGAGAGGTCAGGTCTCCGTCTTCACGACTTGCAGAATACAGCAATCTAGGGAAAGGATACAAGACAGAAATGGAGATGATGTCCTTGTTTTTAAAGAGAGAGCTTGAGCATCAGAAGATTACTTACCTTGGTCTGGTTTTTGCTCGTATGGCCCTTGCCGTACAGATACCCCTGCAAGATCACTTTTAGCCCGCTTTCTCCGCACGTGAAAGATAAGCGCGGTAACAGAAGCCGTGTCTGACCACAGCGGGCTGAGATGACTTTGCCGAGCTTGGATCCCAGTTCATCTGTTGTCACTACTGATCCTTATTAGAAATGATGTCAAGTGCGTCAGTTGGAATGTACCCTGGAGGCAATTCCGGCTTCGCTTTCCTTTGCTCCCACCAGCGGTATTCCTTTACCTGTTGTCTGTCTTTGTGTGTTAAGATTATAAACTTCCTGGTTTGATTCTTCAGCCTAGCGTGAATTGCCCTGGTCCCCGTCTGTTTGTGTGCTTGGAATACTTCCTCACTACAAAACGTAGGAATGACAATGTGGGGAAACTGAGTGGTCTTTCTTAAAGTGCCGTACTGGATAAGATGGATCAACGGTGTCCCTAATAGTTCCTAAAATCATATTATTATAGACTTCTCCTAGGGAAATCGGCAATAAAGGTCCCCTCTTCGGGGCGTGATGTCAGTAGTAGTGTGATGCTTTAAAACCTTCAAGGGTTTTAGATTGTTAATTTTTGTTATCTAGTCCTTGTACAGCATCTAACAAGAGTATTTACAATTTCAGTTTATCTTTATTAGAAGAATTTGACTGCAGCTGCAATGAGTTGGAGTCCTTACCTTCTACCATCGGCTACCTTCACAACCTGAGGACGTTGGCTGTGGATGAGAATTTCCTTCCTGAACTGCCCAGAGAAGTGAGAAGCTGATTCTGTTTTTAAATTACAGATTGAAATGTTTCGTGGTAGGCTCAAGGTTTCCTCCCTAGTCAGACAAAATATCTGTTAAACCAAGTGTTTCTGCACCGTGTGGAAGACCAAATCTTTCCTACGTACTCAACAGTGAAATCGTAAAACCGGTAAATGAGTAAAGTCGTGTGAAGGTGAGAGTACCGCTCAGACGAGTAGTGCGAGTAACCCAGGCACCTCCCTGGCCTTCCTGACGAAGGGAGGGCGTTATTTTCTGGCTGCACTCTGTATTTTCTGCTTGTTGTCAGTTACAGTAAAACCGCAATTTGGCCACCTCCCGACATAGCACGTTAGTGATAATAAATGTTATCAAAGTAGGTCTCCTAACGTCTTTGGTCTTTTCATTCCTATAGATCGGAAGCTGTAAAAACGTAACAGTGATGTCTCTGCGCTCGAACAAGCTGGAATTTCTGCCTGATGAAATTGGCCAGATGCAGAAGCTGAGAGTGTTAAACCTGAGCGATAACAGGTATAGTGCACATAATTTTTCTAATGCATTATAAGAATTTATTTTTAAAACAATTTATTCTTTTTAGGTATTTGTAAAAATGCATTTATATAAAATATATTTTAAAATATAAGAATTGTATTTAGAATTACTTTATTTAAACTATAAGGAAAAAATCTTGATTTTTTTTTTTTTTTTAGTCTTTATGGTTTGGTTTTAGTTTCACTGACACCCAAAGAAAAACTTGAATGGGGCCAAGATCTGAGTCTCAGTGTGTTGTAATAGATTAAAACCTGTTTTCTTCTTTTATCTTCTGGTGTTTCCATATGAAAGTGTGATGAAAGCTTTAAAATTGCATATAACTTTGTAATATTTAATAATTAAAAAATTGTGACAAGCTGATATGTAGGAAATCACTAAATGTAAGCACACTATCATGTTATCCTGACTCCACTGAAATCAAAAGAAAATTTTCTATTTCCTTCAGCAGAGCAAAGGTTTTGTCAAAAACCCGGATTCCTCTGTTCTCATGCACATGAACATTCCTCTGAGAAACAGAATGCTTAAAAAGGACCCTTCCTTGATACCTATCCCATACGTATCAGAAAAGATGGAATTTTCCTTGAAATTTGTACATATGTATGTTCCAAGAATATGTTCATTTTCAGTATAACCGCAGAAGTACGAGTTTGCTCAGTAGTGCAACAAATGGTGTGTGAATACCGTGTTGTTTCCAGTAGTTATCATCCACACTCAGTAAAAATTAGAGGAAGGACTTTCCTCTGGGTCTGATTTACTGTCAGCAGTTTCAGTGTTGAAATTAAGGTTGACCGTAAAATATAAAATGAAGTAACGTAGAAACCCCTGTAATATATTTGTGTATTTGCTTGATTCTCTTAGATGATTTTCCGCGTTGCAATTGTGTACCATAAAATAGATTGTGTATGGACCAGAACGTACAGTTAAACTTAGCTCTAGTTTGTGTCGAAACTGTCCAAGTCCCAGAAGCAAATCTTGGGGCTCTCGATTTTGGGTTCCAGACTGCGGTGCTTTCCCAGGGGCAGGCAGCGCTCTCCCGTCAGCGCGTCACCACGGCAGACTGCGATTGTGCTTTTATCTGTACGGCTCGCGTCTGAAACTGTATTTAAACGCTTTAAACTCTCCCTCAGGCCGACGTTCTGGCCCCAAAGGCAGTCCAGCTCCCCCCCCCCTCGCTGTTCTGCATCCATCCACACACCCTGTCCTGTCCTGGGGCGGTTTTGTCCGGGTGTACGGTGATCTCGAATGCCCAAGTGATGAAAGCAGCCTCTCGGAGATACGGTGAATTTTCAGATGGTTCCGGTGGCTGCTCCACCTTGTTGCTGCGCAGCCAGCTGTAGTGGCACGCGGGGGGAGGCACGGAGCGGGCGATGGATCGAGGGGAGGCAGCAGGACAGAGCTGGTTCGGGGCTCTGGGGGGTCCAAGGAGCTGCCGCGGCAGGGTGCCTTCCCTGGCACGTCAAACCGTTCTGAGCTGGATCCCTCTGCCCCCTTTGCAAACCTGTAATTGTGCCACAAGTTTGCACTGAGGAAGCAGGAAACTAGTCTCTTCTTTTTTTTTCCTTCTTCTTCTTTTTCCTTTTTTTTGCCAAGTTACTTTTCAGCCAGGTCAGCTGCTGATTTCAGGCACATGACTTCATGTGTGATTACTGACGATGAGCGCTGCTGCTGGGGTGAGAGAGGGAGGAGGTGGCCCACTGCACTGCTGGGAGGAGGCGGTGGAGGTGGCAAGAGCAGGCAAGGTTTCCCGACCAAGCTGACCGACGGCTGGCTGCCACCTAAGTCCTGTGCCACCTTCCCTGTTCCCCAGCTGCCCAGGCAGAAGGGAGGACTGGGGTTTCCATTCTGGAGGAAGGCGATTATGGGACCAGCGTCGCAGTGATGGGATGTTCCTTGGCGGGGTTGCTGTCCTTCCCACTCCCTCTTCAGCGCTGGCTGGTAGCCCGGCATCTGCCCTTAGGCTTGCTCAGGGCTCGCTGGCCAAGTCACTGAGCTGATTTATCCCACTGAAAATGGAAGAAGCTGTCGTTCTTCCTGTAGCGTTCATTTTATGACACTCCTCACGGTCCGTTTGCTCGCCGTGGAGTCTGGCAAACACCAAAGCCAGGTGAAGAGTGGCTGTGCACCACGGGAGAGAACGGGACCTCTGCCTGGTGGGGTGGGAAGCTTTTTCCTCAAGTCAACCTGAAAAACTGTAGAGCGAGTTGTAAGCATTGTAGAACCAGTGGCAGAGCACAGTCTAGACTAGGAGAGATAGGAACTGACTCAACCTTTAAACCTGGCTGAATTGTCTCATGTACTTTTCTTGAGGGGTTTGGGGAGTAAATTTTTCCTCCTGTGTTGATATCAATTCTGGCTGAGGTTAAATGTTGCCCTGCTGAGACACTGTGGTAATGCTTTTGTGATGGAACTTCCCCCTCAACGAAACGAAAAAGTTTCAACGTTTTGGCACCAAAGAATTTGGACAAAATTCAGATACCATTTTAATGTTGAATTTATTATTATTTTTTTACTTTTCTGTTTTCCCATTTTCGCATTCATATTAACATTAAGGCAATAGCCGTTCGTTCTTTGAATGAGTCCACATGTACACGTTAATGAGGAGTGTACTTGGGCTCCGCTTGTTGCTAGGAACCTTTCTGTGTTACCACAGCAGTTTTGCCCCTCTACTCTTCCTGCTTCAGATATGACCAAGAAGGTAAAGCACACCAGCTCTTTTCCTCGATGCCCCTTCGAACCGTTGGAAGAAGAGACACATGCACGCAAGCAGAGCAGAAAGGCGATTCTAGAGCATGTGCCTCACCCTACGGTGATGGGCTCCGGGGTCCTGGGATGTGGGTTGGCCTTTTCCCTGTCAGCCCATTACGAGACCTGCTGAGCCCTGGCCTCTGTGAGTCCACTAAGGCAGACCCGTCCACGCCAAGTACTGCTCCTGCAGCCTTTTTGGCATAGCAGCTCCCACCGCTGCACAAATCTTCTGAAGAGCACAGATGGCGGTGGACTGTGATGGAATATGATCGCATATTCTTTCAGAATTTATCCAGTCAGTCCTTTATGACTTTCTCCTCCTGACACCAGAGAGGATTCCATGTCCATTCATGTAATTCTTCCAATTGCTCATGCATCTTTGCGTGTTATTTTCCTTGCAGAGGGAACAGGCTCTGACTGACAATCCATACTGATCGTCATGGATATATAGTTTTACAAAGGGAACACAGTCTTCCACTGGGGATCTGTCCACTGCAGGTTCATCCCAGTGAATGATACCTCAGGGTCATCTCCTTCTACTTTGTCACATGCCAAATTTCACCTCCAGTGTCTTCAACTGTGACTGTAAATGGTGCTCTTGTGTATCCATTAGCCTCTTACGTCATTGCCTTTATCCCAGTGACTTTCTCTGCTAGTAGCTGGGTTACTCAAGTGTTTATTGAGAGGTGTCCTTTGGCCACCAAAAATGTTCATTCTGGACATGTTCCTCATGGCATGGGGAGTGCACTCTGGCTCAAGGCATGCAGAGGACAGGGATATTGGTGGCTTTGAACTTGTCAGAGTGCATGGAAAATTTGCAGTCTACTCTGAACTGTCACGCACACATGGAGTGATGGACAACTGTGATGTAGCATGTAACTTTGCATTACCTAGAGCTTGTCTGGGTGTGAAAGTCAGAAACATTTTGGGAGATTTGGTCTAAAGTCCGGATTGAATGTCTTTCAGGAAGGAGGCAAACCTGACGTAGACCTTTGCCACTCAGGCTAATGGGAATCTCAAATTTTTGTGAGTTGACACATTTTGCTCAAAGGTGGGTCATAGTTTGGAGTCCCTCTAGTGCATTTTTAATACTATGGTTTCAGCTACTACAGGCTTTCACTCTTGTTCCATGTCTTCTGAAGGCCCTCAGTCACCGCTGTAAGATGGACCTTGCTGATCTTAATTGACCAGAAGCTGGTTTAGTTCCAGGACTTTCTTCAGATACTCATGTTAGAATTCCATTTTAACCAGGGAATTAGACTCCAGCTTTTCTTTCCCATGCCATACACTTTAAGACTATATACCTCTCATCTCCATAGCTGGGAGTCCTCTCTCCTTTTATCTTTACAGGTCCAAACCTTTTCAACCTTGTCACAGGCTCTTCATCCCTGGGAAATGCAGTATTCGGTTGTCTCTACGTGATAAAAGGCAAAGATGGGTTGAGTCCTGACTTGCTATCAGATTGCAGAGGTGGAGTCTAATGAGGGCTGGTGTGCATCTGACCAGAGCTTAGGTGGCTTCACCCTCTGCAGTCAGGAAAGTTTGGATTCCAGATACTTGCAATGCAGCTCCCTCGAGATTCATCCTTGCCTTTGCCAGACAGAATGCTGTCTCCAGTGCTTCAAGAACCAATGCGGCATTTGATAAAGTAGTTGTGCGATTACTACTTGCATGAAAGATATTGAGACCTCCACCACATAATGAGTCATTTTGGGGGTAGCTGCTTGGATTCAGTCATGGTTAAGAGTGCACATGGGATTCATTCAAAGAAAAAAAAGATGTCTTACCAGTAACCGGTGTTCTTCACAATGTGTAGTCCACATATACATTTGTCTTCCATCTGCTTCTCCTCTCTCCTCAGAGTCCTTCCAGGTATGAGTCCTGTGATTGAGAGGTAGAATTGTTAGAATGTACATTTGGGCTACACTTCTCAAAGAGCATCGGTTACTGGTAAGTAACCTTTCTTTTAGTTTTAGATTGTTCTTAAAGAAGAGCTGAAAGAATCATCACCTTTTTGAATTTGCACTGCTTCTGCTTCTGTCCTGGGGTCAGAACTCAATTACTGCTCTGAATCGCACCCACAGAAGTTAAATGAAAAAAGGTCCTAAGATTAAATGATCCATTAAAAAAAAAAAAGACTGTTCCCTGGTGTACCTTTTCTTTTTCCGTTTAGTTATTTAATTATACAATTTTCCTCATTGCCAAAGAGGTAATTACTTCTGGCCACGTATATCCACAAGTGGTTTTGTGAACAGTATGTTGATGGGTTAATATGAATCATGTTCTTTTAACCTTTCACACTCTGAAAAACCTATTATTATCAATTTGCTGAGAGTTACCTTGCAGAACTGTCACAAATAGCAACTATCTCTGGGCTTGACCAGCTCACTGGTAATGCTGCTTGTTACGATTAACTTTCAACATGTTTCGACATGAATTTTTCATGCTTCGGTTATTGAAAATTTTTTCTGAATGTCACCAAAGTATAATATATGCATTCCCCTAGGTGTTTGGTAAGCTCTTCGTATTTTGTATTACTCAAACTAATCATCGGTGGAAACTCTTCCTATACTCTGAGCTTGCTTACTTAGTGCATAATAAAACCACTACAAATATGTAGTGGGTTATTTTACAAAACTATGAGAAAAACAATTATTATCAAGAAGGAAAAGTTAAAATTATGTCTGCCAGTAGGCTTACAATAAAAACAAAGATTCCTTCGCCACACAAGACCCCTCAAATATTGACATTTGATATTTTTTATATTTAAACGGTATCAATGACATTTTCTTTGCTTTTCTTGTGTTCCATGAATAATATTCATTAACTTATTCTTGACCTATTTAGCCCTTAAGAACTTAACAAATTATGCGAAAGATGTAGTTTAGGATTGATAATGGGAGGAATTATTCTAAAGTTCTCATTCCAGAATGGTGTAACACACTGACATGAAGCTGCTTTGAGGTTGTGAAGTCATACGGTATGACGGTTTAATGTTATGTGGAGTGTCGTGGTTTAACCCCGGCCGCCAGCTCAGCACCACGCAGCCACTCGCTCAGTCCCCCCTCACCCCCATGCGATGGGGAGGAGAGTTGAAAAACGTAAAACTCATGGGTTCAGATAAAGACAGGTTAATAGGGCAGCAAAGGAAGGAGAAAAAAAAAAAAAAAGGAATATACAAAGCAAGTGATGCACAGCACAGTTGCTCACCCCCCGCAGACCACCAGTGCCCAACCAGTTCCTGAGCCGCAATCTAATCCCCCAGCCGGTTTCCCCAAGGTATATGCTGAGCGTGACGCCATATGGTATGGAATGTCCCTGTGGGCAGTCGGGGTCAGTGTCCCGGCCGTGTCCCCTCCCAGCTCCTTGTGCACCCCCGGGCTCCTGGCTGGCGGGGCAGGGGGCGAAGCCGAAAAGTCCTTGACTCGGTGTAAGCACTGCCTAGCAACAACCAGAACATCAGTGTGTTATCAGCAGTATTCTCATCCCAAATCCAAAACACAGCACTGTACTCGCTGCTAGGAAGAAGAATAACTCTATCCCAGCCGAAACCAGGACAGGGTGTCATTTCAAAAAGTGTGCTGGTTTTGGTTTAGTGTGTTTTTATTCACCTGAGGAACTTCAGGGGAAATTTCTTCTCCTTTTTTTCTCATAAGGAAATATTTTCTGTGTGACAATTAAACACTATGAAAAGAACACATGCATTTTGTCCTTTTCCAAACTATTACTGTGGATAGCTGTTTCCTGAAAAATCAGTTGGTGCTTCAGAGTCTACCTGAAAAGAAATATTTTTCTTAATAACTTTTAAACTTTTACATTTATCAGTGGCGTACATGATTTTACCTGGAATGTAACGTAATTAATATGAATAGACAATCTCGATAGCACTAAGAGATTTCTTTAATTTCGCTATCCCATTTTCATCTCTTCTAACAAATCAGCTTGAGAGATTGCAAATTGAAGTTATTAGTGATTAAAATGTTGCGCAGGAATGAAACCGTTGCTCACGCAAGGAAGCGTGCACGGGGGGTGGCTGTTGGGACTAGTGTAGCTGTTGTGTTTCCCCACAGAGGTCCTGTCTCTGGATGCCGTGCAGCTGATGCCTGAAGGGGTGGGCGCAGGCTCTGCGGCTGCATTTCTCTTAGTGCTAGTCCCAGTCCTGACTGCTGGGCTACAGCTGCTCTGAAACAGTCAGACGGCTCCTTCCAGTAAAGAAACGGCCTTGTGCAAAGGTTATTAATTCAGGGTGGGTGAAACACCGTCCATAGTAAGAATAAGTCATTTTGGTACAGCATAGTTTGCCTTTGAATTGTAAGTTAATTTAATTTGGCCATCATCTTAGTTAAATATCTATGCACCAATTAAAGTTTCGTCTAGTATCGTGAATATATTTCCCCTTAGATTTATGAAAACAATTATGTATGTAATTTTCCAAACTGTCTGGTGAGAAGTTTCAGCATTTAAGCATAAAAGAAAAGCGCTCTGTTGAAGAGCGCAGCCATAAGCTTTACATTTCTTTGTGCCGAGGTCTGATTGCAGTCATGTATTAGATCAACGGAAGCAGTGCAGAGCAATCGCTTTTTTCAATTACTGATGGACAGTTTTTTCTTCAGAGGAGCCCAAATCCTTTACTGAGGTTGATGTGAGTTAGTTCTTTGAAATCAGCAGAGTTACGCTGATTTACATGAAATAGGATCTGGCCTATAGTATGTGGAAAGTAATCAACCTCCATGCATAACTAATAGGTGAGATCCTTTGTAGCTGTAGCATACCTTTATTGTGACTGATGAAGCTAGAAAAACATTCATGTATTTACCTTTCATGGTCAAACTAATGTAGTGTAAGTGGCAATTATGATGGGCCTTGGTTTGGAAGTGGGTATAATGCAAAATCACTTGGTGATTCAGTTGTTCGTGGAAGTCAGTGTTTGCATGTGCGTTGCTAGTACAGACGAAGGAGAAATGTTCCTACAGTACGCGATTTAAAAAGCAGTCTTAAGCTTGCAAAAGCAGATTGCAATTAGAAAAAGAGGCTGAGGCTTACCTTGGTTGAAAATTTTCAAAAAACTGTAATGATTTTGAGTGCCTCCCTTCTTTGATCTCTAATTTGAGATTTTTTTTCTTTTTAATAAGACTCCTTAAAATCAAAACTTTTCAGATGTTTAAAAATAGGCTTGTTGGCAGAGAAGAATTAAAAATAAAGAATTCTGTGTTTTGTTTGAATATGGAGATGGAAAACCAGCTTGGAGATCCCCTTGCCACACATCATTTCTGAAGCATGCTTGCCAATTTTGCTTCTACCTTTGGTACACGCTTCTCAACTCTTGCGTTGGGAGCATCAGTGACCCTCTGAGGCAAAGGGTTCTGCACAGTTTTGAAACTTACGTTACGGTACTGAATCCTAAAGTGTAAAGAAATAAAGATACCCCTTGAAAATCAAAAGTTCTTCTCTTTTTATACAGAAAAGTAGCTCTGAATAGAACATCTGGATAAACCATTTCAGAATCTTTACGTTAACTGTTAAAGCTGAAACTTGTAAATTTAATATGTAAAGAATGTCACATACCGCACTATTCCACACTGCAGTATCCATTTTATGATGAGACAGGACTGAAAACTAAATTTCAGGTAGTTTAAGCACTCCTTACTTTCTTATGCCCTTAATTCTACGTTTAATGTTTAACGTGCACACACATGTAAACGAGCTCTAATCGATACAGGCATTTAATTGGGGATTATCTCCTAGCACACGATGTATGTGTGTACATTCATGTCATTTATTTCACTTTTACAGATAAGTCATTTGTAGTATAAGGTATTCTTATTAAGATCACAATCTTTAAAATGCGTTACTTGCAGTAAGGACCCACTGCTTTCTGAAATTCCACGGCTTTTAATGGCAATGACTTTGTGGCAAAAGTACACCTAAAGTAACTCCAGGATGGGTACGCTTTCAGAGCGCTGCTTCGAGGCAATGGTGCACAAGCCTGTGAGGTGCGTACCTCCCAGAAATACAGATGGATTTGGATTAGGAAGGAGCCTGTAGGAGGATTGTTGGTTATTTGCCGGGAGAGGGGCAAAGGACTCTCCCGACGGCGCGGTGCAGGTGGGGTGCCGGATGGGGGGTTGCCTGTCTGTGCCTGCGGCATGATCGAACAAACCTTTCCACAGTACGGGACCGATTGTCCGACTCTCTCGGAAAAGGGCTTTTCCTCTTTTCTTTTGTTAAGTCATGTTTAGCTTTTTTCTTTGTAGACAGCCCTGTGGTGGGTCCATTTCCTCCTGCAGTCCTCCAGCTCCTCACCCTTCTGTAACACCAAGATGGGAGAATACCAGTCTGTGGGCTGGGACAGCTCTCTCGTGTTGTACCGACTGAAAAGTTAAACCAGTCTGTTCGGAATTACTTAGTGGGAAAAACAGGAATGCAGCTTCCACAAGTATCTAGTCATCAGTTCCCCATTCCCACATTCAGTTCACTTTTAGGACATGTTTACATGTATAATTAAAATGCCAATTTTTTTTAACTCTTTCCTTTAATTTTGTCATTTAGGTTCACTATTAATAAATGTATTATTTTAATCTTTTCCCTAACATTTCTACAGAAATGAATTTTCAATAATCTTAGAGTATTTCTATTCCAAAACTTAAATGTCAAATAATAGCATTTCTGTTAACTACACTGAAAACCATTAGGTCTTTCCAATTTTTTCTGTTTTCTGTCTTACAAGCTCTAACTTTGGTTACATTATAGCCAAGGCAAAATATCGGTATGTCCTTTGTACCTTTAGGGTATGACATCAGTAGTTTTAGATTCCAAATGTGGAATTCCACTCTTAATGTGGAATGCCCTTAATAAAATATTATATTTTAGTACAAAGTGAGAGAAAATAAAGATACAAAATGGTAGCAATTTCAGTGTGATCAAGGGAAACACGCTAAACACAAATCTTTAAAAGAAACTATTGTGAAAATGAAGGATTCATGTTGTTCCAATATTATCATTTACAGACTGAAGAACTTACCGTTCACTTTTACTAAACTTAAAGAACTTGCAGCTTTGTGGCTTTCTGACAACCAGGTAATGACTTTCAATATTCGTATTTTCTTTAGTAAAGTGCTGGGGGTCTTAGCAAGGGCCGTAAATGAAACCTAGAATTGAATACATGGTTGTAGTAGAATATGAGAAGTGTTTGCTCCCAATCCAGCCTTATACTTTCGTATCAAGTGTAGATCCTTCTGGCTGTCGTTTATTAACTTGGAAAGATCACCTTTGCAGGATTTATTACTTGCATCTAGCTAAGCTTCTATATTCTTACAAAAGTAGTAAATAAAGGCCGAAACTATCAAGAGAATGTTTTGTAAATAGAAATTCAAGAGGTAAGACTTTGTTACCAAGCTTGTTATTAGTTTGTCCCATCCTTTGCTCCATCTGTGCCCCATTCTTCTTGTCTTCCTTTTCCCTTTCCCTGTCCATGCTTCCATTTCGGCGTATTTTAAACTCCATTAAAGTCAGCGGGAGTTTAAACATGGAAAAGATGCACAAGAACTCTTAGTCTTCTTTCGGAGAAAACTCTCCTTTCAGTTCCTTTGAAATTTAAGAATGCCTTTCTTCGTTCCAAGGTTTCACTACTATGTATTCTTTAGGATTCTATTTTAAAACCAATTATGTAGCATGAACACTGAGACATGTAACAGTTCAACCAGGCTCTGAGCACCAAAATGAGTCTCGATCATTCCCAGGATCAGTGGATAGAACAATTTTGCACTTCCATAATTTAACTCTAAATGGAGAAAAACTCAATTTGTACAGTCTTAGAAATGTTCGACATACCTAACGGTTTTTGATAATCTCAATAAATTCTCATAATCTCATCTTTCTCACTTTGCAGTAATGCCTCTGGTCAGATAATACACCTCTTTAACTGAAGTTGAGGAGGATAATTCTTCAGGGGCCAATTATCATGCTACTGGAAATTAATCCATCCTTTTATCCCCATGAAAAAGCCACAGGGACTGGTGTCCTGCAGCGGACGCCTGCGCTGAGCACTGCTGGTTGCAGAGCAGCTCAGAGCAGAGCCCGTGCCTGTCTGTGCGGCACGGCACGGCAGACGGGGCCGTTTCCTAGTCGAGGTGTCAGACCAAGTCCCTGCTGACTCCTGGCCAGTGCGTACCATGCCGCCGTGCCCTCGAAGCACAGCAAAGCCAAATGGAGTGCAGGCAGGTGTACACTGGTGCCTGCTTATTGCGCTGCTCCTTACATGTACTTCTTACTTTTATAGCTGAGCAAAACGTTTTAAAGTTGACGGTAGGGGAGACTAAGTGGGAGGGATAATAGAAAATTATGAGTAAGTTTTAATGTCTTAAATTAAGAATTTGTTTTTCCGCTCTAATTTCCATTAGAAAAATAACATTGCATGACGACTCAGCCAAGCCACAGAACATACACTTCCTTTTAAATACAGTATTTTTTCAGCATTTTGACTTTTCTACAGTATAGCATAATTTCTGTTCTAGGAACTATGACAGTCACTCCTAGATGCTACATAAGAGCAAAGCAATAATAAAAAATAATCAATTGAAGTAAAACACAACATTAACATCTGAATATTCAGAGTGCCTGCAGGTAAATTCTCCAGTATCTTGCACCAGGTTTACCCTCTGATGAACGATCGGGAATTTACTCCTCGTTAGCTCTAGCTTAAACAGATCACAGCCACAGTGGGGGTGTTCTAACTGTGTAGTTGCAGCTCCGTTCTGCTGATCTGATCCTTTAGCTTCCTCACTGGTTTGTCTCTGAACATGCAGTCAGTACTGCAGATATTTAGTGTTCTTCTGTTGATCCTGGTAGGAATTACAGGAATTACAGGAATGGGAGAGGAGGCATTTCCACCAGATCAATACTTGATGTAGTCCATAGAGAAGTTTATTTTCATACAGAATTTTAGTTAATCTTGCATTTTCGGTTTACCAAATGCTAAAGTCCCGTCTCAGTTACCAGACGTGCTCTGAGTTAACAGTTCTTTGTGTTGCCTTTCCTGCGCAGTCCAAGGCTCTCATTCCACTGCAAACTGAGGCTCACCCCGAAACAAAGCAGAGAGTACTGACTAACTACATGTTTCCCCAGCAACCCCGCAGTGATGAAGGTAAAACGCCATCGGCAGTTCCTACAAAGGCAGGAGCAGTGCTTGTTTAGGTAGTGAAGATAAAACGGAGGGAGGGCGAGGAAGGGGTCTCAGACGTGGTTCTGTGTGTGCGGCTCATCCGACACGTAAAGCCAGTGGTGCGCACGTAACAGCCTGCGTTTTGTCATACGCAAAGGAATCCATTATTCTCAGGCCATCGGATGTACATTTTCTTAAACACTTTTATTTTCAGCTCAATGGCTTTGTATGAACCATTTGAACCGGGGAATGGAGCGTGCATGGGACAGAAATTCTGGGATACGCTCAGGCGGTTGGCCAGAGCCAGCTCACCCTGCAGAGACATGGGGCCCGTCTGAGAGCTGGCGGGGCAGCTCCTCGATGGGTGAGGGTCAGAACCGTGAGCCCGACAGAACTGAGGGTCTACGTTAAGTTAGAGAGTTTTCAGACTCCCCCTCCGCTCCAGATCTGCCCCGAAACCCTGTTGCTTCCCATCACTCTCATTTCAGTTTTAATATTAAACTCCACAATGGTTTATCAGTTACTGCTCCCATCGCCCCCCTCAACAGCTTTAAAACAATAACCCAACATTACAGGATCAACTAAGAACGTGTCTTTTTAGATCATTTCCAATCTTCTGCCGAGTGCACTAATTGCTTGTTCTTGTGCATTGCTGTTTGCAATTCAACCGTAGATTTCCAGTCTGACAGTGATAGTTTTAACCCTACTTTATGGGAGGAGCAGAGACAGCAACGTATGACTGTTGCCTTTGAATTTGAAGAAAAAAAGGAAGAGGAGGAAAATGCAGGGAAAGTTAAGGTAAGTTCTATTTGATTTATTCTGTAATTTGCATATTATGGACAGGGTCCAATTTACAGATCTTGAGTTGAACTATTTTTGTGTTCTAAATACCCAGAAAGTACTCGTCACCACGTTTCGAGTAGAGAAATTGAGGAGGAATAGTGTATCTGTTCTCCCTGAGAACATTCCCAATTTCTACTTTGACTGTTGTTGTCTAGACAGCAAAACTTGGATTTCCTAAGTCCGTTCAGGCCCATAGCCCTGATGTCAGGTTCCTACTGTGACAGGTATTTTGTCACAAAGACAAAATTAACACAAAATGTTGGGAGACTCAGAATTAATGTCCAACCACCTAGTTCTTTAGATGTATTTAGATCACGTAGGGGATTCCATATTTGTCTCAAAGTGGACATCAACGAGAGCTTTGCAACGTCATGGAGTTACACAGGAATGTGCAGTGGAGGGGGTAGCTCTCATCAGTTTTGTAACCTACCAAAAATGAAGATCAAAACATGAATGTCCTCCCCCAGTTATCTGAAATTAATATAATTCCAGACTTTTCAATTGAGCCCTTAATAGGTTACATTGTTAAAAGGATATTGTCAGCACTGTCTATGTTTACGTGGCATGAAAATTTGTATTTCTTTAATAATATAAAGGAATTACCCTACATCAATCGCTTAAACACTGCAATTTTTAACTGTGATAGGATACCCAACATAAAATATATTGCCAGCGACAAAAATCATGTGAGGAGATTTAAATAATATTTTACGTTTAAAGTTAACAATACTATTATTAATAGCTATTTAACTTTCCATTTAGATTTTCTTGAAAATTTTGGATTTATCTTTTTAATATTTTTCCCAATTAGGAATTTTCATCTAACTCTTGTAACCAGAGATAATGGACTCTGCTGCTTTGCCTCACAATAAGTAGATTAAACTGAAATTGTACCCCAGATGAATTGCAGGTTTATGGGTCACATATGGAAAACAGAGCATCTGGGAGAGTTTGATATTGTTCCACCACTTCTTATAAGAATTTTAACTGTGGGTAATATGACTGTCCAAATATGCAAAACAATTGACATCTTAACAATAAATAGATATCAATTTCTAAGGTCATAGAAGAATTTAATTGTATTATCTGTTATTTGCAAGCAGTATTTTAAATATTGAAATGTAATATATGAATTATATCACTTAGATAGCCATTTTGGTTTTAATATATTTCAGAACACTATGAATGACTGAAACAAATGTTTCCTTTGAGTAAACTGTTCTTGTAGAAAAAAAATAAATCCTTCATCCACTGAATGCTGTTCCTGTACTTCAGTTCACATGCTGCCATCTGCTGTATGCAAAACGGGGAGGCAAACGCAGCCAAGACACAGTCCCACATTGTCAGGTTTCCTAGAAACAGCACTTAACAAAAATAGCTGGCCCGCACCCATGCTGCGGGCAGATGTCTCTGCGCGGTGGGATCCCAGGCCCCGGCGCTCCGTACCAGAGCTGTTCAGGATGCGATGGCTGCCCGGGTTGCAGTGCTTCTTGCCGGGGCCGTTTGCTCATCCCTGGCAGCTGCCACCAAGCCGGGTCTGTGGAGCACTGTATTCCCAGAGGTGTGCCTCGCTCGGCTGCCGTCAGCCCCGCTGCAGCAGAACGGGAGACGGGCAGTCATGCTGCAGCGGGAGGAGTGGTTTGTACCATGTGGGCGATCCACGGCCCACAGCACTGCACCTCTCCTTGATGTTTTGGCTTGGCCATCTGAAGGTCAAGACAGTCTTCATCCTTTGTATCACTGCTCCTTAGTTGTGGAGGAGTCCAACACGGAAATATATTTCCTGGAGTTCGTTCTCCCTCTCATCCACAGAGAGTGGGTATAAGCCAATGTTGTAGTGCATGAGATTCCTCTGTTCCCACGTACAGACCAATGTTCTTCTCCTCCATAATGATCCTAATGTCTGGTGATCCAGAACACTGCGTTTTGCAGCTGATGCTGTAGTTATTGCTTATATAGGGAAGAATTCTTAAATGAAAAGCTAAGCAGGGAGCTAAGAGCTGATCAGATATTTCCTCCCATATGTGTACCCTGAAGAGAGCATCTCTCCTCTCTCGTTACTTACTGTGTGTACACCAGGTACCCATAAATACTTGGAGTTTGTAAAAACTGAAAGTAGAGAAATAATACTGTTCAAAGTAGACAAATAATACTGTTCAAACCCGGGAAATCTTGCCAGGCTGTGAAAGGAAAAAGATTTCCCACTGAAGGTGTGTGTGGGTTTTTCCCTATCATGGAAAACAGCCTTTTTGTGCAAGCCATGAAAAAAATGAGCTCAAATTCAATTAATATTAATAAGATAGAAATGTTTATTTGCATCCTTCTAGTATGTCTGTGCTCTTTCCCAGCAATGCCAATTCTTCTCTGTATATCAATGTATATCAATGTATATCAATGACCATTGATATACAACCTGGGCTAGTGGAGGGTGTCCTTGCCCGTGGCAGGAGGTTGGAACTAGATGGGCTTTGAGGTCCCTTCCAACCCAAACCAGTCTGGGATTCCGTGATAAACGTGTTTTAAAGAGTTACTTCAGTGAACCGTTCGCCAGCCTGTGTTCAGACACGTGCACATGAACTAAAAGCTAATTGCTGGCACCTTCTGAGAACTTAGTGTGTCACTCCATCCATGTGTTGCAGTAGGTCTTAGGGAGGTTTTAACATGTACGTTTTTTGGCAGTTTCACCAGACCTTTAAGGGATGAATTTAAGATTAACTTAAATTACAATAGGCAGTAACTGCAGACATTGGTAGTGTTTTATAAAAGCATACATAGTTTTCACTTTTTATCTTTCATAGTTAAAACTGAACTCTCAGCCAACTATGTTAAAGTAGATTTGGTAACTGAAATTGTTAATAACTTCTTACATCAAGAATTTTGAACTTTGAAAATTCTCTTTTCAGGGTCATGCTACTTTTGATGTAGCATTAAACATACAAGAGTTGTATTGACAGGGAGTACAGATTACCTCCACAATGATAAGTCTCAATCAGTGATGAAAATATCTGCGTTCTAGCAGATATCACCTACCACAGCTGCCAGTGTTTTTAATATTAAGACTCACAGTGACCTGAAACTTTTGCTGAAACCCCTGTCTATGAGTTGTCTGTCTCATGGAAGTCCTTCAGTTAATTCTTCCTTGACTAGTGCTTATTGAGGATTTGCTCTATGACTTGACATTTAGCTATGTTTGTCTGTAGACCTTACACTTAAATCATGGCCTGAATTTTGTGAAAAAGCAATTGCCTAATTAGGCCACCTCTAAATACGATTTCTTTCAACCGTAAATCAACCAGAGCTTTAGTAGTGCTTTACCGACTTAATTTATTTTTTCCGTTGAAATTCTTTATTAACATATGACATCATAGTCATACATTTTAATGTTTTATGTTAAAGTCATGTCAGAATCTATTATCTGTAATGTTTATCCTATTGTGGTTCAGAACTGTATGCTAGTATTTCATATAGTTTTATTTTCCCAATTGATCATACTTTTGCTTCTAAAATATTCCTATCAGCAGACCATATTCATTTGAATCCAGAATTACCTTTTTCCTACTCGTTAGGAATTTAAAATCCAGCAGTTATAATAGCGAGCTATTAGAAGTAAGCTGCCTTTGCTTACCGCATGTCTACAGTGAGGTAAAAGCTTCTTTGTGGTAAATGCTTCCAAATACTTATCACATGGTAAATGTGGAGTAATTTCAAATTTCACAGCCTCACGATCAGGAATAGTTATCCTGACTTGCGCAGCTTGCACTGGGAGCTGTAATTTTACTCCACCGAAGGATTTTATTGCATTTCCACCACAGATTCAGGCCCAAAGCGAGTGGCAGGCCCGGGCAGCACCTCCTGCATTTGGCTGACTGCGTTTGGTGGCTGTCAGTGCGCTGGGCGGTGGGCTCGCCGCTCCGCAGCCACGCTTTCCGGTTCGCCTCGTGAACCCAAGTTTGGCGCTTCAGCCACGACCATCTTTCACAGCTGGGGCAGAGGCGGGAGGTAGGGCGGGTTTGCAGTGGGGAGGGCAGGAGACGCCCTGCGGAGGAGAGGGCTGAGAGGGAAGCGGCTGCGCAGGCCGAGCTGAGGGGGCTGACATGCAGGCTGCCTGCGCTGCGCAGCCCAAGCAGCCTCGCCGAGGTCGCGCTGCGTTTGGCTGTGCGCTTCAGCTTCCTCGGCGTCTCTTCTCATGATGTGGTGTGATGTTCAGCAGACAAACCACGTCTGCCACGCGGCAGGTGTGAGGAGATGTCAGCACCACGTTTGTCATCTTTCCCGCTTGGGTCATCCCTGACGTGGTCGTTTGCTGCAGCATCTCCTCAGAGCAGTGTGCTGGTAGTGTAATGTCTCGCCAGGTGACGGGGGGGGTGATGTCATCCGTGAGCCTTCTCAGCCACTCTTCTTTGTAGAATTGTCTTCAAATTAGGATTGCTTTGGACCTGGGAAACACAGTGTTTCTCTACTTTTGAGTGATAAACATTATAAACTTAAAATGTGGAGTTTTCTAGAAAACCTGCAGGCCTGTCGGTCAGTCAAAGTACTATTCCGTGTGACTTAGGGTGACTTTTCTGTAGTGGTTGGAGTCTGTTTGCCTGTGTTTTCTGTATAAGAAGAGAGTGAGATACACTTGAGTGCATGTACGTACATTATACATCACAAAGAGCAAAGAGCTCCCTGTGGATCAGATTCTGTTCTCAGCTGCCATAGATAATTCAGATTAATTCAGTACACTGAACATAGCTAAATTAATTCTGCATTTACACCCATATTGTTTTGAAAAAGTGTGATTTAATTTGTCAGTACTCTCAAGCAAAGTGTAGAATTAAAATACAGTCCTCTCACAGGGTAAAAGATAGGCTTACAGGGAACCATCCCCATCCATTATTTTATGTCACTGAAATTCCATTATAGGTTGATGTGGTGTAGCTGAGAGCAAATTTCAGTCCAAAAATCCTTGAAGATACCTATATGTAACACAGTACCTCAAATAGATTAATTAAAAATTTGAGGAATTTGCACTTAGCCATAGTACTGTAATCATGGTTTTAGTTTGCATGCTGTTTTCATTTTGTATTTGTGCTTTAATTCTTTTTATGAATGTTCAGGTTGAAATAAATCTAAAACGTTATCCCACTCCATACCCGGAGGATTTAAAGAATATGGTAAAATCAGTTCAAAATCTGGTGGGCAAAACAAGCCATGGAGTACGGCCTGAGAACTCAACACCAACTGCGAACAGTGAACAAACTGTGAAAGAAAAGTATGAGCACAAGTGGCCCATGGCACCAAAGGAGATTTCAGTGGAGGTAATGTAAAAGGATCGTTGTTCCTCTCAAGAGTTCGAGATGGGGCTTTAACATAACTCCACCAAATGATGTTCTGCATCTACTGTGAACTTCATACCTCATAGTTTCTAGTTTCATTCTGTAAAGTTAATTCAGTTTTATATTGAGTTGCTGTTTTCCCCAATACTGCTGAGTTTATCAGACTGAATGTTTGGGTTTAAATCTACCTAGATCTGAATTTTGGTATTGATATATACAAGCACTCTCCTAAATTTTAATGATACGAGAGACTTGCCTGTTAGCAGGAGAATGGACCTGATCACGATTTACACCTCATACTTAAGTAAGTGTATTTCTGCGTCAAATATGTTAACGACAAATCAGTTTGTACTGTCTGACCGTACTATGCCATTAGGTTCTGCTGCTTCTGTTCACATCATGTGTAGTACATAGCCAATGAACCTTGTCAAAAGTGAATGAAGTCAGCAGGAGTGCTTCTTTGACTGCTGGGAACTTTCGATCAGGCACCCCCTGAATAGCAACTTACAATGAGTTGCAGAATCTAGCCCATAATATGTTTGCCAGACGTGGATAGTATGCGTAGTAACAAAGTCGTCTGTTCTAACATGAACATAGTCACTGCAAGGTAAATTCCTAAATACTGCAGTGCTGCGCGAAGCTGATACAAATAGCTGAGGCTTGATCTCAGAGGGCATCTACTCATTAACATTCACACTAATGACTGACTTTGTGCCGGCACAGTTTATAAATAAGGGAACTCTCCCACCCTGTCAGTACGTACTAACAGTTTATAAGCTTGGACAGGTCTACAGGAATACCAGCATTCTTGAAAATCTTTATGAATTCTTAATGTTCAAAAGAAATAAATGAGGGGGAAAAAATCAAATTATCTTTTCACCCCTTTGTTGTTTAAACATGATGATAAATTTATTGTCCTTTAAATATCCCTGTCTCTGGCTAGATGTGTATGCATTGTTTTTTCTTCCTCAGTTTTCCATATCCTTAACACAGATTAGCAGTTCTTACGTATTCAGCAGTCACGGCAGCTGCTCTGTCAGTACTGTGTGTTTTATTTACAGCTGAATATTTCATTTCTTAAAAAGAAAAAAAAAAATCCCACAAAAAAGTATTCTCTTAAGATGGCTTCAGAAGACTTTCTTCAAATCTAGGCACGGTTTTGATTAGTACTTCAAAGTAAAATATTTCAGTTAAATCATTCATGTTTTATTTAAATCTGAAATCTTAAATGCCAACCTTATTCCTTCTTACCCACTGAATTCTTTCTTACTGTGTAAATCTGGTCTTTTAACCAACTTATGTCTTGCGGTGTGAGTATTTACATGTTCTGCTGTTGTTGCTGAATACATACAATTTATTTTGTATTACCTAGCTTTTGAACTTGAATATCTTCATAGGTTTCTGCGGGTTTTAGTTATCCCTGCTGTGAACACACACGTATTGTCTATATCTGGAACTTGAATTAATGTTGTCTGACAAAGACATTAGGTGTTGTCTCTTGCGGCTGTGTCCGGTGGCACAGGCTTCAGAAACGGGCAGCTCTACTGGTTAGGTTGCTGTTAAATTAAACGTTAAGTTGGTAAACTAAAACGTTAACATCCCTGTTAACTGAGCCACAGCAGCGGGTCCTGTGAGTGTGCAGAGCCCATTATGGAGGTGTAAGGAAAGAGTAGGTGGCTGCAACACCGTAAAATCCTACAGTTACTCTGAAATGCTCGTGTGACCACATGCTGTGTTCTAAAAGAGAAAAAGATGAAGACAAATTTCATTCTTACGTTTCATTCCTTGATAAAATTGCATTCACTTTTGCAACAGAAAAATAATCATAGCTAGTTTTTCTGTGAATGTACATGAACTGTTAATTGCATGAGTATCAGAAGCATTCTATAAAAATAGTTGAATTGCTGAACACCCTGTGGTAATTCCTGAAGTGCAATTAAATAATGTGATTGCAATTTCCTAGTTAATTTTCTACCACAAACAACTGATGTGAATGCATGACTATTTCTGTCATATCAGTGAAGATGTATTTTTCATCTTCTATTATTATAATAGTGAAGATGGTGGAGCTTTTTCAGATTTCAGTTTTCCTAGTACACAGTCAAGACTAGTAACACAACTATCTCGTCAACTAACAAAAAGAAAGAAAGTGTTCTTGTCATTCATGCAAGTAATGACACTTGGAAGATTTTACAGCTGTAAAGCAGGATGATGTATACATTTTCCTCTCTTTGGCTTCCTGCATGAAGATAAAGAGGTATGGGAAACTGTAGAAAAAGTGTAATGATTTTCTGAATAATATTAGCATGATTTCAGTTGTAACACATTAGATAAAATGTAATTAAGCTCCCTTTGCTTTTCAGATAATTAGGAGACATGATCTCAAGCCTCACGTTAAAATACAGTTTGAAAATGCAGGTGTGTTCTGATATAGATTTAGGCTGAATACAGTTTCTAATAACAAGGTAATTTAATTTCAGGTGCAATGCCTGCTTTTTCATCCTCAGAGGCCAGATAAGCTGGTTTCTTTTCTGATCTCTTTTGGGTTTTCTTGCAATTAATTTACACATGTCTCTTCACAAAACTGTTTCTAAATAATTAAAGGGAGCATCTGAAATGAGTAACAAGCTACATTTCAAATCCCCTGTATCATCCTCCAACTTCACTTATAATAAGCAAACAATTTCTTAATTAATCATCAATTAAAATAACCCTCTTCATTGCCTTAAGTCATTTGAAAGATGTGCGTTTTGGGCAAAAAGAAGTCTGAGATAACTTGGTGCGTTGTGTAGCCTTCCATGAGGAACAATGAGGAATACCTCACATCAACAATTAAGATCTTTATAGCGAATATGCTTCATATGTATGGGTTGACAAATAAACTGGAAATACTGGATATAATGCTCAGCTTTGGATTAAAAAAACCATCTTTTCTAGTCCAACCTACAGCATTCCATCCTTTGTGTTAATTCTCGGCAGGTTTATTAATACTGGGTAAAAAGGAGAGCGTGCTATTCTTTGAGTGATCTGATGCAGATGCTAATGCTAACAGCTAGAAAATTACCAAAATACCACCTCAGCTGTACTGGATCTCCTGAGACCTTCATCTCATCTCAGTCAAAACAAGACCTCAGTCCTGTTAACTTCTGCCTTTGTTACTGTGTGGGTTTGGATTGTGGGGGGTTTGGGTGGGGGAGGTGGACAAGAGTGTTCTTTTTGTTTTGTTTTTAGTGAAAGTCTCAGAGCCTGTCTTAAAAGATCATCTTGCCTTTCCAGGAAGACTTACTCACTTTTATTTCCCCCAGGATGCCTGGCTTTGATTGATTCAGGTGATGTGTCTGTTGTGGGAGCTGTTTTCCACTGATGAGATGCACAATGACAGTCTCTCCTGACTGGGAGAGGACTACATGCTGAAGATCTTTGGCTTGTGTCTGCTTTAAGCCCATACCTTGCTAAGCTCTTTGCAGCAGAATTACCTGTATTTTACCAGGAGTCAGAAATATCTTTGTTATAAAGGTTTCTCCATGGCACAAAAGATCTTTACTGAGGCTATGACCATGGTGCCTCCTTGTCAAAGGAGAAAGGAGGTAATGATTTACTCCTCTGGAGGTCTGACTCTCAGGAGACCTTTCTTCAGATAGGATGTCAAATGTCTGAACGTTCATTTTGAGTTACTTTGACTTCTGCCTGACCTTATCTAAGTGTCTGGATTGGAGGGGCATTATTCAGGGCTGCCTCCGAGATAAAGCTACCTTCTGTAAAATCAGTCCAAGACGTCACTCAGCTCCTCTGCTCTGTCTGTCCCCACCAGCACAAGGCCTCAGGAGGTGCAGTAGTACATGTCCGGACAGCGCACTCTGTACAAACTCATGTACACAGGGCATGTAGGCCTGGTTTATGTCTGATGGACCGTGAAGCGGCTTTTTTGCAAAAGGCCTGCGACTCTCTGTTGGCAGGAGCCTCGGTGAGATGCATGCAGTTGGGTGCATTTCCATCTAGATAGAGAGCAAGAGAAGCTTGTTTTCTCCAGGGATGGGAGAGCACAGAGTGCAGTTCACACATCAGGGTGTTGTAACTCGGGACAGGACTGAGACCTCTGTCCTCACCCTGAAGACCACATACAGGCCTGGACAAGAGCCTCTCCATGGACTGAGGATGATGTATGAAGGTCTCCCATTCTCTGCGGTATCTGTCTGACAACTAGTCACATAAGCATCTGCAGTTTATCTTTGCAGAATCCTGCCATGTCAGCTAACAGGCTCAGCCATAGGAGATTAAACTACTGGGAATGGAAATTGTCATTCTAAAATACATCTTTGTAGACTGGGGATCTCTCACTTTGGTTTCTCTGGTGATAGGTAGTTCTGTCAGCTCTTGGATGCATCCCCTTGGCTGTATTTCCGATCGCCTGAATAGGCAAGGTTAGTGAGTGCATTCCTCCAACGCCTTGCCGTTCCATTGGGCTGCAAGGCAGAGATGCACGGCAGGAACAATCATTATGCCCTACCTGCAGATGACAACAGTTTTCCAGGATCTACTGTGTCTTTCCATGTGGAGTCCCACAAACTACTTCTGCCCTAGTCTGTTCCCATGTAGTTATGTCTTCTTTTAAAGCTCCATCATATGTCTGAGATCGCCAGCTGGAGCAGAAAAGGTGAGAGCTCATTGCATCAGTGCCGTAATGTGCTGGCTGCTGCATCACCTCTGCAGGTAGGAAGTGTGTTGGGATACCTTTGTTCTCCCACTTTCAGATTCTGTATCCGCATTTGGAAGTTTTCCTTCCACTGGTTTGGTTATAGGTTGTATTAGCATCCTGTTTGGGACAACCTTCAGACCTAGTGGCTACTGAAACTGGCCTTTCTGGAAGGTGCCACTGCAGCCAGAAGAGTGGGAGAGATTTAGGAGCAGGTGGAAGACCCTCCACTCTGCTTTCTTCTGGGATAATCCCATGTTTTGGGGTGACTTTCAGTGCATTCCTGGACTGGTAACTGAATTTTATTTAGATCAGTCTGATAATTGCTGGTTTAGACAGCAAAATATCCAGAACTGTGACTGCCTTTCACATGCTGAGCTTCAATTATAATTCATTTTGTGATTTTGTCAGGAGAAGGTAATTTAGTGGCACTTTGAAACATACTGGCTGCGAGGTGGAAGTACTGCCCTTTTCTGTGCCGAGCGCGTGGGTAAGTGGCTCAGCGAGGCTCTGTTACAAAACTGCACCACTACCTGTGATTCTCAGGAAAGATGCCTGTGCCTCCGTCAGTCGTCTTTGTGTCTAGGGGTACTCTGACAGCTATCTGGTTGCATTTGTCCCTGCACTTTCTGTGATCTCCTTTATTCTTTCATTAAAGTTTTAGTAAAATCTGGACCAAGTAACATTTGCCTTAATCCATTTATTTCTTTGCTTTTCCATTTCTTTATAGCCAGCTTGTCATTCTTCAGATTGACTTAGCCTTCTCCAGTTCAGAAGTGCTGCCAGCCCTCTGTGTGTATTTAATTGTCCCTCTGGAATAGATCCATCATTAATGGTCCCGCATTCCTCTGCCTTGTGCATGCTGTGTCAGCCCAGAGCCCCAGTCTGCTCTGTTTGGGGCTTTGTATTCTTTTCAAGCAGACTCTAAGAGTTAGGTTTTTTTAAAAATTTCATCTCTCCAGATTATAATTTAATGTTCTTGTGTTGTCAGCATGAACAGTTGGTGGTATTTCTCTTTCCCAGTTATTTTAATGGCTTTTATCATGTATTTTCTCTTGGGAAAGAGCTCACCATATTTTTCTGTCCTTTACCTATATCCATCTCTGGTTAGTCCTGAGGAGTAAGTTCTGACACAACACAATTGCATTCATCTCTTCCCTTTGTTCTTGCAATCAGTCCTATTAATAATACTTCTTTTCTTTTTTTTTTTCTATTAGTGACCTTTTTGTTCTTGGGCTTGTAAGAAAAAAGATCCTCTTAAACAGAGTAGAATTAAATGGAATATGATTTTGGTTTTTTACAACATATTTCACTTTCATGGCATATTCGCAAATGCCAGACTAGTTCTTTCAAAAGTGTATTGATTTTTGTTGGAATAGCTCAACTAGGGGCTAAAAAGAAGAAGAAGAAAAAAAGAATATAATGTAGAAAACTTCATAAAACCATGCACCTGAAATAAAAACCTGTGTTCATCATTATGTCAAAATTGGAACTGCTGGTTCTTCCTATCTTACAGCAAGTAATTTTATTTTAAGGTTATAACTTTTGGAAGTTTCATGGCACAATATTGGGATTCTAGGTTCAAGATAGAGAGAATAAAGAATTCCAAGAGAGTCACCTGTCTGATACAGACAACACTCATAAATCGACTCAGGAACTCCCAGACAGGAAAGAGAAAGAAGAGCATACAAAAAGCTCAGAGGTACAATGAGAAACTTAGCATGCACCGTGCTTCAAAGGTGGAGAATTTCACACTCTGCAAATGCTGCACACTTTTTTATTTCTCAAAAAATGGTTTTGCATAAGTTTGTTACACTGCACTAGAAAATTATTGTGCTGCACTGGATAAATGCTGTTGCACTATTGTTAGCTTTACGTTGTATGTACATCACTACTGTTACGTAAGAAATACCAGACACAAGAAGGGGTCTCTGCATGTGAAAGTAGTTTAAAGTCTTGAGTATTTTACACTGTGTAAGAATTGTTTAAATGTTAGCACTGAGAGGGTAAATTAAATGGGCTATGATGATACCTGTTCTTTGCTGTGTTGGTATGGTACCACCTCCAGTAGCACATCAAATGCAGAAGGATTGAAATCTCGGTTATGTAAATACAATTATATTCTTCAAGGATAAATCACGTGGCAAATGCTTATACAAATCTGTTTCCAGTGTTACTACAAAAAGTAGTTAACGGAGGGTAAACCTGTGAAAGTTTTCTCCTCATGAGTAAAAGCAAGTAAATTTAAAAAATGTTGTAGCATTTGACATTTTAATAATGTGGGTTTGGTTTTGGAACTCCACTGTAAATTGTTTCTCTACATATTACATCGGCTTTATTGACTTCACTCTGTGAAGTCGCTGGAGTACCTTTAACAACAAAATGTCAGGGTACAGAGATCCTCATAGTGTCTCCATTGGTGTAAGTTCCCTCCTAAATATATTTCTCCTAACCGTTTCCTTCCTCATTTATACTACTAATTATTGATTTTCTCCCAATATCTCTCTGAAGCTTCCTCTTTTTTACTAGATACTCTCCTTCTCCAACTTTCATCCTCTTTACGAAATCCCAGCTCGTCCTCTCGCTTCCAAGACAATGCATGTTTCTCATTCGCCTCCCCACAAGGATCTTGACTGGCCTTGGCAGGACCTTCCAGTGCTGCCGTGCCCGTCTCCACCGGTTCCCTTTCCATTATGGTCCCCTCAGCCCACAAAATGGATTTCCCATATTGCTCGTTCTTCGGGTCCCTTTCCTTAAGTCCCTCCTGAGGGCAGGGTTACCAGTATCATTCCTCCAGTGTCATCCCTACCCTGTCTCCCCAGGATACCTACCTTCAGGACAGCGCCTTTCTCATTTCTGAACTTTCTTCCAGGGACAAGAAAAGCCACGGATTCCCTGTTTGTGTCTTCGTTCCCTTCTAGCTATCCTATCAGCCTAATTCAAATGTCCTAATTGAAAATATCTCTCTCTAAGACTACATCTCCCTTTCTTTCCACACTTTAACTCGTGTTATTTACAGTATATATCCTGTTGCCAGCAAAACAATTGTGCAGGGCAGTCTTTGAAGGTCAAGATTTGCTGAACTCTCAATGAGACACTTATGAAATCCAAATAATTTTAATTTAGCAAAAAACTCCTTAGAGACAAAGTCATTTTAATTAAATATAGCTATAGGGAAGGACTTGTGCCACAAATGAATGAATGAGGAATACTTACTCCTGAGATAAGAAGTAAATGTTTATTCTAATTTGTTATTTATTTCTACTGGCAGCTTGCATTTTTGTGACCTTTACTTCATCAAAAATGTTTACACGGCCTTGATGTATCTTGCAAGTTCCATCTGTTTTGTCCACATTTTCAGAATGAACACATCACCATAATTTTTACAAGTATTTATGTAGGACTAATTAGAATTTTCAGCTGACAAATCAGCATGATTAGACACTACCCGTATGGTGGGGTTTTGGTGTGTTGTCACATTCATGAAAAGAAGGCTGTGAAATGTTTGTTTGTTGCAGTTTGAAGTGGATTCTGTTTCCTATGTTTACTCTACATTATTATATTCCTCAGGATGCCTTTGGACATCCTGCCAGTGAGATGAGGATAGGGGAACTTCGTCCTTCCATGCCAGAGACTCCGTTGTACCCACCCAAACTTGTTCTTCTGGGTAAAGAGAAGAAAGGTACTAACTTGACTTACAACCTTTTAGATGAAAGCCTATGTAATGTACACAGATAGACACGTTACTTAAGATGTTCTACACTTCACTCTGATTTTTAAACATATTACATGCATATTTGTGCACGTGAAAATATATGTATCTATCCATAGTGCCAATTTAAAAAATTGTTTTTCTGGAGTTTAGTTTTCAAATAGCACCTCCTGAAAACATTTGCTGTGTTTTGTTTCAGAATCGACAGATGAGTCTGAAGCAGATAAGATCCATTGTCTGAATAACAGCGTTTCCTCAGGCACTTACTCAGACTATTCCCCTTCCCAGGCTTCCTCAGGGTCCTCCAATGCGCACGTTAAAATGGGGTCCTTGCAGACAACGGCTAAAGAAGCAGTGAATAACTCTTTGTGGGGGAACAGGTGTGATCTTCTTTCTTAACACAGCTTCTGGTTGCTTTTCGTCTTACGCTGTCACATGCATTCAAAGGGATCGTATGCTATCTGTTAAGGCATCCAATTAAAAAAATACAACGTTTTTACATCCGTTTTGCAGAGGTGTACATAGCTATTCACAGCCCAGGCTGTGCAGCGTTGGCCACCCATTCATACTCTATGAATGTCAGTAATTCTACAGCTAGTTTTTCAACTGTGTGCTATAACCATGCATTGAACGTGCCTAGTAATTGAGCTGCAATTATTCTGCTCTGTGTGGTCCTGAGCTGCAGCTGGCTGTAGTTTAGCAGAGATAGCAGAGTGTATGTCTCTCGTATTATTGCTGTCCTGAGCCTCACTCTGCCCTGGACCTCCAAAAAACCACAGTTCTTTGAAAGTTGTAATTTGCACTGGCCATCAGCAACCTGAAAACACTCTCGTACCACGCCAGGAACACGCTGCCCTGTCTATTCCTGCCATAAATCACCTAATGGAGCTCCATCCTAAATGTAGTTCCATCCACAGGCTTTTCCCCGTTAAAAAGAAGCTGGAGCCTGCTCATGGGAGATGCATAAAATCTTGGTGGTGAGAACACGCAAAAACTGAATTTGGTATTTTTGTTTAAAAAAAAAATTACCTAAGTGTAAAAAATCTTCCCCTGCATTCATAGAATATTATTTTTAAAGCAGGAAATACGTTCAACTGGATGTATATGAATGTGGCATTAGGCCACCCAGGACTTTTGACTGACTTCTTAGTTTCTCAGTGTACGTACTTAGAGCATCTCTACTCCAGTGCAAGGACCTGCTGCAGCCATTCATGCCAAACCACTGGCACAAGGTGCATATCTCATAGTATGAGCCCAAAGCCAGAGTATGGATGGGCGAATGTTAAATTGCTTTATCATTGCATCTTTCTGATGACTGCTCACGTGCTCTAATGGAGGGCATTTTATCTTGTTCCGTTTTGTTTTTGCAGGCTGGCACAGTCATTTCCACAGCCCCTTGAAACAAAGCCATTGCTGAGCCAGCGGGAACCTGCTCCGGCGGGGAACCTGCCACAGCGCACCGACAGGCGCCCGCTGAGCGACACCTTCGCCGACAGCTGGAACGACAGCTCGCACTACGACAACACAGGGTTCGTCGCGGAGGAGAGCACGGTGGAGAATCCTAGTGCTAACCCCCTCCTGACCACGAAATCTAGAAGCACATCTGCGCACGGGCGCAGGCCGTTGATCAGACAAGACAGGATAGTTGGCATTCCCCTGGAGCTGGAGCAGCCGACGCTCAGAAACACACACGAATCTGAAGTGCCTCCTCCCAATCCTTGGCAAAATTGGACCAGAACCCCTAGTCCTTTTGAAGACAGGACAGCTTTTCCTTCCAAACTGGAAAGCACCCCCACCACCAGCCCTTTGCCTGAGCGGAAAGATCACATCAAAGAGTCTCCTGAAATGACTAGCACTTTCACTCCCGGAATAGCATGGGAATATCACGATTCAAATGCTAACAGAAGTCTCACAAACGTCTTTTCCCATATCCACTGTCGCCCAGATCCTTCCAAAAGCGTTATTTCAATCAGCAAGAGTACAGAACGGCTTTCTCCGATGATGAGGGATTTAAAAACGAACAAATTTAAGAAGTCGCAAAGTATCGATGAGATAGACATTGGTACATACAAAGTGTATAATATACCCTTAGAAAACTATGCATCTGGTAATGATACTGTAGGAACCCACGAGAGGGTGGACAAGCTCCTGGGCCCGGAGCACGGCATGCTGAGCATGTCCCGCAGCCAGTCGGTCCCCATGCTGGACGACGAGCTGCTGACCTACGGCAGCATCAAGGTGCAGCCGCAGCAGAAATCGTCGGTCACGAAGAAAGTCTACCAGTTCGACCAAAGCTTCAACCCGCAGGGAGCAGTGGAGGTCACAGCGGAGAAGAGGCTACCGCCGCCTTTCCAGCTCAACCCCGAGTACATTCCCCAGCAGAGTAAAAACCTGCCCCAGGAGCTGGTCAGCCCGAGGGCCTACCGCGGCTACCCCCCCGTGGAGCACATGTTCTCCTTCTCCCAGCCTTCGGTGAACGAGGAGGCGGTCAGTGCCCCCTTCACGAGCCAGGCCTCTCGGCCGGGGTTCCTGAGGAGGGCGGATTCGCTGGCCAGCTCCACCGAGATGTCCATGTTCAGGAGAGTCAGTGAGCCCCACGAGCTGCCCCCGAGCAATAGGTATGGCAGGCCTCCGTACCGAGGAGCTGTGGAGCGCCAGAGCAGTATCTCGGTCTCTGAGTCTCAGTTCCTCAAGAGGAACGGCAGGTACGAAGACGAGCATCCTTCCTACCAAGAAGTGAAAGCCCAGACCGGAAGCTTTCCAGTTAAAAACCTTACACAAAGGAGGCCGTTGTCTGCAAGAAGCTACAGTACAGAGAGTTACGGCACATCCCAAACCAGGCCGGTTTCAGCGAGGCCTACAATGGCAGCTCTGCTGGAAAAGATACCGTCAGACTATAACTTGGGTAACTATGGCGACAAGCCTTCCGATAACAGTGATATAAAGACAAGGCCTACCCCTGTGAAGGGAAATGAGAGCTGTGCTAAAATGCCCGCTGACTGGAGACAACAGCTACTTAGACATATAGAAGCTAGAAGGTTAGACAGGGTATGTTTGGCATTTCTCTGCAATTAATGCCTTTAGTTGTGTGTTTCGGTATTTCAAACTATTTGCACGTACAGTGGTAACCACCAGAGTTCCCAGTAATGAAATTCTTGCATTGGTGTCAGAGGAACTGGCCCACAAAGGGGCCTGGGGATGCTCCAGAGCAGCTGGAGCGAGGGGCTCCCGGGTAAATGAGTGATAAAGAGTCTCTGCAAGAGTAATGCACCACGGTGCATGTTACTCATGTAGTAACTGCTGCAGCACTGCCCGAAATAATGAAACCCATAAAAATCCCTCCTTATCAGATGTGAACGTGCTGCTGAGGTCCACCACTTCAGTAATCATATGAGAGCGTTAAAAGATGCTGGATACATCTTTGCAGTAAAAGGCAATAAAGAAAAACATCACAGATAAAAAGTAAAATCATGTATTTTAGCTTTCATGTCACTGTTAGTGGAGGGGATTTAAAGGTCTCTCTTAACTCTGAAAAATATCACTGGATATCCACTGCCACTGTTTTTAACATGGAATATGATTATTACTCCTTTTAGCTGTAGGAAGTTATGCTTACTTGCCTTCTATACAAAACAGTACAAGTACTATAGTGCATGATTGCAATAATAAGCTTGACTATTTAATGACCTACTTCATGAATCGGATTTACTTCATAATCTGAAGTGGTTGTGAAAAAGTACTGTTGTCAAGTGCATAAGTTAGCTTCAAAATGTGTCCATATACCTATTTTATGCTAGATGCTCCTGAGTTTGGTGTTAATATATTCATTGCCTTCCAGTTGCTCTGATGTGATGCATATTAAAATATCATTCAGGATCAAATGGGTAAACTTTAAAAACCGGCTTGAAGGCTGAAGCTTTTTCCTTACTTCAGCTATTTCCCTTATGTTGTGTAAAACTGATTGGAAAATACATAATACCTAGGCAAAATAGTGCACCCTGAGTGGAGGTGTTTCTGGTGGAAATAAACACTTCCCAGGCGTTGTTTGTTTAAACTTAGTGTTTACACTTAGTTTACAATGTGTGTTTGCTTAAGAAATACTTTATTTCTTGGAAGGCTGATGCTGGTGATTTTATCTAGCTAAACCGAGTTCAGACTAATCCCTGCAGTGCCAGCGAGCTAGTTTCTAGTTGTTTGCAACACAGGCTAATCAGAGCCGTAAGAAGCTGGGCTGTCTGGTGGAGGTTTTGCTGCTGGGAATGCCTGGGCACTGCGATGCAGCAGCGGCCCCAGGAGAAGACGTGCCCGTCCGCCCGGTCTGTGCAGGAGCTGGGTGCCCAACCCTGTGCTGGGCCCGACCGCAGCTTGTCCAGTGCGGGCAGCTGCCAGGCAGGGAGTAGTGCAGAGCCCAAGAGATGGTGCAGAGCCGTCTGGTACAGGGCTTTTGATGCTCTTTTATGCGAGATAGATGTTTTCTGGCCCATCCATGGTTGCGCAGACATACCAAATTTGGCCGTATTTGCAAAATAAGGACTTGTACCATGTGATATGCTGCAATTTTCAAACTACAGATAACAACATATTTCATCTGCTGTCAGCGTTGAAGTCTTTTATGGTATCCATTTTATGTATAACTAGCAATGTATTTGCTTCCGTGTGACCCAGTGCATGCATCAAAAAGCTATTTATTTCTTGGTACTGTTTGTTTGCTTAAACTAAAACTTTGTGAAATTAACCATATATGTGTGATATTTAATTCAATGAGCATGTGTGTTCATATCCTGTCACGTGGTTGTTTCCTCTACTCAGACCGCTGCTTACAAACACAACACAGTTAGCCTTGGCATGCTGCACTCTGGAGGTTTTTCAGCAATGCATGCCGGCAGAAGCATGACTTTAAACTTGCAGACTAAATCTAAATTTGAAAGCCAAATGCTTCAAGAGCTACCTCTACCGAAAGTAAGTATGGGATAGCCAGCATATACCAGCATTACAAAATAAATTAATAATACTCCTTGCTTTTTCCTGGTTTAGCTTTTGCCTATTATTCATGCTTATACTATACACAATCCAAAAAGCAAAGATGATAGTGACACGGTTTTCCTACTCAAAATCTTGCTTTTTGGATTTAGTAGCTCACATGGCTGTCATTACTGCTTTCTGCTCTCGTGTTACAGACTGATGCAATCATTATATTTTCTCAATGACTTAATCTGTGCACAGAAATGGAGAACGTGTGTTGTTTTGTGACTGTTTGATCTTAGAAAAATTAATGTAGAAATGTTTAATGTGCATTTAAATAGGCTCCAAGAGATAGGGATTTTAACATATGAACGTTAATTGGATATGCTGTAATAGTCGATGAGTTTTGAGTACATGCCTACCACACCTAAATTAATTTTAAACTTCTGTTGAGTAATGCCAATAGAAAGAATATAATTTTCTCATTTTTTTTACTGTTTGTTTTACGGCTATTAGCGATATATTGTTGATAAGTACATACATACACAATTATATACAACCAAATGTTTGATGGGAAAAGCACATCCAACAAGCCAGAGAGGGCCGCTGCTGAAGTATTTTGGGGGTGTCACAGAGGAGATGCTGAGACCTTACTCTGCGTCACATATGGCCACAGCAGCGTGACAGCAGCAGCCGGTTGCAGACAGTCACAAGTGGTCACCCCGTTGGGGTTGTGTGTGATGGCAGGGGGCTAGGAGAGACGAGCCTTGTTAAGTGCCTTGCTGCGCCAGCATGGGTACAAATTAGCTACTCTCTGTGAGTAATTACAGGGTAACAGAGCACAGATCGGGCGCTGAAATGCCATCGCCTGCGCTGTTCCTTGCTGCACTGGCCTCAGGGGCGGTTTGGCCCAGGCCAACTGGCACCCTCCCTGGCAGGCCCTGGCTGGGGCTCCGCAGTCGGCACTGCCAGAAATCCCCGAAGGAGGATTCCAGGGCCCAGTGTAAGAGTTCAGATCCAAGCCTGTTTAGACGAATAAGATAATTTAATGGCAGCAACATGACCAGATTGTGCTGGTTGGCCGGAGGACAGGCCTTAGCACTGCTTAGCTTACTAATACAGACATGTGCATCGTACACTGGATTTCCAAGCAAAGCTGTGATGGGCTCACAATGCACACGCACGCACGCAGGTCGTTGTCAGGTTTCCCCTGCTGCAGTTTACTGTCCGTACAGCGCTAACTTCATTTACACCTCCCATTCAGCTGTCCCTGGATTTAAACAAGTCCTAATGTTAGTGTCTGCTTCTCTGTTGTTCAGTTAATGACATCTAGCTCAAATCCTATCTGTAGATGTGTGTGCGTTGGACACAGACAGCTTTCCGGTGTTGGTCATACTGGTTTTTTCTTTCAAAGAATTTGTTTGTCTATTTGGGTATAAAGTAATTCTTGTCACAAGTCCTTGAAAGAAGTCCATTTGACATCAACTCCAAATAACTGTGCTATTTCTCCACACACAGTTAGGAATAAGGTATTAAATATCACTTTAGTAATTTTAGGCTCTAGATGAATATGGATACTAATATATGGATGTCTGAGGAAATTCATGAAACTGTTTAGGGTGATGTGTTTCGGGGTGTGGGCTTATGTGAATTATTCTGCTTTATATTTCACCAGCATTTCATTGCTACATACCCATATAAAATGTGATGCTGAACTGCATGAAGGGGGTGTATTCTTTTACTGTACTGTTGGAAAGCAGTGGAAAATTATCGTTGAACAAGTAATTTGAATGTTTAGTATTGTTTAATTTTATTCCTTTATATGTTCTAAAGGATTTTGCATTTCTTAATGAATCCGGGCCACAGCAGCTTAATATTTACCTCTTCTTCTTCCTCCTTCTTGTGGCCTAGATTCAGAGAGTAATGAATGAGGTCTTATTGTCCAGTGGGAGATCAGGAAATCAAGTATAGCAATTACTGGTTTTGAGAAAGTTTATTACATCAATTCTGTTCCATGTATTGAATATTTGAACAGCTGCTTTTCATTTTTTACCTAGACTTAGCTATTACGTAGTTTGTTTGCAGTCTGCCCGAACTCTGTAAATGAATCACATTGCAAGTAGACAAATTCATTTTACTGCAGAAAATGAAAAGAAAAACCTGTTATCACAGACTTTTCCTATTTCTTGAGAAAGCAGAAAGCACCCTTTATTCTTTTTCTTGTTCCATTTTGAGTGTGAACTCACCTCTGCAGGTCCGGCACAGCATTGTCTGCAGTGACAAAGGAAACACTTTTCAGAGGAACGCTTTCAATTTTTGGCATCCATCTCACAATTCTTTTAAAAGTCTATGGTTTGGTGCACTTCCTTCTTGGAAGTGTACAGTACCACCTCCCTTGAGGAGTAATCAGCGTATTCACACGTATCACTTAGGAGGAAAACCAGAAGTTCCCTGAGGAAACTGCCACACCGAGCGCCTCTGTCTCTGCATGGCGAGGGCACGTAGCGTGCTTGGTAAATTCATCCCGCGGGGAGCTGAGCAGATTTCCAGCAGCCTTGGGCACCTCGCTCTGTGGGTGACTCCGGAAGGGATGACTCATTCGCAACAATGATGACCTTTCTTTTTCATTGCTTTTTACTACTCCTCAGAGCAGAAATTTTTGCAATTGTACTTTTTCATTTTCAAAGCTGTTTACTGCCCTGGGCTCAGATACATCCCCCATTCGGATGTGGGTTACGTGGGGACATGCAGCAAACAGGGCAGAACGGCTGGTTCGTGAGTTTGGGTAGGCACAAAGAGCCCGACCTGGGCCCAGCCTGGGGCCCAGCTGTGGCCTGTGGACAGCCGGGGCTCCGTGTGTCCTGGGCTGGGGACCCTCGGGCAGGGGCTGACCCCCGGCAGCGTGCTCGGGCAGGCTGCTCGCAGCCCTGGGGCCCTGCCGGACACAAAGCTTGAGCGGCGTGTGGAGGACTTGGAGCCGTATTGTCAGGGTTGATGGTGCCCGTACGCCAGCATACAGCTCTGGGCCCAAATTTGCCAGCGTTGGAGGGAGTTGTGCTGTCTGCAAGCGCGGCAGCACGGCGGCAGCAGGCACTGGGAGCAGCGTCGGTTGAGCTGTGAGGGATAACCTAGGGAAAAAGTGCTGAGGTTGGTCTCATTTTTCCACTTCTGATGTGTACAAAGAAAGCTCTACAGGGAGGTCTTGTAGTTTCTACAGGGGAAATGTTTTTCTAGTGGTTTTTAATATATGGAAAATCACAACTTTCCTGATTTTTCCAGAAGACTTCTTGAATGATGAGAGAATTATAATGAAAGTTTTCCTTGATTTTACATAATTAGGGTTGATTTTTTTTTACTTAACCTCTGAGGAGTATGATTTAAATCACAATTTGCTTCTATTTACTTCTAAAGGATTTTTAAGCTTGCAGAAAAAGAAGTTCTTAATTGACCAGTTACCAGCTCTAATATCTCAACACCGTTTTCAAAAAAACAGTTTCATTTGTTCTTCAGTCATCTAAAGAAGTGTTTCCTGATTTTTGTTTTAATCTAAGCTGAAGAAGAAATTGCTTGAATGACAGAGGGGAAGAATAGACTTTTTTTTTTTCTTAGCAGATTACCATTAATCAGAACTGAATAAGCAGATAACTGAACGAGCACTACATAATGCTAAATGCTCTCAGTGGTAGTACAATGTTGGCATTTTGGGAAGTCTGACACAAAAAGCCGTACCCACGTTAGCAAAAATTCCAGCTATGGTAAAGAAATACAGATAACAGAAAATCAGGCTGGGACAGAAAAAGTACACGTGTGCTCAGAAGTACTGATAACAGGAGTACAATAAACGGGGGGAAAGCAACAAAGAAGAAACATGTATAACAGGAGAGAAAAGTGGAAAATAACAACAACGGTATCGAGCTCCTTTAGGAAACTCTAAATGTGTGTTACGTCCATTCATATCCAGGAAAGCATTTAACTGCTGGTTAATGTTGTACATGCGGTACCCCGTCACCTTGGAGCAGAACCAGCCGTAGCCCAGAGAGGTCCGTGGGAAGCACACCTCACACGGTGATACACAGAGCACAGCACGAGTAACAGTAGGCACAAGTTCAAGGTTGCCACTAAGGAATATTTTCTGAAGAAAATACAAGCATATAATTTAATCTTGTTGGCAGGTACTTAATAAAAAAGGTTTTGATGCCTGAATGACCAGTAAGAAAGTTTTAACTCCGATGATTAATGGCAGACTGCACATTTAAATACAGAACTTTGCCAAAATTTGTTTCCCTGAAAATAATGAGTCACGTTAAATTAATTTTCTCTTTTCTCTCATCATTCATTATTCTTGTTATTTCTTTTCTATGTCTTTCAAGATCTCCTGCTTGTAGAGAGTCCCACAGTAATATGCTTATACGTTAATGAGATACTGTAGACATTTAAAAGGCTTTCCATTTTAGCAATAGCGTGTTACACTTTAACTGGGTTGATTACTGAAATAAATATGAAGAGAGACTTTTCTGTCATGGTGTGACAGTGACTAAAGGCTGCCCTACCGTTTCCGCAACAGACCCCGTCGCAGCAGAGCAGCATTCTGGACAACGGGCAGGAGGAGGTGTCTGTGAGCAGCCAGTGGAACCCCTACCCGCTGGGGCGGCGGGACGTGCCGCCGGACACCGTCACGAAGAAGGTAAGCAGCACCTGCAAGCTGCTGACATAGCTGCCCTGGTCTCCTCTTCCCAGTGAATCACTGGAAGGAGGAGAACAGGTTAATGAGGACAGGTTTGGGAAACACGTGGATTTGTTTCCAAGTTTAAAGCAATAATCATTATGAGCTCAGGATGGTGTTGTCATGCCTGCTACCTGTTCTTGTATTTATTTATGCACCTATAGTGTGTGCAGTGGGCACAGTGGGCTTGGCAGGCGTATTCCTGCATGTATCAGACGGCCGTCAGCTCCCTCCTGTCCTGAAAAGTCTTCATTCAGATTTTTCATTTCAATTACATTCTTCAGTTTGTGACAAAAGACAAATGTGTTGAGATGGAGGCCAGCCCAGTGTCTGAACAGTCACAGAAATTTTGGCAGAGACATCCTAGGCACGCATCATTTGCTATAAACTCACAAGAAAGGGTTCTAATTTCTTGTACCTTGTGGCGGTAGATATTAAATTCCAGTGCTTGGATCTGGCCTGTTTCTATGAAAACATTGGCTGCTCTCTCCCAGCCCCAACTTGGCTTTGCTCGTCAGCTGAGAAACTGCGTTTTCAGATGCTCTAATCATAAAGCTGGAGAATGGAGGATCTTGACAAACTAAACTGTGTTTGCAATCAGCATTAGAAGGTGGAGCCGCACATTTAAGCAGTGATAATTACATTGATTGTTATCTCTATGGAGATTGGTCCTGCTCATTCCTGAAGTTGTCTGAGTGAATAAAACCGGTGTGAAAGCCATGATGTGCACACTGATAACGTCTGTAACGTAATTAACTGTCAGCCCTGATGAGGCAAATATCTCCCTGCTGGCTTCACATCTTTTTCTCCAAGACGGTTTGAGAAGCAGTAGACCTTGCCTTCATCCAAAAGTAGCAACAAGAGATACACACATACAAGAGAATTGCTTGAAGACAGGAGACCAAAGCCATTGCACCTGGAGCCGCCCAGAGACTCCTGCCTGGGCACAGGAGGATGAGGAGGAAGGTGCCCTGACATCGTTTGGTGGAGCTGGCTCTGACAGCCAAGTTATTCGAAGGGTTTCTTTATCCTCTGATATGCAAGAAACTAGGATAAGACATTTAAGAGGAGTTACTGCTTATCTTCACTGGCGTCTTGGGATAAAACCTGCATTTATCCATTCACACAATCCAACAGTCTATGTCTTGCATTTGTGCATCATCGGTGTTACCGTAATAAGAAACTGCAGATTCTGTGTCATTCTGAATATTTCAGTATCTTGCTACTCAGATGTGGTAAGTACAAACATTGTATAATCGTACTGAAATCTGCTTCACTCAGTGGAGCAATCCATTGTTACATCCGTTGTCAGCTACTTTAATTATACTGTAAATATTGGACACTGTGCCGAAAATAATTAACTTTTGTGGTGGATGTTAAATAAAGTAAAGAATACAAATGAAATTGGGGAAGCACTCTGCATAATAGAGATTTTTTTCTGCAGAATAAATAATTCCTCTTTCCAAGAAAGACAGCTTATCCACCTCCAGCAAGAGCCACAGTGTGAATAAACAAGAAGTAGTGATGTGATCTCTTCAAAGTCTATTAACAGGAGTGAGAAAATGAATTCTGAAAATTGTTTACCCACCATCCTCAGGAGGTGGTTTGCAGTGTGCTGTTAGCACAATGCTAATCTCTTCTCCCTTGAAAGTGACCTCGAGTGCCTTGGTTTCCCAGCATCTGGGGATTAAAATACAGCAATTATTTGAAGTCAGACTCAGAAAATATTCTATAAGGTTCAACTTAACAATTAAATGATGTAAATATAAATTGTACTACGTGTTGTGTTTTTCCGGTAACGCACCGGTACTAGCGTGAATGGGCTCGTGCAGAACAGTCACTACATGGTAGAACTGTACTTGGGAAATCACTGGGAGGAACGTTGGCACTTGTCCGTCCAAGGGGAAGAGCACGTACAGTAGACAGATGGGCTGTGTGCTCAGGGTGACGTAGTACGTATATAGGCGCAATAATATGTGTCCCTAAATTATCCACACATAGAGGGCTACCATGTGTGTAGTGATGGCTATTTACGTTCGGCAGAGTGGGAATACTGTACAGTATTCACTACATAGTTATGTGGGGGCGAGTGGTTGTTTCTGTGCTTCTTGCTGTTCAGAATACAGATTAAATGCTAGTTTTATTTTAAGTGTGATCATTTATGTGATCATCCCATAATTTATGGGCTACTGGAATGGAAAAGTTGGATATTTTAATCTTGAAATTGAACAATCCACTGATTTATTAAAAGATATAGTATCTATGCTTCCCGGAAGACAAATTTTTCTGTCATGTCAACAAGTCAGCTACATGCCTGATTAAATCAGTTGTATTCTGAGTTAGCTGCTCCTCCATCAAAAGGGAAGGGGTAGAAGTGTGGCGCGGGATCACCAAAAGGGAACCTGGAAATCACTCCTTATGGAAAAGAGAGGCTGAAGAGTGAAAATGAAGATGGAAAATGGAGAGACATCAGGCTGGCCAACCTGGGTGCAGGGCGAGGACCCTCTGAGAGGATGAGCTCCACAGCTTTGGGGATACGTAGGACTCTTAGTTGGCCTCTTCTGCAGCTGCTGCAGGATCACAGCAGCCCACCCGAAGGCTGAAGCCATGTGGACTCTGGGAGATCCCTGCGTGGGCTGTAATGGGCTCAGTGGACATGAAGGAGCATGTGCTATGGAAGGCAGCTGCCTCAAAACGGGGACGTGCGGGTGTCCAAGTCACCATTTCTCTCCCTTTCTGGCTTGGGAGTATTTCTGTTAGCCACGACTGAGAGGCTGAAGGCTCTTTCTCTTTCATCTCCAGCATCTGCTGTTCAATACAGAGGTCATTTAACCTGATAAAGAAGATTTGAGGTTTTTCAGTGAAGCAGCACAATATTTTTTTTGGATTTGAAATACACATCATCCCGTGAGGCGGACAAGCACCTGCTGTGGTGGATGTGGGATTATGTCTGGGGCAAAGAGCAGAACTGATGTGATTCTGCTTTTTGGGGATCTTGTTGTGATGAGTATGATGCAACGTGAAGTACAGAGCTGTCCTGCACAGTCACCTGCTCACGTTGCATCTCCGCGGTGCAGGGTGATAGGGGTTCAGCAATCGGCTGCGGGCATGGCTTGTTGCTGCTAGGGAGTTCATGAACAGCTCAAAAGTCTGTCCTTCCCTTCTGCTCTTGGCTGAGTTGAAGATCCCTCTGACCTGTAAAGTGGGATGTTCGCAGTACAGACTGACTTCACCGGGCTGTTCTTGGAGTAAGTTTGCCAATGTCTCTTGAACACTTTCATGTACACAGGTGAGCTGTGTTTTAAGGAGAGTTTGGGGATTGAAGGTTTGGGCACAAGGAGTAAGAGATTTCTCTGTCATTACTCACTTCGAGACTTTCCCTCTTGTACTGAAATAAAGAACTGTCAGACGTGTACTCTACCCAGTCCCTTTCGTCAAATGTAGTCAGCCGAAAATTAAGACGGAGCAGATCAGTTTTGCTGGCAGTCACTGCGTGTCTTGCTGGGGTTCTGTGTTCAGTGACACGAGTACCTCCAACTGCATCTGTACGAGTGATGCGTTCTGCAGATGGATCTTGGAAATCCATTAAGATGTGTTTTTGCTAGGGCAACAAGCAATTAATTCTAATGCCCTGACTGCTGTAACTTCTGAGGCCAGATGACTGGCCAACAGGTAAGAAACATTTTGATCTTTGCTGTATTAAATTTACTCTTGTGTAAAATATAGTCTCACATTTAGCGACTCTTCCAGCAGGATCATAAAGGTTCAGTAGTACTGAGGATTAGACCTTCATGACAAGATGTGGCTGTGGTGTTGGCTGGTGTAAACTTAATGCGAAACATCGTTTAAATAGGTCTGGTTTGTCCATAGGGACTTGCAGATGTGGAGCCATGCGGTCGTAATGCTCTTTCGCGTTCAGGCTGTTCAAATAATAGCGCTGGTTGATGGGTACATATAATCTGAAAACTCTCAGTAGCAACGGTGTGATATTTCGTGGCGGTAATAATATTTGATCATAGAACGGAGTATGAATTTTGCTCGTTCCCTTATGGCTAAGTTGCATGTGATTATTTATAAGCAACAGCATCTGAATCCTGTAAATATGAAAAGTGTAAAATTGTCTCAACTGAATTTATTTTGCAAAGATTTGCCTCAAATATTTATGTAACTCATGTGCCTAAACAGAGACTGTGTATTGAAGAGTAAGCAAGTATGCAACTTTACCATGTCAAGAACAGAACACAGAAAGCAAACCTCACGTGTTAGATCCCAGCTGCAAACGTGAAAGGCAATGGGGATGGAGGGGGTAGAGGAATGACAGCAGTCGTCTCTGGTTTTCTGAAAATAGCAAAAGGCCTAGTCAATGTAAATGCAGTATTTCACTCATACTTACAAAATATTAGAGCTTCAAATCAGTAGATATTATCAGAGACATTTGATAATTTGATTAGTTACATTTGTAAAAGCCACATTTGTCCCTAGGACAAGGCATAGAATTTGATATATGCTTTCTGTACACAACACACAATACTGGCCAACATCTGTATTTGTGGTATAAATCTTATTCCAAACTATCCAGAGAAAAAAACGCGTTCCAGTATCTTCAGAGTGTGCCATGATAAATAATCCACCCCACTTCAATTTATTAAATGTTTTCAGTTCACAAAACATTCTGAGCAGAAGCATATATCGTGACACGAGGAAAAAAATATTTTCTGTTTATAAAACATTCTGTATATGGCTAATTTCCCTTAAGCCACCTAGGGTCACTGAATGCAATGGGCATATCCTTGCTGCTTTTAATCACGGTTGTTTCCAACTGTGGTCAAAAGGCAAACCTCTGATATGATTTAAGAGGTTTGCTTTTACTTGACTCTGTAAGTTGTAATAATTGCTTCTTTTCAGCTTCCTGAATTTCTGGCCTAACGGGTTACGTTACCCACAGGCAGGTAGCCATATCCAGACTTTAATGGGATCGCAAAGCCTACAGCATCGGAGCCGCGAGCAGCAGTATGAAGGAAACATGAACAAAGTCACCATTCAGCAGTTTCAGCCACCACTGCCCATTCAGATCCCCTCTTCGCAGAGCTCTCGAGCACCTCAGACAGGGCGATGTTTAATCCAAACCAAGGGTCAGAGAAGCACGGATGCGTATCAGGAGCAGGTGAGAAAGCGTGTCTATAGAATAACACTTTGACAAAAACTTTCTGGTTTTTCTGCCTTGCGTGCAGCAGGAAGAGGGAGCCTGGGGCAATAGCAGAGGGTGCAGAGCCAGGCAGCACGGGGGAGCTGGAGGCAGGCGAAGCAGGGCTCTCCTCTTCCCCGGCGCCACGACGGATACCAGTTTTTTCTTGGCTTGACCAAGCAACACAATTTGGCCTTGAAGTTCCTGAACAGAGCTGACATCACTGGGTCACACCAAATTAATTAGCAATTTCTGCCAGCTCCCCGGTAAGTTGGTTCAGTGCTGACAGTGCTGCATACTTGGCGAGACGCTGATCTTCTCGGATTTGTATCGGCTGCTCCAGTTTAGCCCTACAAAAGGGCAGCTGCAGCTCCGGTGCCCTCAGGCTAACAAAACGGGTGCTGGTTTCTTCATTACTTGGTCCTATCCCCATTATATCTGGCCTTAATGAGCACAGTAACTGTCTGAGGCGCTTGACTTGCAGAATAAGGCTCAGTATCATTAGCAAACCTTTCTCTCGTGTAAAGCCTTGGTCAATCCACACAAGTAGCTGCCTGCATTAAGTCCCTGAGTATTGCACTGAGATTCAGAAGCAATTGCTTGTGTGGCTCAATGAGTAGTCATTAAGCTACTCTGATGTCATTTTTATTTTATATTCAATTACCCAATGCCATTTAGAGCCATCCTGACTACCAGATAAGATTCAGCACTATTGCCTGGAGTACGGCACTTGTAAAAGTGCCTGGTGCTCGGTGCAGGCTGTCACGCTGTGGCCCTCGCACTCACAATGGTCTGAAGGTCTCTGAGCGTCAGCGTATTTATTCCTTGGCTCTGCCCAAGCATAGCACCGGCGATGCTGCCCATCTGACACCTTCTGGAAAAATAAAAGTGCACAAGATGAAGCCTCACTGACAGAGTTATCCCCACGTTTAAGTGAAAAATTTGGCCAATGTGAACTGTTCTTTCACAAGTCTAAAGGTCGGGGGGTTTTCTCCTTGAAAATATGCAAAAATACATGCAGCATTGTGACTATTATGGTATCATTGCAGCATGCTAAAATCATCAAAATACTTTGTGTTTATCACGATACTCTACTGACCTTTACTGTATTGTGCAATAAAGCTTTTGAGAGGGTCAGCTCGTCTCGTTAATGGCGAAATGGGATATAGGGGAAGAAGATGCCATTGTTTAGATAGGCTCTAATGTTGGCATTGACTTATCTTGCCATATCTTTTTAATCTAGTTTTGTGTGAGGATAGAGAAGAATCCTGGCCTTGGTTTTAGTATCAGTGGTGGAATAAGTGGACAAGGAAATCCATTCAAACCTTCTGATAAGGTAAGTTATACATTTCTCTCTAAATGGTCCTTATTTTAGAGTGCCATATAGTGGAGACATAGATAACACGAGCAAAATTTTTATGCGCTTCTGTTGGGATAATTGAAAGAATTTTTCCCATATTTGTTTTTTTTTTGTTAGGGCAGTGTTGTTCACGCTTTTTTTCTGGTTAATGAAGACGAGAGAATCAAAACAGAAATCATGTGGGTGTCTGCCTTATATTCCATGTATAAGATAATTTTTGAGACTATTTTCTGAAGAATCATCTCTCTCACTTTTTTCTGTTAAGAGTCAAAGTAGGCCCTGATTAAATTTTCACTAAAGTCATTGGAGGGAATACTAAACCATTCATAGCATCACTAGGTAGCTGAAATGCCAGGGTTTATAGCAGCCGTATCAAATAAAATCAGCCTGGCCTGCAAACCGGTCTGGAGATCAGCGGTGCCTTCCAGACACCATGGCAAGCAGTCTTCTGTTCTGGAATGCCAATTAAAAATGTCACCATTCTGGTACACGATGGTTAGGGAGACTCAGCGTTCATTCTGGGAATTACACATTTAAGAGGTTGATAAATCTCTTTACAGCACAAGGAAGCCTAGTAAAAATACAACATCTGGTGATTGTCAGCCACACGGGGCTTTAGGATTAGGAGCTGGACTCTTCGACCTGTGAATTCATCTGTTCGGTGCGGGAAAACTGACTGGAGCTTGTTGAAAAACAAGTGCTATGGGTACCTCTCAGTTAAACATATTCTTTGATAATACCGGGTTCAGTTCTAAGAGGCAGTCGTAACTTCCATAAATATTGAGAATGGTTGGCAAATGATGAAATTAAAACTATCTTTTAATCTCTTCTCAAAAATTTGAGATCTGCGTGCAAATTAAAAAAATAATTTCCCCACCACTCGGAATTACAACAGAAAGCTAATTGGAAATGTAAAATACGCTTGTATGTAAAAAACAGTCTAACACAGTCTTAATTCCTTTCAGTTTTCTCACTGATAATCTCTGTTTTGAGCTTCAAGGGTAGTTGTACATGACCATCAGACATTTTAATGACTATCCTGTAAAACATACTCATTTTGGTGCCCTTTGAGACTGCACACTGGAATTGCACTGTATAACATCACAGTCTTTTTTTCCACAGTTTAATGTATGATGTTGGAATTAAGCTATACTTCCACTGTCTATCACTTGCCTGAAATTATTACAGAAGGGTCTCTGTCCCGCTGCGAATGGGTCTGCACCAGTGATACAGGCAGTGCAGGAGCAGCTGAAGCTAGACTTCATTTTACCAGTAGCAGAAATGCAAAATTATGTACTAAGGGAGTGACAGGGTGGTTCTGTTGGAGGAATTAATAGCTAAAAGGGGTTTTACGTGTTGTTAACCTGAAACATTGCTTCCCGCACCGTTAAATCCGATTTATCACGATTAAATACCACGGAAGCGATAAGAGGGTGCTATTGTCTCTGACCACGCATGCCAGTTATCTCCGACGGTTTTAAGTCACGCATGCCGTGCTGTTCTGTCCGTAAGATGAAACGAGTGGGGACAGCAGTGAGCACTCCTCTGCATAGTGACGGTACACCTCTGCCCTAACGCGCTGATGAGACTGTGATGGAAGGACAGGAGAAGCAGTAAAATCACAGAAGCGATCAGCCCTTTTCAGTGGCAGAGCGGCCTCTCAAGTTAACGGGCCGTGGCTGAACTATAAGCAGCCCATCGCTCTGCCTCGAGGAGCTCAGGTTGTGTAAGGTTAACAGAAACACTGGGCAGTACCTGGCTCCAGAGGGCTTTAAAATCCCTCGGGGACACATGACTCGCGTGGTGGTACCAAGCAGGGAATTTCTGGGGTGTCTCTGGGAGCCGTGGAAATGGCTGAAATTAGGCCGGTGCTCAGTTCTAGAGTCTGCTGAACGGTGTTCGCCCTCGGCAGCGGGGTGAGGCAGCAGAGGAGGTGAGACTAAGGACTGCATGAGCTCTGTGGGAAATATTGCAGATGTGTTCATCATCTAGGAACTCAGTCTTTGATTTTGGGTTATATTAACGTATTTTACTGAAATTCTGAAAACAAATCTAAAAATATCCTTTATTACTTAATTTTTCCCCTTTCAAAGTCATTCACTCTCAGACACTGGATTAAGGGGCAACCCTCCAGACCATTGTACTGCACATCTCAAGGGCTGAATATCAAGACTGCTTTGTAGAAATTGTTTTAAACTTTTTTTTTTTCTAGCGGAAGTAAACAAAGATTACTGTATAGATTATGGTACACATTATTCTAATAAATTAATGCTCGCTCCATTTTAATTATCCTCCCGATAACCCTGTTACCCTTGCCCTATTCAAATTGGACATTATTTTGTGATGTGGAATCTTAGGTTCAAATGACCCACAATTCTATTTGTATCAGGTGAGAACTAGCTGTAGCTCATGGGGAGCTGCTACAAACCTGTACTACTGTTGGATTACAAACAGATTTTAAAAAGTGTTTTATGTTTAGACCATTGCCAGAGTATATAAAGCCCCCAGACACCAGTTAGGGAGACCCCTGTATTTTGGGAACTAGTTTTTGGTGATAGCATCCTAACCTCTGTTACTTCTGACTTATAGGGTATCTTTGTTACTAGGGTTCAGCCTGACGGACCAGCATCCAGCCTGCTCCAGCCTGGCGATAAGATCCTCCAGGTATGCGTGGGTTTAACTGCTTTGTAACTGAACTCAGTCTTTTTTCATCTTAGAAGTACAATGATATTGCTGTCAGTACAAGTTCGCTGCCAGTTTTGTTATTGTGGCGCTCGAATATTGATTTCTAACAGAGTGTTACTCGCAGTACTTTTGAAAGCTGGGCTCGGAAGGAAGGAATAAAGCAGCCCGACCGTCCCCCGTGTGCCTGGCAGTTTCTGCTCCCTCCCCGCGATACTGAGTAAGGCACGTGGAGGCCAGCACCAGCCTTCTGGGAGGGAATGGCACTGCCGGAGAGGGTTAATGCTTGCAATCTGTCACAGGAATGATGTGACACAATTGAAATTCTAAAATGAAATTAATCCTTCCATCACATCCAGCTTTTCCACGCTCACAGCGCAAGAAGGTGCAGGGAGAAAGGAGCTTTACAAGCAGTTTCCCCAGCAAAAGCATATGACAAAGCAAGCCATGTTTAGAGCTTTTGCCTTTGCAGCTGATGTGACACTGCTGTAAGGAGCTATATAGTCACATTTTTTAACAGGATTGTAATGGGCTTTTGCTGCCTCAGCATTTTTGAATGCACTTGCATGAAAAACGGCCACTACCAGATCCACCACGGGAGCATGGGAGCATCTGCATAATGTACAGAGAAATCTCAGCTTTTTGTTTCTGTTAGAAGTATTTTCTGTATTCCAGTGAACTTTTTAAATAGAAAGACAGGCTATTCCTGAACATAGCTTTCAAAAATTCCTCATTCACAGACAATAATGGCTGTCCATGTAGAAAAGGGTTTTCTACCATGTCCCGCAAGGTTGTTTCTTTTTTTTTTTTTTTTTTTAAGCCTGGAAAATGTGTTACCCACTGGCAGCAAATAGTATTACATTGACAAAAGGAAGAGAGTCATTATAGGTGTCTGAAAGGCGTATGACAGATTTTAAAGCCATTCACACTGATCAAGGGTAAGAGATTAACTGTGGTTTTATCAGTTATATGAAGTCAGCAAACCGAGGATGTTTCAGACGCCTTCGGTAGCCTCTCTCCCCCTGCCTCCCTCTCTCCTTCGCTCCCGCTGCCCCTCCAACCCGGCACGGGCACTGCAGTACTGAGCAGCTCTGAAGGTTCTGCTGCATTATTTTCAGGTAGCAAATTCCACTCTCCTAATTTATTCATCACTTACGTTGATGAAGTTTGTTTGACTTTGCACTCTCAGTCATTCTCATAGGATTGTGGATCAGTCTGAGCAGAGTTTCTCGTTTGTCACTGTCGGTACATCATTTCAAATTCTCTGGCAAGAACATTTTCCTTTTATTTGCAATTACTTCTACCCATGCATAATACCTGTTACCAGGTGTTGATTTATATTGTGGCAAGTAAAAGGGCAGTCTTTAATCTCATTAAAGAATTAACAGAGAAGAAACCACAACTGCGATGAAGGCTATTTTGCTTCTCAAATATAAGCAAAGCCCTTAGCTAAAAGCATCCATTTCCCTAGGCAGTAAGAACTTGAAATTATTAATATTCTGTGGCATCACTTCACCTCCCTCCCCATTTTCCACCGTTACCATCACCTCTGTTTGTCTTCCACACCCGCGCTGGCTGTGACACCAGTTTCTGCTGGCACTCGGAGGGAGGAGCCATCATCCTGCCTTCCCTCTCTTGGCGCACTGTCCTCACGCTGTCTGCCCCGTGTGCTGCTTGTAGTATCCTCGAGATCCGGTCATGCTACAGGCTCTGCCGCCCGTCATCTCCGGCTGACACTTCCCCCGGTGTTACTGGCTGTCGTGGCAGGTGTCCCCAGTGCCACCGTTACGGGAGCACCTCGGTGCCTGTGCACCTTCTGTGCTCCCGTGCAGCGAGTTCGGTTCACTCCAGATGATGCACAGGAAGATATTATCAGACCAAGACTCCAGGGGAAGTTTTTTAAATATTTACATGGAAGAATTTGCTTTGCGGGATGTTTTTAGGAGAAACAGTGTCACGCATTTCTGTGTCTCCCCAAGCAGTTTTGATAAAAGAGGGAGGGAAGCTTTAAAAATGAAAAGGCTCGACATTCCCTGGGTGGACTCACCCAGCTCACGGAGAGGCTGTCGTTCTCAACCGCGGTGCTGCCCGGTGCCTGTTTTTGCTAGAAATGAGTGTGTGTGCCCGTGTGCACACGTGCACGCCTTCTGCCTGGGGGAGCACAAGTGGTGTATCTTTCCCTTCTGTGTCATAAGCTCCTAAGTTAGTTATTTGATAAGTAAGACTGGTTTTTCTGTTATAAAATTAGCAGCAGCTTTAGTAGATGAGTTTTAAGGAGGAACGCAGTCATACGGCTGCCGGGGCTGTCCGCGGCTCCACCAGCCCTGTCGTACGTCGCCGCCATACGTTGAAGGCTGCCCTTCACTTCTAAGAAATCTTGGGTTGGAGGCTCCATGACTCAGCTAAAAACCATTCTTTTGGACTAATAATTAGAACTAAATAATAACTCAATGTGTACATATACATGCGGATTTTGTAGCGCATTTTGTGGGGAATGTCAGACCACAGCAGGAATGAAAGCAGTAGATTCTGATTATCATTTATTTCTATGTTAAATAACAAATCCCTCTGGCTGTGGCCTGCTTAGGTATTTTTGGATGTGCATCTCCTATAGCCTTTTTCCACTCAGAAACTTTTCTGGAAGAAAGGAGGTTTCTCCGCCAGCAAGAGCTGAACCCGCAGAACGTTTTCCGGCTCGGCAGCGGGGAGGCAGCAGGCAGAGCTGGCCTGCTCTCAGGCTGGCCTGGGCTTTGTTCCCGAATGCGCGATGCGGATCCCAGTGAGCCGAGCGGGGGATAACCTGAAACTTCTTCAGCTTCCCTCTGAATTATATCAGAGTCCGAGTGGAATGCCAAATGGCTGCCTAATTTTGGCACATAAGTGAATGTCTTTCAAACTTTTCCCGCCTGAAATCTGTATTCCTCTTCTCAGAGCGAATACATTTTATTGCACAAGCTGAATGAAAGTGAGCTACTGTCCACTATTGCTTGGATGCCGCCTTTTCCCCGTGCTCTGTGCCTGCCCGTTGCCATTCCAGTGCAGCCATCAGCGCTAGAGCTCGCAGCAGCCGACACCTTTGAACAGAAACCTTCGGGCGCCAAGAAAGCACCACCGCACTCATGGGCTTCCCGTTCCCGCAGAGACGTGTGCGCAGCACTGCTTTGAACTGCCGGGCTGGGCGTCCCGGCGAGAGAGCGTGGGGTGTCCAGGGGCGTCTTCACTTCCGCGAGGTTGAGGGGGCTCTGGCAGCCACTGAGGCGCTTGTCCAGTCCCGCAGCCCTGCTCACGGCTCCGAGGGTGAAGTCCGTCTGCCATGGATGATGTGGCACAGTACGGTTTTGTTGTGGCCAAGATAGCAATGTCTGTGGTCTGGATGTGTGCCGCCGATGGCTGGTGGCTCTTCTGCGGGGCTGTAATGTCACAGCAGCGGTAGTTTATTAACCAAAGCATGAAGGCTTCACTAACCTATTTTAAAATGCTAGTTAATATTGTATATCTATTTTGTTAAAGTGCAGTGCAGTGTGTTTACAGAATGGCTATAAGCTAGAGACAGCAGATTCTGGCACGGGCAGCCCCACAGCCTGTCTCCCGATCACCTTGTCAGCCTCCGTCACCGCTGCGGAGCGCCGATACAGCTGCACACCCGCGCTTTTCCGGACGCGGTGCTGCTGTGCCCTTAGCGATGGGCTCCACGGGCCACGGGCAGTGGCGGTTTCTGCTGGCGTCTCTGGGGAGGGAAGAGGGAGCTTTGCACCACCAGCTCTGCGCCAGCCCCGCAGCGCGGCCAGGGGAGGCCGAGGCCTTGCCCGGCCCCCAGGGAGTGCCCGCAGGCTCGCGTGGCTGGCCCCAGGGCACGCTCTGCAGCGAGCCTTGTCCTCCTCCCATACCGGGCACCTGCACCGCCCGGCTTTATTCTGCGGAAGGGTGGACCTTCTGCCTGGGCTCGCTGCTCACACTCAGGAACCCGTTGACAATTATGTTTGAAATTTGACTGTTTTAAATAGCATCGTCACAGACAAGTTATAGGAAGATTTAATTAGCACTAACGCAGGACAATTTATTCAGTGAATGTTTCCCTTTTGGTATATGCAGCGTGTCTGCATCTGCGCTGAGCCGGAGCCTCCTTCGCAGTCGGCAGCGCCTTCTGGCAGCGTTAGCTTTCGTTGGGCTTCGCAGCGTTTGACGCTCTTACATCCCAGAGTTGTTGGTTCTTCAGAAAATATGTGGAATACCGTAGAGTCGCAGAACAGTTCAGGTCGGGAGGGACCCCCGGGGGTCATCTAGTCCAGCCCCTGCTCGAAGCCCTGGGGTGCAGTGTCTGTCCGAGGGAGGGAGAGAGAAACGTGTTCTCTCGGTGGTACAGTCGCACTCCTGTTTGCAGGAAATCGTTATACGATTATCATTTATTTTAGCCTTGGTTTTAATTTCATATATCCCTTTGCTCCCCCAAAGTGGAGACACTAAATAGAATCTCATTTGATTTCTCTTCTTCTTCTTTTTGTGTTGCAGGCAAATGGACACAGTTTTGTACATATGGAACATGAGAAAGCTGTACTACTACTGAAGAGTTTCCAGAATACAGTAGACCTAGTTATTCAACGTGAGCTTACTGTCTAAATATTTTTTTATAAATAGTAAATATGTCTAGCCAGATCTAATGTTCAGACAGATTTATACATAGGAAACAAATTTTTTGCCAATTGCTGGACCAATGGCAAACAGTAGTGCCAAATGTATAATACTATATGTTAGTACCAATCATCTTGAAAAAATATATTAACTATATAAATATATTGTTCATGTGGCTATGTATTAGTTTTAATTGTCAGCCTCTGGCTGTGCATTGGTGCGTTTTTTTAATCAAGTTACTTCTTAAAGTCAATTTCATATGATTTCAAAACACAGAAGCACATACAAATTCTTTAGGAATTCTGCTGTCCATCAGAAACACTGCCTCAAAGTTGTATATGCCTTTATAAAGATAAAATATATTAACCTGTACTTCCCATGAAATATTTCTATCATGTCACATACAAAAATATAGAGAAAAAATATTTTCATAAACACCTCAAAGAAAGTATATATTAAATTAAATTTAATAATGTTCATTTATTTTCAATGCAAAGATATTATATGCCTTATGAAAATACCTGTACATATGCAGTGTGTATAGCTGGCTCCATATTAATTAGTAAAAATGTCACTATACAGGGTGAGATACTTAATAAATTATACTGTCAACTCTGGGACCTAGATATAAATAACCTACATGGAAATCGGTTAACTTCCTTTTGTTTGACACTTTCAGTTGATTCCATGTGAACACACTAAATGGACGAACAGTGAGTTTAGACAGGTATGGTTCATAAACTGAAGAAGGTTGTGATGGGTGGCAGTAAAACTTCTTCTGTCGCTGCTGATTTTATTATTCAACTTTTTCATTTAGAATTATTGGCCCTTTACTTACCTTCCCCATTCCCCCAGTCTTACGTCGTTCTGCATTTTTGCCCTGGTCCAGGCTGTGCTTGCCCCTGCTCGCTGTATTCATTCTCGGTGAGGCTTTAACCTTTACACAACCCTTTGTCTGAGCAGCAGTCCCTGTAAAACGAAGGGGAGCGGATCGATGCATCGCAGGGGGAGCAGCGAACGACGCTGCGCCAGCCCGGGAAAAGCTTTCCCGCTGAAGTACGCGGTTAGGAAACCCTTGACGTAAAAGTCCTGGCGCTCTTCCCAACAGAGAGCACCGCCAGCACAGGAGTTCGCAAACCTGGTTCAGCAGGTCAGGTGTCCGTCGGGTCGGTAACCGACAGCAAGACGGAAAACCGTACGAACACCTCCCAGGAGAGTTTTTCAGGGGATGCGGTTCCCGTTGGCCGGGATGACACCGATGGCAATGGGACCTGCTCCGGGAGGGCCAGGCTCGCTCCCGCCTTTCCCAGCTGCATTAGCAGCACCTGAAAAACCCGGGGCAGAGGAGCGCAGCTACAGCACGAGGGCACGGCCAGAACATGTTGCTTTTCTGCTCGCAAGAGCCTCGAGAAAGTCTTAAACCTTTCCTCTCTTCCCTGTCAAGCACACTCTGAGCGAGGAAATGATCCTTCAAATTAAACGGAGCTTCAAAAGCCGGTACTGCCGTTAGGTATAAAGCCCTGCGTGCTGTACGGACCTAGCGTTCCTCCCACAGAGCACAAATACGCTTTGCGGAGCTCTCCGTCAGCCAGAGCTGCGTGCGGTAAGCGGAAGGCCGGAGCTACCAAAGGCGCTGTCGCGGTCCCGCGAGCCGACGTCCCCTGACGCCGCACCCCGGCGGGGAGTTCCCGCGCGGGCAGTTTGGTGCGCGAGGGCCTTAATGCCGGGCTCGAGGCAAACCGGGCAAACCGATGGAAGAGAAATCTGCCGCGGTCGCTAAAAGCCCAGCGATCGCCTTGGCGTCGGCTGGGGGGAGAGGCGGCCGTTCTGAAGACCACTTGTGCGCACAGGAAAGGAGAGAGAAAAATTAAATTACTATCGCTTAGTACAGTAGGAACTATCCCCTAATGTTATTATGAAGCACCAGCTTTTTAAATTGTTTGGATTTTTTTCTTTTTTTTTTTTTCCTAACTGCTTGGAACTGTTGAGAAGCGGAGTCCGGCCGGGCCGTGGCCCTGCAGCTGCATCAAGGGATTTCTTTAGCAGCCATTCGGAAAGGGCCACTCCTCTGATTGCTTCCATCTCCCTTTTTCTCCCCAGTCAACAGAAACAATTAAGGTTATTAGTATAAATATTAATGAAACATGAATTCCAAGCTGACCGAGCAGGAATTTTACTTTATCCGTGCAAGCATTCCTACTGGAAGAGCTTCTGTCCCACCGGAGTGGGAACACCCCACCGGGTGCCACGGTGAGCCATAGCTGATGCTAATCCCAACATTTACAATTTGAATAAACGATTTTATGATACTCAGAACATAAATTTAAATAATTAATACTTTTCAGTAAATTAAAATCTTCTTGATAGGACAAGCTGAAAAAGCTTGTGGAATTCACGTGATTTGGGTTTGGATCATTCTTCGCTCAATTTTTTTCAGCTTTCAGTTTTCCATCACGTGGATGTAATTTCATAGTGCGCCATCAAATCACGCGGGCTCTGGCAGAGCCCAGCTACAACTTTGCTAACATTCACGGCATTTCAGAGGCCCAAATTTCCATTCTTAAGTCCTCACCGCCCTTGAAAAAAAAAGAAATAAGGCTTTATTCAACATCACACTCAGAAAACCGTAGACACCTATGCAGCTTTTAGTTAATTATGTTGAATGGGAGTCGGGTCCCTTTTTGGGCGTTTATGCACCTAAATTCCTCTGTGGAGCTGCCTTTGGCTTTTCATGCAGAAAATCACTGTTCCGGCTGCCACCGCACACGTGCCCACACAGCGAAGCAGCGTGTCCCAGCGCGGCGGCGGCGTCCCACCCGCAGGCACATCGTGCCGGCGCAGCTCCCCGGCTCAGGAATCCTTCCTGGGACTGCTTCGGGCAGGAAAGTGCAGTCGGTCACTACGGCAGCTTTGAATCATGCTGTAACGCTGTCTGAGGTCATCGTACAGAACACGATGCGCTCGTCCACCTCCCCGCAAGCAAAACGACAGGACAGACTCCTGAGACGCGTGGCAGCGTTAAATATACGTGTTAGGTACGTAGCACCGAAAGCGTGGCAGGGAGTTGCGGCTGCAGGGAGGATGATGAGGGCTCTGCCTTAGGGCCCAGAACCGAGATAACAACTTCCAGGTGGAAACTGGTGAACTGAAAAAAGCAAGTGAGCTTTAGTGCTCCTTCATGCCACGTTTGGCGCTCGGTCGTTTTTCTGCCGATCTAGAGCACAGCAGCATCGGCAGGCGGGGCTGTGTGCAGGACCGGGTTTCAGGATTGCTGAGTGCTTTCATTAATGGGTTATAGTGAAAAGGGGATGACAACGAAATTAAGTTAGTGCAGTGGACTGTCACACAAGTCCTTAACTTTGCCGAAACTCCCACCGACCCTAGAAAGGGGCTTGGGGTGGAGAGTTTGGCCTCCTGGCTGAAACACACAGTAGTGAACACATCAACCCCCACAGCTCAAAAAATAGCAAATCCTTTCTTTTTTTGGCATTATTTTTATTCAAATTGGCTGAAAGGATGTTTGGCTAGCACTAGCATTATGAGCAATTAAAATCGCTTTAATGGGACTGCGTAGGACGTTTGCATTAGTCCTTCAGAACAGACTTGGAAGGTCTGCCGTAACCCCACAGCCAGTTGCGCACAGCCCGGTCTGCGGGCCGCGTACCAGGCTCTGTGCGTGCTCTGCACGTAATCGTGATATTTATTTTTTGCTAAATATGATTACATGGCAAGTGCCGGAGGCAGGCGACGGTGCCCGCTGGGGTGAATTCCACGTGTGGGTTCGCTGTCATGTCTGTGACCGCAGTTTGACCAGGCCAGCACCAAAACGCGGGTGGCGTCCTCGCGTTGGGCTGTTCGGCGCTCCCAAGCACGCCGCGTGTCTCCCACACCGACTGTACGAGCCCTCAAACTCCGTTATCTCCCAAACGGAAATCTCCGTTCTGAGGGAACCCGGCTGTTAGAGACACGGTGGGGGTGTCCAGCCGGCGGCTCGCCCCGCCGGATTCTCGCCGTAGCGCTGCAGCACGCGCGTCCCCCAGTCCGTCCCTTCGTTGGGAACGCCCCGCTCGGCTGGTTTAGATTTTTTTCCATGCAATAAACACTTCACTAACGATCCTCAGGGAAGGGCTAGTTTAAACAAGGAAGCCTGCGATGTAATTCCCTTATGCTCATTTTGCAGCAAGTTTTAAGGAGCTCGGCAGCCGGTGGCAGAGCTCCCCCCGTACCCGTCATCCCCCCGAAGCCACGGCGTGCCCAAATCCCGGTGGCCAGGCTGGCAGGCGCTCGCTTTTCTGCAGGCTTGGTACAAGGCAGCTCTTAAGGGGAAAAACAAAAGAGGGGGGGAAAAAAGGAAAAAAAGCTGCTTCCAAAGTGCTGTTCCTGTTTTGAGCCCCCGGCGTAATAATTTAATAATTGGCCCATTTTCCCATTCCCAGCTTGCAGTTTTTATCTGGGTGCTGATAAACGAGGATATTTAGAAGCCATTTGTTCACAGTCGTGATCATTTCACATCTTCAAATCCGTTTTGATGTTTTCCAAGACATTTTTTAACACGCCCGTGCCTGCACACCTCTTTGACGGCACGGGGCTGGCTGCTGGGGGGGGGACGGGGCTGTGCGGCGGGGTCGGCCGTGCCTGGCCAACGGCTCGGCGCAGGTAACCGGGCAGGACAGAGCCGAGCGCGTCGGTGGCGGCAGAGCCGAGGGGCGAGCTCCTAACGCTGCGCGGTGCAGCCGCGGGACAGCAAACACGGCCGGTCCCTGGGGCTCATGGGGAACGCGCAGCCCCAAGGGCTGCTGAGGCCTCTGTGGGCGGCCGTTGTCTGAGCAGGAACGGAACCGCCTTGGAAACGGTGCTGTAAATGCCGTATTTTTAGCTCACGTAGGAACACCTGAAAAGTGAAGTCACTAACGTTAGAGACCACCGCTGAGCTTCACGAGCCAAAAATCCAGCTAAAAATTACAGTATGAAACGTTCCGGAGATTGGTTTGCTGTTGCTAGTGAGCACTTTGAATGTAAAGACGTTCCTTGGTTAAACCTCTCTGGCTTGTAATATAGCGTTTAATTACCTTATGCAATCAAAACAAATGCTTATTTATAGATACGTGTGTATATATGTATATATCTGGTAGAGATATATGCAACGGTAAATGCAAAGGCAGGCAAATGAACGCGCACGCGCATCAGCGTGCTCGGGGCAGGACCTGGCGCCGGGGGCAGCCCGGGGTCCGTGCCGGCTGCCTGGGGCCGGGGGGCCACGTGCCCGGGAACCGGGGGCTGCCGACGGAGCCGGCGCTCAGGCTCCGTGCCGCCCGGGCCCTCGACGGCAGCCGAGCACCGGAGCCCGCGGGGGCTGCGCCTCGCCGTCCTGCTGCCCCGCTCCCGCGCAGCCCCGTACAGCCGAGGCAGGGGCTGACCCGAGTGCCCCCCTCCCGTCGCGGTATTTTACCTGGCGGGACGTTGCATTCGGCGTTTCCGAACGGGAACAGCATTTTAGCTGAAGGTTGAGCTCCCTCCCCACAGGTTAGCGTGTCCCAGCTGCCCCCCCGGCCTCAGCGCTCCTCCCCCGTCTTCTGCCTTCAAAACGTTAATTTTACACAGGCGCCCAAAGACGCGCCATGTCATTGCCAGGCAGTCAGATGTCAGGATTTATTTCACTTGTCAGTCTCACCAGTGTGAGTGGAATACAACGTAACGATACAACTTTCAGGCCAGTAGTTTGGATAGGATACGAATTAATTGGTGGTTTGGTTTTGATTTGAACACCTTCGGTGATGGCGGGCATCAAGCCACGTGTGCGGCACAGCAGTGGCACCCAGAGGCCAGGTCAGCTCTCACGGAAAAGCAAATTTCAAAAGACGGTGTTTGCGAATCAGAGGGTTTAAATCGTTTCTCTTAAAACAAACAAACAAAAAAGCAAAGAAAAAAAAAAAAAAGCCTTTTGCCAATCCTCTTCCTGGACAATTCCAGCAAATATTCTGGAGGTGAATGACATCATTGCATTGCATAAGAATTTCCACGGCCCTTGTGAGGCGTTTCCTGCAGCACCACCCGCCCAGCCACAGCCCTGCAGCACAAGAGGCTTCATCTCTGTCAATCGGGGCCTTCTCTGTCTCTTTGCTCGCGCGTGTGGCTTGGCCCCCGGCCCCCGCAGAACAAACGCGCCCATCCGTTCGGTTTTCTACTTGTGAGTACTGTATCCCGTTCAGAACCAACAGCTTACTTTATTAAAAATTTTACCATTTTATAAGAGACATGTTTAATTATGATGGAGATGGCTGTATTGTAATTAATATTTTGAGATAATTGTGATTTTGAGCTTAAATTATATACAGAAAATGGTCATTTTTGTATGTGTTAAAAGATTGCTATATTACAAATGACTAACTGTACTTTTCAGTTTAATTACAGTATTCATGTAAATAAAGCTGAATGAAATATTTACTACTTTATTAACATAGATTGTGAATGTACTTAATGTTTTTTGCAGTATAAAGACTTACTGAACTTGAAAGCTGCTTCATTTTATGTGCAAAAAGGTACTTCAAAATTCTATTTTAAATCTATTGATTCAGTGCAATCAATTATATTGTTAGTTAATTTGCACACGCAGGTTGTATCCTTCCAGTTTTAGTTCATGTATGACACTTATCCGTAAGGTGCACATTGTGTTTAGAATGCATTTTGCAGATGCTTCTGTACATAAAGGAATACAGGGACTAAACCAATGCTGTGCAGTGTATAGCAGAGCCATTTTTCGGCTTTGGTGTACCCAACTTTTTCAGTATTTAAAAAAGTGTTTTGAATAACATTAAAAAGTCTCTTTATTGTATAAATAATAAAAACGTCACCTTATTGTAATTAACATTTGTCGTCTTTTACTATTGGAAAGGAGCTGAGGTTTCCAAAACTGCTGTTGTGCACGTTGCGGGCAGCGAGGTGGTCGAAACGGGTCCAGATCCCCAGAACCGGGAACCGCGTACGCCGTACGCGTCAGTCCGTGAACTTACGGCTTCCATACATTTGCATCAGTCCGTTAACGTACAGCATCGTTTGCTGCATCCACCAGCAAACCGAGGGGTGTCGGAGGGAAAGGCGCTTTTTAATCACCGGATGCGTCAGAGAGAGACTTGGAAACCGAGCAGCTCCCCTCGTTCAGCTGTCGCTACGGGCGAGACATCGAGTAGGGAAAGGCAGCGAGCGGGCGCTGGCGAAGAGCAGCCCGGTGGGCGCTGCCTCCTGTGCTGGGCCCAAACCCGTAGGGAAAGCCGGGGGTGAGAGCGGCACCAGCTCCGCCAGCCATAACCGCAGAACAGCTCGGCCCTCGTCCGCCGGCCTTTCCGCCCAAAGGTGCCCTGGCACGTCTGTAGCGACGCCGCAGCCCTTGGCCCATCCTGGCCCCCCCCTCCTTTGCGCCCCCCAGCCCTTGGCCCCCCCCAGCAGGTCAATACCAGCCGTCAGGGCTCCGGTGCCTCCGGCCGTGCCAGGCAGTTCTGGCCCTTCTCCCAGAGGGGTCGTGGTGCAGCCGTGTGCAAGGTGCATCACACGTCCCCACTCGTGCGGAAAGCTGCACACTGGATTCAGAGGCCCCGAGGGTGAGCAGGTGTGCTTTACGTTAATTCTGGACACGTGCAAAACCTGGGAAGTTTAACTTTGAACCATGTTAAATTTGCAGTATTACAGAACGGGCAGGCGGAGAAAGGACAGCGCTTCATTACGCACTTTCCCTTACGAACACGTACCCCAGGAAGGATTCCCACCTGACGTCAGCCCGGCAGAGGCTGAACGGAGGAGAACGGGAGATGGAGGCACATTTCCGTTCCTAGAGCTTAGCAAGGATCTCTTTTACGTGAAAGCTTTTCCTTTAAGTTTTAGATTGCAAAGAAGTCAGCAGGTTGCCGTGGGAAGTCGTACACAGGCACAGCACGAACCTGTTTGCTGCCAGCAGCGGACAGGGCAGCGCCGGGAAGGGGCGACACTGCTCAAGGGCTGGAAGCCAGGCAGCTTCCTCGGCCGGCACCACGCTGGCTACGCCGCTGACAGCGCTGCGTTAGGCTGCAGCACTGCTGCGGGAGGCGTGCACCCTCCCCACGGCACCCAGCGGTACGTACAACCAACAGGCACGCGTTTCTCGGTGTGCAGGGCACGGTTCCTAAAACACCCGGCAGCAGCCGCCCTGGCAGCGGGACCCGGCCGGACCCGCTTCCATCCCCCTCCCTGTGCAGGGGCCTGGGCCGGCCAGAAGAGACGCGAGGGATCTGCAGTCCCAGGGCAGGCGGCATCGAGCTGCCCACCTCTTCGTGCCACTGCTATCCACGGTGCGTTACTATCACTGATGACGCTATCGCTTTCAGGACCTGGAGGTGTGTTTACATAAAAAATGAGAAGTATCTAAATGTTACTGGCTAGAAAACTTGATGAGAGCAGATGCTGAAGGAACACCCCGAAGCGTACATCCAACAGGAAACATTTATTGTGTCAGCGCAGCCACTAACAGCAAGCCCACTTCCCTTTACGTGCGACGTGCAGCCTGCGGTACAGCTCGTACCCAGCCCTCGCCGCAGCAGAGCACAGTTCAGGGCCCGAGCGTGTCATCGCACACCGAGCAGAGCCCATTTTCTGAGGCAGCAGTGAAGAGACCACGTAGCCGACAGATCACAGAACAGGCTACAAAAATCAGTGCTAGTTCTGCCTTTTGCTCAAATACTGTGGTGCTGACAACGCTTTTAAAAATTAGCTTAACTGTAGAAAAAACGTTGTCACTATTACCGAAGGCGGCTGTCAACAGCATTCTTTACTACAAAAAGTGTAAACATGTATAGTGGCATCTTAAATGCACTCTCGAAACATGCAACCTCGAGGGGAAACATTTCATAGGGGAGTTCGTTCCTGACGTGTGAACTACAAACAGTAGTACGCATGCTTTGCTGGACGGGCCAGGTTAGCCAACAGCTGACGAACCAGGAGGAAGGTGGGGAACCCCTCGGTCGGGTAACGCTGCTCCTGGGCCTGCAAGGACACAGCCCGGGGCATCAAGCAGGGATTCGGCTCCTCAGATACTCCAGCACTGCGGCTGTGCCCTTGGCCAGAACGGCCGCCCGGGGAGTGCGGAACGGATTTCCTTCTAACAGAAGTGTCCTAGAAAAACAGAGATTTCCAGTGACTCGTATAAAGGCTTTGCCTTGTACCAACACATTTGTACACTGCACACAGATTTTTTGAATCTTTTGAAATTCGTAATTCCTCTTCTGTTCCACTAAAAGAATTTTAATTTCTGCTTCCCTACTTCACACTAACGTAGAGACATCTGAGTTTTAATTTATGCTAATAAATCAGCGGTGGCATATTACTGTAGACACAAAACGCACACATACATCTTCAGCAAGCCTCTGCCAGAAAAGCGAGCGGGAAAAAGAACTTCTGAAATATAGAAAAGGCACAATAAAAGGGGAAAATTATGTTAAATTGTAACCCTCCACTTTCCAGCTTAGCTGCTAGCCCGCTGCTCTTTGGTACATTCATCTCTGGAGGGTTCTGCTTGGGGAAAGTGGGTGTTTTCTTTTGTATTTTTGAAGTTCCTTGGAAAGTGTACTTTAAAGGGGAACCCACCGGGACCAGTCATTTGTGGTCTTTGACAAGATGGGCTGCTTACGCACCCCTGTCTTCCTGGACGTGCATCATGTAAGGACGTTCAGTCGCATCTCTCCAGACGCTGTTTAGAGAACGCTATCCTGTCCCCGACAGCCACACGAGCGACACACGGGCAAGGAGCTCCAGGCCTGACCTGCCCGGCCTGTTTATAGGTGCACCGGCACCATGTCTGCACACAGCAAGGGATCTGGCTTAGACTCTGACACTGGATTTACACAAACCAACAGAACCTTTCCAGTTTTTTTACAATCAGGAAACAACTCCCCTAATTCTCCACAATACTGAGGAAATACAGAAGACATTGCACTGTTTTACAAATGGTGAGAGACCCTTTTTGTGCATCGAGACCTACAACCGCACTGCCGATTAGTACTTTTCCTCTGACAGAACGTACCCTGAAGAAATCAGTCAGAATGTATTTCTATAAACCAGGTCACCACCTGAAACACACACCTCAGAGTTTCACAGTTCCCAAGTTCTGGTGGCACCTGGAGGAGGTCATTGTTCTGAAGGTCCAGCGTTCCAAGGTTCTCCATCTTCTTTAGCTGCAGTGGGTCTACAGACCCAACCTGATTGTTACTGAGCAGGATCGTCTCCAGTGCTAGGATGCGATAAAGGACGCTGGGAAATACTTTAAACCTTCAGGGAAAAAAAGGAGGCAAACCAAGGAAAGTGAGAAATAGGGAACTCAAAAAAATTAGCAGCTTTTCAAATGAGACAGCATTTTAGCTTTGCTCATTTAAGGTAAATGTTTAAACACGCTGCTCTGAAAGGGGAAAGTATTGATTATCGTACCTTGCACACCGTGAGAAAGCTGAACAAACCGTGCACAGTGACAGCTCAGCACCTCATGCAGAACTGCAAGCATTTTACGAGACTGGCTGTCACACAGAACGCGACTCACCAGGGTAAAGGAGGAGAACAAGGGCCCATTGTTCTCTCCTGCCCTTCAGAGACACCCTGTGGAGTCAGAGGAAGTGCTGGGTCCCTGCTGCGAGCATCAGCAGCACCTTCAGGGACACCGCTCGGCTGCTTCTACCGACCATTCCCCTCCCGTTCCTCCATCATTCAGAGCTGCTGCATGACGGGTGCCAAAGGGCAGTCCTGGCGGTATCCATTCTTCGATATATTGTTCATAAACCTGTTTAATCCCTTTTTTAACCAGTTGCTACTGTCCCTCTCCAAAACTTTTGTGGCAGAAAGTTCCAAAAACACACCACCCGCTGTGTAAAGAAGTATATTCACTTCATCGGTCTCGAGCTCACAGCTAGATGATCGAGCGCCTCCTCATTCTTACATCACAGGAAAATCATACTGAATTCAGCCCAGGTCTTTTTATTACTGCATTAAAAAAAAAAATCTAAATAGTTGCTCACCTATTAAAAGAAAGATTTATTATTTGCAGTCTTGTCAGTGCCTCCATTTCTTCAGGTAAAGATGTCAAAAAATTATTTCTGTGTATCAAATGAAGACAAACAATAATCACTAACTTCTATGAAGTTTTAGTTAAGAATCCACAGAGACTGAATAGGCATATTTATCAGTACTAACACGCTGTCTTAAATGAATTAATTGCTTCATAAATGGTTCAAGACCATGCTTAAGTACAGATGCTTGCTAATGCAAGCCAGGTTTGTATTCTCATTTCTGCCAATAGGAGATTTGAAAGTCTGTCCTCTAAAGATTCCCAAGTATTTCATAGCATCTAACAACTCCAGAAACCTGCTTGGCAATTCCACTCCTTGGGTTTCAGGGGAAAGCTTAGGAAACTGCCCAGATCTTGGTGCCAAAGCGAATCAGTAGGATACCTCTAAGCCTCTTCAAAACTCATTTAGCCAGGTATCCAACTGCTGTAACACTCATTTGTGGTACTGTTACTGTAGTGTTTCCCACAACAGGAAGCCATTCAGAAGCTTCTTCAATACAAGGAAGATGGGTTTGTAAGGACAAACAAGGTATTTCCCAAGTGTGACACAAAGAGTCGTTACAGGAAAATAAAGACCACTCACTAAAAGATGCCCTTCAACCTCATCGATCTCATCCCATCATCCATTCTGCAATCTTCAGCCCAACTCCTCCATCAGCAGCACGTGTGTCACAGTGGCTGAGGTGGGCAGGGAGCTCCGAGCTCACCTGGTCCAACCCCCCAGGACCAGGTTGGGTTCTGGATGTCCCCAGGGATGGAGACTCCACCACCTCCCCGGGCACCCTGTGCCAGCGCTCGGCCACCCTGACGGTGACAAAGTGTTCCCTGGTGTCCAGAGGGACCCTGCTGCGTGTCAGTCTGTGCCCGTGGCCTCTGGCCCTGGCCACCACCGGGCAGAGCCTGGCTCCGTCCTCTCTGCACCCTCCTGCGGGTGTTTGTACGCAGGATGAGACCCCCTGAGCTGCTCTGCTCCACGCTGAGCAGTCCCAGCTCCCCAGCCTCTCCTCACAGGAGAGATGCTCCCGTCCTTCAGCATCTCGGTGGCCCCTCACTGGACTCCCTCCAGGCACAGGCAGATCACTTTAAAACAAAGTAAAAACCCGTCTCTGCAACTGCCCTTTGCTACCTTTCACTTTGTGAAACACCAAAGATAAAAACGCCAGCGAGCTGATCCTGATGTCTGAACAAATGCAATGAGCATTTTTCAGGAGTTAGAGAAGGCAAAATGACAATAACTAACGATATCGCACACAAAACACCTACAGATAGCTTCAGTTTCAGGCAGCATAACAGGGTTTGTACCTTCACCATACTACTACTTCCCAGGTATCCGCCAGGATTTTTTGGGTATGGGTTTCTTTAATGGGGTGGTGGTGGGGTGTTTTTAAATAGCAACTTAACATCTCTGAGAGCCTTTTATGACTGAGGCAAGACCTTGTAGCACAGCAAGTCTCAGAGCTTGTCTGCTTGTTTTTTGCGTTTTTCTTTAACCAATGCCTAAATCTAGGCCACTTGCTATTGCAGATCTGCCGGTCATTCGACTGTTATGGAGGCATTTTGGGAAATGAAAAATTATTTCAGCACTGCTATTCCACTGTAACAGATGGCTGGTTTAAAAAGGCATGAAAATAAGTTACCGAGAAAGGAAGTCCAACACACGTCACAAACCTGATATCCAAATGTGTCAATTTATGGAGCATGCAAAGCTCCAAGGAAATAGATGAGATTTTATTGAAGCCAAGGTTGACATCACAGACTGAGTCTTTCAGCTCCACAATCCTGAAACCCAATATGAATATACTTTTATTAGGTAAGCTCACATTTGCATTCTATTTTCTAAGTTATCAGAAAAAAACCCTGCTTTATTCTACAAATCAAGGACACACTGTCTTTCTTTGCATTTCAGAAGCAATTTTGTGGAGTGACGATAATGGAAAAGCTGCCTGTCCTGAAGTAAAGACAAAGCTCAGAACCACTTTTCTAAAGTTATAAGGAGAGTAAATTTTCTCTCACTGATTAGGAGAGCAAATTTTACTACAAAAGCCTACTCACTTAAATGCAGTTAAGAGGCATTTCAAAAACTATGGCACAGATAGCCACCACTGTCATCTCCTGCCCCATGAACGGTTTAACAAAAAGGCTCTATCACTCTTCTTTAGCAGTCAAACAATCAGAAAGAGGTCGTTATTTTATTTCCATCTTTTGTTTCCTCTTCCACTGATCTGCTGTTACAAATTCCAGGAAATACAGCGTTTGCTGCTTCTTGTAAAAGGTTATGTTATTAAGATGCTTTGGTGTAAAATGTTTAAAAGCTCGAAAAGTTAGTCATTGAATCCCTCTAACAGAATCTCTGGTTCAGCCCTAAAACCAAAAGGTAATTAAATGAGAAAGCACTCTTCTCTCCTATCTGGATTGCCACTGAATTCTCTGGCACCTAGCAGCCGCACACCTACACCTATCCCCAGTGAACGCAACAGCCTCTAACAGAGTGGAAAAACTGGGGGGGGGGGGGAGCACGAGCATTATCGCACTGAATTGATTTGCTACAGATTGTACTGAAAAGAGAGTTTTCCCTATGAGAGAGAGATCGCATCTCTTCAAGTTCTATGTGCTAAAGATTAAATGTTCAACACACTTGAGTCCTAGTAAACCCCCACAAATGCGGTGGTAACCTTAAAAATCAGCTTTTGTTATTTTCTTGGGCTACCAGAGATGCAGTAACCTTCCTCCTTACACAAAAAGGCTATTTATTCCTATGAGTGTCAACAGAAAGCTTTTCCTTGACTGTGGATGAAGTAACAAGTGCAGTAATATCAAATGCTACGTGATAGGACACAAAGCCTATCAAAAAAAAGGCATGGAAATTGTTTGGGCTTCCTTAAAAAAACCCCCCACACTATTATGCTGTCTGAAGACACTGAATTTAAATACAACCTCAGCTGTAGTACTAAGCTATCACCCAGCAAAGTGGTGAAAAGACCACTTTGTAGAGAAAACAATACTACACTGTAGTTAAGTACAGTACTTCATTATTATAAGAAGTCACATCAGTCTCCCCTCATTCATTTCAACAACACTTAGCGAAGCAAGATGAACACCACCATGTAATGAAAGCACCATTGAGTATAGCCAAGCTTCTTTTTCCTGCAATCCTCATGCTAATCAGTGAACCCGCCTGCATGCTGCTCGTACTAGAAACACAAGTGTATTATACAGCATTGCAATTATACTTTCATTTGTGTGTCTGAGCGTATACACACACATACATAGCATAAAGTGCAAATATACTTCTTTGGGAAAAACACAAGATGCTGAGGAACGAAAGCAGAAAAGAAAGTAATAGCTAGAGAACAACCTTTACGAAAGTACCTTGGAGGAACTTCCTTCAGCTGATTTTTGCTGAAGTTGACAGTGGCAACAGGATTGCTTCTGACCGCATTAAACATGTCATCAGGAATCACAGCTGCCTGTTTCTCACTACAAAATGAAAAACATTTAGCTGAGTAACACAAACAAGTTAATAATTTCCTATTTATTAACAAGATGTTTTCATCTTCTTTTAGAGTAGCAGAATAGATATATAAATATCTACAATTTGAAGTCCTTGAAGGACCGTTAACCAGAAAGCTGCCCATCACTGCCCCACATTACATGGCACCCTGACCTGTTCTCCTGCTGAAGAAAAATCGGTAGGAGCTGAGTTATGTCACTATCTCACCAAACGTGTGAATGCTGCATATTGGGCCACAAAGTGTAGCGAGGTTGGCAGTGACCAGATTTCCCCTCTTGGCTCAGAAAACAGCCGCAGCACAGTGACATGTAACTCGGGTAGCTCCTCCTTTTGGAGCTCCTGAACATTTGTGGTGACCAAAGCCATCCCAGCCCTTTCCACGTTCCAGCTCCCAGCAGGACTATGCATTTCACACGGCAGCTCTCAGCAAAAATGGCTTTCTTTCCCTTTCCTAACCTAACAAGCAACATTGTTGGTTAGATTTAAGAAATAACTCAAGAGATACCTACCACAAGATGTTTTGAGACTTAATGATAATCGCTAAAGAAGTTTAAGAGGTACTAAAGGAACCTGAAGGCATTAAGCATCTCGGTGAGTTAAAAGGAATGTTACTGTGGAATACCTGATAATACAAAGAAATAATTTAAAAAACCCTGCAATTCCAATCTGCCTGTTCCTGAGCACACAAATCAAAGTGAAAAATGCACAAATGCAGCAGGATTGCAGACAGTTCGGTATATATCATGAAGTAAAAATAAAAAGGCAAAAAATAGGAAAGTTTTCTTACAACTTCAGAAATAGGTAATATTTCAAAGCACATACCTATATTCCAATAATTTTAGTGAGGTTATGGCGTGCATGTTAATCCTTGACTCACTTGGAAGAGTCATGGCTGTCACAGGAGGCTCTTCATTTGGGCTGGTTACATCATCTAGAGAGCACAAACATATACAGTCACACAAACTACAGGCTGCAGCCAGATGTGGCGTTCTGAACGACCCAGATGGAGAGCTCAGTGTCCCTGTCACCTGCCATCACCCTTCTTAACTCTTCCTGTATTTTTTTTGTAATCTTGGTTTTCTGGTTGGTTTTTTTGGGGGGTGGAAGGACGAGGGGTTGACTTGGACTTTGAAAAAACGGCCAGGAAGCAACAGAGATGTTGTGGTAGCAGTAGCTGGCTGTTAAGTTAGGCAGTAGACTCCAAGGGGTGGGGAGCTAGAAACAATGATAAACAGGGAATTCGGGCTAGAAGTGATGATCCAGATCATCCATATACAGAACAGCAAATCTAACCATAATTTTAGTTAAAACATTAATATTTATAAACCTTCATCATACTCTCCCCTGTAGAGTTCCTTTTGATTGCTATCTACAATCCACATGAAACAGCTATTGGCTTTGCAAGGCTACTCTGAATGTAGATTAAATGCATATTAAAAGAAATGCGGATTAAAACCATCGTTTGCACATCTGAGGTGTGCATCACACCCGAGGGATTCACCTATGCCTAAGCAGGGTGAAGCTTAGCTAGAAGTCCAAACATATGATAAATCCAACTTCCACTAAAAGAAAACGAACAAGACTATGGAAATTCAGCACCATTCATGAATAAAAGTCTAGTAACAATTGTGCCTAATCACAACTAGCTATCCTTGCATCAAGAAAAGTCAAAGGGTCAAAAACAAGCTAGAAAGAGACCTTTTTCCAGTTTAAACCTCTACAGAAACAGGACTGCTACTGTTCTAGCTCCAACTTAGATGCCATAACAGGTAGAGTAAAATCATGAACACTGTTGTACATGCAAGACATTAGTGAATTTTATTATCCACAGTTATATTATCTGTTATAGTTCACCAGATAAGCTTCTGAGTATGTACTGTAGCATCCAATTAATTTTTGTCAAGTTAATAATATGTCAGATTTGCACGGAACCTGACATTTTAAAGCAATTTTTTACGCTGCAGTACCCTAATTAATACTGCCATCCTCTGGCAGATGGAGAGAAAACCCACTCAAGAAGAGGAAAATTCCCATGTATCCCTTTCAATGAAAGTTGCCTACACATATCATCAAGATCCCTTCTGAATTAAGAGGTTACGCATTTTTTTGCCATTTAAGTACAGTGTAATCATTTCCATAGTATATTGAACATGGCCAGTCAACTGGGTCATTTTGCCTACTTTATGTCTTAACATTTAAGAAAGATGAAGATTTCTAAAGGTCATCTAGGTGCTGCTTAATCCACAGAGGCAGAGCTCTGAATCCAAGAGAGGATTCTGCAAAAACATACAGCATTTGTGCAGAGAAGTAACTGCCTTGGAATACTTCACCTGATTTTCTGTTTTATGACTTTTTATTATTTATATAGGGAATGTTGGGATCAAGACTATTAGATGGTAGAAAGATGAATTCTAATAGGCCAGGATTAGAAGGATGTTTAAAATAATCAGTTACTTTCTCCCCCAAAACTTTGTATTTTCTCAGTCAGCTACACGGTAGACTTCCTGGCATCACCAAGACTCTAAGGCAGACTTTTTCCATGCACATACTTTCTGGGAATCACAGGACTGTACTGCCTATGTTATTACATGAATAATACATAATACCTTTGCAAAATATCACCTGCTCTTCTATACTGTGACCAAGCCAGCAGACAGATGGCAAGCTTAAAAAGAAGAACCCCTTATGGAAACTTCCCATGATGATCAGGGAAAAAATACTTAAGATTATTTTTCGAAATTATAATCCTCAATAATGAATGGGGTTTTTTTCGTATTACCTAACAGAATAAGAAAAAGAAACAACACAAATATAAGAGCAAACTGTTGAGTAAAGAAAGCTCTATTATTGCAGGATAACTGAAGGAAACTGTATTGAAACATCTACCCTCTGTAGGTTTTAATTTCTTAGAAAGACTCTCTTTAAAATACAATGCAATAGAGCAACATACCTTGGATTTTGCTTCTTAGGTATTTCAGAAGTTCCTGGGTGCCTTTCTTTAAAAATAATTAAAAAAAAGGTGAATAAGCATTCGCCAGCCAGTGTTCATGTGGCTGTTTGACAATGAAGGACAACAATTCCAGTCACTCAGTGGAGCCCACAGCACTGCTGACTATAAAAACCACCTAATGTTTCCTGTAGAAAAACCCTCTTTGCAGCAGCTTATGAACCTGCTTATTTACACTTTTATTTATTCCAGTTGAAAATTTTCAGTTGGCCAGGTTGGATGGCGCTTTGGGCAACCTGGTCTAGTGGAGAGTGTCCCTGCCCACGGCAAGGAGATAGACTGCATGGGCTTAAGGTCTCTTCCAACCCAAACCAGTCTGGGATTCTATGAATCCCATGTCACTACCTCAGGCTTTGCGTTTTTAGCTTTTTATCTAGTTAGCCAGCCCCAAGAGCAAAGAAAAAATGTTCAAATTAATTTGATCTTCTCTTTAAAAAGGTCTAAAACAATTATGCTTTGGACAAGAAATTTAAAATTTGTCAAGGAAGCTGACTGATGTTCCGGTAACTTTTTATGTCCAAAATTATAAACTCTGGGAAAAACACTGCGGTTTACATCATTTGCATGGATTTTTAACAGCTGGATTCTCCAAAGATTTGACTGTCAATTCCCTCATAGCAACTTCCAGTAGTCAAACACAGTCACTATCTGCATAATCTATGAGTAATTAAGCATAAACTCATCCAGCCCATTTGTTTTAGGATAAAGCTCTGTTTTCCTTCTAATTCTACATCCTTCTCCTTGATACTTTAAAATCAGGGACTGACCTGAAGTGCTGAATATGAATTAACACCTCTCATTCTAGCTGACAACTATGTTACACGCAGTAAGAGACTGACTAATCTGAATGCAGAGGGGATAAAGGAAACATGGAAGTGGGAAAGGAAGGAACTCTCAGAAGCCTGGTGAGACAACAGAAACAGAAGACAAAAGACTAAGAGAGGCGGGAGGGGACTGGGACTGACTGCAGGCATGGCTAGGCATGGCATGTGCTGAGCTGAGCAAGACAAGAGAAGCCAGTAAGGAAGAACCTGGAAACTTCTGAGGAAAAGGCCAAACAGAAAGCTGAGTAACTGTCACATGGCTTGTGTGAAAAGGAAAGGAGACAAGTCAAAGCTCAACAGCCAGGAGAGGGTATGTTATGCAAAAAGGAGAGACTAGGATTTAACAGAAGACAACTGGAAATTTATTAAGAAACAAGAATGGGTTTGGGACAAGAATGAAGTCTGAGGAACAGGAAAAGATGAGACGGAGTAGGGATGGACAAGAGAAGAATCTGTGCCTGCTAGGCTATACTCCCCCCGAGCCCTTGCCAATCCTTAGTCTCAGCATTCACAAGCTGCTAAGAAGTGCCTGGGGAACCCTACAAGCTTTATCAGTTACTCCTCTAAATCAAGTGTAAAAAATCTAGATAGGCATATAATATTCCAGTTATATAAATTTATAGTGTTGGTAATGGATCAAGACAATATCAGTATAAAATGTCATAATGGAATCCTTACCTGTCGTCTGCTACAAATTTGAAATATACAGAAGAAATTACACACATCTATGCTCTTACATTTGAAAGACAGCAAATCCTCAGAAGCTAGGGAACACCAGAACTAAAGTAGCCAGGCAATTCTATCTGGACTCCTTTGCACGCGCATTTTAAGCCAACTCTGAGCTCTGGAATCATGTACGATTTCCACCCAGGGAACCCCTGCTCACTAGTTTAGTGCATACAACGCTCACTTAATCAGATACATGATGTTTCCTCTCTTCTGACAGATATTATAAAATTTCATTTCAACAGAGTCTTCAGTGTTGCTTAGAGAATCCCAGTGCTGTGCAAACATTTATTTTATAAAACTGGCAAGAGCACAGAAAGAAGTAATGTATATCACCAATGAGAAGAGGGGCCTGCTGGAGAAAAAAAATAAAAGGGAATTTTATAGCAGCAGTCATGCCCACGCTCCAGCCTCCCTGCTGCCCTACATACTTGTTTTCTCATGCACAACTCACACCTTCGCTTTGCTGGTTACCTACAAAGAGAATGCAGACCTGAGGTGCAGGTTATCCTTAAGAAAACAGAGTACATCAGATTGTCTTTGCTCAAAGTGCAACTGCCATCAAACAAGCTTTGGAAATTGAACCGTAGATCCTTAACTCAGGTCAGTAGAAAGTGAAAAACAGAAATCCACGCTCATCTAGGAAAACACTGATGTCAAGTACTCGCCTAGCACTGCAATGAACTCTGATTGCAATAGGATTAGGCAGCACATGCCTGCCTTATCTTTCTTTTCCCAAATGTCCCTTGTTTCATTTGCAATATATATTACAACTTCTGTAGCGAATCAGAAACAGGTCCCAGAAAGCAACAACCTCCTTTATTCCACAGTCCTCGTGGTCTTATGCACTGCATCAGACTCCAGTGGAAAAAGTACCCAAACCACAGTACACACAAACAAGAGATGGATTAAAATTGCACAGGCTACTTGAAATCTGGGTGTTTTCTAGCTTTTTTAATGTTCTGGCTACACAATTTGGATAATGTATGCACACACCATAACCAAATTTATATACTGTCTATAGTGCTTACTTGCAGAAGGTCTCTTCGAATGGTTCTCAAAGGATTTCCCTCTAATGCCAGGAATTTCAACTGAGGAAGATTCCCCAATGTATAAGGCAATCTGCAAATGGAAACAACTCATTTCAAAGCAGCTTTAAACGAAATTCTAAAGAATTTGCAATGGTTTGTCAGATGGCCTGGTATTCTGAAGCTCAGGTTCAAATAAAAAGATACAGAATATATCACATTTAAGAAGGGCACAGTTTGATCATAGCATTTACATGATACAGAAAGGGCTCCTTCATTTTATGAGAGTTATTTTTTAACTACATTTTACAAAGTGAAATATATCACCTATAGAATCAGCTGTCAGTAGACGTCATGAGCTATGCCTCATCACAGACACATGCAGTTCTTAGTATTACCTACTGATATCATTGTTGGCGAGGTCAAGTCTCTCCAACTTCTGAAGCAAAGTAATTTCATCAGGAACTGATTTTATCTTGTTGTCTCTAAGTTCCAATACAGAGAGGGAATTCAGATGCTTCAGATTCTCTGCATTTAATATTTCGATCTGATTTTCACCAGCATGTAATTCCTAGGGAAACAAAGATCATCCACAGTTATGTTACTCCAGTAAAATTACTTTATACCTTACTTGTCTTCTAAATCATGACATCAGCAAAAACATACGATAACACAGAGAAAACAGAGATCTCTAGTCCCTTTCATCTGCCTATGAAATATCAAAGCCTCCAAAGATCAAGAGACACGAGTCTGGATTTAGCTTTTCTGAAACCATCACAGAACCCTCAGCTTTGAGTTCCACTTCCAAGCCAGGAATAAATTTGCTCTGCATTTGTCAAGAAACTTGTCAACGACTTCTTAAGCATAAGAAGTTTCTTAAATTATAGGAAGTTGAGAGGCAGCTCTCCATGTTCCCACTGGAAATGTTTCACTTATAATGGAAAAATTGAATGGTTCTTGAGACTAAAAAGAGTGTACGCATGCTGCTGAACACACTAAGACACTGAACTTCAGGTATGGACATGAATTCTGTTAGAAAATGCTGAAATAGCTTGGGATTTTAACTGCTGAGTTCAGAGCTATGCAGAACTAAGGTATGTGCCTTCTTTGATGGAATTGGTCATTGGAAACACCACTGTGATACTGGCATTGAACTGGCCCAATCATTTTTCTGTGAGCTGAGTAACAAATTAATGTGCTGAGGCAGCCAATTTTCAATTTTAAACATACATGGAATTAAGGTTACCAAATATTTGGAAGAACGGGTTAAAAGAAAAAAAAGTATACTTTCTCTGCAGTTACAAAGAAAAAAATGATAATGAACAAAGTAAATTTATCCAGAAAATGTTCCCAGAGATAAAAATAACTGTTGCAGGCAATACTAAATTTAGTTTTTCAGTCATTCCTCTTCTAAATGTTTATTTTATTTTCCAAATCTGAAGAGTACTGGTGCAAATTTGTCTTCCAATTGACCTTAAGATGACAAATATGGACAATAATTGCAAATGGAGATGTATTTATTTAATAAATAAATTTCTAAACACAGTTCTAAACACAGAATTATCAACTTTTGATCACAGCACTTCACAAAAACTTGTGTTTCAAGTAACAGCTATTATTTTAAAAGTTTACAGCAAAGACGCTTACAGTATACCAACCATTTTGAACCTTACCTTCAGTAATTTGCATGAGGGAAAATCTGGTAGGGAACGCAATTTATTTTTTCTCAGATAAAGTTGTTCCAAAGATGCCATAGTCGCTAATTTAGAAGGTACAGTTTCCAGGTAGTTCTTAGTGCAATCCAGGTGTCTTAAGCCTGTAGAAGTAAGCGTGCAAGCAACAAACAGAAAAATAAGAGAAAATAAGAATTGTTTTCTATAAAAGCATAAATATCCTGGTTTTTAAAAATAAACATAACAACATTTTGCCAAACAGAATTTTGGAAGAAATCAAATCAGTTAGCATCGACACTTCTGAAAACAAGGCATCTGCTTTCCATTTATTCTTCAGAGAACATTCTGGAATGCTTTCAGTGACACTGCCAGATCCTAGCTCTTGTTTAGAGTTTGGGACTGGAGGGAACCAGACAGGGTTTGATGTTGTAGACCATCTCTGAAAGATCTGCAGGTAATTTCTCCAGCATCTCTGAAAGCTGGCAGCCCACCCTCTATTCCTGCAGGTCTGCCACAACTATTAAAATATGCGTCTCATATCAACCACTAGCCAGCTTGCTAGTTAACATTCAAATATTACAAGTCAACTTTATCACTCTCTAATTTACGCTTTCTTCCTCTCTCATAATTTCAACTCTCTCTCATTTATGCTTTATTTTCCACTCAAAATATGCAATAAAGAAAAAAAAGTCACATTGTTTATTTCAGTCTTAAGGCTAACAACTTCTAAGCAGAATAATATTAATCCTTACACTTTTCTGATCATTCTGTGTTCCATTTATCAAGAAATACGAACAGTAAAGAGGACTCAAGTTTGATATACAGTAGCTGTAGCTGATTTTTCAAAGTAACTCTGAACTAATATTCTTGAGAATACATCAACTAAGAATACATTTTTAAAATCCTGAATAACATGCACTATATTTCTGAACATAACTACAGAACTGGCTGTACAGCATTTAATAATCTGAGGAAACTAATTTACTTTTCATTGCACTGATATCTGCAGGCAGGTTCTTGAGTTGATTACAAGCCAAATTGAGTCGCACTAAGTTAATGAGCAAAGCAAAACTTGTTGGAATGTCTGTGAGATGATTGTTGGACAGATCCTGAAGATTAAAAAAAGAAAGCGAGAGAGAGGAAGAGAGAGAGGTTAGAAATAGAGATGTTTAAAATATCCCACGAGTACTGCTACTGCAAAGTTAATTACTGGCAGAACATTAAAATTAGATAGCTGACATCTTCAGGATCTCCCTGGTAGAAATGTGAATGGAAGAAACCAGTCTCCCATGACTGACAGATCACATGGGATTAGATTTTTCTTAAACTATTTGGCAAACCAGGGGCAAAACTTGAGTTTCAAACTAACAAACAAAAAACCCCTAAAACCCCCCCAGAACCGTGCCATATAATAACAGACAACCTACGTAAGTCATTAGAATATTCACAAAGTTCTGCCATACAAGCTATGGGTTTTTTAATCAGCAGTAGCAAAACATGGGTAAATCCGCCTTTCTGCACAAGTAAGTATTTTTCAAAAAGTTGTAATTTACTAATTCTTCTAAATTGACAAGCTGTCCAAATCCATCGGGCAAGTGGCTCAGCTCATTGTAATGAAGAAGAAGGCTCTTCAAACGCGACAACTGCAGCAGCTCTTCTGGGATGCTTTTCAGTTTATTGTGGCTAGTATCAAAACATGGAACACAAAGGGAAAAAACAATGACTAAATACTTTCAAGACCATAACTGCACACACAACGCCTGTTACACATGATGCCCTCCAAACTAGAGTTACACCACTTCTATCAGCTGGATTATCCTAGCCACACATGGCCTGTTGAAAAACAAACTCTTCAGACCCTACAGCACATATGAAGCACATCCAGCATCAGATACACCGGATATGCCGTGCTGGCACAGACTAACTACTAATTACATCTGCAGCGAGACAGGCTTTGGCAAAACCATCCCACACTGCAGCATGCAGAGACACTTGCTGTTCAGGATACCATCACCTTTAAGAAAAATCTGTCTCCTACAACTGTTACAGCTCTCTAAAATGGATTAGTTTCCTGGGAGAAATTCATTGTGTTTGTTTATTTATTTGTTCAAGAATACTTTTAACCCTCACCTGAATTTACAATATTCCAGCTGGATCTTACATTCTTTTTTTTTTTTAATGTGGTTCACACACACAGCGGCAGCATAACCTCCTTTCTCCTTGTGCACAAATTCACAAAATTACTCCGGGAAACAGAAGAATATGAACTTTCCAGCATGAACGACATCTGTACAACTATTTCCAATGTATATTACTCATGACAAATAGCATTTTTGTTCCTTTAAATCAAAATTGCCAGACTGAAGCAAATGAAGGCAGATATTGCTTTTGCACGATTATTCAAAATATCACTGTTTTCACCTTCCAGGCAAGACTGTGACTTTGAGTGAAAATAATTTTAGCAAACCTAAGATCATCAGTCTGTAGCCAAAATTTAAGATTTTCAATATGCTAATATGCTCCAGTTAAAAATCTGAAATTAATTTTCTGAAAGAAAATTTTATATATTGCAATCTCTTATTCACATCATGAAAGTCACTGCAATATTTCTCATGCTCCAATTTTGTAACATGACATGTGATGTCACATACTTACCTGACATCAAGTTTCTGAAGATTTTCTAATTGTCCTAAAGCAGAAGGAAGAGATGTTAGCTGATTATCGTGCACCTGGAAAATAAAGTTTTTAGAACACAGTTACTAATTTGTACCTTGTAGATTTTCTTCTCCTACCCCAGAAACAAAGGAAGGTAACCTAATACACAAAGTAATTTTATACCTAAGTTAACAGCTATGTACACGCCTCAAAGCAATTACCAGCAGCAGCACTCCAGCAAAGATCTAAGACTTTGTTTTCCCATCTCCTACAGAGAGTGCAGTCCTGCCATAGTGGGATCATTGTACTCACATCCAGCACGGTGAGCGCAGGCAGAAGTTTGACATCCTCTGAAAGACACTGCAGTTTGTTTGAGGCGAGTATCAGCTTGGTCAGATCTGTCTGCTCCCACCAGCGATCCGCAGCGCCAAAGGAGAGATTCTGATGAGCTTCCTCTGGAGTATCCAAATTTATCCGCCATACATGTTGAGGCACTACACACGCAAACATACACACGTCAACTAAATTCTTCTGATATTTACTCTCAAACCTCCTCTGTCATAGTGCTTCTCATATATACATACACACATACAGTCAACTGCTTTCCTAGAGACATTTTTCCAGAGCTAATGGAAGTCTGCCAGCAACAGCCCAAAGCAAGCTGAGCTGCAAACAGATGGCAGGAAAAATGCATTGTTGTTGCTCCCTCCGTGTTCTTCCTGTCCTGCCCGGGGGGCAGTGCCAAGCATAAGCCCAGGGCAGAGGGGGAACACCAACCACCTGCAAACACGGGCGCCTGTTCCCTCAGCTGAAGAGCCCCGTGTTTTCCAGGAGGGCCGAGGGCCCGGCACAAGGGCGGCTGCTCCCCCGGGTTCCCGCCCCGCCGCGGCAGGCCCAGCGCTGCCTCGCTGGAAGCCCGGCTTAGGGGGGCCGAGGTGCGGGGAAGCACGGGTGTAACCGCCGGCTGCAGAGGAGGGCCAGGAGCCGCGCGTCCCCGCCGGCACCGAGCTCACCCACACCGCCCAGGGCGGCGGCGGCCGCAGCCGCAGCGGGCTCTCAGCCGCCCCGGGCTCTCGGCCGCCCCGCTGTCCAGGGCCGGCTGTCCGCGCTTACCCTCGCTGAGGCTCCGGCCCGACAGGTTTAACTGCCCGCTCTTCCGAGCCGCCCGGATCAGCCCCTGCGGCACGGCGGGTCCCGGATCCGCCGCCGGCTGCCTGAAACCAGCGCGGGGATCCCCCGCCCGGGCCCTCCTCGCTGCCGCCATCCCTCGCCGGAGCCGGGCCGGCACCGCCCCGCCGCCCGCCGTGCAGGCGGGGCCTGGCGGAGCGCCTCAGGCGGAGGCCCGGCTCTAGCAGCCGCCCCGCGGAGCGCTCGGGGGTCGCTGCCTCCCCTGGCTCGGCACGGCCCCGACCACCGCCGCCATTTCCCCCCGGGGGTGCAGGTGGGAGCCACGACGCCGAAATGGTGCCCGAAATGGCCCGGGTCTGGCTGGCAAACCCTCGCTCCCCCCCGAGGGCCGTTTGCATCTCCCCGAGGGGCGTTTGTGTGTGTACAAGGCTGCTCCGGCTCCTGCAACACGGAACGGCCGGACCGTCACCTTTGTGCAAGATGACACCGGCCATTTCCGTACGGTGTCAGCTCCCAGCTGCACTGCGTATGGGTTTCATCAGCCAGATCGTAACTCCTTCCAACAAACGTGAGGGCAAAGGAGAAGTCCTGTCCCCTCGGCAGCAGTGCTGCTTCCCTGAACCCTTGGTACAAATCCCCACAGACTGTGAGCGAGGGCAGGTCTAGGAACTGTAGGCAGGTCTAGGAACTGTAGCTGACAACACAACTGAGGACGTGGAATTCTTACAAAGTATTAGAAAGGAGACTTGGCAACAACCCCACTATAGCTGCGCATGCCCTGTATGCGCAGCTCTTGCTTCCCGCCCTTCCTCTCCTCCATTTCCTTTTGCCAAGGTCTTTGTCACAAGTGTGGAGTCAAACTGAATAACCTGGAAAAACATTTTAAACATACACAAGACATACACAAAATAAAAAGGCACCTTTATTTAAACCATGTTTTTCCTTTCCCCTTTAGTCCAGAGTTTGCAAACTAAGTAACCACATTACCGACTGAAAGCTCCTGGCTGCCCACCGACACCTGAGACCACCAGCCTGGTCAGACCCGGTTCCCCCTTAGTTAGCTGTACCTTCAAACACTGCCCTTTGAAAAACAGCTTCTACTGGTAGTTCCACTGAACTTTAATTAGTTAAGGACCAAATACCACACTAGGTAAATAAGCATGTGACTCAAGAAATGGTTGTACTCCAGCTACTCGCTCTTGACTAAGGATTTTGGCCTCATTAGTTTTTTACCACTGTTAATTCCCCTTTTTTCTGTCTCCTCTCTCTTTGGGAGGCACCAGGCAGCACTCCATAAGAAAATGCTGGGTATGTCAACTGTGTAGTAAAAAAACAGTGCTGGAAATCCCAGTTCTGCATGAAGTGTTTGAGTTCAGTTTATGTTTGTTCCTGTAAGAGGAAGGTGGATTTGGAAGGGCAGTAGTTCAGCAAGCTGAGGCTCATTCGTAACAGGCAGAAATCCTGACGATGGATGGGAAGAGCTGGGGGTAGGCCTGAGCTTCCTGGATTAATATTCATGACTTAAAAATCTCTTTCACGGACTTTGGAAATAACCGTTGCTTTATTTACAATCTGATGCCAGGAGCAATACAGCAGAAGACGTAGAGAGCACTCAAAGTACATTAATCTTAGTGAACCCAGGCAATAAAATACCTTTTCCACTCATCTCTACATGAATACAATTAATTCACATACCAGCTGATCTAGCCCGTCCAAAATGTGGCAATTTTAAACTTACAGCTCCGAAGGAGCAAGCAGCATTACCAAGCCCACCTGGAACACCTCGGGCAGGGCACTGTTAGCATCATACCAGCCCAACTAGGGCTGAGGCCTCTGAGACCCATCCACCCCTCTGAAGACCGACCAGAAGTACTCTGGAAACCCAACCGCCATCTGGGTGAGCTCCCGTGCGGCCAGCACAAGGGGCAGCTCGGGCTCCGTGCTCTCTGCCAGCACTGCAGCCCCTCAGGCCCCTGAGGGAGAGGCAGGCCACGCGCGGCCGCAACCACCTCAGACCTCTCCCGCCCCCACCAACCACCTCCCGCGCTTCCGCTCTGCGCATGCGCGGCGCGTCCCGCGCAGGTAGCACGCGTGCGCGGAGGCGGAGTCGTCTCCCCCTCCCCCTCCCCCCCCGCGTGGGACTCGGGCCTAGCTGCGCACGCGCCGTCTCCGAGCGTTCCCGGGAGAGGCCGGGGACACGCGCATGCGCAAAGCGCGGCCGCTCGGTGCGGGCCGCGGGCTGTGAGCCTGCGTGGGTCCGCGCGCTGCGTGTAGTGCGCCTGCGCGGGGGGCGGCGGCGGGGGATTGTGGGATACTGCGGCCCAGGCAGGCTGGTGAGGCGGGCGGCCGATCGTGCGCGGCGGCGGCGGCGGCGGCGGCGGCTGGGCCGGGCCCGAGGCGGCAGGAGCCGTAGCGAGGAGCTGCTCGGGCCTAACGCGCTCTTCCTCTCCCCGATGTGTTTGTAGCAGCGGAGCGGGCGGCAGCGCAATGGCTTCAAGCAGCGGCACCGACGTGATCCAGGTCACCAACGTCTCCCCTAGCGCCAGCTCCGAGCAGATGCGGACGCTCTTCGGCTTCCTCGGAAAGATCGAGGAGCTGCGCCTCTTCCCCCCCGAGTGAGTGGCGGCCCTCTCCTCTCCCTCCCCTCCCCCGCGAGGAGCGGGCCCTGCCTCCGCCTCTCCGCGGCCCGGCCGCCGCCTCCGCCTTCCCCTCCCCTCCCCCAGCGCCGGCCCTCGGCCCGCCTCCTGCCTCCATGGCGGCCGGCAGCGGGCTCCCGCCGCGGCGAGACTGCCGGGCCGCCCCCGCCCCTGGCTCGCCGCTGCCTCGCCGAGGACCTCGCCCGATCGTGAGACGGCGAGATCCCCGCGGGCCCACGCGCGTCAGCAACCGTGTGGGTGTGCTCGGGGGGGTCTCGGCGAGGCGAGTCGGAGCGAGCCGTTTTCGTATGCCTCCGCAGGTTTTGTTCTTATTCCGATTGTAATTGTTCACGTGATTACATTATGCACGTGCGTGGGGAAAAGACGGTCATTCACAGCGTGCAATTAAATGCAGGATCTCTCTTGGCAAATACACGTTTTTCTGTAGGAGCTGTTTGTTTCAGGGCTGTCTAGCTAACCTCTGCTGTCTGGTTAACCTCCAGAACTGTAGGCAGTTTATGGACAGTTGGCCATAAAACTAAAATTTTGATATAAATATTCTTCTTTTACAAGGGTGTGTAGCAATAGGACAAGGGGGAATGGCCTTAAGCTGAAGCAGGGGAGATGGAGATGAGATGTGAGGCAGAAATCCTTCCCTGTGAGGGTGCTGAGGCCCTGGCACAGGTTGTCCAGAGAAGCTGTGGCTGCCCCTGGCTCCCTGGCAGGGTTCAAGGCCAGGTTGGATGGGGCTTTGGGCAACCTGGGCTAGTGGAGGGTGTCCCTGCCCATGGCAGGGGGTGGGACTGGGTGGGCTGGGAGGTCCCTTCCCACCCAGACCAGTCTGAGATTTCTTGCAAAGAATTCTGTGCAAAATGGGCAGGTAATCACTAATATGCAAATAATACACATTTATTATGTTAGGTGTTAATATTGATTTTAGTCCTGTCAGTTTGTTTTACAGAACCTTCTGTTGTCACATGTTGATCTTTTGCATATGTATTATGTAAGTAAAAAGGTTTCTTTTTGCCATGATGAACGAGGATTGATTGATCAGAGAAAAATCAAACAAGAACAGAGTCAATTATTTTTAATACCCAAGACTTTGGATTCTTTTATTTTAGGAGAAAAAAAAAAAGCTACCACAGAGCACTCTTTTTTTCATCATTGAGTCTTCAGTCCCTGGTAGTGCAAACCCAGGAAATTTCACCTGTCCTGCTAGCTGGTTATATATGCAGATTCAGAAACAGTATTTCTGGTGGTGTTGTAGTTTCTCACTTTGGGTTGGATTTTGGCAATTTCACGTTGGAAATTGAAGCATCAAAGGAAATGGAATGTATATGTAACTGAAATTGAGGGACAGTTCTAGACGTGAGTGGCGTTGTTAACAGCTGGAGTAACTGTACTTAAATGGCAGAACCATTAATGCTTGGCAGCCAGCAAGGTAACTCACCTTAAAGAGATACAGTTATTTGATGTGCTGCTCTGTATTTTAATATCTTGTCCAATTTTTAAAGCAGGTTATTATAGGTGAATTCTGTTTCTGAAACTTTGTAGTTTTAGATACATATTAACTAATCTGTTAAAAGATTACTTTTGTGGTATCAGAATGAAGTGTTCTGCAAAAAAAATCCCCAAATCCAAAACCTAGCCCAGCGACTCTCCTTTTACCATCCCCCAGACTATCCATACATTCTTAATTTGGCTCCTTTGCACAAACGGGTAGTGAAATAGTGGCCCCGCAGGACCCCACTCAGTGCAGGCATTGGGTCTGTGTGGGGGTTGTGTGCTGGAGAGACGTCTGTGATGCATCTGTTGTGGAGCTGGGCTATGGGAAGATCTGCGTTGTGCCCTTGTGTCTGTAATGTTAGGTATCAGTTAGATAATAGTAGATCCCCAGTCTTTAGGGCAAACATACTGGTTCGTATCCTGGTGTAAGTTTGTTTCTGCAAAAAGGCCGGGCTCCTGCCTTTGACTGCTGACTTCTGCCTCCTTTGTTCTGGCACTGGTGTCCTTTTTTTGTCATTTTGTTGGTGTAGAAAAATACCAAGTTGACTGCCTTTACCGCTGCATCAGTAAAGGCTGCGTGCTGAGGGAGGAAAGGCAACAAGATGCAGGTAACTCCAGTAACCCAGCTGCCAGATAGCCCAGATTGGCTGACCAGTAATGAAAGAGGAGGATAATACTTCTTTATCTTGTAGGGACATAGCGAAGATTTCTTAGTGTTTATGAAAAAGTTACAACTCTAGAAAAGCCACTGAAGAAGTTGATACAGAACAGGAAATAGACTGTAACTAAATAGGCCTTGTGCAGAAGATGTAGCAAAGATTGAACAGCTGTTGAAGTGAAAGTTGGATCTCTTCATTCTAGAACATATGTCTTGTTGGAAAAACAGCGTTTTTGAAAACTGCATATAAAAGTTGTGCAGTTGATACTAGACCAGGCACTTTTTCGGGCTGGGGTTAATTTTTAACCGTACTGTTTTAAGGAGGTTTTGTGTCATTTCCTTTGTGTTGCTGTCCATACAGAGATACTGAGGGCTCTGGTACCTGTTTTATCTGTTTCTCCCAAAGGCTTCTCTGTTCCTTCTCTTTAAACTTCAGGTCCTGACTTTTCCTTGCCCATGATATTCATCCCTCTTTTGGGGGGCTACAGGATATAAATTATAATATCTAAATTCTCTCTATAATCTGAATCTCTTTATGTCCCAGATCATATTTGGATTCTTTCTTGCATATAGTATTTCTGAGTAACCAGTCCCATTTCCATTGCTCTACCTCCTTATTTGATCTTTCGGTCACTCTGATTCTGCTGTCCCCTGTAGTAGTTCCTTATTCTCCTGGGCTTCTGGATCAGATATTACTTCCTGAGCTTCTCTACATTTCCATTTCTCTGTCCCTCTCCTCATCTGTCTCCTTATCCCGGTTTATTTAATCAGCTACTACATGTTTTACGTATACCTCAGCTTCATATTACAATTTTAATCCACAACCAGCTCTGCAACTTCTTCAATTTTTCCTCCCCAAACCCTTTCTTCCCTCCTTCTGTTTTTCCCCAACTCTGTTGCCTGGTTCTTGTCTTAATTGTATTCCATATAGCTTCATCTGCTATGGTAGCCAAAACTGAAAAGTGAAGGGAATGGATTTCTGAGAGTGCTTTCTTTTGTGGTTTTTGTTTGGTTGATTGGTGGTTGTTGGTTTATTTTTTTAAAAGAGCTGTGTGTGTACACACACACGTATATATAAGCTGATTTCAGCATATTCTGTTTAGCATCTGAAAACTGCCTTTCCATCAAAACTTAAGTTTCTGCTCTGAAATTTGGACATAAAAGGTCTTATGCCACTGGTGTTTGATGGAGGAACCAATGTGTTCTCTGGTCTTGCTCTTTGGATATGAACGATCCTCTCAAATTTTTATGGACAGAGAATTTTACCCAGAAAAAAGTACATCTGATGGAAAATACAGTCTACAGAGTTAAAGCTTGATAAAATTAGGAGCATGCTTAATAATAATTTCATATGTTGGATGGCATAGTAATTGGTAAGATCTTTTGCCTCACCTAATAGCTGCTGATCAAAGTTACACAAGGATTCTGTCAGAATACCAGCATTACTTGCGATTGCCACTGGTAGTTGGTCTGCTGAGAAAAGGATGACAACTTCTGTTTCCAAGTGAAGCGCATGGGTTGGTGCTTTTTTGGGGGTTTTGTGTGGTTTTGTTTATTTATTTATGTGACTCTTTCTTCCCACCCAATGAACACGGTAATGTTGAAGAACATCTTTTGCATGGACAATCTATTCGTTCTAGCCTGATTTACATAAACATTATTACCAATGTAAAGTGGCAGAAATACCCCTTAAAAAAATCAGATTTAATGTTTGAGATGCCAGCTGCAGTATGAGGGAACTTTGGTGGAGCGAGTAGTTCGAGGTAATGATATGAAGGTCGGATTTCCCTGTTTACCTGCTGTATTTCAGAATCTGCTGTGCTTCAGAATGGGCACACTGTTCAGGCACCAACCGCAGTAACTCGTCGTGTGTCTCAGCATTCATTGGCATGATGGCTGAGAGAGAATTACTAAATTTTTCGATCTCTGGTGAATTAGAATAATGATGCCCTTTTTTTGGTAACTGTTGAGAACATTCTGTTCTTGAGTAATTTTGCTCAGCCACAGCTTGGATTTAAGAGTGACTGGAAGTACATTTTTAAAAATGAAATACACTGATTTGTATTAAATGTCAGGCAGCGTAAGCATAGCCTTAAGTATTTTCAGTTGTTTTTGTAGATTCAGCTAGCTGTACAGTTTAGTACATAACGGTATTCGTGTATATAAACACTATCTACTCTGTTTCATGTTCCCATATTACCATAGACATTTTAAGAATGTTTGAAAATATTGTACTGCATTTATGTAATAAATTGTTTAATTATTTTTTTAGAACTTGGATTAGTATACCATTCAGGTATGCTATAACTCCTTGATTTACTTTTCTTTAAAATTGTACTGCCGTGATTTTGTTAAACACTGTCTGCTAATGATTCTTTGGTTTTTATGTTTTTATGCAAATGAATTAAGAAAAGGCAACATTTTGGCAAGCTACTGTGTATTTGTAGATACAAAAGAGCTAATAGTTTCAATTTTTCTCTCTGTGCCATTTATCGCTACAGTGTTACTTTCCAACTTATTAAATCTGCAAGATGTTGGATGAAGTAGATGTTTCTAATTTTAATATTTTAAAAGGTGCAATATGCTGCCTCCATCTAGTTTTTAACATCAGGTTAAATTTGAAGTATATTAAAGCGTGATCTGATAGACATTTAGGGCAGTTCTTGAGTTTGCTAACTTGCACGTTGGGCTGAGCCTGTGCTCAGTGGTAGTTTTTGGCATTTGCACTGACACAAATAGATCTTGGATGTCTGTCGTCTTGATATCGAAGTCATTCTCCTTTCTCCTGAATTGTGAACAACTCTCTCTGCACTTCCAATGCTTAAAGATTTGATCAGCGTTCTTCAACCCAGCTGAAATGGTTTTGGCAGTGGGATGCATTTTGAAGAGCTAGTCTTAGAGCTGTTTCTGGGTATCTGGTTAGTAAAGGTAGACGTCTGTCATGAAGAATTAGTGAATGTTTTTCAGAGCTACCTCTTCAGGCTAATTTGTACCTCTGGTACTTGGGGGCAGAACTGAACAGCATGCGTACCCCAGCCTTGTTTAGGGTTTTAGGACTTGCTGCTACTTTCTGTACCTGCCCTGCACCTTTTGGAGGTAGCTTTTAATTCATCTGCTGCACACTTGTGTCTGCGTAACAATTTTTCTTGCTGCCTTTTAGCTTATATGTCTGATTAAAGCAAAATCTGCACCATTTTCAGGATACACAGACTTTTAAAACCCATTCTGGACTTTTACCACATTGATTCTAGATGATCTTTAAGGTCCCTTCCAACCCAAACCATTGCATGATTCTGCCTCTGTTTTTTGGGGGGTTTGGTTTGGTTTTGTTTCAGGGGAGGGGAGGGGGAGCACAGTTGCATGGCCTACAATTCTTTCCTGTTATTGTAGGAAGTAGGTATTTCTGAGTTCTTCAAGTGACTCAAAACTTCTGCATTCTCTTTTGGATTTTTCATACCTAGGATTTTTTACACAGCTCTGCTGCCAGACACTCATTTTGAGCTGTGGAGTAGGTACAGACCTATGTTGTAAAGAGGTCTGTGTTTACTGTTCAGGAACTTTTCACCATTAGTGAGATAGCAACTGTAGCATTGCCTACCTGAGCTTCTTGAATTTCTTTGTGTTTAGTTCTGTTACTGCTGAATGATAGACACACGTTTAGCAGTGACCATCCCTTCAGAATGAACTGGGCAGTTCCTGTACGTATGAGAAGCAGCATGATGAAGTCTGCTCTAGAAGCTTTTATGAAACTGTGTTGATAAGTAAAGTCACAGTGGTCTTTTAATCATTATCCTCTTTGTTGCATAATTTACCTTAATAAGCAAGCAGAGAATGTAAAACTACTGGTTTTGTGAACTTATGCAGTATACCTAGTAGGTAACTTTTTGTCTTTCTTGAGCAAAGTTTTTCTTTGTCTCCTTCCCTTTTCACAGACAGGTGGTGAAAACTAATTTGCATTTAGGTAGTGCATAATGGAATTAATATCCAGTTACAAATGAGGTGATAAAACTATTTCTGCAATTTTACAGTGAATTGGCTTCATTGAGTGTAATTTTGTATCTGTGGTCATGCAAAACGGTGTTTGATACGAAACCTGCAGTTGTGTTCTTGCATAAAGACATACCCCGTTGTTCCCTGTGACTTCCCGGCTTGGGATAGTGGAGGGACAATGGAAGTTATGAGTTTCATGCTGTCAGACTTGCTTCCCTCTAAGTAATTTCTTTTTTCTTTCTTTTTCAGTGATTCTCCTTTGCCTGTTTCATCACGTGTCTGTTTTGTAAAGTTCCATGATCCTGACTCGGCAGTTGTGGCCCAGCATCTGACAAACACTGTATTCGTTGACAGAGCGTTGATAGTCGTACCATATGCAGAAGGTTTGTGAATTGTTTAATGGTCTATGAAGCCACCATATGATGGCATTTTATTCCAGTATAGTTCACAAAAATGAGGATTAGTAAAATGTCAAACATGTAAGATATTAACATTTTGAAACCCTTGGTATATTGCCATTGGCCCATGGATTAAATAATTTTTTTTTATCTAGTAATTGAATGAAAATGGAAAGTTTACCTCTTACTGGTTTTGTGTGTCTTTAAGTTTAGAATATTAACATTTTGGGCAGAATTATTTGCAAATTTTGCTCTTTATCAGTCTCAATGAGACGTTTTCCTAAACAGATTTATGCAAACAGGTCAACATGTTAAGAACATCTTGCCTTAATTATTAAGTGTTTGCCACTTTCACATAGGCGTAAATCTCTTCATGAGAATGGTTTCTCCCTCCCTGAGAGTGCACGGGATAGTAGGTTAACATTTCTTTGAGATGTACTGCCACTGCATTTAGTTGGGAACTTCCCTGAAAAGGCACTCGCCCTCATTGTGAAGTCCAGTATACCAAGGGTTTGAATAATTATGGTTTAATTTGAAAGTGAGATCTTCCCAGAGGTGCCAAATGGGCACTGGTACTAGTTTTTTATTCCAAGTTTTCTTGTTCATCCTTGATATATTTTATAGAATTTCACTAAATAATAAACTCTTCTCTCTGTTATTTGTGTGTGTGATTTTTGTAGTGGAGAAGGCAAATGCAAAGCCCTTCCAGATGACTGAAAAACAGTGGGTCCTCTGCAGCTACAGGGGATTCTAGACATTAACTAAAGGCCAGCAAGCACTCAAGTCCCCAAGTGTTTTCCTGGTGTAACCACTTGTTAACTACATTTTCTCTTCTTCTTTTTATTTTTACATTTTAGGGTGTTACAGTAATTTGAAAGGCAATGAGCAGGGTTTTTGGAACTTACCTTAAAAACAAAGTGCTGAGAAGACACCTCTTCTTACAGAAGTCTTATTAAACTCTTCTAGACTTGCTTTAGAAGTAACTGATTTCCATTGTACTGTTTCTTGATTTACTTCTGAAATAATGGATTTTCCCAGATCGTTTGAATTAAATAAAATCTCTGCAGATTAAGTCATACTACAGTAATAAATTTAGTTCATGGCCTGGGTCCAGACCTGTAATCAAGACATTGTAATGCTGTAGGCTGTCTTTGAGGCCTGGGGAGCTGTCTTATCTTTGTATTCCTTAAACAAAAAAGCTATGAAAACTTAATTTCTGGAATGTAGGAATCTGCAGCATGACCTCTGATTGAGACGTGGTGCTTTCTGAGAGTACAGAACACATTCTGAAACTGCCATTGACTTACTGCTTCTCCTTCCACTAGTTAGGTATAATAGCATAGTTGAAAGGCATCTTGTCCTTGTCTTTGTATTAAAGCATGATATAGCAACAGTCCATTTGAGTTAGCACCAAAATATACTCCAAGGCCCGTGGTGAAGAATGTTAGTGTTTAACTTTTCCAGTAAGGATAAAAACATTTTTCTCTTTGTCAGTCTGACTTTGTCCATTGTGCTTGATGGTGGATAAATCTGGCACATAGAGAAATCTGCCCTGTAGTTTTGGTTCAGATTGTATAAAGAAAATAAAATTAATAAAGTAGAATATTTTAACGGGCCTGTTTAAATTAAGGAGTTCCTCATGGGCTGTTTCTTGTGGTGTTCTAGCGGTTCAGAATGTTGATGGGTTTGGCATAATGATGTGGCGTATCACAAGAGATATGTTCAGCCAATAAAGTTATGCCCCCTGGTTTTGTAATCATATGCTTTTGTCTCTGTACTGGAGCATAGTTTTCCCCACAAATGCATACTGCCAGGGTCCCAATTCAACAAGCTATTTAAGCACGATACAGCAAGATTCTTAAAACCATAGTGAAATTGCTCGTGTGCTTAAAGCCAGGCATATGCTTAACTACTGTGCTGAACTGGGCCCTTTTATCTTTTATTTTCTATTGTGATAATTCTGTATTAATATTGCCTGTCACTAAAGTGAATGTTTATTATCTGTTTAGTGCGATAATTATCCCCTATATCACAAGCGCACTCCAGTCTTAGCATACACAGACATTTTGGTGTTGGCTGTTGCTTTGTGTTATAGAACTATACACAAAGTCTACGGTAAGGTTTAGTATTTGTAATTTTCACTGTGATATTCCTAGATTTGGAAGGAACTCTAAGATTAAAGATGGCTGGGGGGGGTATTTAGGTTCTTTGGTTAATGTTTGTTTCTTTTGTCTGTTTCTTTTTCTTTCATTTCTACACATTCATGCAGTATTTCATGGTTCTAACAAAGCAGCAGTAAAAAAAGCTCTTGAAGCATGAAAATTAACTGGTGAGGGGCCTCATTGCTTTTTTTAAAATTGTAGTTTATTTATTTCTAAATACTCTTTTAAAAAACAATTAGAGGATCAGATGCATGATTTTTTTAATGGATGCAGATCTTCTATGAGGTGTCTCAAGATAAGTCTGAGGATTTGTATTTAGATGCCAGAAATGTTGTAGTTGCACTAATTTGAAATGTTTAGATATAATTTATAAATATCCTCTGAGACATAATTTTGCATGCAAAATTACCCCATAATCTCTCTGTAGGTATGTTAATATATTTATGCATTAATGCCCTTTATCTAAATGACCTTTTTCCCCCCTCTCCCTCCATAACTTTTGGTATCTAAATTGATGACAGCTCAATGACACAAGCAAGATAACAGTGCTGTGTATTATACATTTGTTTATATTATCGGCACTTCTCAGTATAGGTGGAAGGAACCATTACCTTTATTTAACAGTGGTTTTTCTTTTTTGTTGTTGTGTTTTACAGTTCTTTTCCCTGGTTCAGCCTGAACTATATACCAGGCCCTGCTGAAAATACCACCCAACAGTTTTCTTCTGCAGCTTATCCAGTTTCTCTTAAGTGCCCTGTACATATTGTATGTTTTATGATGAGATGCAGTTTCTTAATATGTATTGCAGAAACACTACTGGTATTTGCAAATATATAGTAAAATTGTTTTATTGAACTCTCATTTTGGGGGCTTGGGCACATTAACAAATTAATCCATCTGTATAGGGCTTTTGCTGTTGGATAGAGTAAAAATACCTACGTAAATACTTGTTTTGTAGTAGGACCCTTAAAATTATATGGGCAGAGCAGGCAGTAAAATAAGACACTTGTCTTAGTTGGCTGCAAGATTTTGGGCCAGAAGTTTCTTCTGAAATGGCAGTATGTAGCAGCATTCTTGGTACAATAAGCATGGCACATATTGGAACAAATGCATTTTACTGCGCAGGTAAGGAATGTGCCACAATATACTGTATGTATGCACCCATCCACCCACAGACACACGTACACAGCGTGTATTTGAAGATCTGCAGAGACTTTCGTTTTCATTTGACAAGTCAGCAAAAGCCCTACGCTTGATTCAACAAAAAATATTTCCATACCTTCTCTTAAGTTTTACAAAATTTATATGGTAGGTGTAAAAGAAAACATAGTGAACTGTACCATATTATTAACCCCTAAATCAAACTTTTTTTGTCTTGTGTATCTTGATTTTTCTGTGTGCTTTATAGTGAAGCAGCCGACACGAGTCGTTGTTCATAAAACAGCTTTTGAAAGTTGAGAGCACACCCCTGGAGAACCGACTGTGCTTGCTTACGTTTGGTTCATGACTTAAAAATCGAGTACAGGTGATGAAATCTTGGCAGTGTTAACAAAAAAGTAGTGTGTATTGTGCTATTTTTTTGCTCTAGAAACTTAACCATTTGTAGAGAAAAAGGAACAGTCAAATTTTCACACATTGAAGTTTCATTCTGACAAAAAAATTAATGATAAATATTAATAGACATCAAGCTTTGTATTTTAGCCAACATAAGTACTTTCAACAAACTCAGGTGGTGTATCAGGGAGACATTTTCTGGGTGTATTTGTGTATTTTCTGCCTTTGAAATGGGATGCGTTCTAATGCAAGGTTGTTTCTCTGCAGGAGTTATTCCTGATGAGACTAAGGCTTTGTCTCTCTTGGCACCAGCTAATGCTGTGGCAGGTCTGCTGCCCGGAGGTGGACTCCTGCCGACTCCCAACCCACTTTCTCAGGTAGGCCTTCCAGTTAGACTGAAGTCGAGGGAAGCAGTGAGATGTATTCTGTTTGATTCTGACTTCCTTTCTGTTGTTTGTTTCAGGACAAATAGACTGATGTGCTAGTGCTGACTCCTAGCTTGTTTTAGCTTATATACCTTGATGGATTGTTACAGCTGTCTGAGATGAATTGTAGCAAAACGGTGATAAGTTGCTAGATGGGATAATTTTATTTCCCTGATACGATGCTTCTGGTATCCTAGTGGCCCTGTGCTTATATCTCTCTCTCATCCCTCTCTTAGCCATTGTACGCTTAGAGACAGATTTGACAAGCCGTAGAGATCTTGTAGATTTTGAATTTGTGAAGTTCAAGGAGCTGACATGCTGTGGAGATACCTTCTGTTAATACTCCAGCCGAAGGGAAAAATTGTAGCCTGTTTTTGCTCGTTACCTAAATTCACAAGAATTCGTGTGGAAGACGAACAGTAAGAGTAATACATTGTAGAAAAAATTTAAGTCAAAGCACGTATCTTATTAGAGAACAGAGAACCAAAGTACAAGAGGCAAATTAATAAGAATAAAGCTTCATTAATTCTGCGGTTCTCAAATCTGCTTCTTCAGCTTGTGCTTGGCTCTTCTTTGCATAGCTTCTGTTACAATGTCTGATTGCATGAAAGATAAACTTGCCATTGAGTTATTCAGGTCTCTTTAACCGTATGTAGAGAGAAAAGTCTAAAGTTTAACTTTGAAACTCAAGGAAAGGGATGGAAGAAACAAATACTGTCTTGAAGGTTTCTTTCACCAAAATAAATTCCTGAAAATGGTTGTTGAACCGCTTTACTTGTAGTCCTGTCACTCTAGATCCCAGCCTACTCCCAATCCACTTAATGGTAGAATTTGTTTAACACATCCTTTTATGGAAAATTGTGGTGGATGGTATTTTTTTTTTCAAACACATCTTGAAAGCTTGTTTCGTAGCTCCTTTTGACCGTGACTGGGAGTTGGGCATCTTACTCAGTAAAAACAAATTAGAGCTGTAGTTTCTGTTCACGAAATCAGCGTGTGGGAATGTGGCTTTTTCTTTTGAGACTGCAGGGAGAAGCCTGTACAGCTTCAAGAGATCAGTTAACTGAAAAACTCAAAAGAGTGGAAGGTTCTGCTCCTCTGCTCTTGCTGCTGCTTTGATGCTGGCTCTGGAGCTCATCAGGCCCTTTTGTGAATGATTGTGTGAGCTTGATGCAGACAGCACAAAAATAAGTTCTGTGATGGCACAGTGGGTTGAATTGGTTGACAAATGAGTCTCAAGTGTGGGAGCAGTCAGAAGGGAGGCAGTGAGGAGGAAGGAAGGGAGAGCAAGACCTCGTAGCAACAGCACAGCATTCGATTAACATAAGTTCACCTGGGTTTTAGCATAGCGTGTGTTTTGCTTCAGTCTGCATTTTGATCATCTCACTTTAAATGGCCAAAAAATGAGACTCTCTTGGGAGGCTCCTAGATTAATTTAAGGAATTCAGACCTGTGCTGTCATCCTACTTATTCTTCAGTAGCTTTTCAACCCATTTGCCAGTTTTAACCAAATTTGAGAAATTTGCAGAGATGTAATAATACTATATTATTGTCTTTTAACATAAAACATGTTTAGATCCTAAATTGATTTAGACATCCAGTAGTTGGCTCAGAAACTTATTACAAATTTTCATTTTAACACTGGACAAGAATTTCATTTTAAACTATTTATTGAATGTAGTGGAATGCTTTACTTTTTGACTTTTTTTTTCCCTACCCGTTGGGATGCAGAGGAAACAATTTCATTTTAGGATATTTATAGGAAAAAAAAATCTTTCATATAATAAGCTTTGGAATACCTGAAGAAGGAAAACAAATACTCTCACTGACCTTAACGTAGCGTTTCCTGTAGGTAGAAGCCTAAGTAAAACGCAGTTCAAGTTTCTCCATGTCTGAGGCTTGGGAATCATCATCTCCCAGGTTTTTACCAATTGAGTGTGGCTTTGTGTAACTGCTGTCTCTGTTACAGATTGGTGCTGTTCCTTTAGCTGCTTTAGGAGCTCCTGCTCTTGATCCTGCCCTAGCTGCTCTTGGGCTTCCTGGAGCAAACTTAAACTCTCAGGTACGTCACACCTTCTAAATTGTTCTTTACTGTCCCTAGCACAGATGTAGTTTGACTGGCATACATGAAGCTCTTTGTGTTCACCAGTATATTAAATAACAAGCTGAAGATCTGGAAATACTGTACTTGGGTTTGAGGAAGTGTTACAAAATAATACTTTTTATTAAAGGCTTGGCTCAATGTAGTCTGCACCGGCTGCTGGGTCTTTAAGCTTCTTAGAATTGTTATAGAATGCGGTCTTTGTTTCTTGGCATAGCAGGTTTATATACAAACACGTTTCTTTTGCTACTTTCTTTTCTGTTTTAAAAGTAAATTTCATTTATATCAGTTTAACAACCACTGTCTGAAAAATCCAATGATTGTTTTTTCTGAGCACCTGTTTGGAATAAATAGTATCTGTAGGAGTGTCAAATAATATGCCGGAAGGACCTAAAAATAATTTGGAACTAATAATGAAATATTTCAAGTATGTGTCATTATCAAGCTGTGAACCCGTCTTGTACTTACAGTAAAAAAAAATTTGTAGGTGTAGGAAATACTGAGGAGACTTTGTTAGACTGTAGTCTTTTTAAAACTGAATAAGAAAAGACACTTAAGTACTAAGTAAGAGTGAGCAGAATATTGAGTTAATATTTAAGATATAAGAACCAAGTACTGTACTGAGAACGTGTTTTACAGGAATGTATTGGGTTTGCGTGGCAAGGTTTTGGTAGTAGGAGGGCTACAGGGTGGCTTCTACTGCAAGTAGTAGTAATAATTTAATGCATTAGTAGTAATAATTTAATGCATTGCTAAGAAATCCATCATTTAGCATTCTCTTTATGCATGCCATGTGGAGTAACAAGCAAATAATGGTGTTAATGAAATAGCAAATGGGAAAAAAAAAAAAGCATTCTAAATGTATATTAGAAAAATACAAATTGGTGTGATGAAGGATTGTTTCCTTTGTCCATTAAGCCAGCTGACTGTAGCAGACTGTTTGCGCTCAGCACATGCCTGCCTCTGCATAAAGAAAATTAGTGGGGACTAAACATTTTCTTGTTGATACACCGCTGGTACAGGAAGTGACCAGTTGTAATAATACCTGGATTTTCTTAAGAGCTGTAGAATACATTTTTTTGTGGAATTTTTAAAGAAGCTTTTGTTCATAAATGGACATTGAGGACTTCCCATGGACGGGCAACTTAGTTCTCAAATGAGGTCTCTGTTCTCTTGAAGTAACAGAGAAGTAACCTGTAAATAGCAGCAGTGTATTTTTATTTTCAAGTGCTTTCATTCTGTCCAGGAAAGGGCCTGTGTTTGGCTGCTGTGGGGAAGAAAGTACCTAAGCACCACTGAAATGTGATGTTCACACCCTCACCACCATCCACAAGTTTTAAAACAGAACACCATGCCTCTTTGTCTATAACTTCTTTGGGCTGTGTTTTGTTTTATTCATCTGTACACACTGTTTGCTTTAGCCACTGCTGAGGGTACATTCAAGGAAGATTGTGTCTTAAGTATCTTCCAACACAGTTTTAACTTTTTTTTTTCCCCCCCCTCACAGTCTCTTGCAGCAGATCAACTGCTAAAACTTATGAGCACAGTGGATCCAAAGTAAGCATCACTGTTTACAAGTACTTCATTGCAATACCCTTGATCTTGGCAATATCTGTTGTGATTCAGTATCCAGTCTTTGTCCTGCTGGGTCTAATTAAGGTTGGAGAAAACTAGTGTCTTGGGGATCTTGTGCAGACTCTCTTTTCTGTGGTAGAGAGGGGTAGGAAGTGAAGATTATTCAGCCTTGCATTTACAGAATAATGCCAGTTAATCTCTGGGATTTCATTTTGCTGGAGACAGAAATGTGGTTTTTCGTATGTCACTTTTGTCAGTTAGTGTCATTGTGTAAAGGTGCACATCCAGCACCTTACGTCATGTGGGGTTGAAGTGAAAGGACGAGGGCTGAGAATGAGCCAAGCCCAGCAACTGTTGGAAAAGACAATAATAAAAGAGCCAATGTATGAAAGCATATGCCATTGAAAAGGAGCTATTGGACAAATTAGTGGATGAAAAGTGTATTAAATGCAAAGAAACCACGTCTGCCTCAGGAAGCCCTTGTACTGCGAATTGCAGGAAGCTTTGGAGAGAATTCTTTCAACTCTCAGCTTCGGGAAGGCATATCAATGAGTGCTTGCCCTGCTGCTGTATTAGCTAAATGGATGACTTCTTGCCCTGCTTGGCTGTTCCAGTGGCTTTAAATTGTCAGAGCCCTCTGGTCTGTACCAGGAGATAAAGCTATATATGTGATCTAGCTTTGTTTTTACTACTGTGCTGGCATATTAGTCTCTATTTTAAATTCACATTTCTGTAAGCAAGGAACAATAACTGATTGAACAAAATAGTTACCCAAGATAAAGGGTTAGCTAAACGTTAGTCAGGTATATTGGGTACACCCGGGTGGCTTCAAAGCCACCTTGTAGAACACACTTTCTGATCTTAAATTTCATCACTGTTTGTAGGCTTCTCAGTATGACTTTCTACTGTGTAATATCAATACTGAATTTCTAAATTTTTTTTTTATTTACCAGGTTGAACCATGTAGCTGCAGGTCTTGTTTCACCAAGTCTGAAATCAGATACCTCCAGTAAAGAAATAGAAGAAGCTATGAAAAGAGTACGAGAAGCACAGTCGTTAATTTCTGCTGCTATAGAGCCAGGTAATTTTAAATGGTAGAATACCTCATTCAAATCAAGATGGAGTTTTGACGTAGTATTTGATAAAAGCTAATGGTCTGCAAAATGTTGGCTTAATGCTTTCATGTTCTATAGTGACTTAATTTATAGTTGACAGGTTTTTAATTGTCCCACAGTGTGAGTGCTGCATGTGTCCTGCAGAATAATGCAGGGAATTAGTCATCTGTCATTTTTCCCAAAAGTCACTTGATTTGGAGATTGTAAAATGCTTGAGCTTCCCCTGATTGAAGTCCATACTGCCCTCCCTGAGATTTCATTGGAAACAGCAAGTGGCTTATCCACTTGACACCCTAATGATGTTTGCTCTTGGGGGTGATTTCCTTTCTTTTAATTCCCAACCTGTGGAAGTTTGTAAATAATTTTTTGTAGCTTATTTCGGTAGATCTTATTTTTGAACAAGATGCAGCAGTTCATCCACGGATGTCACATCCACCAAATCTGAGGAGCAGTAACTTGGAACACTGAAAACATAGTTTTGCAGCCTCCTGATCATTTTCAGGAAGGAACAGAGCTCCTGTTCTTTTATTATACCAAAAAAATGTGCTGATTTTTTGCTTCAGGCTTTTTGTGGGAAATTCAAAACAATAATTTGAGAGATTCTTTAACCCTTCACAAAATGGCAGAGATTCTGAGATTTTTAACAAGACTTTCCATTGTCTTTCAGCTGTCATCTTTTAACTGACTTAAATTAAACATTTTCTGAGTTTTGACTTACTCAGTTTTGCATAAAACTTGAATAAATGTTGGTTTTATGTCACATACCTGTCTCTGTCATGTGTTCTTTCTTTGTGTCATCTTTTGGGGAAGAGGATAGATAAGCCTTAATTTCAAATGTCAAAGTATTCCTTAGCTTGTCTTTATCTTATTTGTATCTAGAGCATGAAGCTCAACTTCCTTTCCTTTATAAAATCTTTTTGAATACTGAAATAACATTTATTTCTTTACTATGCTTTTCCTTTTTAACTCCAGACAAAAAAGATGAAAAACGAAGGCATTCAAGGTCCAGGTCACGCTCAAGGAGGAGGAGGACGCCTTCTTCATCTAGACACAGGTAGTTAGCTTATTTAAAAACAAAACAAAACAAACCACATAGCTGCAACAATTCCTTCAAAACTCCTTCTTGGAAGTGACACTGCACTTGTGGAGGCTGACAGATGGAAGAAGGCAAATGGTCTGAAGAAAGCTGAGGCTGTGACTTGGCTAGATTGTAGCGTGAGTTTTTGTAGAAAGGGTGAGATGACAGCAAAAAATACCTCGAAAATACCTTAAACTACTGCACAAAGAACTTCAGGACTCCCAGTCTGAGCAGTGTTTGGACTCTGGTTTTATTTAACAATACATTGTTTCTGGTGTCAGAGAAGAAACACCATAGCACAGAGCCATGGTTTTACATAGCCCTCACTACCAGGAGCACTGAAGCTGTTGGAGGCTGTCCATGTCACAGTAGTCCGTTAAACCTCGGTTCTTTCTTCAGTGTCTTTCCAGTGTGCTTGTGTGGAAATTGTAATTTGTCTTAAAACCAAGTACAGGGAGGCTTCTCTGAGCATCGTTATTTATGTACATAAATGTTTACCTCTTGGGCAGTTTGTTTCCAGCACGTGCAGCAAATTCAGCTTAGTGGAAGTATCTGGGACAACAGTTTTTCAGCGTTTTCTAGGTTATGGTTTACTTTGAGATCAGGTCTGTTCAGGTGTCCTGACTAGAGATCTTAATTTTCTCCCACCCAGAAAGACACGAGGCTCAGTTATGCTGTTGGCTTACCAACTCCAATTAGGCAGTGCACGCCAGTGGTCTGTGCAAAGCCATTGTAACTATGGCCTTCCCTTTTTAACTCTTTGCTATTTGCATATTCTGTAATTGGCTTGTATTTGGTGTAGCGTTCTAAAAATTTCATCATGTTTCAGCATGACTTACCAGTTTTCCTCTACAATAGGGCTGATCCTCTCTTAGAGGAGAGTAGAAAGAGACCTGATGGAAGTGTCATTGCTCTTTAACAGCGTTTGTGCACTTCCTTTTTCCGTTTCCTGGGTGGACTCATTGCAACCCCTTTCCTGGTTTCTATACTCTTTCCGTGTTCTATATCATTGTGCATTACGATACCGTTAGCACTGAGCAGATGGATTCTGAATGGTGTATCAAAATTTCATATATTTAACTCCCATGTACCATGTGTTACTGGCAGACGGTCAAGGAGCCGATCGAGGAGAAGGTCCCATTCAAAATCAAGAAGCAGGAGGCGATCTAAAAGTCCAAGGCGAAGAAGATCTCATTCCAGAGAGAGAAGCAGAAGGTCTAGGAGCACATCCAAAACCAGGTAGTTGCTTCAGGAAATCTATTCTATTTGCTAGAAATTACATTATTAATTTTTGGTGCTTAATTAAAAAAAAACCAAACAACAAACCACCAAAAACCAAACACCAGAAAAGCCCCACAAACAAACAAAAAACCTAGGGCAAAATGAACTAGTGGCTCTTTTTAAAGTCACAGTCTCTTGTACCGTCTTATAGAATTCTATTACACTTGCCCTGTACGTGTGCACAGTTACATAGAAACGTGTAACGTGCTCGTCTGAGGAGCCAACAGATGTAGCAGGCATTAGCTGAATCACTCAGTAGCTGTCTTTGGAAAGCAGGAAATGTGAGCATCTAGACTGGCAGATTTTGTGCTGTTTGTACACAGAAGCTGTAAAAGAGCTGTTCTTTATTTTGCTGTAGATAATTGTAATCTTTGTTTCCATTAATATAACGCGACTGGCCCCAGAAATACGAAACAGTATGTGCTATCCAATGTAGTTATCGTGTCTTCGTTCATTTTCCTACATAGCAGAAGTAGTGAATGCTACTTGAATAGTTTGAGAATGACTTAAACTTAAAATCTGTATTTTACTAAAAGGGATAAAAAGAAGGAAGAGAAAGAAAAGAAACGTTCTAAAACTCCCCCCAAAAGCTACAGCACAACTAGACGATCAAGAAGCACAAGCAGGTACAGGAACATGAAAGTTTTCCTCTGTTTCCAGCATGCTGGATTATCCACTTTAGTAGAAAGAACATTTTTTGTATGTAACAGGATGGTGATTCTGTTGTGGATGTGTTGGGTATATGCACAAATCCATGTGTACTCTCTCTACCTATGTCTATAAGATGCTTTATTTTTTTTTTTCCCTGATACTGTAATTTTCTGGAGGTGGTGTTTGGGCTTAGAATAGTTTGTTTGCTCTGTATCAAAGAGTATGAGGCTTTTAGGTCACTGTGAAACTCTTTCCTGATTTATGGAATAAATACATGCAAAATGCATGCCATTCTTTTTAAAAAAACTTCCAAACTTAACTTGCAATATTAACAAGAGAAAACTGTTTTGTTTCTATTTGCAAAAAGAGTCAGTATCCCTCATGCAGCCTACGCTAGCGATTTGTTCATGAAGGTGGAGGTAGAACAGGAAACAACTTACTCTGCTGATCAGCAGCTGGGCTTTTTTGCAGTACTGCTCGTAGTAAATATCTATTTTTGAGTTATACCTATTTACTACCTTCTGAGCAGTGCTGGGTTTGGAGCCAGAGATGTATTTGTGGCTTTGAAAATAATAAAAAAAAAAAAAAAAAAAAAGCTTTGATCTCTCTTTCCTGCAGAGAAAGACGACGTAGAAGAAGCAGGAGTGGAACACGGTCACCTAAAAAGCCCAGGTCTCCCAAAAGGAAAATGTCCCGGTCCCCATCTCCACGAAGGTCAGTAAGCCTCTGGGTTAAAAATAAAGGTGTCTGGGCGGAAAATGCCCCAGATGTGAACTATAGCGACGATCACGGGGCTCTGGAGATGGCGTTTGCCTTGTTCCTTACGCCTCGCCCGTAGACTGACTTCTTGAGAGAGTGGATCGTAATTGAATTGGTTTCAAGCGTAGAGCTTCCCTGTCAGTGCCTAAGCTCTCCGCACATGCGGTATTCTGGGGGTGAGGAGGAGGAGATACCCGGAGTTCCCGGCCCGTTTGGCTCGGTGCAGCAGGAGTCAGGTGGCTTGCGGCTGGCCTGGGCATCTTGTGATCCTGCCCCCTGACTGGGGAGCTCCCTCCAGGTGCTCCTTCACAAAACGCTGCAGCGTTGCTACTCCTACCATGGTGTTTGCTAGGCTGGGCTTTGTGGTGGTGTGTTTGATCCAGAGCCAAGACATCGGGATGTTGGGTTATTTTCTGAAAGCGAGGGGTGCAGGTGGGAGTGGAACCAGGTGGTCTTTAAGGTCCCTTCTGACCCACCCCAGGCTGTGATCTTAGCTGCACACTGCTGTTTCTCCCTTAGGTTTGTAATGAGCTACGGGATACCGTCTGTGTTCTAGTTATGGAGTGGTGTGATTGTGGTTCTCATTCTTCTACATACTTATCATTGTAGGCATAAAAAGGAAAAAAAGAAGGATAAGGACAAGGAGAGAAGTAGAGATGAGAGGGAGCGGTCTACAAGCAAGAAAAAAAAAAGCAAAGACAAAGAGAAGGATCGAGAACGAAAATCCGAGAGTGATAAAGATGTGAAAGTATGTTTAAAAACCTGTTTAACTTCACTGCCTGTGCTGCAGTATTAACCATAAACCAACAGGGGCTTTGAAAGCAAGTTTTACTCTTGTTTTTTTTATCTCGGCAAAGCAGGTCACAAGGGATTATGATGAAGAAGAACAAGGGTATGACAGCGAGAAGGAGAAAAAGGAAGAAAAGAAAATGGCAGATTCTTCCTCCCCTAAAGCAAAGGAGTCTGCTGCCGATAAAGGAAGTGGAGATTCAGCAAGGGAATCCAAAGTAAATGGGGATGATCATCATGAAGAGGACATGGACATGAGTGACTGAGTTTTGCCTTTGCAGTGAACAGAGCTGCAGACGTGCATCAGTGTCATTCCTGTGTGATTCTTTTACGCTGTACTTGTTAATCCTAAATCTAGATGTATACAGCTCTAAGCTATACATGGTTTGTAAATCTCCTGATACTAACTCACATCAAAAGCTTTGTAGAAAGGTAACCATTCTTGTTACGGCCGAAAGGGATTGAGTAGCCAAGCGATTTTTACTAACTTGGTGATGCTTCAAGCAAAAGTAAAGCTGCATGCATCTACAGCAGGCATGGACTGTTTGTTGTATGATCTCCTTTAGTAAATCAGCTCACTTATGATAGTGTTTCTAGAATTTGATTCATTGCAGTAATAGAGCAGTATAGGGAATGCACTGACTGCATGTTGACCGTGGCAGAAACATCCTAAATGTTCTACAGTCCTACAACATACGGTGGATCTACTTAAGGGTCTTAAGTGTGACTACACAAAAACAATGACAGTACATCTGAAAATAAGCATTCTGGTAGACGTAGGGGTTGGTTTTGTTTCTTTTTTTAAGCCATGTGGCTGGGGTTGGTTTGTTCTCTTTTGTTTTTCCCGGTGGGTTTTGTTCGGCTTTGACAAAGTTAAAATGCACTAGCCTTTTTGAGGGCTTTTTTTAATCTGTCAGTTCAAATCCATCTCAGGCGAGTCGTAATGGTTCTTAACTCTTCTTCTTCAGCCTTGGGAAGTGAAAATCTCTGCTTGATCAGCGCCCAGTGATTAAAGGTTGATTTGTGCAGTTTTCATAATCCAGGTCGTTTTATTTGTTAATGAGCTAAACACATTGCAAAAAGGTAGTGCATTTTAAAATTGACCTTCGTATGCTTTTAAAAGCAAGTCTACTTGATAATGTACTTTTTACTTGATCTCAAGTTGTATAAACTAATAAATTTGTGTTTACTGTCACTGCAGTAGTAATCATCTTATGCACACAGTGATTCCATGTTATATGCAAAGTAGTTAGGCAAGCTGTTTTCTTAGTTACAGAAGTTCAAGAGCTTTTACTTTTGTGCAGGTAAAAAGACAAAAGTAGGCTACAGTCTGTGCCATGTCGATGTACAGTTTCTGAAATTGTTTTACAAAACTTTGATAATAAAACCCTTAAACTTACACTCGCGTTCCTATAAACCTCTGCTGGTATTTCTTTCTGCGTATGAGATGTTACCTCCTTCACCTGGAGGATACGTTTTTCTTCACCTCCTTGTTTTAAAAGGACGTAACACCTCCACCTCTTCAAAACTGCAAGTGCTGTGCCGAGCTGCTCAGCTGCCACTTCAGCTCTAGGTACGTACGTTACACTAAAGAAAATTATTTTACTTTGGGAGGAATGAAGGGAACAGGATTAAATGGGAATCAAGAGGTATTATGGGACAAATTCTTTTACAAAGAAATATGTATTTGTGAAAATTTTTTGTATTTTCATTGCAATATGAACATTCACCTCTGCAGGGTGTAGTGGAGGACAAGCAGAAACGGGAGGCAGCGAGTGCTTTGCGCACAGCAACTAGGCTGTTACTGTCAGCTAAACCCAAACTGCTTTAAACGAGTAAGTTTTAGAATGAAACTACAGGTGGTGCTTGAAGTTCTTGAGTCTCATGAGCCAAACCACCTTCCTTTTAAACCATCCTTTTGCCAGGCACAGCGGAACTTGTCACTTGGGTGTGCAGAGTCATTTTTAGAGGTCGTAGCAATGTAAACCTTGACCAGCTATTCTGAGCCTGTTGTGCGTACAGAGGTGTATGTCAGCCGGATGGGCTTTTGTTTCTAGGGGAGAGAGAGATTTCTTGTGGTAAAATAAAAATGGGCACGGACAAGGTGCGTGATGTCTTCATCGACCTGCCTTGGTGGTTGTCTTCAGGGTATTTCTATGTGCAGCACAAGAGCATAAACTGATTTGTAGTAATGAGGTGAACCTCCCTGGGGTGGTGAAAGTCATTCCCATGCTGCAACGAAGGACCAAGTCGGGGCATCGAGCTTGAGGCAGGTCGTGGGCCCCACGTAATGAAATTGTGGTGGTTCTAGTTTATTTTACTACAACCCAAGGGGGTGTGTGCTGTTAACTGCCTTCCTCTGGCTGAACCTGTGCGAGAGGTTCCTCTCCTGCGTGTACGTACGCCACCTCGCACAGACGCGGCGCTGAGCCACAACAACAACTCCATTTTAGTCATTTGAGGTTGGTTTGCTAATTAGGGAGCTTAGGGTCCCCTGCCTCTTCAGGGGAGGCCTTGGAGTCAGCTCTGGAGTAGTTTACTCCTGATGCAGTGGCAGCTGCTCCTGGCCTGGGGCGTGGGTTTAACCAGCAGCTGTACCTGGCAGCAGTTCTTCCCCTCTAAATTGTGCAGGGGACCAGCAGCCAGGGGAATCCTTCTTCAGGAGCTGCCAGCAAGAAGCATCTTCACGGAGACCAATCTGGCACGTCCCTGGCACGCTCATGTTAAAAGAGTTCACCCAGGCGTGTAGCTGCCCACGGTATTTAGTGGTGGGATGGAGCAACATAAAGGCTACAACTGCTCAGTTTACTGAAATCTTAGTTTTTAACTGGTGATGCTTTGCGCCCTTTCTGTAACTCCAAATGTGAGTTTCTCCTTACTCTTTATAAAATACAAGATTTTAAAAGTTAGCAAACCCTTAACTACAGAGGGATGCCCCGATCTCTGCTCTGCAAGCTCAACACCTGACTGCAGAAGAGCAATTCTACGCAAAAAAGAAACCCCCCAAAAACACCCTACAAGGCAAAAATGAAACTTCAGAAGTTCTGGGTTTTGCTTTCCAAGTCATTCGCCATTCTTCTGAAAGAGTGCTCTCTTGTCACTTAAATGAGTACATTCCTGATTTAGGAGCTAAAACTTCTGCTCAGCAAACTGAAGAGGTCCCTTCCCTCCCTCCCGGGGAGCCCGTTCTGCACCGCTGGCTCCTCAGCCCCGGGGAGCTGCTCTCCACGTCCTTCCCCCACCCCTGTGCTACCGGAGTCCAATCAACTGGGGAGTTCACAGAGGGCAAAGAACAGTCCATGAGGAAAATGCAGGAGTTTATTTAAAAATGAGCGATGAACCGCCCTTGCAGAGTGGCGCAGTGGGAGCTCGTCCCCTCCCGTGGATCCTCGCTCAGAGCTGCAGGGCTGCAGCAGATAAAGATCCTGAAAAGTGCAGGACAGGAGCGAACGCTGGCTTTCCACATGTTGAACAGTTTCAGAATCAAACAGCGTATTTTGGTCTTTATTCTAACAAATGATACAACCAAAAATTACTATCAGTGAAGGTCAGTTAAAAACATGGACCAGACAACCAGTAAAATGCAAAAAGTGACATTGTTTCCATCATAATTACAAATTGTAAGGAAAATAAATGTGAAACTGCAGCATTACAGGAAATTTGTTAATACAGATTAAATAATGCAGTTATCTTTGCATGAATTACAAATCAAGAACAAATACATTTAAAAAAACAGACAGTTGCTTCGAATATCAACTTAACAAGGTGGGTTTCCAGCACAAATATATCCAGAGTTTTTCGTAACAAATCGTTTCAATACGTAACTCAAGAATTGCAGTAAAGTGAGTACAGTGACTGGAACAGCAGCTCCTCAGAAGGAAAAAGAAAACGCATTCCCTTTGCCACAAATTAAAGCAATATTTTGGAAGACCAGTAAGACAGTTTGGTTAAGAAACAACCCTAGGAATTCCTTTGCAACAATTTCTTATTTCAGTTTACCAAAATTAATGGCTGTCTTTTAATACTTTGTCATACAAAACCCTCACGGCCATCAGAAACAAGAAGGGGTGAGCTCAGAGAGCAGCAACGCCCTGAACGGAGCTGCGGCCTCTCCCCGAGCCCCGGGCCGACGGTTCCTCCTGCCCCCCGCTCCGCTTCCCCTCAGTGACCACCACCGCGTGCACCCGCACGGCGAGGCCGGCCCTGCGTGAGCTCCCTTCTTCACCCCGCTCGTGTTAACCAGGAACCGCTCCACCTCGGCTGGGCTGCCCGCAGAGGCCGTTTAGCCGCCCAGCCGTCCTTACATCTCCTTGCAATGGAAGCCCCTGCGCGCGCACGAGTCCCGTCAACGAGTTAGAGCTACACGCTGCTTGCTGCGCAGCACCGACGAGACCACCTCTGTACAACCGCTCGCTCTACGGGGGGGGGGGGGGGCCCGAACCTTCCCTTAACGCCCAACGCGGCCTTCAGGAAAAGAGCAGGGAAAAAAACCAAAACCGATTCTGCTAGATCAACCCCGCTAGAAAAAAAATGTTTCCCAAAGCTCTGAACGGGAGATCATGAGGGGTGAAGGACCCCGGCGCCCACAGCACGGCTGCGCACCACGGTCCCTCTGTACTCGAAACACTTCTCCCATGCGCAGCTGCTGCGCCGACACCCCCGTACCGACACGGCGCACCTCACGTCAGGACAACGCAAACACCCTCGCAAGCAAAACAAGTTACAGTGGATAAAACAGGACTATCGGTGCGGACAGCCACCAGGACAGCACGGCCCCGGCGCGGCTGCCAGGAGCACGCTCCGCGCCTGTGGATTGCTACAGTCGTGCCAGGACGTGAGTCCCCAACGTAGGCTCAGCCTAACGGCCCTCTCGCTAACGAGGATTCCTGCGGCTCGCAGCGTATCCATCAGGAAACCACGCCCCAAGCGTCCCTGTGGTTTAGGTTTCAAAACGCATCACTAGGAATGTTTCAGGCAGAAAACACATCACCAAAAGTTGGAAGGAAATGTACCGAGGAAGAGTTCACCCAGTCGGACTTCAGGAGGCTGTTACAGGAATCCGGCAACAGCGGCTGAACTGGAAAGGACGATCTGGTTGGAGCGGTCGGCTCCATCGTAAGAAGAAAAGTAGCAGGGTTTGTTCACCGTAAGAATCTAAACCGACTACAGTCAGCCAAACCTGTGTCCACTGCTCTCTGCTGACACTCCGAACGAGAGCAAGCCTCAATATAGCAACCCACTATAAAAAGTTTCTGCAAATCTTAAAATGTATCAAAGTTGTTAGTTGTGTAATCATGAAGGTTAAAAAACCCACAAAATCCGCAACCCGAGTCCATGGAAATGACAGAGAACGTTTCCGCAAACCGCAGCAGCCCTGGCGCCCGACACCTCGGCCACCAGCAGCCGCCGCGGGCTGCTCTACAGGCAGGGCTGGGCAGAACCCTCCCTGCCCTGCGACGCTACGACAGCCTCGCTGCTTCTCTTCGCAGTCTGGAACCCAGCCCGTCGCAGGGCTGTACTGCCCAAACCACACCGCTCCGGCTCCGCGTGCTCCTTCCTACGTCAGCAAGCTCTGCGACGGGAACTTGGAATAACCAAAACAGCAAATATGAAACACGGTTCTTTCCCTGCCACACTGAGCCAAAGGATTTCTAACATTCGCCTCACGGAGAAATGTTCTTCGGCATTTGCCGAGATTGCCAAGCCGCTCGGCAGCCCTGCACGGCGCCTGCGCTCACTGCGGTTTCCCGCCCGGCATGAGCCGATCCAGCAGCACACAAAACATTCTACCTGCAACGGGCACCTGCAGAGGCGGGCGACAGGAGAAATCCGGGCTTGGCCCCACGCCCTCAGCACCGAGAGCGTAATTCAGTCCCCACGCACGTTCCACCCTGGTCTCTCACGGGAAGGATCTCGGCTGTTTCTGAGGAGCAGCATGAGGTGGGTGTCAATTTATACCATCGATGTAAAACACTTGAGGAATTCATAATTACTTGGAAGAACAAGTTCTATCATTCCTACCGAATGTTCGACATCTGCTACTGATACAGTACTTCGAAAGTAATGACAGTGCTACATTTCCCTTTGCTTTTTCCCCCTACCGTTTTATTTTCGTTCGATTTGAGTAACTCCAGTGTATCGATCGCAGTCTGCAAAGTAAATGCTACTCACCTGTCAAAGCCGCAGGTTTGTAGCGATGCCGGAGGAGGATCAACCTCAACTCCCTACTCCCAGTTCATACTTTGCCGACAGCGATTCCCTGGGACTCTGCTTACAGAGTGGATACTGCATGTCTCTGGAGCAGCCCTGGGGTTTTACAGATGGGTTCCAGAAGCCTGGAAAGAACGTCTGCTTCAGACTCGTGTTTCCACGTTCTGTCGCTGTGCCTGACACGTCGGCTTGTATTGCCTTGTGATAAGCCATCTCCAGTTATCACCTGCACGGGTAGTTAGGGTGGTTACCTTTACTAAGCATCGATGGTACTCTTTATTATAAAGTTTGATACTTAACTCTATTGATTTCCAGAAAAAGTTTTAACTACAGTGCACAAAGAATATAATTTTGAAAATATTTACATTTTTGTACAATTACACCACAGCACTTTAATCTAAATTTCTTAATACAAACAAATAGCACCATTAGCCTTTTGCACAAGTTCTTTCTAACAAACCAAAAAGCTGGATTATTGTCAAATTAGGAGACTGGAACCATGTGGAATGAGAAGCAGCTCAAGAAGCCAGAGTACTGAAATGCCTACCTACTCAAAATATTAAGAGGAAGGAAATTAATCTGGAAACATCTAAGCATTTGCAAATAAAAATCTTCCAATGTGAGCCCTATTCAATGTGCACTACAATTAAACTAACTTCAAGAGGAACTTCTTCTTATACGAAGATTTAATGCTTGAGCTTACTGTTCTCGTAACTCTTTATACGCATCCCACATTTTCGAGCGGCTGCTGAATACAAATACAAGATAACCCAGTTGATGCTCAACCGTTATGGAGCAAGTCTCCTAAGTGAACGTGAAAAAAGGAGAAAAAAGTGCCAATTTCTAGCTAACGAACCCCCGAGCACGTTAATCAACACAGCATCACGGGCACAGCAGGGACTTCCAAGCCACTAGGCTGAAGAGCTGTTAAGCGCAGAGCCGATGAAAGGAAGATGAGCAAACAGCTCCATGGAGAAACGACCGGTTCAGAGACGCGGGCAGCACCACCATGGACCGCACTAAGGTGTGACGGGAGGGACCTGATTCCCTGCAGAGCAAATGCCGTTTCTGAAGTGTACTGCGGTACGAAAATGCAATGAATGGTTCCCATTTGGTTCATTCAGCTACAGAAAATGCATTCCTTCTAATATACGTTCAACTAACATTCAAATTACTGAACTATACATAATGATACATAGTTTACAATTCATGAAAACAAAGCCTGAAAGAATATAATGTGGTCATCTTAAGTATGGTGGGACGTTTTATAGGGTGAATTTCCAGCTAAGACATTTCAACTTTTACGCTAATGGTCCAAGAGTGCTTTTTTTGTATCACCAAGAAATGTAAAAAATTTAAAAACGCATGATAGTCCTCACAGCTGTTAAGTATTCTCAGGGTCATCGAGGTGTCAGGCTACCGCTTGCAGTACTGGATGTATAAAAGTGTGAACGACACACCAGGAGACTTGCTGTAAATCAGAACAAGATTAGATGCCCATTACAGTGAGTATCAGTACATCGGCCATTTGATGCGTGTTCCCTTTTCTTCTGGATTGTTAAGTTTATCCCTTCCCTTACGACCCACTTCTCTATCTCTATCTGTGGGCTATTTGCATCCGTTTCCTTCCACTGTGGTACGCTGGTATTGTTATTCACCATTAACCTTCCAGTTTAGTTAGAGATCAGGAAAACGGCTGGGGTCCTCCTTGTAGTCATCAGGAATAGTGAAGATGGATTCATCAAATTCATCGTAACGGAACTCCTGAAAAGTCACAGTGGCTGTGATGGTGGGAAATACAGGAATATCTAGGTAGGAAGCAAAACGGTACAGTGAAGAGCACAGAAATACAGGCTTACCAACAATTACCTACTGTTACTTAATGATTTGTAACCTCAGACTGGCTGAAGACGTAGAAGCGAGTTTACTATTCTATACAATGGCGATTCAAAGCCATGAAAAGAGGAGGTGGTTTAAAGAAAGTTATTTCAGAACATACAGAGATACCCCGAGCGCAGAAACACTGCCCAACTCAATGCACCACTCAAAAACTGTCAGTATTATTAATTCAGCGGGTTTCCTTTCTTGATGCAGACAGATGACATGGAAACCAAGGTGCTGTGAACATACAGAGCACCTGCTCAAGAGAGGACACGGGCCTGCAGACGATACAAGATAGATAACCTCGCCACACGGAGGCTTCAGTTGAGCATAATCCATGTGAAAAGATGAACCTTTTTAATGTTTGCTTTAAAATAAAACCCTCTCCCTATTTGAATTGGGGTTGAACACTTCAGAGTCATCCTCAATAAAACTGGCTTGCCCATTATGCGCTACACAAAAATTCGATCCTCAGCAAACATCTGTGCAAATACGACAGCAGGTAGAACATAGTCTGTTCAGAATTGTCTAGCTTCACCGCTTACTGCCATGCGAGAAACCCTCTAACACTTAGAAAAGGTACTATTACTTTTTGGCAGTTTATGCTGTGATTATCTGTACCACAATTAAAGTGCTTTATATGTTTCCATTTCTTAGAAGTGTAATAGTTTTCTATTTATTTGTAAGTGAAAAATGTATCACCAGTAATCCTGGAGGAAAAAGAAACACAAAAATGCTACAAAATACCGAACACATGACTGAGATCACCCCTTAATGCAAGGATAATTTAGCATTTCTGCATTAATTACTCTTAGAGCAAGACCCCAGCATTAGGAAAATGTAAATTCCTGACCAGGACTATGTTTACCTTTCAGCTGCAGCAACACACTCTTATGTGAGAGAGTTCTTTTCCAAAACTCAGCAGAAGTTTTGAACATACTGCATGAATACGTACACACATTTTGGAAATATAAAGCCACCAGAGCTGTTGTAGTCATCTTACCTAATTTTACAGGAAAACCTGGTGGAAGCTTCATTTGAACAAATTCTCTAAGTTTGTTAAAGTGCTTGAAGGGTGCAATTACTTCTAAAACATTCAACAATCTGAAAAGGAAAACAGATTTCATCACAAATTCTTGTTTCACAAGCCTTCCCTCTAGAAAAGATAATAATGACCCAAAGAACAAGATTGAAAAATTACATCATGCTTATATATCTATTTCCTTAGGGCTTTAATATCAGCATCCCCTCATTCGGTTCTTACTCATCCATATAATATTACCATAGGCGTACAAACAAACATCAAGACATTAATTTCTTGTCCTCATTTTACACAAGGGACTGGAACAGAGTACCACATCCTCTTCTCCATGGACAGAAGGAGCCTGACATGGTTTTGTGTTGGTTTAGAGAACATATCTTTGTGCTAAAACTTGTTACGGGCAAAACCGTTTTAGAATTCAGCCGAATCAGACACGTGAGTATTGTGACAAGTTAACAGTAAACCTGGTCAGACCTCTGGTCTCTAATTTTAACAGTTTACTTGCCCAACAGCGTGACTTCATTCACAGGTTTCAAACTGCAAAATGCCCAAATCTGAAGATATGAAGAATTTTGCAGTTCATAAACACATTAAAACATTTCCTACATATAAATAATGTTCATGGCCAATAATTTTGACTTACGATTCAATTCCTAAGGGAAATTCCTGGCTCATAGCTATCGTGGCTTTAAAGGTTTTCTTGCTTTCCTTGCAGACCAGCTCTCTACCCAGATGAGGAGCTCTGTAAGGGGGAGAGGAGAAAGACCAAGTCAGTTTTTCTCTCAGCGAAACCTTGGTTTTCAAGGAAGACAGACTCAGGTTTGAAAACATCGGCAAAGAATCCCTACAATAATGCAAACACTGTAAAAGCTGTGCATAGTAAAGATGAGTCAGTAACCCTCTTAACTTTGATTACTACAAGCTCTGCTAAACCAGGAGACAAGACAAAAACAGTTAGGGAAATGACTTGAGAAAAACCTTCAAATAACTCCTCATAAACATCATATTCATAAACACTACAGAAAGACATGACAACTACCCAGAAATACAGACAGCTGATTTCAGATGTTAATTAAAATAGCTTATATGTGAACGAAATATCAAGCTGAACTAGAAAGAGGTTAATTTGCTTTCAGCCTAAAATATGAAACAATCTCAGAGAAAGCAGCAAAGTTACTCTACTATCACTAGCAGGCAACGCTGGCAAACGCAAGACAGAAAACTCTGTTACAGGAGAGGAATAGACAGTAAGATAAAATTTTTTTTTTCTCTTTTGCTTCATATTAGCTAGAAACCTAGATTTCCCATTGAACTCCCTTCAGTTAATCAGATTATTAACCAGAGCGGAATCTTATATACTTAGGTATTTCTGCCCCAACAGTAATAGCTGTTCAAGCATAACCTATTTATTCTGCTTGAATATTGATTCTATCTCAAACACATTAAAAATTAAATTAGTTAAAAAAACCCCCAAAACAGATCCATGTGCCTTTTTAGTGAGCCTGTACTGTAATATCGAAGAGTTGTGGTCAATGGCTTGATGTCCAAGCGGAGACCAGTGATGAGTGCCGTTCCTCAGGGGTCGGTACTGGGACCAGCACTGTTTAACATCTTTGTGGCGACACGGACAGTGGGATCGAGCGCACCCTCAGCAAGTTTGCCGGCAACACCGAGCTGTGTGGTGGGTTGACACGCTGGAGGGAACACCGGAGGAGGAACACTCCAGGGACACCTTAGAGCACCTTCCAGTCCCTGAAGGGGCTCCAGGAAAGCTGGTGAGGGGCTGGTTATCAGGGAGTGTAGTGATAGGACAAGGGGGAATGGGTTTAAGCTGAAGGAGGGTCGATTTAGATTAGATGTTAGAAAGAAATTCTTTACTGTTAGAGCAGTGAGGCACTGGAACAGGGTGCCCAGAGAAGCTGTGGCTGCCCCTGGCTCCCTGGCAGGGTTCAAGGCCAGGTTGGATGGGGCTTTGGGCAACCTGGGCTAGTGGAGGGTGTCCCTGCCCATGGCAGGGGTGGCACTGGATGGGCTGCGAGGTCCCTTCCAACCCAAACCATTCTCTGATTCTTTGGTCATCATACTCCCTAGTCTATAGGCTAGTCTAGTATCTTTGGAGAAAGGACTTCTATCATTGTTACTTATGTGACACATTCAGTACATTTTTTTGGTCCTACATTCAACAGCTAGACAGCATGCAGTCCTAGAAAATAAACTCAACTGCTTGCATCTTCTACAAATGAAGCTTCTGTAAATTAATTTAAATTATAGCTGTTTGCTACCTAGTTACAGACCTAGAGGAGAGTATCTTGCAAAGATCTAGCCAGTAGAGGAGATCTGTATATCTTTGTATTCCGGAAGTGTGCATTTTTGTACACTGCCACTGCTACTAGAGTCTCATTAAATCATAATTTATTTTAAACATGGTGAATTGGATGATTTATTACTATCATAAGTAAAGATAAATGAATTACAGCAATGAATTTGTCGAAAAATTTGCCATTAAAAAAAAAGCCAGCTTAGATGTGTGTATTTTCAAAATGTTTAAACTTCCAGCCATGGGTATCAGGTAGACACCCATCCAGTATCTTTATCACCAGCTGATGCAATAATACTCTTTACGTACACGGGTACCAGCTTCCCAGCCAGCCCACTGAAGAACGTTAAACATTTGAGACACCAAACCCAATGGTCCTCTGTCCCCAGAAAGCTACAAACAAAAAGCTCCCACAAACTAGAGAACACACACACACAAAAGAAACATCTGCCCCCTCCAACCCCAAAGCATTAATAATCTAAAGGTGTCTATGGAAGTTAAGGTCAATAAACCAAAGATACTTACTTCCCATTTTCAGCAGATATGTACTCTTCCCAGGTAATGGTGTTGGGCGATGGCGGAGTGAGTGACTGCCGTCTGACAGGCTGTTCAGAAAAACACGTCTGGACTGTTTATACTTCCTTACATTCTCTTAGAATTTTGCCATTCAAAAGATACAACTGTACTTCAATTCTACAAAGAACAGCAATGCAGTCTATCTAGTTTGCAGCTGGGTTTTTATCTAGTTTTTGACTGGGTTTTTCCACCTCCTGCTCTTGCTCTCAGTCTCCATTTAGGGATTTGGCCTCAAACTGTACTTTACATAGAAGTTGGCTGCTGTAATACATCAGTTAATCAGTTAATTCAAGTGTCTGAATGGCAAGTAACAAAGCACAAGCTAATACAGAAATAAATTAATCATTTTAAAAGGCTGTATGCCTTTTCCCAGATGATGTCTGGCTCATTCTGAATAGCTCTTAATTTCATGGTAGTAATAACAGGCTTACTCCATGTTAATGAAGCTAAAGGAAAACACAACTGAAAAGAAAACCAGAAAGGCATTCTAAACAATAAACATTTGGTCTCAAAGAAGTTAAAGCAATTTGCCACAGCCAAAACCATCATCTTTTACTAAGAGACAAATTAAGACTGAAATATCCAATATAATCACGGAAATTCCTCACTATGTGTACTAATCAAGATAATTCATTAACATATCACCATGATGATACTTGTAGGTCATAGTTATTATTTTAAAATTAAGACAATCCAAATAGAATAAAAACAATTATCTATAGATTTCACTAAACGACTGGTGTGAAAGATTATTCTCCTACATAAAAATTCATATACTGTGCAGAATTACTTAAGTATACCTCAAAATTTTGTTCCATTAAGTTGCCACCTTTACTCAGGCTCTCCATGATAGCTTTATTTCGAAGAATATCCTCCTCACTGAGATGTTCTCTTCTTTTCCTTGATTCTAATACAAGTCCATTAACCAAGTAGAAATCTGCCAAAAAGTTTCCTACTCTTTCCTGCACGAAAGGAATTGGACATTAGTGACTCATAGAAGATAAAATAAAAGCATTTAAATTCCTGTATATCCAAATAATTGCACGTCAGTGCAGTAAGATGATTTCAGGATTGAAATGTTGTCATTGACACAACCAACCACGCGAGCTACCCGTGGACAATCCCAGTAAGGTACATATAGCACAAACGCACAACTCCATCAGGAAACAGATATTCCATATCAATGGAAACTTTAAGACAGAAAAGATTGTTTAAGCATTTAAGAGTGGCCAGGGGAAATCTGAGTAAAATCCCTTCAACAGCCAGCTGTGTTAAGGGATGATTTACACACGTAGAATACGGATTTGGTATTCAAAAAGAAAAAAGTTCTGCAACACTAGCTCAGCCGAGAACCCGCGATGAATGGCACTACCCGAACAGATCCAGGTGAAAACAAAACCCGTCAGCAATTTCCTACTCAAAGAAATTACAACGATGGCCGTTTCCATTTTTTCAGAGCTGAGAACTCGTGCCGAGTAACACGGAGAGAAACACCCGAAGGAAACTACCCAGAACACTCCTGTCTTCCTGCACGTCTCTGACACAGGGGCGCGCAGAAGCCTTACCACACACCCTGGAATGAATTTCCAGAGACCATATACTCTGACAATAAAGGAATTTTTAGTGCAATCTGTTCTCCCCCCCAGCCCAATAGCTACAGTTTGTTATCTTTCTTCCAGGCCACTTTTTTCTGAAAGTGGCAGTCCGTCATATATATTCTACGTGGTCAAACTAGTGACAGCGGGGGCGTAGGGGGAAACATCATTCCTCAGTCCTGACCATCTTATTCTTTTACCCTTATTTCTTCCCAGCCCCATAGGGCTGTCTGAACTATCTTGTCTCCAGTAAAGCAGTCTGTGACATTTTCTTTCAGCTTACTGTTTTGTCTTCTCGAAAAAGCCATCCCGTTTGGGCACGTGTGAAGGTAATTGATTTGGTTGATAATGTTGCAGAGTAAATATCACTGCTCATCAAAATGTCAACCTCTTCTTCTGTTTCCATCTCAGATTCCTAGAAGAAAAATTCCCAAATACTGAATAGACCTTAATAATAATGATTACTTCTTCTAAAAAAAAATTAAAAATTAAAAAAAAAGCAATAAAACTTTTCCTTTTGAACTTTTCCCAGAACTACTGTTTTCTGAATTTTCAAACTGTTTTATAGAAGCTCTGTCCAAATGGCTACCAAATAGTTTAATCTTAGATATTAATGCAAATCAAGTGTCCAAGCGTGATTTATCCAGAAGCTCAGCAGCCACACACTTTCCACAAGCAAAGATCCATATGCTTAAGTGACTGGTGAATAAAGCTGTAATTAAAAGCGTGACTCAATACCAGGGATCCAATGAGTCATACCCTTGCGCTGCCAACAGCTACGCTGGCCACAGAGTGACTAAACGGATGCAAAGCAGTGGCCAGCAAGGCTGAAAACCCACCTGAGGACACCTACATTAAGCCGACCGGAAAGATTAAAAGAAGCATGTGTCATAACTTAAAACATATTTGCCTATTCACAATGATAAAAGATTTTTCGAGGAGATTCACATTCTAGTTTTTTCCTCACTTAGAAGTCTGTATTCAAAAGCACTGTTTTTCATAACAAAATGTTATGCCATTATCAGCTTCAGTTACAACAACTGAACAAAAAATCCTTTGGTTTGCATTTCTTTGAAGCTTGTTTGGGTCTTTTTGAGAGGCACATTTTGTTTAATAACATAAGTCAGACTTCTGAGGTGAAGTACAAGCTTGAGGTATTTCACTCCCTACATTCACGCAGACCTTTACCTCATGATGTATTCGCTGGTAAACTTTTTGTTCATTGTCTAAAACTACAAAAGATTCAGAGGGTGCGGCATCACCATTAAAAATGAAGCTTAAATCCCCTCGTTGGCACTTCATGTCGGTAAAGTCTATGAGAGTTGTGTCCAGCCTGTGAAAATATACCAATTACTTTAAAAGAAGTTAACCATAAACACTCCAATACACTCGTTTGCAAGCATAAGCTTTTTTTTTTTTTAATCACAACCACCCACACTAAGGCTTAAGTTCGTAAGTGAAGCCTGGATGCAGAAATAACAAAAATTGCTAATAACAATTATTAAGTTTCACATTGTAACATCTCTACCTTAATAAATGCATTCCAAACTATTCTTACACTAATTTCACAGGAAAAGGTAAGGTTTTCTTCAGAAAACTTTATTTCATAACTGCCAGCATGAGGAAGTGACAGAATTTGCACAGCCAGTCTGCGCTACGCATTGAGAAGTACAACTACTCCCTGTGATCAGCATCCTGCTCTACAAGAAGCAGCCACTGATTTGAGTACCAGTATTAGGACATGACCCAAATTATGAAGAGGACTAAGAGACAGACTGATTTTTTTTATATCTGACTTATTTTAGTCGCTATTTCTATTTTTTCCCCTCACCAACACAAAAGAAATGCTTCTGCTGACCTGAATAACTAGAAGATGGAGCCAAGGACAAAGATCTCTCTAACAATTCATATCCACTATAGCTAGAATATTTACTACTTTAACAAATATGGTTAAAGAACCTGAATTTAGTGACCACTTCAGCTCTAAGAGGGGTTGCTTAATACTCATCATATACTGGCCTCTGAATTCAAAAAAGAATCTGTAGCTATTTCCACTCAGTCTCGTAACTCCCAGTCTTGTACAAGCAGAACACACAGAAATGAGAAGGGAAAAAACAGTCTCGGACTCAAATTTGACCTAAAAAGTCAGTTCACACACCTATGCTAACAGCTTTAACAGAACAAAATTGCCTACAGATTGAATCTTCTCAATCATGTTCTTGACTTTTTGTTTGTTTTAAACTTTGGAACCTAAGGAAAAAGACAGCAAAGACATCTGAATCCAAAACCCCAAACTAAACCAGCTAAAGAGCTGAGCTTGGAAAGACTCCTGGAAGCACTCTAGTGAGTTTGTTAATCTGTCACATTAAGCATTTTAAAAAGAGAACCCATGCCACTATTTTTTACTACGTAGACTGGAGCAGCAACACTTCTCCACAAAGCCCTGAAAGCTCATTTGTTTGAAACTGTATTAAAAATACCAAATTCCTATTTTTCAATTATTCATTGTCATGACCGGTAGACCACTTCTTGGCTCTTAAGACCAACATACAAACATAATGCTGTTTCACAAACGTTTGCAGACTCCTCAACGGTTTCTTTCAGACCATGCTGGAACCCAGCGTTTTCCTATTTATGGCTTAGGTTACACACTTTAAAATCAGAACTTACCTGATATTTATACCTTGTTTGTGTATTTTACATGCATCAGAAGGCAGAATTCGGGAAAGTAAAGGCACTAAAGGAAGGGAGAGAATGCAATTAGGACATGAGGTTCCTCTGCAAAGTATTTCTATTAACACTATACACCAGTTTGAATCTCAATGTATTTAATATAACTACAGCATACCCATTTTCCATCATGATCTCAATACAAATACAACTGACTGATACCAGGGTTATTTCTGTTCAATAACTGCAAAACTGATTTGTAATTGTACAGACTACTTTCAGCATCAGGACATAATTTTAAATGTCCTCAGCCACAGGTGATTTATAAATCATTTATAAATTCTAATAACTCATCTCCCAGCTGTTGGAAATTTTAATTCTATGATTTGATAGTTTACTTATAGATCATACCAACTGAACATCTAGCTGCAATTAAAGCAGAACACCCACAAGCAGAAAAAAAAATAAATCTAATGCACTCTTGCTGAAAACCTCAGACAAACATTAAACCACCAGTGGAACCGAGAGTCACTGTAGTATTACGAGATGGATACATGAGACTGCAGCTGTCATTCTAAAAAGGACCATTTACTTTATAGCAATGAAACCAACTCCACACGATGGCATTTCAATGCTTCCTTCTGAACTAACAAAGAATTAGGACCACCTGTACAATGTAATTAGCCTAGAGGACCAACAATTGGGCCAGGGGCACTGCCCAGAGCATCTATTTCCCTTCAAGAAAGAGAATATATGGAAAAAGCTAAATAATGTAAACTGAAGCACGGTGAGTCTCCTGGAGAGGAGGACCCCTAAAAGTTGGCTTTCCCTCTGGCATTACTTTTTCTGTGCAATGTCTGACTGTCACCATCATACCCTGCAAGTCAGGCTGCAGCCTCATCACTAAGCAATGGCTGATCTTACTCCACGCCTGGCTCCACTCCCTTGGTTGCGCTGACTCTTCCATGAAGACCTCCACTCATTAAACGTGCAGCACACAGCAGGCCACCGAGAAAAATGAGGTGTTTGTTCTATGTCTGCTCAACGTCTGATGGCAGCCTGGCTGCTCATTCCTCCTCGCACTACTGGCAGAGACATATAAAGCAGCAAGTACTTCGGCTATGCCCATATGAAAGTATATAAAATTACTAACTTCAATTTCAGCCAGTAACAGAAGGTATCACACTTCGAGATTTCTACATTATTCAGACATGTTGATCTTTGTTAATACATTTTTGCTAATTTATTTAGATTTTTCTTCTACAGATAAGAGGAGGTGGAAATTGAGAAAACACTAAACGTTACACAGTCGCATAAAGGAAACACCGAGGTGAAGCTAGAGTTTGAAGAATCTACCACATAGTTGCACTTAACTGACAGTCACATTCAGATTACAGACTGAAATTCAGGAAATGAAATGCCCCAAGTCCAGTTACTCACCAACTTGTTCAAACCACTGCTCTATGGTGACGCCAATTGACCAGAGACGTTTTAATATTTTATGTTTCTAATAATCAATTTCTTAAAGTAAACAACGGCTTGTTCCCCCCCGTATTAGATTACAGAATAGAATTCAGCTCAAAATAAGATAATTCAGCAAAAAAGTTGTCTGTCCTTTCTTTAGAACGTCAATCTTGAGAACTGGATTGTGAACTTTCCAACATGCAAACCAGAAGAAAACTGAAGCCTGAGAGAACAAACGTGCTTAAGACCGATTATGTTATCTCCCTATGAAAAGGAATATGCAATTGCTTACCCCAACTTTGAAAATCCCAGTGAAGCTCTAGATAGAAGTCACCTAGCTGAGATGAAAAGAATATATTAACATGCTTTTTAGTCTAAACGACAACTGTAAAATTTGCTGAAAGATAGGTAGAAGTTGTGTTTTGCTGAACAAAAAACATCATCTCTAATGTTCGTATTTTGAATTTCTACTGAACTTAAACATTTCTGAAGCTTTAACTAGAGTAGAATCAATAATGACAAAATTATGTAACACATATGAACTACCCATTTTTAATGATTTTTTGGAAACAATAATTTACAATCCACAGCTTAATAGCTGTGTAAAAGATTTATTGTAAATGTGTGTTTTAAAAAAAAAAAAATCTATGGAGCACTTTGCTTGCTTTGAATGACCACATCCAATCATATGGAACTATATGTTCTGGCTTAAATTAATGAGCCGGGTTTCAGCTAGCGGTATTCACTCACACTAATTTCAATTTATCTTCTGGAAATATGCTTAAGTACTTATATAAAAATTCCTCTACCTCCATAAACACATGCCAGCCAACTCCTTTAAATCGTATGCAAAGTAAAAGCAAAGTAAAGGGTGACTTGATTAAAATTAGCACGTCGGTAAGACACTGACGTAGCCAAACACCTCCACTCCACGCAGGAAGAAAAATACACAACTCTAAGCCAGGTCTTGCACCAGCAGGAATAAGGAACAGCAGAGTGGTTTGAGTACGGCTGTGTCTGCTCGCACTCACACAAAAATGGAAAGCTTTTCATTCTCCAGACAGCAGGGTTTTCTTGCATCAATGAGAAATGTAGGAACATTGGTAGAGCATATTCATAGAGTGTATCACCAACACAGTTTAGCTCAACTTTTCAGCTCTATGATTTAATTAACGCAAGAGAAATGGCCGGTTTTCTACAAACCCATTCATATTTTACCACGTAAGAGCAGGAGACACTCACCCCACCTAAAGGGAAATAACCACCTGCATTTTATAACCTTGGTTTTAGCACACTAGCAGCAGTTTGAAACTGAGCTTTTCTTCCTGGTTTCCCTAAACTGAGGAACATTTTACTATGCTTAAGAAGAACTGGCTGCTGCATGGAGATGGAGAATTAAACCAAAAATCTCTTTCCTTACTAAGGAAGAAAAGAAAGTGTCATTCATGATTGGTGACTAAACAAAACCAGCAAAATATTCACCAAAACAAAAGACTTAAGAAAGTCTTAAAAATCTAATGAAATAAATACAGATTTAAAATACGTTCTTTAACTCTTAGATTGCAAAGATGACTAGCAGGTCTGTCTTACATAAACCTTTCTATTTGAACTCCTAGAAGCTGAGAAGGAACTATTATCTTAAAAATGCACATAATTCTGTGACCCCTTAAAATGGACACTGTAACCCAAGACTGCTATTAAGAGCAAAAGAAATTTGTGAAAGTAAATAACTTACCTCTTTCAGGGCTTTTAATAATCGAGGTCGCTTTTCTTCAACACTTTCCCTGGACTGCTGTTTAAGCTTCCTTAGGAGTGCTGTAACTAAACAGGAATTAACTATAAAGTACATCTATTCTATTTGTTTGTTAATTACAGGTTAGTGTCATTATTTGAAGCCTTAAAGAAAAAACAATGCAAATGTAACATATCATCAGACTTTGGAGAAATTCACTTCAAGTCATAGTAATTATATGCAGCCTACTCTGATCACAACAGGAAGAAAAGTCTCAGTAATTTTTTATAATACAAAGTATACAGTCACATCAAAAGGTCTTTGACATGCATATTAGTAAACATGTGGGTACACATGTATATTATTGAACATGAGCCTCTAGATTGCGTAACACCTACTCCCGCTGACAAAATGCTTTACTAGCGAGGAGCTGACATGCAGAACGTTGTTAGTATACTACATACTAATGCATTATTATATTATGAACTAGGATGGTGAGCTTTCTGCTGTGGATATGGTAGTACCAAATACTATTAATGTCCACTAGTGAGTAGCAGTAGAATAATTTTCCCTTTACTGCTTCATATCTGAAGCGAATAAGTAATTCACTTCAATCACTATATTCACCTGTTGAGATGCAACACAAAAGCAATATCCCACTGCCAACTGATACATCAAATATACACAGGACCACATGGAGCAGCTCCAATTACATGATCCCATAAAGCTAAAATCCATTCTGACCTTGTAACTCCAATTTTAACTATAAAATGCTAGTTTATAGCTTTTACAGTCACTTTAAGCAAAATCTCAACTCTACTTAGCACTACATATCCTAATGCAATTTCTTTCTTATCAAGGAAGTAGACGTGCGTAGAGTTTGTCATATCATGTTTAGATATAAAAGAGTTCAGCTGATTAAGACAAATTCTTCAGAGAACCAGAGTAGGAGTATTATCAAAAAAAAACCAAACTGGCTTGAAACTCTTTTTTTTTTTCCCAGCTCTGAGGCCTCAATTTCTGATAAATTAGGAAGCAGAGGTTCTTACTCATTTGTCTGTCTCCATAGCTGATGGCTTCTGCAAGAGGGCTCCATCCCTGAGCATTTTTCACCTTTACGGGAGCATTATGGGCTAAAAGCAAGTGGGCACATTCTGTAACATAATAATAATAATAATTATTTACAGTAAACATCAAGGATGAAGCACTATGATTCATAATAGAGGAAACAATAATAAAGCAAAAGTAGTAGGTGTTCAATATAAAGTTTATCAAAATACATATCTGGATTCTGACTCAAACTTTAAACAAAGAAAACCATTTATGTAAGCACTTATAGCACTTCCCTGTTAAACAGCAGCACTAAAAACATAATTGGTGATCAACCACCAATTATCTAACCACTGAAGAAATGTCCCTCCTGCTTCTTATACTTTGCTTTTTATAAAGGTCTAGTTCTGCATGTGCTTATATACACACACACACCACTAACAAATATGTTAAAAACATTACATCAGCGCTCTCTGCTTAATGCACGACACCACGTACCAAGATACACTTCATGGTCTTGCACGCACGGAAGCTGTGCACGGACTTCCCCCTCTCTCTCTCACCCCTTCCCCCAAAGGCAAATGGTGAACTGATTTGTAGAAATGTGCATGAGGAGGGACTTTAGGCAACTCTTGAGAGCATCTCGTGCAGGGGAGGCAGAGCAGGAGCTGGGGCAATAACACGTCCCTGCGTGCTGTAATGTCTTGCGGTAACGCGGCAACTTCAGCGGGCAAACAAGCACACTCCGACCTAGGAAAGCCTCAGAAAATGTGCGTAACCTGCTGTACAACAAGTAACAGGTAGTGTACGACTAACAAGGTGGATATCTGGAGCACTGATAACAGAGCACACAACTCACAGTCCTGTGCTCCATCAGTGGAGAGGTACGCTTGCAACGCGCTACAGTTTTCATCATCACTATCAGTAACATCGTGCGTCAGTGCTCTCCTGAGGCGCAGCATGCACACGCTGTGCCGGTAAAGCAATGTTAACATCTCATCAAAGCCACACAAGTTCCCAGCAGAGTCACAGCTCAGCTGGCATTCCCTTCTCTGTCTACGGGTAAAAGGTGATGGTGGAATGAAGAACAATCCTTAAAATTACGGAGAGAAGAAAGCTTTCAGTGTTTCCATGCTTTGAATAAGCTGTCCTCATTTGAAGTGGTTCTTCAGTTTCCAACTACAGAAAGTTTCCTCACCACATCTCAATAAAATCAACCTGACCCATCTGCAAATGAGAGCAGTACCAAGCTGGAGCTGCAGGCTGAAGAAATGTCTCATTAGAGTAGGACGGGCAGGCATGACGGATAGAGGAACTTCCTGGACTGTTCTCCCACGATAGGTCCTACAGGAAACCGTACTAGTCATTCCAGATGCAACAATCGTGAGTCACTGGCAAGCACGGTGTTTGGAAAGGAAGAGATACTTCACTGGTGAATGTAGTATCTTTTGTGGTAAATAAACAAAAGCCCTGATTACTTTGTCAGCAAACACAGAGAGGTATTTTTATGGCAGCTTAAATATAGCACCTAACACAATAACAACACTGTACAGCGAGCAGGCAAGTAAGCTTGCGTTTACCAGCCAGATTACATTTTCAGTTAAACAAACTGGATGTAAATACACCCTGCTTCAGAAAAGACTGGCTGTAACGCTGCTATATACAGCTGAACGGTCTATGCGCATCACCCCAGAAAGACAGAAACCTGACCTTTGATATCAGTGGGCCAGACTGCCAAGGCAGGAAAGGACCTGGGTGGATCAACGACCACGCAGGATTCAAAGTCAAACAGTAAACCCAGGTATTGCGCTGGATGTCATGCACAAATAGCCCTGCTCCAGGCAAGCTAGACAAAGGCTCACCACAACATCCCAAAGGATTTAAGGCTTTGGGGATGACTGACTGTATGGAAAGAAGCCAAGAGGTGAACTGCAAACTGAAATCTAAAACATGCAGCCAGGGAAAAAAGGAGTAGAGGGAAGAAATGCCTTGTCTTTCCACGCTGTACATGAGGGAAACGTATTCAAGGAATCTGTCAGCACTGAGGAGATTGCTTTTTATACTAGAGCTATTACTTGGTTATTAAAATAACCAAATTTTAAGGAACTTTAAGAGTAAGTATTCCAGTGTACTGAATTAAAGTTGGTAAACTCTTTTCTGTCAGTTTTTTTAGAAGCATCTTTGATCAAAATTGTTTGTATTTATTAACACGGTATGATACTGTTGTAGCTATATGAAAGTGTCCCTTCATGAAAGCTAATCCCCTTTTAACCAAAACCATCAACCCCTTCTACAGTCAACGGTGCAAAACTTGTAAGTATTAACTAATGACTGTGACAAACTAAAGCTTGAAACAAACACTGCCATAAGGCACAACAGAAGTCATATACATAGCTGATCATTGTTGCTAGAAAACACAGAGTAAGTGCCTATCTATAAAGAAAAATGCCTTATTTAAGGCTGAGAAATTAAAGAAAGGCTTCTACCTCTGTTTCCTTCTGTTGTTCCAAGCCTCTAGGCTAGGACCCTCACTGGAAAACAGCAGTTCTGATAAAGCACCATTTTTCACAAGTTGAAAAAACCTTCTATCTGTGACATCTAGCAGGCAGGCACTTGGAAAACATATTTGCCTCACCACTGTCTCAAAAGGTTTTTGTGTATCTTCTTTTTCTTTTCTTCTTTTCTAATTTTATTTAAAAAGTATCAGAGGCCAGACCAATATTGGCCGATTCCAGCAAGCTCTATGGCTGGAATTCTTCTGCATAAGTCACCTTCAAAATGACTTCCCACTCAAACTCTCAATTATCTTGGATCACTTCACAGGTATTACCAAAATGTCCTCAGACAGCTTATTGCACTTCCTGCATTCCCCTCTCCAAATCTGCCACGTGTTTCGGTTAACAACAGCTCTCTCATGGAGCAGGACCACGCAAAGGACTCAAACCAAGCCATTCTTGTTCCAGTACTGAAAAAGAATTTTACTGTCACTGAGACTGAACAATCATACTCCAGGTTTCTTCCCAGTCTTGAAACATGTCTACTTCTATACTTTCTATCTGAAGCAGAAATTTAAATCCTGTGCCTTGAAATTCTGCTGTAAAGAAATCCTCAAAGGGTATCTGGAAAGACAAGAGCCATCCTGAGTGCCGTACCCTGCCCTGTGCCTGCATAGGGCAGCCTTGACACACGAAAAAACAGCTAGACAGTGGGTCAGAAATTCCAATCAAGCGCGTAAAGGAGGATGCATAAAGCAGGTGAGTGATTCCATTTCCACTCGCAGAGTCATTTTATTCCAGAGGATGTTATTCTGGTTCACTTCGCTGGGAAAAAGCTAAACGGGGTTGTTCAACACCTCTAGTGAGCAGATCAGCAACAATCACAGTGACACTAATCACCAGAGACGTGTTGACAAAGGGTATCGTCACACAAACAGAAATTGATAACCCTTCTGTACAATGAATTAATTGCACATTAAAACAGAGATCTGCCTGGATCAAGTCCCCTGCCTACACATACTGAGTATATCCCTCCGCTTTGGCTGCTCGGACACCAACGGGGAAGCAGGCGTGCACACGCTTGCCTCCACTGCTTCGGAGTTGTTTCTCAATCTTCTACAACATTATAAATTTCCCAATTTCCTTTTAGCTCTGCAAAAAGAGAGGAGCTGGGTCCACCCACTGTTCTTGTCCTAGGCTCATAAGGAGTCCAACTGCTACAACTCCTTTCCACCCCACCCCATTCACTACCTAGCTCCTTGGTTTGGGCCTAAAGAACAGCTCTGATTTCTTCTCCAACTTTTTGCTTCTAAATCTGCGTGGCATCTTCTTTTCAGACAACCTCAACTTTGAGCTTGAAACACAAGATTACGTTCAGGAAAACTGAAAAATCTTCTTTTCCTCTTGCCCCTAAGTCTTCAGGATAATTTAAGAGCTAACAAAATTGATATTTTTACTTACCTTTATGTCCCAACATCACAGCAAGATGTAAAGGAGTGTTTCCTAAAACAAATAATAGAAATAAAAATATATTAGATTCAAGGTAACAGAATCCGTTGCAATTCCTTCAGGCATTTGCACATACAACTCAAACGTTACGTGTTAAGAAACTTTGGTTACATGATCTAACCGAGGAACACACTCAAATACACCAGGGCAGTTACATTTTTCTAAGCTAGCATTTGGATTATACTTGTTAAAATAAATATATCCGAAACACACTTCATGGGTCAAGAGAGCTTTTTCTTAATGACATCTTGAAACTTACTCCAGCCAACTTACTTTCCTCAAGAAAGAGATAACCCAAACCTCTATGCTTATCATGGGCTTAAAAGTCTGATAATTTACAAAGAATGACATATCTAGGTTAAAAGCTGCTCAAAGATAGGATACTGATTAAAATTTTAAGAGCTTATTTTATTAATTTTTCAAAGATTTAGTACAAAATTTCTACTAATACAGTATTGGTTAGATTGCAGAGTAACAGTAACTTCACCACAAAGAAGCCTTTTGGTTATTCTAATGCCTTGTTTGCAAAGAAAACTCCTGAGACAGTTAGCAGATATTACAAACACGACCCTATTTTCCTGGCTATGCATACGACGCATTTTGTACTTCTGCTCTTAAATATGCACTCTAAGGTACAGAGAGTTGTTTTTCTGGATTAATGCTGCTACCAGAATTCTGACACATTTTATTTATGTAGCTTAAGGATGCAAACTTCTTCCATTTAACTGTATTACTCTATTTATATTTTTAAACATTTTCTTAGCGGAGTTAACAGAAAAATTGCTGGAAAACAAATTGCTTTTGCAAATATAACAAATGCACTCGATCTTAGGGTTACTTTGCAGTATCCTGTTAGCAATAAGTACTCACAACATGCAAAGGATGATGTACTGTACATCTAAAAGATGCAATCCAAAACACTGAGAGGTTGCTACACAAAGTAGTTGCCAGCATACTACGGTATCAGGAAATCTCTGATCAAGATAGGCAAGCAGTCAAAGGCAGAGTTTCAAAGTGGTTTTGAATAAGCCATTCAAAATGTAGCACAAATTATTCTTGCGGGTCACTAGCAACATCACAGACAGCTACATCCCAGTTCATTATGCACACTCTAAGCTAACCTCAAATTTTCTATTAATAGATTTTGTAACATTTCTGAGCCAAAACATAATTGAGAATTCTGGATGCAGCCACTCTTTGTTAAGTGACTGAAATAACGACATTATTGAGGAACAAACTTGAGAATGAGCCAAACCATGTAGTCAGAAAATTCTAATTACGCAAGCCACTTCCTCACATTACCAAGCACTTCAACAGGATATATATATATATAAAAATAGCTCTACGCTAAGTTTTCTCTTACATTAATAAACCTTAACATTTTAAAAAGAAAACCACCCCACCTTTCAAATGGTGAATAAAACAGCCAGCCAGCTCCAGTAGCTATGACTGCTTGGAATAAGGGCAAGAAACAACAAAACGAAAGCTAACCGGGCCCCCAACAGCTTTCCCAAGAACTGTTGTCGGATTTCATTCAGGTGACAAGCAGAAAGTGCAGTTATGAGATAACACACATAATTTCAAAACTCCTCTGGACAAGGTTCTGAGCAACCTGATGTAACTCCAGTGTTTGCTTTGAGCAGGAGGTTGGATTAGATCACCTCCAGAGAGCTCTTCCAGCACAGATTTTTCTTTGACTCAATGATCATCTTCACACCAGAAAGTATGCAATTCCAAAATCAGACAGGAAACTTGGATACAGCAGACAAGGGAGAAAGGAAGAGGAGCACGCAGAAAAACAGACAATGCAATAACCGATAAAGCACAGAAACTAGAATTTATCCATTCTAGAAGAAAAAAAAAAAAAGCTATTTATGAAGAAGCTGAAAAGAGTTAACATCCTGCTTGCTGGTCTTTAGCCAGTGAGTCCCTGGCAAGGAGTCTCAGGTTTAACAAACATCAGCGAGATAAAATAAGAGGTTAGCTGCTGTATCAAAGGGAGATGAGCCAGACTAACAGGTAAGCACCTTTAGGAAAGGGGTAAGGAGGAGAGGCAAGGCAAACAGAGACAGAGTACCTCCTTGACCTCCTCCCCAAGGGAAAACAGCCTCAGCAAGAGCTACACAACGTTAGCTTTGGCACTTCCAAAAATCAAACCTGGGACAGCATTTTGCACAGTTCCATCACTAATCAGATCTGATAAACCTGGGGAGGTCTTGATGCTCTTTGGGCCAAACAAAATGGGTTTTATCAGTAGCAAGTTTAACTGTGACTTATCAAAATAAGCCATCCAAACTGTGTAAGGTTGTACGTCACAAAATGAAGAAATTACAGTGAGGAATCACTGAGCTCATCGAATGCCTTCGTGCAATCTTCAGGTTCTTCCCCCCCAGCAGAAGAAAGGGAAGAGCTGCTCAAGCAGAAAGACTCCTCTCTTGTCTAATCGTAGCCTTAAGCAGAGGTAAGCTTTCACTCTGCCCAGGAAAACCGAGGGAAGGTAAATGCCTTGGCAAAGATGAGACCAGTGCTGCCACCACCTCCCATCTAGCAACACCTGCCAACCACCAGCCCCGAGTAGCAGTGGCAGTACTCGTCAGGGTCTGCGGCGGGCAGCCGCCAGACTTTCCATACGCTTCATCTCAGAAACCCGGCTGGCGGGCAGGGACGACGGGACAAGTTAGCTTCTGCTCTTTGGGAGAGATGGCGTCTGAAAATGTAAACCCTGCTTCAACGGAGCCACACTGTTATGGTCTTGGTAGAAGTCTGTCCAGGTTTCGGCTGGGATAGAGTCAGTCTTCTTCCTAGCAGCGAGTACAGTGCTGTGTTTTGGATTTGGGATGAGAATACTGCTGATAACACACTGATGTTCTGGTTGTTGCTAGGCAGTGCTTACACCGAGTCAAGGACTTTTCGGCTTCGCCCCCTGCCCCGCCAGCCAGGAGCCCGGGGGTGCACAAGGAGCTGGGAGGGGACACGGCCGGGACACTGACCCCGACTGCCCACAGGGACATTCCATACCATATGGCGTCACGCTCAGCATATACCTTGGGGAAACCGGCTGGGGGATTAGATTGCGGCTCAGGAACCGGTTGGGCATTGGTGGTCTGCGGGGGGTGAGCAACTGTGCTGTGCATCACTTGGTTTGTATATTCCTTTATCATTATTATTATTTTCTCTTCCTTTGCTGTCATATTAACTGCCTTTATCTCAACCCACAAGTTTTACTTTTCTTCCCCCTATTCCCCCCCATCCCACTGGGGGAGGGCAGTGAGCGAACGGTTGTGTGGTTGTTTTAGCTGCCTGCAGGGTTAAACCATGACAAAGTCTCAGACTGATAAATTAATTAGTACCAGGACTCAAAGGGAACCACTCCACTGGAATTCTATTGCACTATCCTAAAATATAAGTCATGTTTAGTTGCTTCACCATGGCAAGAACAGCTGCAGCTCCTCCAGAACGTTTACTATCCAGAGCATATAGAATAATCCTAGGTAAAAGTAGTCTGATGAAAAAAATGGTGAACTTTAATCAATTTTCCTAGCGAGTGCAGAGTGCAACTAAGTGTTTTTGCCAGGATAGGCAGGAGGGTGGGAGAGGACAGTTTCACTTCTTTCAGCAGACGGTTGTAACAGCTTGAAGTTTTCAGTGAACCACAGCACAAGCCACAACAGCATGCCTTGGATTCCAGGAAAAGAAGTAGCTTTACACGAGACAGCTGCTGGAGAGAGAGAGAAGGGTGCAAGTATACAACTATGGCATTTACCTATACGAGAGCACTGCAATAAAGAGGGCACTGTCAATAATTACGTGGCTGACGTGTAGTTTTGATGACTTCCATGCAATTTAACCAAATGATAACATTTGAGATGATCATTTCTAGACACTGACTAGAACATGAACGGGCACATACTTGAACAGTTGCGATCAAATTAATTCTCTTTTGGCAACAGCTTGATTCACCATACAAACAAACCTCACCACTTCCCTTCCACTGAAAGACAAATTCATCATCATCCATAGCTTTGGGAAATCAGCATATATATACTTCCCTCCTCAAATTATATAGCCTACAGGGCCTTCCTCCATGAAAGCAGTGATACTACAGTGCCTGAAACCCTGCACGTGCACATCCAGGGCACGCAAACAAAAATTGTTTGTACAAAAACGCACATGAAATACAGTACTTGTCCACACATGTGTGCATGTGTAACTCTTAACCTTCCATTAGGTATCTGACACACCTACAAGGAAGCTGTGTCTGTTTTCCAAGAGTAATTCAGCACGATTTGTCTATTCCAGAATATAACATGGTTTTATTCTGAATATATGCTTAAGGTCTTAAACGTATATCACAGTAAAAATAAAAATAATCTAATAGGTATATATACAAACTTCTCCCAAAAAACTCATCCCTTTTGGAATAATGACACTGGCCTGATGATGGGTAATGGTTTTTGAGGTTAATTTAGAGAGTGAGGCAGGCTGCACTCAATTTACAGACACAGCCAGCGCTTGTTTTATCAGAACACCGTTAAGTTTAACATTCTACAGGACTTGACTTTTCTGCACTTAACCGCACACTAAAAATGGGACTGAACTGTAAATGGTAACTGTTACTAGAAGTTCTTTCTCCCCTCTGTCACTTCCTTATCAGGTACCAGGATTCTTTTGGCTTAATTCTGAGCCTAACTGTAAGCTGAAGCTCTGGCTGCAGGGAGTGCCTGAGCTTGTCACTCGGACCAGAGGGCAGCGGAGATAACAGCTGTCTTCGGTGTGACCAGGTCGGTGATCTGCTCAGCCTGGTGGCAGAGCTGAAAGAGGAAGTGGAAAGGTTAAGGAGTATCAGGGAGTGCAAGAGGGAGATAGACTGGTGGAGCTGCACCGTGCCATCCCTGAGGCCAAGGCAGCCGACGGAGGCTCCACAAGAAGCAGAGGATCCCCTGCCCTCTTGCCACCAAGCAGAAAGAGAGGACCTAAGAGACGGGGGCGGAAAGGGGTCCCTGCTCCGGGCGGCAGGTGAATCCCCTCCCAGCCTCCCTCACCCTCCCTGACACAACAGATACGGGGCTCTGGAACTGGATGGCCAGGCAAATGAGGATGCAGGTGAAGGCCCATCCAAAGGGTTGCCTAGGGTGAGTCAGTCAGCCCCATGCATCATGGCTGCCTCTGTTAAGAAAAGGAGGGTAATTGTCATAGGCAACTCCTGAGCGGAACAGAGGGCCAAATGCCAACCAGACCCATCCCACAGGGAAGTCTGCTGCCTCCTTGGGGCCCGGGTTAGAGGTGTTACCAGGAAACTCCCCGGTCTGGTGCAGCCCTCTGATTATTGCCCGTTGTTGGTTATGCAGGTTGGCAGTGATGAGGTTGCAGAGAGAAGTCCAAAAGCGATCAAAAGGGACTTCAGGGCACCGGGGTGATCGGTTGAAGGATCACGAGCACAGGCAGTGTTTTCCTCAATCCCGTCAGTGGCAGGGAAGAATACTGAAGGGAACAGGAAAACTCACTTGATTAACATGTGGCTCAGAGGCTGGTGCCATCAGCGGAATTTCAGCTCTTTTGATCATGGGGAGGTTTACATGGCACCGGGCCTGCTGGCAACTGATGGAGTTCAGCTGTCTCTAAGGGGGAAGGGGATTCTCACTCATGAGTTGGCGGGGCTCATTGAGAGGGCTTTAAACTAGGATCAAAGGGGGAAGAGGACACAACCAGGCTCACCAGAGAGGAGCCTAGGGGTGGCAGGCCAGTGTTTGGGGTGAAATCGATAGCCCAGCTCAAGTGCATCTACACCAATGCACACAGCATAGGCAACAAAACAGGAGGAGCTGGAAGCCATTGTGCAGCAGGTTAACTATGACTTAGTCGCCACCACAGAAACGTGATGGGATGACTCTCGTGACTGGAGTGCTGCAATGGATGGCTGTAAGCTCTTCAGAAGGGATAGGCAAGGAAGGAGAGGCAGTGGGGTAGCTCTGCATGTTAGGGAGTGTTTCAATTGTATAGAGCTCAACGATTGTGATAAGGTCAAGTGCTTATGGGTAAGGATGAGGGGGAAGGCCAAGAAGGCAGATATCCTGCTGGGAGTCTGTTACAGACCACCCAACCAGGAGGATGAGGTGGGTGAAGCATTCTACAAGCGGCTAGCAGAAGTCTCACAACCGCTAGCCCTTGTTCTCGTGCGGGACTTCAACTTACTGGACGTCTGCTGGAAATACAACACAGCAGAGAAGAAACAGTCTAGGAGGTTCCTGGAGCATGTGGAAGATAACTTCCTGACACAGCTGGTACGTGAGCCTACCAGGGGAGGTGCCTCACTTGACCTGCCGTTTACAAACGGAGAAGGACTGGTGGGAGATGTGGTGGTCGGAGGCCACCTTGGGCTTAGTGACCATGAAATGATGGAGTTCTCGATCCATGGCAAAGTAAGGAGGGGGGTCAGCAAAACCGCTACCACGGACTTCCAGAGGGCAGATTTTGCCCTGCTCAGGACACTGGTTGAGAGCCCCTTGGGAGACAGTCGTGAAGGGCAAAGGGGTCTAGGAAGGCTGGGCATTCTTCAAGAAAGAAGTCTTAAAAGCACAGGGGCAGGCTGTCCCCATGTGCCATAAGACGAATTGGCGGGGAAGACAACTGGCCTGGCTGAACAGGGAGCTTTTGCTGGGACTCAGGAAAAAGAGGAGAGTCTACCACTTTTGGAAGAAGGGGCAGGCGACTCAAGAAGAGTACAGGGATCTCGTTAGGTCATGCAGAGAGAAAATTAGAAAGGCAAAAGCCCAGCTAGAACTCCCAATGGCCACTGTTGTAAGGGATAACAAAAAAATGTTTTTACAAATACATTAACAACAAAAAGAGACCTAAGGAGAATCTCCATCCTTTATTGGATGCGGAGGGGAACATTGCCACCAAGGATGAGGAAAAGGCTGAGGTACTTAATGCCTTCTTTGCTTCAGTCTTTAATAGTCAGACCAGTTCTCCCCAGGGCATTCAGCCTCCCTGAGCTGGAAGACAGGGATGGAGAGCAGAATAAACCCCCGTGATCCAGGAGGGAGCAGTTAACAACCTGCTACACCACCTGGACGCTCACAAGTCTATGGGGCTGGATGGGATCCACCCGAGAGTGCTGAGGGAGCTGGCGGAGGAGCTTGCCAAGCCACTCTTTCATTTATCAGCACTCCTGGTTAACAGAGAAGGTCCCAGACGACTGGAGGCTTGCCAATGTGATGCCCATCTACAAGAAGGGCCGGAAGGAGGATCCAGGGAACTACAGGCCTGTCAGCCTGACCTTAGTACCAGGGAAGATTATGGAGCGGTTCATCTTGAGTGCACTCACCAGGCAGGTGCAGGACAACCAGGGGATCAGGCCCAGCCAGCATGGGTTCATGAAAGGCAGGTCCTGCTTGACCAACCTGATCTCCTTCTGTAACCAGGTGACCTGCCTAGTGGATGAGGGAAAGGCTGTGAATGTTATCTACCTGGACTTCAGTAAAGCCTTTGATACTGTATCCCACAGCATTCTCCTGGAGAAACTGGTGGCTCACGGCTTAGACAGGTGCACTCTTCGCTGGGTGAAAAACTGGCTGGAAGGCCGAGCCCAGAGAGTTGTGGTGAACGAAATTAAATCCAGTGGGCAGCCAGTCACAAGCGGTGTTCTCCAGGGCTCCGTCTTGGGACTGGTCTTGTTTAATATCTTCATCAATGATCTGGATGAGGGGATTGAGCGTGCCCTCAGTAAGCTTGCAGATGACACCAAATTGGGCGGGAGCGTTGATCTGCTGGAGGGTAGGAAGGCTCTGCAGAGGGATCTGGACAGGCTGGATCCATGGGCCGAGGTTTAACAAAGCCAGGTGCTGGGTCCTGCACTTCAGTCACAACCACCTCCATGCAACGCTACAGACTTGGGGAAGAGTGGCTGGAAAGCTGCCTGGAGGAAAAGGACCTGGGGGTGCTGGTCAACAGCTGGTGAACATGAGCCAGCAGTGTGCCCAGGTGGCCAAGAAGGACAACAGCATCCTGGCTTGCATAAGGAATAGTGTGGCCAGCAGGAGTAGGGCAGTGATCGTCCCCCTGTACTTGGCACTGGTGAGGCCGCACCTCGAGTGCTGGGTTCAGTTTTGGGCCCCTCACTACAAGAAAGACATTGAGGTACTGGAGCGTGTCCAGAGAAGGGCAACAGAGTGGTGAAGGGTAACAGAGTGGTGAAGGATCTGGAGCACAAGTCTGATAAGGAGCAGCTGAGGGAACTGGGGTGTTTAGCCTGGAGAAGAGGAGGCTGAGGGGAGACCTGATCACTCCCTACAACTACCTGAAAGGAGGCTGCAGCCAGGTGGGGGTCGGTCTCTTCTCCCAAGTAACTAGCGATAGGACAAGACGAAATGGCCTCAAGTTGCATTAGGAGAGGTTTAGCTTGGATATTAGGAACAATTTCTTCACTGAAAGAGTGGTGAAGCACTGGAACAGACTGCCCAGAGAAGTGGTGGAGTCACCATCCCTGGAGGTGTTCAAAAACCGTGTAAACGTGGCACTTTGGGACATGGTTTAGTAGGCATGGTGATGTTGGTTTGACAGTTGGACTTGATGATCTTAGAGGTCTTTTCCAACCTTAATGATTCTATAATTCCTTCTACCCCAAATAACTCACAGTTCAAATATGTAAACAAGTGACAGATGGATTCAGGCAGAAAGAAAACAGAAACAAGGAAATGCTAGTCAGGCCTTTGGTATGCCAAGGGTTTTGTTGTTGGGGTTTTTTTGAAAACTTAAGAGCAAAGGAACACTTCAAGTAAAAATTTGGAGGAAGATAATGAGACAGAAATCCCCAAAGCGTTCTGTAAACAGCACTGAGTAAGCAGAAGATGTTGATTTGAATTTTTTTTTTATGTATGTGCATACAGACATATTAAAAAAAGGATGGTGTCAATGTTTGTGATGCACATCAAAGATGACAGTGCAGCAAAGATGGGTCAGGAAGTGCCCTTAAAGTAAAGATACTAAGCTTATGATGGCGAGTTATTTGATGAGGAATTGGAAGTAGCATAGGGGAGAAGTCAGCAGAAGGAATACAGTGAGTGAGACAATTTCTTCCTGAGTCTGTTCCTTTCATTCTACCAGTCTCTGCTGCAATGTTTGGAATGAAAATGACAGGATAAATATATCTGTGGCTATATTTATAACAACGTACTTAGAAAAATGTTATGACAGTTGTAAGAAATACCCCTCCCTGTCTTGACTGAGAAAACTGAGCTGTGTATTACTCCACATACGCTAGCCTGTGTCTCAGAGTGCCTAATGTTATCATGGACATGGCTTTGAAATTCCAATTACATTATTCTTCCCACTGTAGCAATCCTAAAGATTGCTCTACCTTAATTTCCTTTTTATTTTACACAACACAATTAAGTAAAACAAAGGGAACATTTATCTCTTAATCAGAAAAAGAACGTAACCGTACCCTTTAATCACAACTTCTCCAGGTACCACATACGGTGTAACTTAGCATTCCCCAGCAGAAACATACCATGTTACTCTTGAAATAGGTAGGAAACGTAGAGATGAAAACTAACCATGAAACTTAAGCTAACTTGACCGGCTGATTATTTCTGAACAACGTTTAAGTATTCCCCAAATTAAACATTCTAAAATGCGCTAGCAAGCTTTTAAGTATTTATGCACTACAGAGTAACACAAGGATCATATTTCTACCTCCGCTACTGCTACTTCTATGTCCAAAGCAAGCCTTGCAGAGGAGCAGAGAACAAGATTTTGGCTTTTTCAAATCCTAGAACTAAAGCATTTAAAAAAATAGAAAAAAGTTTTGGTTTGTGTTTTTTTAGCTTAGGGAAAAACTAAAGACAGCTCCCCCCCAGGCAAAGAAACCACTCCTGAGTGCGCCCACCCCCTCCAAAAGCAAACAGGTGACAGTTCAAACACTGTTTTGTTTTTTCACTGAAGTAAGTTTTTGGACATGAAGCAACACCCGGTAAGAGGAAGCTCCCTCAGCATGAGGCCGTTACAAAAGCCGGTACCGGACTCACCGGTATTACGAAAACCCCAAGACTTTTCCAAGCGTGCGGCCGCACTGCTCCGCGGAGCCCAGGCCCGCTTCCCCCGGGAGAAGCACCGGCGGCAGCTCGGCAAAGGGAGCCGAGCCCTGCGCCGAACAGGGGGGAGAGACAGAGACAGAGGGGGGAGGCGGCGGCTCCCGCGGAGCTCCCACACCTCCCGCACGGCGGGCACCGGGCCCGCTCCCCCCCGCCGCCCCGGCCGCTCACCGTGGCTGTCCTTCTGGCCGATGCCCTGGGTGCGGATGAGGGCCGAGAGCCGCCTCACGTCCCCCTTGAAGACGCACTCGTGCACGGGGAAGTGCGCCGGGCACTTGTCGGGCTCGGCGGGGGGGCCCGTCCCGCCGGCCGCCGGCCCTCCCTTCAGCGGCAGCCGGTGGTGGTGGTTGCTGAAGATGCGGTGGCCCCCGGCCCGGCCGCCCTTGCCGCTGCTCCCGCGTCCCCCGGTGAAGATGCCTCCGGGCGCGGCGGCCGCCTCCTCCTCGCCGGGCGCCAGCAGGTCCCCGTCCTCCTTGCTGGGCTTGTGGTCCCTGCGCAGCGAGCGCAGCTTCTCTCCGGTCATCGCCAGCGGCGGCCCCGCGGGTGGCGGGGCCCCGCCGGGAAGGCTCGCCGCAGCCGGAGGGTCGATGCGCTCAGAGCCGCGGCGGCGAGTCCCGTCCCGTCGGCATCCCCCGCCAGAAGCACCCGGAGCCCGCCGCGCCGAGGAGCCGCCTGCCCGCCCGCGGGGCCCCGCTCAACGACCCGGCGCCGCCGCCATCTTGGCCGGCTGCTCCCGCGAGAGGCGCGGCGCGAGGCGAGACTTCCCCGGACACCGCGAGACTGCGCGGAGGGCGGGAGGCGGCGGCGGGGCGGGGCGGGGGCGGTGCCCACGGCTGAGGCGGCGTGGGCCGGTGCCGCGGCTCGGCTCGGCTCGGCGGGCCCTCGGCCGGGGCAGCAGCCCGCGGGCAGCCTCTGGCGGCCGCTGCCGAGGCGAAGGCCGGAGCAGCGCTCGGAGCACCGCGGGCAGCCCCCGCCGGACGGCTGCGCGGGTAGGGCCCGGGGTACCCCTCACAGGGATTTATGCACACGCTGGTGTACGTATCTGGCACTTCTAGGGAAACAGCTGCTTCTTTGCCTGGCAGTACGGGCCTGCCGTTGTCTCACGGGTACGCGGGGAGGGAATAGCTCGTGCGCCAGGCAGCTCGTCGTTCTTCCCCTGAGGCGACTGTTTCACAAGGGCCGTGCCTTCCCACAGACCTCGCACCCCACGGCCTGGGCCCATCACTGGGGCTACCACACAGGCTGTGCCTGCTGGGGAGCGCTGCTGCCTGCCCGGGCTCCCTCAGCCTCTGACCCCTGACCCAGGGTCTCGGTCCGCTGCAAAAATCTGCTCTGACGGCTCCTACGGATGCCTCTCGGATTCGTTTGTGAAGTGGGGAGGTGGATCCGGGAGTGCCTTGGTTTGAGGTTTACTTACGCAACTGTATAGATGGCAGCGTACATTCTGTACGTTGCTGCGTGCCAGAGGTGTAAACAACCCCCACAATGAAATAAAGGCAATGAGCCAATTCCCCTGGTTTGCTCAGAGAGCAGCAGCACTGGGATACTTCCCGGGTCACGAAAAGTCAAGGGATCTCCCCACACCATCTCTACTCAGCACTCCTGTGTCCACCAGCGCTCCTCCCGTGAATCCCCTTGTGAGCAAGGAAAAGAACTGGGCTGCCAACGCTGTTTTCTGAACAAAACGTCACCCAGCCCCTTGCGTGGCTATTTCATTCACCCAGGGAAAGGGACAGAGAAGGAAAAGACCTGGCGTGGTACATGACTGTGAAACACAAAGTTACCTGGAGATGACGGGACCGGTACAGGTTGTCTTCCTCAAAAGCACGTGCGGGACAAGGGAAAGATGAGACCATCATCCAGGCCTTAGGTCAGTCCCTGTAGATGCATTATCATCTCACCAAGTAACGGCGTTAGGTTCAGAGCTTCCGGATTTCCCTGCAGGAGCTCCTTCTTTAGGGCTAGTTCTGCACACATCTACTTACAATAGTGGAATGAATTATTTAAAAAATAATGATGTATCAAATTCCAGGTAAATGGATTTTTTATTAATGCTTCCAGGGGAAACAACCTACAAGTTGTCAGGAAGGTTGGATCTGCTGTGATAAAAAAACTACCTGTGTGGGTGACCTTGGTCTTTACCCAATTTGCATCATCTCCTCTCATACTAAGTGGCTAAGAAGAATTCTAGGCAGAGATGGGAACTATGAAATGCAATTTCTGTGCCTGCTGTCTTCAGAGTGACAGCACCGCTGCTTCCCGCACAGGTATTTACAATTCTAGTACGGAATTTTAAATAATTCTAGGGAAAAATAGAAGTCACCTTTGCTCTATAATCCATTGGTTTTTCCAATAAGATTTTTTTGGCTCCTCTTGTTTTTAGAGAAAATTAAAACCCATTTACAAACAGAATTTGAGAGGCTGACACTGTTAGCAATTCTGATGTCTCTTGTCTGCTCTCCAGTGCTGGCGCAAGAGGCCGTTTACCCCGGTGCCGTGCTGGAAACACGTACGGAGCACAGCTGGTCTTGTGGAGGAGATGACCTAACTCAGGTTTTAGCTGATGTTGAAAGCTTCGTGTTGCAGTTTTAATTACTGGAGGCCAGCTAAGAGGAGAGAGAGGCATGAAGTCACTGTTTACCAGCTTATTATGGAGTCCCTTATTCAATCCAGAAATACAATGAACACATTACTAATAGGACCTGCTCTGCGAAAACTGGCGTTTGTAGTGAATCCAATGTCCTCCCGTGCTAGGATTGCACTGTGTAATTATTATACACCTACCAACTCTGGAGAATGTTTGGGGGGTTTTACCATCTATCAACAGAGCTCTGTCTTGTTTATATTCGTCATCTTCTTAAATCACTTAAACTGCTCTCTTCCAAGCACTAGGCAATTTAGATAAAAGTGGCAGGATCAGATATTGTGGCAATGTGGATCTGCATTTGCTACAGTTTCTGGGCTGTGAGTCTACGGAAGCTTCACTTACGGAATTCCTCAAGTAGGAAATAAAGAATGGAGGAGTAATTTCTCATGAGTGTATTCCTCCAGGAAGGATGCCAATTTTTTTTAGTATATAAATGAATAGGTCAAAAAGTAGAGAGGAATAAAAGACTAAATTTGTACAAAACCCAAAGGTAGGCAGTAAATGAAAATGATATACTGTAAGTGTGCATCTGCATTTATTCCAGCTGTAAGTCTAACAGTAACATTTAAACTGGGGAAGAGTACCTAACAGAATATTGAAAACGCCCAAGTACAGAGAAATGCTCTCCAGTTGCCTTTTTCCTTACTTCCACAAGGCAAAACAGAAATAAATGAGGTCCTGGAGGACACTGAGTGGAATTTGCCAGCTCTGGAGAAATTAACTTCTGCTTCTCCCGGGCATTCAGAATGACTGGCTTGAGAGGTGCTGGAGAGCAAAACATTTTTCAAAGCGACAAAGAACATTTAAGGAAATTAAACTTAACAGGAAAAAGAAGAAATTTTAAGACCTCGTAGCCTCAATGGCTTCTGTTCAAGTGGAAGTATTAATTTTCTTTTCGGCTGGTGCTGTCCCAAAGCACTTCAGAAACATTTATATCTCCTTACTAAAAAGAAAAAAAACACAAGCTATTTACTCAGGTTTCCTCAGAGTAATCCACGGGACTAGCATCTGCAGAGCTCTTTTTTTGTACTCGGTGAAGTGCTTCGGCGGCCGGTTGTGGGGATATCAGGGTGAGGGTCTGTGTCCGTGGTAGGAGCAGTAGCACCAAAGTACTTACGGACAGGACAAGCTCCTCCAGAAATAGCCACGAAAGACTACTGTGGGCTGCACAGAGAGCCACAACATGAAACTGGAGGTGAAGGGAGGAATTTTGTCTGACAAGGAAATAATGCCATTTTCCCCTTTGTCTCAGCTTGACTACCCTGAAGTTCATAACAGAAATGATTATAAAAAAACCCGGACGCTGTACGACACTGCCCGAGATTCGCTGGGCACCTGAAACTTTGCGACTTGGTGCCCTGCGGTGTGGCGGGTTCCCAGCAAAGCTCTGCCCGCGGGATTTCTGCCGACAATTCCCACGGCCCTACGGGGAACAGCTTTGGCACCAGAGGATTAAATTCCTCCCTCCTGAACTTCAGGTTTCTACTATGTGCTGAGGCTGAAAAAGGGACTTGAGAATAATCAGTGTATTTATTCCACTTAGATCCAGTTTTGCTCTAAATTTACCTGCAAATGGTACAAAAATTATTTCAAATTCTGCCCGAAGTGTCGGAGAAGGTGGAAGCAGCAGGAGTTCTGCAGCCGCAGGTGTCTGTTGAGGCTGTGTGACCTCGCCGGGCCCAACACCGCATGTCGGGCAGGAGGAAGCCGCTCCCGGGACATCCCTCGCTGGGGATCACCGGGCTCCCGTCACCTGCCCCCGGGTACGGCGCCCGCCTCTGTGGGGTGAACGGCTTCCCGCCATTTGGCGTTTCTCCTGCCGCCAATGCCACGGATCGCAGAGCTGCCAGGCAGCCGCTTCCTTCCTGGCAGGCACGGCTGCTCTCCGGGCCGGGGCAGGCTGGCCCACCGCCCGACCCGAGCCGAGCCGAGCCGAGCCCCGGGGCCGCTCCGCGCCCGCCCGTACCGCCGCAGGCCCCGCCCACCCGCAGGCTCCGCGGCCGCCGCGCCGTGCCGGGCTCTGACGGCGCCCCCTGGCGGGCGGGCGGTGACGCAGCGGGACGCCCCTCCCTTCCCTGCGGCGCGGGCGCTGCCCGGCCCCGCCCCGCCTCAGCCAATGGGTGGCGGTGGTGAGGTCCCGCCCGCGCCGGGCCCCTCGGGGCGGGGCGTTGGCAGCGGCGGTGCCTCTGTCAGTGCGTGTGAGTGTGGGAGTGTACGTGTGTGAGTGTGAGTGCCTGTGAGCGCCTCTGCCTCTGTCAGTGCCTGCGGTGCCGGCGGCCATGGAGCGCCGCTTCCTCCCGCCGTTCGCCCACTTCGCCACGCAGGCCATCCACGCCGGGCAGGAGCCCGAGCAGTGGCGCTCGGCCGCCGTGGTGCCGCCCATCTCCCTCTCCACCACCTTCAAGCAGCAGGGCCCCGGGCAGCACGCGGTGAGTGCGGCCGCCGGCGGAGCCCCGAGCCGGGCTCCTCCACACCGGTCCGGCTCGCCCAGGCGGGGGGCTCCGGGGCGGCGCGGGGGGCTGGGCTCAAAGACATCGCGCTCGGACGGGGTCTGGTGGCGCGGCCGGGGACACTGGGAGGGCCTGGGGCCCGGCATGGCCCGGCCCGGCATGGCCCGGCACGTCGTGGCCTGGCACGGCCCGGCACGGCCCGGCATGGCCCTGCATGGCATGGCCTGGCCCGGCACGGCCCGGCACGGCATGGCCCGGCCCGGCACGGTGGGCTGCCCCGGGCGGTGCTGGCCGGCCGGGGGGTCCGGAGAGACGACAGGCGCTGGGAAGGGGAGCGGGGCTCCCGGTTTGCAGCATGTAGCAATATTTTCCCTCGTGCTAGCTCCTGAAAAACCCCCAACCCAAACATCTTTCCCGGTGGAAGAGGTGGTTTCTCCCACAGTGGGCTGGAAGGCTGGTCAGGGCCCGGCCAGGGCCATTTCCACTGTGGAAGGGGCACCCAGCACCCCTCGGCTCCGCAGCCTCCGCTCTGGGGAAGGTGTGCGTGCGGCCGGGACTTTCTGGAAGGCTGCGTGGTAACAACGCTTTAGTTTGCCGCCAGGCCCAGGCAGAATCCATCTTCTCATTTGTGTAAGAGGCTGCTTCAGTTGTTCTTCCAGACCAAACAAATGTTTCATAAGTGTTTTGTGGATGTATTGTAGAAAGTACTGGAAGTCCTTGCTATCATGAAGTTTCTGGTTGCTACCACACGTGTACGAGGGAAAGGACACAAATTCGCAACTCATGAATCCGTATTTGTTCCAAACCCGAGGTCTGAACATCACAGCGTGCTCGTTGGGCAATAGGAATTTGCCTTGTGATCTTTGATTTCACCCAAAATCACTTAAACAGACTAAAATCGTGAATGCTTGTAAGTGGGTAGCTGTGTTGAAGAAGACCACAGAAGGAGTCACGCGCTGCTGTACTCACGTACTGATGATAGAGTGGCCACGTTCTTGCCGGGAGCTCTGTGAGAGCGATCTGCCAGATTCCTGAACATGATGAAGTTGTCATTAAACAGAAATCCTGAAAGTACGCAAATACCAGGATGCTTAGCCAGGTTCTCTCTCTGTGCATGCATGAGTATTTTCTTTCTCATTAAATTTTCTCCATATTCACGTAAAAGCTGTTGCACTGAAACGTGGAACTTGGTCTGATTGCATGCTAGGGAAACGTTTGAGCTTTCAAGAACTTTTGACAGGTACGGGTTGGCACTGGGCAGTGCCCTCCAGCATCTTTCAAGCAGAGCGTCATGGAGATGGGACACATTCTTCCTGATAACCTAAGAATGAGTGGACTGTGTCAGCCTAAGGCCTTTTCTCCAACAGTGACCAGAGATGGATAGCTAGGAAAAAGTAGGCAAACGTGGCTAGCAGTGCAGTGCTTCCCCTGGTGCACCCCTAGAAACCATTCTCAGGTTGGGGATGCCCAGTCATGTTGTGTACAGCAGCTTGACGTAGCCAGAAAACCAGCCTGCTGTTCTTGGAGGAGGTGGGTGTGTAACCTCAGTGTTGAGAGCGAGGGCTTTTTAAGGAACCTAGAACTATGACTGTACAAAAGTTTCTCAGTGCTCTCTCTTAAGTTACGTTTGTTTCTTGCTTTCACAATAGGGTTATGAATACAGCCGGAGTGGAAACCCTACCCGGAATTGCCTGGAGAAGGCTGTGGCAGCGCTAGATGGAGCTAAATACTGTAAGCAATTAATAGGTTCCTCAAGCAGGACGTCAGCGTGTGTGTCTCCTGACTGTCTACAGTAGGCATGATGTGGGGAGCAAGGACACTGAGTCGTCAGCAGCAGTCGTGTCCCAGCAGGGCTTTCACAGCCTCTGATTGCTGGCTGTGGGCAAGAGCCGCTTCATGGAGTGAAAAGAGCCCAACGCTTGTCGTTCAGGAAGGTCCAGCTCACCCACTGGCCTTTCTGCAGTGCTTCTTCTCGCTGCGTTTGGTGCCTCAGCTGAACTGCATCCGTCCCTGTGCAGCAGCACTGACCGCAGTGGGCAGCGGGAGCCAGGCAGCAGCAGTTACCAGCCTGTGTGACCAGTGTTCATCCCGGGTTTCACTCGGTGTAAAATCAGGCTGCTGCTTTTACTGAAGTCACTTAATGAGCGAGATAGCGTAAGTGAGAGTGACAGAACAGGTTCCTTTTAAAAGCAAAGTGAGGAATGCGAAGGCAGGCTTGACAAGGTTGTATCACATTGAAATGCAGTCTGTCTGCCACTTACTCTTTTCTGTTTTAGGTTTAGCTTATGCTTCTGGCTTAGCTGCTACTTTGAATATTGCTCATCTGTTAAAGGCAGGAGATACTATTATCTGCATGGATGATGTCTATGGAGGTATGTAAAGTACAAATGTGGTTTTGATCTTCATTGTGCAAATGATTAAAGGTAGCTATTTGTGATTCTCATCAACTTTCTGAATTTCCCACACAGGACCTTACTTTTCTTTAAAGCCTTTTCACTTCACGGGAACACAGAACACTCCTGTCTGGTTTTGGTGTTAGAAATTCAAACACTGAAAGATTCTGTGGCACAACATGGAGGTTTAAAAGATACAGCTCACTAGTAATATATGCTTGAATGAGAGGAAATAGCAACATCCCAGACTTGCACAGATTTGTTTGCAGAGCAGGACCCTCTGCAGTCCAACGTAGCAGAGCTTTCCAGCTTCTGGTATTTCTAAGATTCCTTTCCTAGGTGTGACCCTTTACCAACCAACAGTTTGGACTGTTTCAGACAACTATTCTGTCATCTTCCCTGAAAGCACAACTTGCAGCTGTTATGCCCATGTCTTCTGAATGCTTCAGTGGTGCTGCAGCCCACTATTGGGTTTTGATCTTGCATAATTTTTTTTCGATCTGTTCTTCCAAGAAACTCCCCAGTAACAAACAGAGTGCACCCACCTCTGCCAAAGTCCTTCCAAAGGCTGGCGGCACCCAAAAGTCCGCAGTAGGAAAGTCTGCCGGGATGCCCCGTGACAATCAGCGTCCTCAGTGCCTGACTCCTGGGTTTCACTGATCAGCAAAGCTTGTTGTCTCCCTCTGTCTGCTTCAGGGCCTCGGCACAAATCTGCTTTGTTTTCCAAGGAAGGTTAGAGAGGCTAGTAACAGGTAGCGTTTTCCCAAGCAGTAGCTGTAAAACCTTTCAGCAAGAATAATCACCTTTCCCATCGCTAAGAGTGATTACTGCTTGCCGGTCAGTTCTCTGTGCTTGTGCACGTCAATTATAAATACACACATTTGCTTTGAATGTCTCAGTTCTGTCACGCCAGATAGCTCTTCTCCAAAGTACATCTGGAGCCAAGTTGCATGAAGGCAGCAGGAATCCCTACTGCCAACCTGCTCCTTTAATTCATGGCCCTCCCACCACAGAGCGCAGTAAATGAAAGTCATTTGGCCAAAGCGTATTATCGGTTCCTCACGTCAGAAAGCCCCATGGGTGTATTTTTCAAGCAAAACCAGTTCACCTGCTTGTTAAAGCCTCAGCCTGTGGCAGTTTCTGCAGAGGTGGATTTCATTGTTTCTTGCCTGAATTTCTTTCATACTCTTGCTGTAAAGAGACCTGCTTCCCTACAGCCTCAGTCAGCAGAGTTCACACCCCGTGACTGGTACACCTGCACATCTGCCACTGGCCGCCGTGGCCAGTGTGTGTTCAGCCCCTTCAGCTTTCCCTCAGATACTGGGGGCTCCTTGGCCCCTAAGGCCCTGCTTGCTGTTCTCCTGTGCCGTGCTCTTCTGGCTGTTCTTGTTGTCTTTCCTGCTCGTGTTCTTGCACACTGCAGCCCAGTCCTTCGTCAGCCACTTCCTCGCCATTGCCTGCGCTGACTCCTTTTTGCCGTGCGGGGTTTCCTCCTCCACCACGTTTGCCCTCTGCAGCCTTTCGTACTTCAGCCCTCTTACAGCAATCTTTGGGTCACTGGGTGCTGAGTGCTGGCACGTGTCCTGGCTCCCTTGAGGGTGCGCTAGCTTTGGTAAGCTTTTAATGCATTTTTTGTGAAAAGCCTGGTTGGATAGGACAGCAGTACTGTGCTTGCTAACTCAAGCGAGTCCACAGTATTCAAGGTTGTCAGAAAAACAGTACAAGAAAACGAAAAGTTCTCGGGCGGTGCTGGAGAGCATATTGCCTGGGATGTGTTCAAGAGACGCTGCGTTTCGGGAGGCGTGAGGAGGAACTGGCAGTGGTTGAACCCTCTGAATTCTGAGCCATTGCTGTAGCTTCTCAAAAGGGCTGCTTTCAGTGTAACCGCTCATTTCCAGCTAAGGTTTTTTGTAGTGTGCTTTTATTAATAGTACGCATGACTACTGTAAAGCAACTTTTCTGTGGTTTGTATTTGTAGAGTTGTAGGTGAAAATTTCCCATGCTTGAATAAACTTCTTACAGCACAAGTGAGAATGTAATATGTAGCTTATTGTAGGAATGAAAGTGTTCCCTTAAAAAAAAATAAAAATCATTCAGATGTGGCGTTCAGCACAGACAATCGTACACTGCATGTGCTGTGACTTCATGGCTGGATGGCAAACTGCTGTTCTGCGTAAGTGAGTAAATGTTGAATAACCTTGACAGAAAGACCTAATGAATTAATTTTTAATCCAGGCAGTGTTGCCAGATAGTCAGTATGTTGCACATCTAGTGATCAGCTGGTTGCTTCTGGTTTCTTCTTTTAATGTTTCCAATGAAAGGCTTCAAAGACAGAAAGGAAGGAAATGCTCACTTTTTTATGTTCCTTGCTATACATTTATTTAATGGAATGATGAGAAGCACAGTAGCTGGAGTCTTCCCCATGATTCTTCTTCTCCCAGATTCTCAATTAAGCTTATTAAATAGAAAAAAAGAGTTTGAAAATATGTGGTGGAAAAAAGTTATTGAAAGTGGGAGTGGGCAAAGAGGGTATAAAAACTGGTACCACTAGCTTGTGCAGGGCAAAGGGCTGGAGGAAAAGTTAGAAGCAGGCAAACTGAAAGGGGTCTATTTAATTTTCTGATTAAAAAAAACTCTGAACCATTATTAATTGAAAGTACTTCATAAATCACTCTGATTCCATATTCCCAGTATTACTTTTCCATTCCCATTATTACTTTTCCATGATGTTTAAAACTACAGCAATCTTTAAACTTTTTAGAAATAAAAAAATACTAATGTCCCATTTCTGGTGTACAGCATAAAACTGTACCCTCCTGACTTTGCATGGATGCATCCAAGGGACCGGAGATCAGTGAAGGAAAGTTAACAAAGTTGTTTCATTTTGTGTCTCTGATTTTTTGTTTGGTTTGGGTTTTTTAGGCACAAACAGATACTTCAGGAAAGTAGCCATGAAAATGGGTTTGAATGTAGTTTTTATTGACTGCACAAAAACAGAGTGCCTGGAAGCTGCAATTACACCAGAGACCAAGGTAGGGGAGAGGGAAATTGCTGAACTTACTTGCTTAATGTCGTTAAATAATGTTATTCTTGCTCTTGCTGTAGTGGGTGTTTGTGTCAAGCAGAGGGGGCTGCAGAGGTGGCCTCTATGGGGACAGGTTGGGGCACTACTGGCTTCAGCACCTCCCCACTGCAGGCCATGCGGTGACGCTGGTGATGCCTCATTGAAAACATTTTAAGAAGGGCAAAAAACACCAGAGAGAGAGAGAGGAGGAGGGAAAAGGTAAGAAACTGCAGAGGGTACACCAAGGTGGGAGGAGGAGGAGGTGTTCCATGGCACTGGAGCAGATCATCCCCTGCTCTACTGGAAAATAATTCAGCTGGAAAAGGCTTACAGACTTTTGGGCATGAAGCCTTTCTTCTGGCTATGTCAGGCCTTCTTCAGATGTTATGCACTTAGGTTTTCAAAAGCTTTGATGTTCTTCCCAGGCATCGGTTGTTTTTGTGGAGAATATTTCCTCTCCCAGGAAACCTTGCCTTTCTTCAGGAGGGACACTTACTTCCACACGACCCACACGGGGAGCTGACACTCAACAAGTTAACGTTTAAAAGCACTTAGGACTTACACATGTATCATCACCAGGACTGTAGAATCTCTAAACCGATGTTTTGTGCTGTTGACTTACTGCAGCTGGTTTGGATTGAAACGCCCACAAACCCCATGCTGAAGGTCATTGACATCCAGGCCTGTGCAGATGTAGTGCATAAGCATAAAGATGTTCTTCTAGTGGTGGACAACACTTTTATGTCTGCATATTTCCAGGTAAGCACTTTGTTGGTTTACAATTAGCCCATTATTTCAGTGTGTTCGAGGATACATTTTTAAAATGAAGCGCCGCCAGAGAACTGTAGTTTGGATCTATGCATTGTAAAATTACCTGTTTTGTTTCTACATGCAACCCATGCACTGCTGCTGCTTACACTAGTAAAGATGGTATGCAGAGTATTTTATAGCTAGCCGTATACCGGTATGACACCAGCAAAACCAATATAGCTTAGCAGTCGGGTAAAGACACCGAATCAAGGCAGGCACGTAAGCCATGGGGAGAATGACTTCTCTGGCGTTCAAAAATCATGGGGTTTAGGTCTCACTGATGGAAATGATAACAGGCCTGTTAAAAAGTGTTCTGTTTTTGAACTTTGGCCTTTTTGTACCAATTCTTTTATACATGCTGTTTATGATCTGTTCTGAACCACTTGATAGTCTAAAAAAGGTAGTGGAAGAAAAAGGTAAAACAAGCAAACACGTTCTAAAAATGCTTCAGAATAATGAACTTCAAAGTCTTGTTCATCCTAACATGAGCAAGAAATATTTCCCAGGAGACCAGGCTAATCCCTTGTATTTTAGATCTAAAGTAAAATGGTTTATGAGTGCAAAAGGCAAGGTGCCTTCGTTTTTGTTAAGGGTACTGAGATCTTTATAAATTAAGAGCGCTTTGTAGAAAGTGTTAGTGCTTAGCTAAAGCAGCACTTGAGGTTGTGTTGTATGTACCAAAGGCCTGGCAATTTCCCCCCCACCACATACGTTGCTTCGGAAAGACACGTGTGAAAGGAGAAAAGTGAGCATCTGGGTATATGAGCTAGTTAATGTATCTTTTATTGGCCTGGTGCTAAGAGAAAGTCAGTGGTAATGATTAATTCTAGTAAGTATAATAGGTGATGTCTTTAAACCCCTCTGGACTGCTGCTGCTGGTACACTGTACTAAGAAGATCATAATTGTAGAGTGATTTATATAGCAATATGGAATGTAAAAGGCACTGGTGTTTATGCTACTGTTCTCCTGGCTGCGCACTGGGAATGCACATTAACCGCGTTCCTTGAACAGATGTCCGTGTTTAATCTGACAGCAGCAGTCCTTTATTCTAAATCTGCTGGCTTTGTTACCTTTTAACATATTGCTACACTTCAGTCTTTATAATATGTTTATATTATGTGCAAAGTCCTTTACTTAGTGACTGATTAAAAAAATACACTGTTCATGACTTCTTGCCCATCACATCGCAGTTTGCCTCACCTGAGAACGGCTTTTCGGGGAAGAAAGCTGGGAGGTTAGGGGAGTTAGGGAAGAGAGCCCTGGCCACCAGAGCCCTTTGCGCTTCCTTCGGGTTGTTCTTTCACTGCAGTATCACCAGTACTGGTATCTAGAAAATGGTGCATTGTTTTTGCTGTGCAGACTGTGTTGAGGTCTTCATTTTTTAAGGAAGTATACTGTAGAGTAAATACCACTACCTATCCCTGCCTCAGCTATCAATGTAACTGGGTTTTTTCACTGATACAAATGGGCTGTACGTTAGATGTATGCAATCACTCCTCTCCCTGAAGCCGGTGGGAGTTAGACCAGTGCTTTCGAATCATGTTTTATTAACGGTTCTTTTGATTGTGCTTATCGTGAATTCACGGTGCTTTCCTGTACTGTTGTTTTTGTCATATCCTATCTATCTTCATTCTCAGGATTTTGTGTTTAAGGTGTCAAGTTTTGTGTTAAGCTTTTGCGGGTTCTCTTTTTTAGTTTCTCCACCTGTTGTTATTTTCCAGCCTTTCTGCATAGCTTGAAATGAACCAGAGTGCACACAAGCTTTAATCGGACCTATTATTTTCATTTCATTTCAGCGTCCTTTATCTCTGGGGGCTGATATTTGTATGTATTCTGCAACCAAATACATGAACGGTAAGTCTGTGAGTTCAACACAGATCCGGCTGGCTGTTGAAAAGCTGTTCTGGCTGCGGGCAGTTCACAAAAGCCAGCGTGTCTGCCCATAATTCTTAGATGGACCATTGAATTAGTCTTCGTAGCTCTTGAACTATACCTGGGAGAAGGAATATTGACCTGACTTCAGGTAATAGACCTAGAGGTGTTTATAGCCGTGTTGGCTTTAATTTGACTGCAACAAAGCAGGTGGCTTCAGTAGAAGGTAGCTGCCAGAAGTTCTGTTAAGGCCTGAAGGAGGTTCCATGCGGCTGTGTTGGAGCCTGTCCAAAAGCACGTTTGCTGTGGTGTTTCCCAAACAGCCCAGACTCGGAGCTAACGTGCCCGGAGCCGTGCTGTAACCACATGTCCCTGGTGGCGCAGACAGAAGTGGAAGTTTTCCGGCTGGTGTTCACTCTCGCCAAGACAGCAGCCTGGTGCTGCTCTGCAGGACACCCCTGATTCCTGCACGGTGTCCTGCTTTCCGGCATTAGAGGTGGTGGGCTCGGGAGGTGTCTGAGGGCATGTGTGCAGCACACAGCAGAGCACACTGCTGACCAGAGCTGTAGAAAAAGCTGAAATCTGCCTTATGATTCATGTCCTGCATAGGAAGGGCAGCTGTAGCAATGAGAAGGAACCCGGTGTCTCGCAAACATGGGACTGTATTAGCACCCAGACTGAGAAAATGGGGAGTTGTCACAGAACCCTGGAGCAGATGGAGTGGCTGATTCTGTTCGTGTCTTCTCCTTGCATTTTTTAGGGCATAGTGATGTTGTAATGGGACTTGTTTCCGTAAACTGTGATGATCTCTACGAAAGGCTCAAATTCTTACAAAACTGTAAGTAGTAAATAGGGAAAGTACCTTGAAATTAATCGTATTCAAATATACCAGCCCGTAATGGGAAGCATGTTGTGTGCACACAAGTGTGAAATGTTTCTAGAGATGTAGCTCAGGCATTTAAATGTGCAGAAGTGTAAATGACTGGAGAGAAACCTGAGGAAACCTGAATTCTTTTCCCTGCCTCTCTCCGGCCTTATGCAAACATGACAGCTGTCGGTGTGCCTCTGTGGCTTCCCTCTCAAATACAGGTAATGACCCTGGTCTCTAGTTCCTAAGAATGCTGAGAGCAGTGTGAGTCGCTCCCCAGGGGCTGGCGAGTGGGGCGAGTTGTCTGGTGGCAGTGCTTGGATGCAGGAAGCACTCCTCGCCGCAGGACTGCCGTTCCCCTCCGTCCCTGCCTTCCCCCGAGACGTGTGTGCGCCCTGCTCCCGAGGGAGGACCGAGCCGTGGAGCCTCTCTCTGCTGTGCTTCCTGGAGCCACGTGCGGCCGTGGCGGCACGGAGAGCTCTGCCTGTGCGCTGTGCGTGGTGCGCAGCGGCAGGAGACATGGCACGTCCTGAAAGCGTGGGGTGCAGAGCGGCTGCCCTCTGTCTCCCTGCGCAGGACCTGCAGCTGCATGGGGCACGACTGCTTAGGTTAGAGTTGAAACCGTGGCAGAAAGACCCCCATTGTTTCCTATATTCCCTTGACATCATATATGAAGAAGCATACAAACATCTAAATTACACCTTTATTTAACTTCATCTAACTCGTGTCAAGTACATCTGGGGTTTTTTAAACTCATTCACACGTCAGGGCGTATGCCTAATGCAGAATTTTCTTATGTAGGTTGACTTTAACAATTTTACTGCCTCTCAATTGTAATGAATACATTTCTGTACAGTGTTCTGCCTGCCCTCTGTCTACAACAGAAAGAGGAAAGGTATATGATGTCTAAAAAATTTAATCCTTGAATCTTCAGCTTGTTAATTGAGCTCATTAATTGGTATCCCATGTGTGTGAGATGAGGAAGACAGATGTCATCAAATGTCTTTCCATTTGTCTTGTTCTGACTTCAGAAATTTTGGAAATTGGGACTATTATCTAGTTTTACCAAAAAAACCCAACAAACCTTTGTTTAATATGGAATTTTGTTTCAATTTCTGTAGCTCTTGGAGCTGTCCCATCTCCCTTTGACTGTTACCTGTGCAATCGTGGTTTGAAGACACTACAAATCCGGATGAAGCAGCATTTCCACAACGCGTTAGCTGTTGCTCGATTTCTTGAGTCAGATTCCCGGGTGGAGAAAGTAATTTTCCCAGGTAGGTTGGCGAGACTTCAGAGCGGGTGACGTCTTGGAGTGAGGCAGGATTTGGGGACTGTGGTACTACGTGCCGTCTGTGCGCCCTTCACGCCTGGTGACTCTGGCTTAGGTGGCCGCCTTGGCAATGGGCTGTTTCTGCGTAGCTGCGGGTGAGGTGCCTTACCCTTTGAAGCGATGGTAATTAACTCAAGGCAACTTCTACGCATTTCAGGCTTGCCTTCACACCCTCAGCATGAGCTGATCAAGCGGCAGTGTACTGGCTGTCCTGGGATGGTAACCTTCTACATTAAAGGAAACCTCGAACATGCTGCTACCTTTCTCAAGAATTTAAAGGTAAATGACGGTAAATACGCATTACCTAAGAGGGACGGGAGCCTGTCCTTCCGAGGGTGATGATGGAAGGAAGTGTTTTTTTCTTGGGGCGGGGACAGTCTGTCTCTACTTGCAAAGCTCCTAAAGTCTTTTGGGTGTAACCATCTCTAAATAATAGATTGTTTGTAAATGGGAGGCTAATGAGAGGGAAGAAGAGGATGCCTCAGCTCATTTGAAGTATTTGTTTACACAGTAGGGTGTAGTATATCCAGGTTAGCCCAGGCATTGCTTCTAATGAAGGGCCTGCATACTGGCCTTTCGCAAAAATACCTGTAGGATTTGAAAGGAGAGAAGCTGTGGCTGGTGTAATGCTGTTGTAATATTTCAAAGCACTCATCAGGAGAAAAAAACACTTGAGAAATGACATGAATCGTGAAGCAAAGGGGGAGTCCCTCAGTTTGGAGAATAGTTGTTTATTTTACCTGAACCACAGGCTTTTGCTTTTGACTTTGCAATGTATTAATTCTGCCTGTACTCTTTAATGTGTTTGCTAGTCTTGATCTCTGGTTAATTTGCATCCCGCTCTTGTGTTTTTGCTGTTTTGTTCTTGGAAAAACAAATCAGTAATAATTGACAAAGGTAATTTAGATCTTCCTTCTCCTTCCTATCTTTCTTACTTGCCAGCTAATGTCATCAGCTGAAAATGAATTTACTAAAAATATGATTTTCCCACAAAATATCATTTTACATGAGCATTTAATCCTGGCACAGGAGATCTGCCAGCTTTGACAAAAAGTATCAGGCGATACGTTCCAGGAGAAGTAGTCCCTTATGAGTATATTCACTTCAGCCCTTTGACTTGGCTAACCATCAGTTTGTCGCTAGCTTGGCACAAAAGTAAAGCCATTTCCTTAAACCGGGCTGAGAAGAGGATTATTTGGTTGATAGGTTTGGTTGTATTTTTTTCCTTAAAGGAAAAAAAAAGTGAATATGAGCAACCGGGGCTGCAGAGAAGTGTTGAGGGCAGTAAGTGCATTTACAGCAGACAAATCCTGAGTCCATGTCTGAGTGCCGCTGGCTCTCTAGAGAGGCTCTTCGTCATCCAGGAATACGTGTCCATAATTCAAAGATCAGTCCTAAAACCCCCCTTACCTAACAGTAAGCATTTCACAAACACTAGTCCTGTTAGGCACTGGGAAATGTAGGCTGGTTTTCAAAATACTAAACTAACCATCAGACCCAAGGAACGAGTGACAAAATCTGTTCAGCCTTATGGGGAGAATCTTAAAGGTTTGGGTTCTTTCCTCACCGACTCTGCCATTTGCCGGCCTGAAAAGCGTAGGTGTTAAATGTGACCAGTGATGAGCGGTGCTGAAAGAAGAGTATGTAAGGATAGGATATAGTCACTTAAACCCTAACTGAAATTTTTGAGACCCGAGTCTTACTTTGTTCAGGCAGAACTGCTCCCTCCCTCCTCTGAGCAGAATGAAAAGGCTGGTGGTGCCCACGCAGGACCTGCTCCCTCGCGTTGTGCGTTCGCCCTTCTGCTCTTCCTCCGTTGCTGCCCATGCATTGCGTGGTAGGAACTACTCCTGAGTTGTCTTTGCTCAGCAGGGCCATATTTTAGTCTCAGTTTTGCACCAGTGTCTCTTCAGAGCCTTTTTAGGACAAGTCTGGTTTAAATCTTAATAGCTCTTACCTGCTAAATGTACACTTTTTTTCCCCTAATTACAGCTAATACCTTTTATAATATAAAAGTTATCAGAAAAAAAAAGGAAAAAACCCAACCAACCCTAAACATTCCTTTTTCCTTAACTGTCTCTTTCTAAGCCTTCATGTACACTTAATTCGGTACACATAAGAACCTTACACTTCTTATGTTAACTTCAGTTTAATTTTTCCCATAGGTTTTTGCCCTGGCTGAGAGTCTGGGCGGATATGAAAGCCTAGCAGAGCATCCGTAAGTCATTCTTCATCTTAAAAGTCTAAAAGAGCTGCAGAGTAACAAAAAATTTTTATGGGAGTTATAAAATTTTCTAGTTCACAAAGCCAAGATATTTTGCATAGAATTGAGATTCAAGGATGCTATGTCGTATAGCGCAAAACCAGCAGCTACTCCAGAAGCGAGTGTGACTTGTGTGAAGATAAGGATGCAGTGATGAAAGAACTTCCACGCTTCCTCGTTTTAACTGGGAGACTGAGCCGCAGTTTGTTGCTGTGATAACAAATCCGAGAAATCGGTGTGGGTTTGAACAGGTAGCATTGTGCAGATTTGGTCGCACTGTTGAGGAAAGAGGTCTGCCGCTCTGCCTGCTTACACAAGAGGGCATGTTCGGTTTGCTACACGAACTGCTGCTCTCTCCACGTCAGGTAGATTTTGCTGGGATTTTTGTAATACTTAGTCACTAGGTTAATAGGCTAAAAATAGGATTTTTATGGAATTAGATTATTTTACTTAAATCCAATTTGCTTTTCAAAAGAATACAGGGGAAGTTATGACTGAACTTATATGCTAAATCATTTCAGTTACTCATTTTAGAATAACAGCAAATCTTAAGACACTCAAGCAGTTGAAAGGTAATTGCTAACTGGTGGACATCAGTGACTGAGCACGTAGGGGAAATAGCTTCTCATCTATATCCTCCACAGCTGGAGAGAGGAAACTCTTCGGTGTAAGTGGGTCCAGTTTGACAACGATCTGAGAAACCACAAGTTAAAATAAAAAAAAATCAGGAGATTTTATACTGGAGATTGTATAGTGTAGCTGTTTCTCCACATGCTTAAAGCAGGGCTTTTAGATACTCTTTTTAAAAAAAAAAAAAAAAAAATACCTGGAAGGAAGAGGAATAGGATCTTCTCCTTTTTCAGTTCCAGATTGTTAATTATCCACTTCTAATTCCTCATTTGTAGCTTGGAAATACTGTACTGAAACGCTGGAGATACAAGTCACTGACTTGTCTGCCGTTCGCATAATTTACAGTAACTGAGGATACAATCTCTTTCCATCTGTGGGTTAACCAGTGGGTGGTACACGAGAGGTGTAAAAGCTTCACGGGATTTCAGGGGATGCTGGCAGGAAACCAATTTGTTTGGTCTTTACCGAAAAAAGTAAAAACTTCTCAGAAAAAGAGTCTGTTGTTTTCCTGCAGGGCCATCATGACTCACTCTTCAGTGCCTGAAGAAGATCGAGAAGCTCTTGGAATCAGCGATGCATTGATTCGCCTCTCAGTTGGTTTGGAAGATGAAGAAGATTTACTGGAAGACCTAGATCAAGCTCTGAAAGCTGCGGTAAGTGGGCTGTTACCTTAGTGCCATCGCTCTAAAAATAATTTCACCTCTGCTCCTCCGCCTTTCTCACTAAACTGTCTCCTGGCAATCTTTGCCTCACTTTTAAACTGCTCCGAAGCGTGCCTCGCGGAGCGTGTGTACGGTTGTAAAGCTTGCGTTGTCAGGTGTCTCTGTGCAGCACGGTTTGCAGTCCCTGTCAGTCACGGTTTGAAGCACCACGCAGGTACGGCAGACGGGCTGTCCCTGGTGTCTGAGCGACGGGGGAGCTGCTGAAGTCAGGCTGCGGGGAGACTCGTGGGCACCGAAGTGCTTAGTGCGGGCTTCCGATTTTTCATGTCATTGTTTTAGAGAGGTTGAAATATATTAAAGAGCTTCAAGAAAAGAGCTTCTACCAGACAGTAAGTTCAGTATTTGAGTAACACTATTTTGTTTATAAGCACTACTTCTACCCAAAGCTCTGTATTTCAGAGAACAGATTAAAATTGTTCTTTGCAGGTGGTAATTAATGTGATGCCATATAGTGACTTTTCTCAAGGCAGGTCACCTAAAATACATGAGGTGTAGATGTGTTGGTGTACGAGTATACACACATGCGTATGTGCAGGGGAGAGGCTGGATAAATGCGTATTGTCTCTTGGTCCTACACAGATTCCTGCTGTGCTTTGGATGGGCTCATGCTGTGGCTGAAGGAATAATGGGAATTTTTTTGCACATTACTTTATAATCTTTTTTTTTTTTTTTTTTTTTACTGGAAAGGATTAGTCATAACTGAAAAATATGAAGTGTGGGCACTTGACTTGGAACTGGCACATCAGCCTCATCCCCTTTGGCAGCTGCAGACTGGCAGTTTGATGTGCAGTATTTCATTGCAGGATATGCTATGTCATACTGCACTTTGGATTTATCACGCTGTGACTTATCAAGGGCATTGCCAATGTCTTTGGTTTCTGCAATTGCAGATGACTTACTAGGTGAATTTCCTCATGTGAGCCAGATGCCTTAAGCCTACCCTGGCACTCTGCCTCGACCTCTAATTGTGTCTGTTCTCTGGAGCTTCAGTGGCAGACTAAAACCCTTCCAACCTTCATAAGCGTAATTATGTGTTGGGGAGAGGAAGGAGGGTTTCCTCCCAATCCTGGTGGGCAACCAAGAGAGCCCAGAGGTGTTGCCAGCAGAGCAAAGCATCAGCCAGTCCTTCCAAAGGCTGTTGGATCTCAGGATATCCATCGCTCAAGGATGCGCGCTAGATCTTTGGTTCTTGTTGCGGGCTTAGATTTTGTTGTCAGGAACTGCCAACTGATGTCACACAATCCCAGCCGTAAAATTTGTTATTCCATCTTTACAACGTTAGGTTCTGTTCCCAAGTATCGTGTTTGCCTGATACAGAATTTCACTCCTGGAAAGTCAAACCCTCTGATTTACAAAATCTAAATGTGCTCCTGGTCTGTATCCACTTGATCACACATTGCTGCTACGCAGGCAAACGTAGGTATTAGGCATGTGAAAATGTTTCATCAGGACAGCACGTGCTCTGCCGTGCCGTAGGCAAGGGGGTCGAAGAGAAGGAGACAAACCAAGGACTGCAGCAAGGCGCACGCTAAAGGGCTTCAGCAAGCACTGGAATAAAGGTTAATAAATAACCTCACTAAAAAAGCGTGAGTTTCCTTCTTCCCTTCTCCCAACTTGTACTTCTGTGCTGTAGGAGCTCCATAACTCTCATTGTTTTGTCTCTTTGTTTTCTTTGAGTGGGAATTCTGGAGATTGGGTGACTCCCCAGTAGTCCTTGCACCACCGAGGACAGAGTTCACAGTCTCTGGTGGACCTTGAGTCAGCTCCAAATCAATGGCCGAGGCAGAACCGGGTTCAGCACTCCCTTGTTCTCCTCTGCACCTCTGCGTCCCCCAAAAGAATTAAAAAATAAAGGTGTTTGAAAGAAAGTTTTGTCTGTGTGAGAGAGCATGGTGATATTGGTGGATAAAGTATAAATCCGAGTCCTGCAGCAATTGTAGCAGATGTATAGGAGTTTGATGTACTGTACAGACAGGAAATCTTTTGTCCTCCATTTTTCTCTCTCTTTTTTTTTTGTTGTTTTGTTTTTGTTTGGTAACAGGGAACGTCAGCAACAGTAACTGCATGTATTTCTCTATGCCAGCACAGGGCATGAGATAATCTAATGCTAAAACTTATCTTATTTAGGAAAAGAAAAAAAGTGCATGGTTGATACAGGTGCATAGCGTAATTATCTCTCATTTTTCCTTCTCGTTGCAGTTTGCAGACCATAAGGCTTGATGTTTAAAACCGGAACTTGAAGCTGAACATTGAAACGGCTAAAGAAGATGACACAGAAAGCCACATTGCTAATGATTTTCCTTTGATTTGCCTTTGAGAATTAAAATCTGCTCGATCCAACGCTGGATTCCTGGGGAGTTCCCGCATCGTGCCGTTACATTTATTCTGCTGACGCCTGGCTGTGCACAGACCGTGCGCTGTGGCACACAGGCTGTGCTGCCCTGTGGGTCCGTTTCTGTAGCATTGTAATCCCTTGGCTTTGGAATTTACGGAGGCAGTAAGTTGTGTTTGAGAGCAGCCATGGTGCACGCTCAGGAACGTTATCCCGGGTCTCTCTGTGGACATCAGTTTTCTCCTTTGTCATGCTGGTGCTGCCAGGGTGTTAGGTCAAAGGGCTGGTTTCTGTTACGGCTCCTCAGGATGCACGGTTAATTTTTTCTCATCTTTTCTAATCCAACAGTCCAAGCTGTTGATTTACCTTAGATTTTGGGGTTTTTTTAATAATTAGGATGGAAATGTGGTTTTCTGTTGATATTTTATGGAGTATTGAAAATGAAGGGAAATCCAATACCTGGTAAACAACGGTAACTTTCTAAAGAGGATTCTCTCACTTTTTAAAAAAAAAACATGTAATGTTAATTGTAACGATTTGATTTATATTTGGAATTGGAATAATTTTAATTAAACTGCGCTTTGAATTTCCCTGCTGTGTTACTTGTTCTGACATTTGCATATACTACTTGCCTTCGAAATCGGACCATGAAATGACGCTGGATTTGTTTACATTTTCTCGTGGGAAAACTTTGTTGATGTTTTCACTTTTCTCAAGAAGAAAAGAGATAAATTCCAACGTGTAACAACTTACCACGCAGTGTCCGGCAAGGGCTCGTCGGGCGCCTCTGGGTGCTGCTCGGGGACGTGGTGTGCGGCTGCCTGGGGCACCCTGAGTGTCATCTCCTCCCGGCCCACCTCGCCCTCCTGCCCGCTGCCCCGCGGCGCATCTGACGGTGCTGAGGAGCCACCGAAGAGGTGCAGGTACTACAGGTATTTGTTACGAGACCGACTACACGGATCTTTCTTGTAAAAACATTTAGCTTTCCCACGCAAAATGAAAATTAGACTTTCTAGGGGTGTCTTCTTGTTTTGTTTCTTTCTCAGATTGAGAGCTGACATGAAATGTGAGTTTGGTGACTGTCACTCACCAGCTGATTGAAAGCTGCTTTCGATTGTGGTATGAACACCCTAACACATGCAAGGGAGATGAGGGCTGTAGCGGAGACGAGGGGGCTGTAGCGGAGCCGGGAGGGCTGTAGCCGGCTGCCAGTTGCTGTGAGCCCCGGTGGTACCCCGAGCAGGGGTAACTCTCACCTGCTGAGCAGAATCGATCCCTTGGGGTTCTGCACGGCTGGGGCAGAGGCTGAGCACGGCATGGAAGTGAACGTGTCCGATGTGGCCCCCAGAGTGGTTATTTGGAGTCGTTCTTGGGTAGCCTGTCTGTAGGATCAGTGAACGATGGCGCGTGGCTTTTTATTCCCTTCTGCAGGATAAATATCGTTACTGTACTGTCCGGATCTGGTTTGACTCTAGACGGAAGCAGCACATTGCGGATGTAGGCTGGTAGGTGGTGTGAACGTAGGGAGCTCCTGTTATTTTTCAAAAAGCCCACAACTGGTGAGGAAGGCATGAGGCATTGTGGTCGTATTGTGAGGTAGTAACTCTCCCTGCCCCAGTGAAAACCATCTTCTCTTCCACGTTAATCTCTCTCTTAAATTTTCGTGTTTGTGGTTACAACATTTTTGACTAAATATCTGATTTAATTTCTATGTTCCCCGCCCCGATAGTTTTTGTAGTGCCTTCACTAACTCGGATGTAATGAGTGAGGACGGGCAGTTTCAGAAAGGATAAACTGAAGACGTGCCTGCGTCTGGGAGGAGTTAATGGGGAGGCGTGAGTGTCCCAGGGACGGCAGGCACCCTTAGGTGGCAGTGATGGGCTGGCAACCCCAAACTCCCCTGTGCGGAGAGAAGCCGCGCAAGGCGAGCGGCCTGCCGTTGTCCCCTTCCCAGGAGGTCAGGAACCAGAAGTCATTTTTTCCATCATTCTTTATTCATCTGAATATCCGTGATCAACGTCTCCAAATTAGATCACGAATGTCAAAATAAGATTTCACTGAAACACCGAATAGCGGAGCTGCCACGCTGGCGTAACGCGGCGCCTGGCTCGTGGCTGGGGAGCGGGGAGAGCTGAGCGCCGGCGGGCCGAGCCGCAGGTCGGGGCCGTGGAGGGGACAAGAAATCAGCAGGAACCGGTCCTGGGGCAGGGAGCGGTGGTGGCGATGGGCTGGGTCCTGCCGTCCCCGTACGACCTGCGCTCTCCATGTGGCTCGTTCTGGTGGACCAGGGGCTGAACTGACCCCTTCCAGCCCTGCCCCAGCTCAGGAAGCATTTATCTTCTTGCAATCAAGCCAACAAATTTTAAGCGTTGCTACGTAAAACAGCTTTACAATCAGGATACTCTCCCTTCCGCTGAGGTTCTCCCAGGCGCTCTGTTAGCACAGCTGCTGTCTTCGCACGCACCGCTCATGGTGGTGGTCCCCTGAGGAGCTACGGTGCGAGGCTCGGGGCGATCTGCTTTTGTGCTGGCCCGGTGGGCGCTGCCGGAGCCAGGCGGACACTCCGCAGCTTGCGGCAGGTTCAGGAAGGTCTCTGGGTGTTGTGCGCAACGTTTGGGTTTTGGTTTAGTTTCTCTTGTTCCTTCAAAATGTTGGTTACTGGTCACACCAGGTCGGCAGGGAGTAAAAGGCAATCCATAGGAAATCTCTCCGATACGTATGTTTTTCTATCAACTCTGCAGCCACTACGTCGTGTAACGAGCTCCGGGTCCTGGTGTGGGAACGGTTGGTCTTCGGCTGCTTGCGAAGGGGCACGAGCGTCTGGTTTCTATCAAAAGACTATCTACCGTGAAATGAATAGCTTGGGTGTTTCCTAACTCTCCAGCTGCTGCCTCCTGCGGACGTGAGTTTCCTTTATACCGTTCATTCGGGGGTAGGACAGAGGGAACTGCCAGCGGCTGCATTCTCAAGGAATTGTTCTTAACACACGCCGCGTGTTGGCTACAAGGCTGTGCTCCCCGCGCCCAGGGCTGCCCTCACGTTGGACCTGCCAGACGCTGGGGAGGGCTTGGAGTCAGTGGCAGGAGAAAGCAACGAGCTGAGTATACGTCTGCGGAGACGAGAATCCTTTGAGATCGTCTCTAACTATCCCTTCTTCGTCTGACTTTCCTGGAGTCATCCCATCTGCCCCCGCTCACGGGCTGACTCCAGATCCATCACGCGTTTCACATATCGCATTCTTTATGAAGTTAAAAGGGTGCGTTTCATCCTTTGATTAGATTTTGCAGATGTGGATTCAGATTGCATTACACTTCAAGGGGAATTTCTTTCTTATGTTGAGGCCCAGATCACACTTGTATTGAATAAAGATTACATTTGTTCCCTGGAAAATAATTGCGTAGCGCTAAGCCTAGAAATAAGACCAATTAAACCGTGTCTGTTCGGAGAAACTGCAGCCTGCGAGGTGGCTTAATGGCGTTAGGGGGAAAGTGGAAGTGCTGCGGGGTGGCAGCTCCGGCACCAAATCCCTCCCTGGGGTCGCAGGTCTGGTCCTTGCCCTGGGAATTTGATGCGCTGCGAATCTGCGCGGTGGGGGATGCCAAAGGCAAAAGGGTCCTTGTCCTTACACCGGTGGGAATCCGCTGAGGAGAGGGGCTGTCTCAGGGATGAGAGAGAGCAGAGTCGGCTCTGCGGGAGCCTGCCCTTCCTCTGCCGTAGGGCAGAAAGCGGGAGGCAAATGCAAAAGCCCCGCTGCAGCACGGCGTCACCCGCTGCAGAGAGAACTGGGCACACGCTCCTGCTCTGCCCCGGCGCGGGCGGTACGTCTTTCAGAACCGCTTCTCCATCTGGGCTGCCCCACTCCCGCACGAGCCCTCAGGAGCAGAAGCAGCGGCTCGCTGCTCCTCGGCAAGCCCCCACCGTGCCGGCTGCGAGGAGGTGGTTTCTGCTGGAAAAAGCTGGATCCCGAATCCCAGAGACGGCTTTGGTTTTGCCGCAGGTGCTGCCCCTGCCTTGCCGGCTGCGGGGCTGTGCCCCCCTTCACCCTCTGCCTGGGCGCTGCCGTGGGGCTCGGCTGGGCTGCTCTCTCCTGGGCCCAGCTGTAAGAGCCGGTGGGCCGCGCTGAAATAAAATGCCACCTGCGCACCTTGTGCTGAAAGCCTGTCGCTGCGCACTGCGTACCGGAGTCGTCCCCGCCGGCTGTTCGCCGGCATTTTACCGTCACCAAGGCGCGGTGCTGCTCTGCCCGTACCGATCCACTGCCTTGCACCCGAGGTCGATGTGGCTGCGAAGCCCCCTCCGCAGCGCCGACGGGTACTTGGGGAAGGGAGCGTGTGGGTGTCTCCGTCCCGGGTCACCGGTGGAGGATGCCGCAGCAGCCAGGGCACTGCGGGGGAGCGCTGGGGGACCGGGCGAGCGGTGGCATCCTCCGCGGGAGGTCTGGGGAGCTCTATCCCATCCCGCAGCGCTGCGCAGAGGAGATGCCGTGCCTGACTCCTGGCCCCAGCGTTATAAACGGCAGCAAGTGCAGGACTCAGCACCCTCTGCGCTCTCGCCCAGCCTCACGTGCCGCTAACTGGAGCTTTTTTGGGCATTTATTGGCTGCAGTCGCAGTTGCAACCGTTTGATGAAGGGCTTTTGTTTTCCAGCCGTAGCACAGCCAAGAGCTGTACCACATTAGTCAGAATACTTCTTAGAAACTTCCAGCTTTTACTTACAGGAAAGTTGCTGTAATTGAAATCCCCTATTTGTCATAATTATATAAACTTGTATATGCAGAAAATGTCAAGCAATACTGTGCATACTTTCCATTTCAGTGGAGACACTCGCCCGTTTTGCAGATTTGCAGGCTGGCCCTTGCTGTCACCTCTGACCATGAGCACAGAAATATGAAGACGCTTCATCTTATCCTGCTGCTGTAGGTCCGTGTCGGAGCACGAGCTGGGAAATGGCAGCTCGGTATCCTGCGCGCTCGTGGATTTAGTGGACTCGAAGGCATTAACCCCGGCAAAGCAGATGCGCTTTTCTGTTGGTACGGCCTCCTCACCATTTCAGGCGTGTCTTTGTGAAACACTAAAATGAGTTTGAGCCTGATAAGTGCTTCATAAATTTTTTTATCTGCTATTGTGTGCAGTAGCCGATTTACAAATGCAATTTTTTGTTCCTCCCTTTTGTTCTCTTCCATTAGGAAAATATTGATTCTCTCATGTCTTGCTAAGACGCCAGGTGTTGTGAAATGGAAACAGAGCCGCGGCTTTTGCCCCGCCAGCCCCGCCACGGCCCATCCCAGCTCCGGGTGCCCGGAGTTTCCCCCCACTCAGCCTGTGCGGAGGCGAGAGCATCTCGGTCGCTCCGGCACTTGCTGGGGTTGGAGCCACATCCCCATCCCACCGGGCCGGCCCCGGGCTGGCGGAGCAGGGAGGGGCGTTGAAAGATTTTCCTTCCAAAGCTTTCAGCTGTCATTTCTAGCTCTATAAGCACCCAGGAAAATTTATTTTTCCTCTGTTGCAGAACACATTTTTCACCTCTTGTATCCTATTCCTGCTTTATTAAACCAGAACGCTGCGTAACTGCCCGCGTTTCCTCCCCGGGTGTTTACCCACACGGGTGTTTACGCAGCGCCCGGCACTGCTGACCCGAGCCTTTTACCAACCAGGGCGTCAGCCTCCCCGTCCCCCCCTCGGCTGCTCTGCACCCCGGGAGGCGGCGGAGCCCCCTGAGCCGGCGGCTGCTCCCCCCGGCTGCGGGAGGAAATACCGCCCCGGCTGTTCACCCCCTGCCCCAGAGCGCGGCTTCCTCCAAGCCGGCGCGTTTAATGGAAACGCTGACTTTCTCGGCGAGAGTTTTCTGGTCCAGGCTGGGGTTGTCAAGGCATCATCGCCAAGGACAGAAGTGGAAAGAAAGGGAAAGAGTTGATGAAGAAAGAGATGTTTTGAGCCTGACACTGTTCTCTGAAAAGAGTCCAACGGCTCAGGGCTTTGTATGTGGGAGCGGACGCCTGCCTCTCCACCGCTGCCGTGACGCCTCCCCGCAGCCCCCGCTCCCCTTGCACCCAGGACCGCGCTGCCCGACTCCTTTTCCCCTGCTCTCGCATCTCCGGCACAGCTTGCAGAAATGGAAACGGGAACATTTATTTTTTTCGGCAAAATGGAGAAGAGACTTAAGCACGGGGACTCCTGGCTCTCCGGGACCCCGCAGCTCCGAGCCCTCTCCCAGCCGTGCATGAGAAACGAATCGCAGCGCGTCCCTCCGCAGCGCGAGTCGCACGTAAGTAAAGGTGGCGCGTCCTTGCAGTGCAGTCCTGCCGTTTACAGAAAGAAAAATAAAATCTGATTAGCAACGCTTGTTAATTGAGAGTATTTGATCTATTAACAAGGAAAATCCATTTGCCGATGGATGCGCAGTACTTGAGAGAGTGAATATGAATTAATGGCTATAAATGCCGATATCTTTTAGAAATCACAAAGGATTCTGCAATCATTTCCTCTCTTTTAATTAGGTTGGTCGATAGAAATTTCGGGTACATTTCTTGCGTGTGGAACGCTGAGCAAGCTGTTCTTAAAAAGCCTAAAAATCATAAGCCTACATCAGTGTCTAGAATTAGTGAAGAAACTGGAGTGCATGGCTGGAATCTCACCTGTATCTCGACTAAATATCAAGGTGATTCGGAACGAACAAATTAAGTCTGAACAGCTTTTTAGTTGGATGAGACAAGTGGGAGAACTTGAAGCTGCACTAATGTGGCGGCGGGCACAAACGTGTCTCGCTTTCCTCCCCTGTCCCCAGGGAATGCCGTGTCAATTTTTTTGAACGGAACTACAAAAGAATCATTTCCCCCCTATTCTTTTGACTAGTGCTACACCGGGCTGCTGTGGGAAGATGCCCCCCGGCTCCTCATCCTCTCGGCACACCGCTGACCCACCTGCCGAACCAACCCTGCGGTAGCGGAGATGCTGCAGGTGAGAGCCCTCGGCGGCGAGCAGGTTTGTCAGGGCACCGGCAAGACGCGTGTCGCAGGTAACGCTCCGGCTTCAACGCAGTGCTGCGTCGGCACACGATTAATTCTTACATTACCAGCCCTCCTTCATAGCGAATTCCATTTTTTTCCTGATTAATCGTCACTGCAATTAGTAAAACCTTGCAACATTTATTTAAATGTATTTCTAAAGTATGTAGAAGTATTTGTTGGATCTGGAATCCGTGACTTTCAAAGGAGCACAAGAGAATTAAGATTCCTAATTCCCTGAGAAATCGGACACCTACATTTCCAAGGATAATCTGTAAATCCAAACCTAAACTGCATTTTCCTCTCAGAAAATGTGTTGCACTTCTTAGCGGCAGTAATATTTATTCAAGGTACAACAGTATGCAGTTCAGATCATCTTCCACATTAAAGACCAAATCCCACCTGGTTTCTCAGACAAGTATTTTTCTTAACTTCTTCAAGTAACTCTCCGTGATCGGGTTATTTAGATTTGCAAAATCCTCACTCTGGAGACCACTATATATAGCTGAGACGATCACGCTGGCAGTAACAATTTTGTTGTGAATTTGTCCTTTGGCAGATGAGCTGGAAAGGATCCTCCGGGGTCCCGTATAAGGAGTGGGAATATCCACTCCGCTGCTCCCCGCCGTGATTTACAGCCCAGCTGCCCGTCTCGAATGAGGAGTTTAAGTCAGTCCCACCATCCGATCGCATGCAAAGTCTTCCATCACGTATTTATTGGGTTTGAGTGTGTAAGCTGTTTGCACGTCTCTCCCTCTGCCACACCGGCACCTCTTCATGCCCCAGCCCTGCTGCGCTACCCACCGGGGTAAGGCAGAGGGGTCCGCGCCAGGGCAGGGGACGGGACCTGGGCTTGGTCCTGCCAGCAGCGGGAAGAGCAGCCCAGGTCCGATGCTTAAAATATTCTGATTAACAGGATATTGAAGCACTAATAAGGGATTTTTAAGGTCTGACAGCTGCGTTTCAAAAGCCACCTGACACACCGTGGAAGAAGGTAGCCAAGCCCTTTAGTGGGTTGCCCTTTCCCTTCTTTAGGCAATTCATTGATTTGGACAAAAAAAAAAAAAAAATCAATTTTACAGGCAATTCTACCGACTGCGTTTGCTTTCCCAAGCACGCAGGGTACTCCTTTACCTGTCAGAAATCACAGCGCCTGACTGCAATGTGGGAACGGGAGTTTTGGCAGAGCCTTGAAGCGGTCTGCGGGTCTGCGCCTGCCGCTGGAGCGGGGCCACCGCACCGGCTCCTGTTCAGACAGACGCTGCACCCCACTGGACTTCATCCAGATCAGCGGGAGAGGGCGACGGGCAGAGCCCATCCGTGCTGGCGGCGCTGGTGCCATCGCGGAGTGGCTGCAGATGGAGTGGTCCCCTTCCCGCTGCGCTGCAGAGTTTGGGTGGGAAAGGTTAATAATTAGGGGTTTTTTTTAAAAAAAATATTTCTGTGTCTGCCTGTATTTCCATGCTGTGTTCTCACCACGGTACAATTATTGACATCGTAATTACTGACTTTGAAAGGCTTCATGTGTTTCACAAGAGCACTATGAGAGCTGTGAAGAATGGAGCGAAATTCCATTGGAGTTGGGAATATTTCCCAAGAGACCGTGTCACAAAGGCTCTAAGAATGAAGAAAATCTTTATATTTAGATTATGTTAATCATTTATCTCTTCTCCTCTTCTCGGCTTTCTTGAGGACAGATGAACGTAAAAGGAATTCTTTCACTTGGACACATAGAGAAGAGCAGAAACAGATCGGTTCCAGCCACAAGTAATATTTTCTGTTCCCAGGCTTCATTTCAGGATCGGTACGCCTGCTTTGGTGAGTGAGTTCATGCGAGCAGCAAGTTCACAGCTAGTTTCAGCAACATGTTGAGATGAGGAAGTGCGAAGTTTAGGTTTAAAATTTAGAAAAACTACCATTTGAGATATCCGAACAAATATTCGTCTGAAATGAGAAGTATTTCAGAAAGTCAAATTAAGATGCTTCTGCTTTAGGCAAGATAGAAAAGAGAGTGAACGTGAAAAGAAGCAAAGAGAGGGAGTAACATAAGTAAAAGCAAAAGCAATCAGCTGTCCCAAATCCTAAAAAATTCCCCAGATTCCAAATATTTGGATCATTGAACTTTATTTTATCTTGTTGCTTTTTAGATGGGACATGGTCTGCTTGGACTCATTTTGTGTTTCCTGTAGGGGCATGTTCCGACCAGCAGCCTGAGGTCTTTGGGAGATTTGGCTTGGCAATAATATCCTCTTACGTTCACCACTTCCACAAAACAACAACGGCACAGCGAGTTCTCACTGAGCCGGCTCCAGGAGCCCATCCTTCTCTCCAGTTCTCTTTGCAGACCCTCCAGTACGGCCACGTCGCTGATGCCTCACACGTTGCAACCTCACAGGAAAAATCATAGAATCATAGAATCATAGAATGGTTTGGGTTGGAAGGGACCTCAAAGATCATCTAGTTCCAACCCCCCTGATACGGGCAAGGACACCCTCCACTAGCCCACATTGCCCAAAGCCCCATCCAACCTGGCCTTGAACACTTCCAGGGATGGGGCATCCACAACCTCTCTGGGCAACCTGTGCCTGTACCTCACCCCTCGAACAGTAAAGAATTTCTTTCTAACATCTAGTCTACATCGACCCTCCAAGCCAATGAGCTTCGTGACCAGCTCAGTTAAATCCCTTCCATTCTTTCATCTCTAAAACGTGCGTTGCATTGGTAGTCACATTCTCTTCTGATTTGTTGAGCTCTCTTTACAGCAAACGTGAAGGCACCTGTGTCTTTCTCTCAGCATCAGGAGGTGCCTCTGCTCGTTCAGTGCTTTCCTTTGGCGTAGCTCTTCTTGTCCTTCATCTCGCACGTTTGCTTCCAGGAAAAAGGGGGAGAAACCGATTCACCAATTTCCCCATGAGGAAGGCTGCCTCCCTAAAAGAACTTCATCTTTTTAAAGGAAAGTTTAATCAGCAAACGGAAGTCCACTGAAAAGCGCCGCCCTCCTTTTCTCCTTTCCTCCTTGCCTTCCTCCCAGAAATGTCCGAACTTGGAGAACTGTGCTGGTGCCCTCCTTCATGCGTGGGTTTTCATTGGTGCTGTTGCCTTTTCCAAAGGCTTATTTTGAAACAGCTTCTGTTCCTAACATCAAATCTTATGCGAGGACTTCAACACCAAAAATAGTTCACTGAAGCTTTAGCCGAAGTGGTGTCTTTGCGAATGGCTGCAGCTCTGAATTAGCAGCATTGGTGCCTACGTCCAGCATGGATTTCTCTGAGCAGCTTCTCCTGAAGGTCCTCCCAGGAGCTCCGGGCATGTCTCCGGCAGGAGTCCTTGCTTTTCCTAGCAAACTTGTGCCACCAGAGCTCTGCCCTGGCACCTCCAGTCCTTGAAGACGCAAACCAGAAGATGGAGGACCATGAAGAATTTGGTGGGACTCAGTTCCACCTCAGAATTGCTTGGGAGAAAAGAGAAATCTGGACACCCCTCGCTGGGAAAGGCGCTTTCAGCCCCAGGCTCTGGACTGGGCTGGACTGGAGCTCCAGGCTGGAGGCAGGTCACCGGGGAGGAGGAAGGCTTCTGCGCCTCGGTGCGTGTTGGCGGGGTCTGGGGGTTTGGGAGGACCACGAGCAGGAGGGAACTGAGCCCGGTCCATGTCGGGCACTGCCATCCTGCGGTGACAGCACGTCCCCATCGCAGCTCGGTCCTGCCTCTGCTCTCTGCAGGCAGCTTGCCCACGGTGCCCATAATTTTCAGAGATACGTTGCAGGTGGCAAAATTCACTGTTAATCCCTAATGCTGAAATACGTTATTTTTTCCTATTGTATAGGAAAACCACACTGAAGTCTATCTTTGGCTTGCTTTTTTTTCCTAGGAAACAAATTTCTTGCTGACTTGGCCACTGGGCTCAGTATAATTAATGAAAACTCCCCCTGAGACCCAAAGAAACAAACGCCTCCATTTACAGCAAAGGTTAAATTCAATTTACTCTGCATTAAATCCATTCTTCAAAGAAAAATCCAAACAAAACCATTGCAGGATTTTTTTTTGCACCGCCGGCCGGTGCCGTGCATTTCATATGTCCCCCATCCAGAGAGTCAGAACGGCTCTCCACGTCCGCAGACATCTGCTCCCGGCCCATCTCAGGACGGCGTTTGTCCGGCCGTACGTCTGTCCCCCGTAGCGGGGAGCGTCGCGCGGCTGTGGGGAGCAGCGGCGGCTGCTCCGTCACTCTCCGCAGGGCATCACTCACACCAGCCAGCCGTGTGTGGATGCCCTGAGCTGGGGACCTAATAACGAGCTATGAGAGGACACGCGAGGGAGGACGAGAGCTGGTTTCATCGATTGTCTGCGTTACTTTAAGTGGACAGGTACTGTCTCATTACCTGTTGCGAAATGAGTTTGATTGATCCTGTTAATAAAGGAGATGGGGCTTTCTGTTAGGAGGCTGTGAAGCGGCTAACGAGGCAGCAGCTCTCCTCTGCCCTCGGATATTCAGGTACGTCGCTTTTTACCACCTACTTGAGCACCGATCCTTTTTGTCATCAAATTTCCCCCTTCACAAAAGACACGAACGTCATCTCATCAAAACTCGTCTCCTGCAAGCTCCCCGCACATCGTGTGCTCTCATTTACTTCTCTGCGAGCGCAGCCGCCGCGGCAGAGCATCCTTTCTGCCTTTGAGGCTTGAACCAGAGCCCCTTAATTTGACGACCGCTGCAGGAGCTGACGAAGCCGGAGCCAGCTTTAGTCCTCCCAGGGTTCCTGCGAGCAGCGGAGCCCAGGGTGGAAGCGAGGGTCCTTTTGCGGGCGTATTTCAGAGCTGCTAAAAGTCAGGGTGGGTGACCAGCCAGAGGGTGCGGGGGTTTCGTGCCTCCCACGACCCGTCAGCCGTTCTTTTGCTGAAAGGTGAGGGTCCCCTCTGCGCAGGCCGCACAGGTCCCCTTTGCCTGCCCGCCTGTTTTCCTGACGGCATTTCCATCCTGCACGAGGTTTGGCAGCAACAGCAACTCCTGCTGAAGGGACCCCGACCCCCGGGCCATGTTCCTGCTCCCAGCGGTGGCCAGGCCGGCAGCGGGGTGGCCCCAGGGAGGGGTGGGGGGGGTGACGCAGGGTGCGAGGTGCTCTGTTTGCGGGGACACCCCAGCACCGTGCCCTCCTTGCTGCAGGGGCGACCCCGACCCGAGCAGCGGCACCCCTCCTTGCTCGTATGTTGCTCGGAGGGGCGGCTCTGACTGCCGCTGCACGGGTTGCGCTGCCTAAGGACGGCTCGGGATGGCAGCAGCAGGAGAATCCGAAACAACGCGGTATGAAACGCTAACGAGGATGAGCGTGACTGTGCCGTGAGGCTCCTTGGCCCATCGCTTCTGGCGAGCGAATAGCTAAGGCTCTGTAGGACGGGCGGCGTCGCTCCGTCGGAGGTGACGTTCCTACACGTCAACCTGCAGCCGCCGCAGCTGCCGAACACCAGCGTGGCGAACGCCCCGTTAACGCCGCGGGCTGAGCGCGTTTTACGGCGAAATACGGGAGAGCTGATGGCCGATGGCCAGCGCCCCATCAAAGCCACCTTTGGGATCCCGGTTGTAAAAAGTCCCTCCAGGTTTGGGAAGGTATGTGCAAGTCCAGGCTCAGACTCGTACTGCCGATAGCACGGTAAAAGAGAATAAGGAATCCTTATCTTTTATCTGAAACCTCGCACTTGTATTTGTTTAGCCACATTATGCTGAAATGAGAGAGCTGTGAGTGAGCAGGAGGCTCACATGAAGTCTATTTATTTTAATCTCTCACTGTCATTTTAAAACTTAGAGATATTATTTCCAGCCCTTCCATTTCCTTTGTTCTAAATCCCAGTTTATGTTTTCTTTAAAAGGTTATGCTAACACGAATCAAAAGCCCCACAAGTCAGTTTGCAAATTTTGCTGCCAGCCCTTAATGACCTGCTAAAAATAACATGAATGATTCATCTCCTAATCTATGGAAACGGTAGTTATTTGTTCTTGGCAGCTCTCTTGGGTTTGGTCTGGGCTGCAGGAGATGACAAGTATTAGCGAATCAAGGAATATTGAAGTGATTTTTCTTTGTTTTTCAGGGGGATTTTCTACAAACCAAGGTGGGTTTCCATGGCCGTGGGGGATGTCCCTGGGGGAAGGTCTCAGGGCTTCTCAAACCTGCAGTCCCAAATTTGGACACGGACATCTAATACTAATAATGACATTTTTAGACAGAAGTGTTTAAACGGAAATAATTTTAAACAGAAATATCCTAAACAGTGTGTTTAAGAAGTCCTACGATGCTCAATATTTTCTAATCTTTAATAGGTGCTGCTTAAATGTCCTAATGAGAAAGCAAGGGCTGTTTTAACAACTTCTTTTGAATTGAAATCAACTCATCAGATTTATTCAGATTTTAATTCCAAGCCTCCTGCAGACCTGCAGCACACTTTATCGCCACGGTTTCCCAACGCCAGCCCTTTTCTGAGCCCTGCCACCCCGTGATGTGCGAGCCGGCTCACGAGCTGGTCCTGCCTAAGGCTCACGAGCTGGTCCTGCCTAAGGCTCACGAGCCGGTCCTGCCTAAGGCTCACGAGCCGATCCTGCCTAACGCTCACGAGCCGGTCCTGCCTAAGGCTCACGAGCTGGTCCTGCCTAAGGCTCACGAGCCGGTCCTTCCTAAGGCTCACGAGCCGGTCCTGCCTAACGCTCACGAGCCGGTCCTGCCTAAGGCTCACGAGCCGGTCCTGCCTAAGGCTCACGAGCTGGTCCTGCCTAAGGCTCACGAGCCGGTCCTTCCTAAGGCTCACGAGCCGGTCCTGCCTAAGGCTCACGAGCTGGTCCTGCCTAAGGCGCCAGCCCCGGTTTCTCCAAGGAAAAGCCCACCCCTCTCTCACGAGTTCATGTCGTGACAACGGCTGACTTGGTTTTAATCGGATTTGGTTGGATTCGGTCAGCGAAGTGGACCACAGGGTTAGCAAAGTGCACTTGGGCTGAGCATAATATTTATTCCTCCGTCCCTAACCCTTGTTACTTGCGCCTGGGGCACATTTACGTTAATTATTTTTATCATCTCCCCCGTGCTGGGATGTGACTGTATCGCACACAAACACTCAGCTGTGCTCACGTGTGAACTAGAGACTTTATTGCTCACTGAACAAGCACGAAGCCATCTCCATTAACCTTAGATTAGAAATATGTGCAAAGCTTTGGCGGCGAGAGCAGAGCAGCGGGCGCCACGTTGGATCGATGCGAAACCGCCCGACCGAAACGGCGCTGAACAGCCCGCAAACTTATGTGGGGCTGAAATTTGTTTGCGAATTATTTTGCAGCTGCTTACTGAAAATAAATAGACTTTCAGAAATCTGCGGTGGTTTGTGAATGTCTCCTTAATGGGAAAAAAAAAAAAAAATCTATTTCCTCAAGTAACCAATTTACTGCCTGTAATCGAATCAGCCCCGTTAATGTCAAACTGCCAAGGCCGTCAGGAGGAGGCTCTGCGCTCGGGTCGGGGGATGCTGCAGCGTGCGGGTCGGGGCGTCCCGCCGAGCTCCGAGCCGGAGCTGACCCCCCGGGGCTGTGCCCCGGCTGGGCCGCCCAGCAGCGAGCGGTGTGGACCAGGACAAACCAGGGAGCAAGAAGTTACGGTCTAAAACTGAGCCCAAATCAAAGGGTTTGGGAAAACGCGGCGAGTTTTTCCAGGCGTAGCTGAAGGAGCTGGGCGGTCTCACCTGCAGAACGTACAGCCGGAACGTGTTCCGATGAATGAAAAAAGGCGTGAAGCACGCAAAATCAAAACGTCTACCTGCAACGCCGTTTGTTTAAAATGTGCTTTTTATTGCCGTGCTGAGGAAGGATAAAGTGGTTGTGTTTAACCGTAGAAGAAAAATATTTACGTAACTCCAGAACTTCCACCGCTTCTCTGTATCTGGCCGTGAAAGCGGGTCAGAAGGGTTCCTGCGCATTTTGACGTCTTCCTTCGGCGCAGCTGGTCGCAGGAGCAGCCGTTTGCAGCACACGCTGCGGGGCAGAGCGCGCGCCGGGACGTGGCTCTGGGGCTGAGCAGGAGCTCCCTGAGCTGACCCCCCCCCCACCGCACGCTCCGAGCATCTCTCCTTCTCGCCGGGCACACGCGCCTGGGGGAAATGGGATTATTTATTTGCTGCTGGGTCCCAAACAAAAAAGGAAAACAAGAATTTGACTTGCCACTATTACTAGAACCAAAATACAATGCAGTTCTGCTCTAAACTCCTTCCTCTGATCTCCCACAGCTGCACGCCCGCTCCCTTCGCGTCACCGGTGAATAATTTTTCCTGCCCAGTTTAGTTAGGGTATCAGCGCTCAGCAGATTTTTATTACTCGTCAGGCCGGTTTGATGTGCGGGCCGTAACTCTATTGCAGTAATCAAGGATGAAACTCCTTTTATAGCACTTAACGCCGAGCTCTTTGTGTTCATCGTGACAGCTGCATGCAGGAATCTGGGGTTTATTTTATTTACTTTTCACCCACTGTTGTGTATTGTAACTCATGCAGCTTGCTAACCCAGCATTTTTGCAATCGGCTAACACTAACAAAAGTGAATCCAAGGACTTTTTGGTTTGTTAATGAGCCACCAGGCTCTGAACCTCCTCGCTGGAGCGGGCGGCTGGAGGTGGGGAGGGACGCCGGGGTTGCACAGCAGCCTCTCCGGCCAGCTTCTCCCGCTGCGTTTGACGGACGCCTGAGGATGCCGTGAGGAGGAGGAGGAGGTACGTTACACAGGTGATTACTTGTGGAGGTTTCCTTCTTCTCTGTGTCTGCAAAGCACCGGTGAAATAAAGCCGTGCACAGAAATGTGCTACCCAGGGACCAGGGGGGCGAGGAACGTTTTTCCGCGCGCCGACCCCTTTGCAGCCCCTCAGAAACGGCATCCATGGCTCAAAGGAACGCTCGCCGCCCCGGGAATGCAGGTGAAGCCGATGCGGTGCCGGGGCCGTTCCCATGGCTCTCCCGTCCCACCGCGGGAGCGGCAGCACCAGCTCCTCCGCTCGCGGTTCCTCCGTGTTTCGGTGCCTCTGACCGCACTCGCCGAGGCCGGTGCTGGGCGCCCACAAAGGTGCCTTGCCTCAGTCGTATTCGGTACGGATTCCTGGACTGGAGGAAAATGCTATTTCTTCTTTCCAGACTCAATGATGGAAAGCAAGAAGCTCATTCTCAGCCACAACTTGCAGAAAATATATTAAATATCGACACTAATCGGATTAGCCTGGCTCAGTACAGTATTGATATTAATTTGATTAGATTGAATTTAAGAGGAAACAATGTTTAACTTAATGCCCATAATAAATGAGGAGGAAGGTAGTGAAGCTTCCCTCCTCCATTAAGGAGGGACAGATCATGGAATAAATAATACTTTAGGCTCTGAAGAGAGGTACCCTTCCAGGTGGTGGGTGCGACCGCCCGTACGGTTCCCTGCCCGTGAGCCGTCGGGTGAGTCTGACAGGGACCTGCCGCGGAGCAGAGGTGAGCCAGCCACCCGGATCGCACGCCTAGCAGCTGTTCGTGGATGGATGAAGTAACAGAAAAAGGAACTTCAGGGGAAAATGGGAGTCAGGCCAGTGGCTCCGTGCACAGCCTACCTGGCTCAAAGCCCCCTTGGCTGCACATCCATCAGCCGGGGGTGCTACTGGCCCCGGCGAGCTCTGCAGCTGGGCTGCGCAGGGGATGAGCTCAGGCTGAAGGCAGTCTTCAGACCTTCTGGCGTCTTGATTTACCCTCCCGTGACAGTTGTTTTTCTCCTTCTTTTGGCTTTACTCCTTCCTCCCGATGAAGGTCTAGCAGACGGGAGCAAACGGGTTAAGGGGAGCGGCGGCGAGCGCCCATCCCGGCAGCAAGCAGAAGCCCGCGGGGACGGCACCGCTGCCAACGGCCCAACCGGCCCCTCATCCACACAGCCCCCTCGGCCCCTGCCGTGCTTTCTGCAGAAGGAAGTATCAGACCTGTTACGCCGTGACAGCAGAAGCACCCCGGTCCTCCCGGGAGCAGGACCCCCTCCTCGCCTGCTCCCGTCCCTCCTGCTGACGGACCCGCTGCCTGGGGCCAGGGAAGGTTCTGGGGGTGCTCAGAGCCCTCCTCTTGGGGCAACCCTCGCGCAGGGGGACGCTCCACCGGTGGGACCCCCTTCTCCAGGGGCTCCATCTCCAGAGGCTCCTTCCCTTCGCCCAGCCAACCCTCCCCGCGTCTGCCCGGGAGGAAAGTGCCGTCCGTTCCAGCCATCTCCACCGTGCCGCGGCAGTGGCACTTGAGATCCCCTCGGTAGTTTTGCTTATGTGGTTATAACTGGATTTTATCAACTCTTTGTCACTTTTCAGAGGGGAAACTTTTTAATTTCAGAGGGCAAAACTATCCTTTGGGGTTTTTTTTTAGGCTGGGCTGAGTTTGAATAGGATATTTAATCCCACAAATAAACGTGTATGACCACAACTAATGGGGACATAATTATGTCCTGTTTAGTATTATCATCTCATAACAGGGAACACAGGATGTTCCTGCTCCCCTGTGCAGATTTTCTACAAGAGTACGATTTAACTCTACTTTTCTGCATCTCTGTTGTATCAGAAAACTACATGGTGACTAATACAGATATTAATTGTCACGGACAGTTGGCATTAGCTGCGCGTGGCCATGCAGAGACAGCAAGACAGAGATCCTGTGATTTGGCAGCAAGCAGGCGCGTTGCAAAGCTGGCAGGCTGGACGCGGGAGGATTACTTGACTTTTTAGCGTGAAAGCTATGTAGGAGTTCAAAGTTGTTAAAAGCAAAGCGATGGTAGACATGAGTGATACTCGTCACCCAGCCAAGCGGTCATCTCTCGACTACCTCTGCCCCCGCAGCTGGGTCTCTTTTAGAGGAAGGGGGGAGAGCAGGGACCCCGGAGGGAGGAGCGCCGCAGCAGAATTCGGATGATATATGGCTTGCTTCAAGATGGGATAATCTGTTTATCATGGCTTTGTTGCTATAGCAGCAAGATTTTATTCCAGAGATGGTGACTGCGGGAAGGAATTTCAGATGTCGGATGATGTGAGAAGGGGGTTGCAGCGGTCTGCAGCCCGCGGGCCCCGGGAGTGGAAACGCGAGAGGTGAGCAGCAGCAGGGAGAAGGTTTCCCTCTCCAGATCCCACCTCCTCCTGCAGCACCAAGGGACGTACCCAAAATGCTGCCGTGATTGCTGGGGTTTCCAGGGCCCGTCCCTTCGGAGCCAGACGGCAGGACCGGGCAGTTCTGCACGAGAACAGCGAGCCAGAGGCGCTGGCAGCGTGTGAGCCCGCAGGGGTGAGTGGAGGCAGCCGACGGAGTCAAGCCCCTCACGGCAGAAATTGTCTTGGGATGGGCTGTGACACGTCGCAGGTGGTTTTTATGGTACTGTTGAAAAGGTGCCTCCTCAGCTGTTCTCCGAGACCCTTGGAAGAGGGGTTAGTTGTGTTTATTTTCAGTTCATTTGCTTTGGGAAAAGAAAAAATGACATTTTCCTTCCTTTTGCCATTTGCATAAAGCCTCACACCCGCAGTTCAAGCGGCTGCTCGGGATTCCCGTGTCTGTGCGGCCACGTGCGCCCACTCCAGCTAACGCGGGGCGCTCGGGTCACCGACCTGGCCGGCTGCTGTAGGTACAAGGATGCTCCTGCATCCCCCTGCTCTCGTGCCTCTGTACAAACAGTAGTAATTTTGCTAATGGTATATGTGGAAAAATAATTTTTAGGTGACTTTGATTTGTCCAGCTTCTGTTTCAGGTCGAATACAACGCGGTTTTTTGTTCGGTTGGTGTGTGAGAAAATTTTTTAGTGCAACTGGCGGTGGGTTTGTTCTTTGCTTGTTCTTTTTCTTTGTTCGATCAGTCTTTTTTGAGTTGACCTCTGTAGATATGAAGGGAAGTGCCAAGATCATCCCTAGACGACATCGGCAATACCGTTCTTGTAGCACTACGCTGTTACCGTTTTCACGGCTTTTATAAACAGACCATAAAGAGTTACTAAGTACCTGCTCATTAAAAGGGTGGGACACTGTCATGGCCCAATAAATCATCTGTATCTATGTAAACATCCTTCTCTTACAGGCAAATAATGAACTAGTTAATTTATTACTAATTATTTGTGGACTTGCTGATTGATCCCTAGTACTGAAGGCTAGCAATAATTTTTAAGAGACCAGGCTCAGAGTCAAATTCTTATTTTGTGGATGTTTTCCCGAGCTTTCCACCGCTGAACACGGCACGGAGCTCGTGACGCCGTAACCTGCTCCATGCGGGTGCACGCTGTGTCAGCGAAGACCCTGCCTGCATGCTCCGGCATCGGAGGCGAGGGGCTGCAACGGGCAAGTGGAGGGGCTTCAGTATTTCCAACCTTCTTGGCAGCCGGAAAGCCCCGCGTGCATCACATCGGGTGTTAAGCTCTCGTGCCGGCGTCTTTGGACACTTGTGTGAGTGTCAGACCCGGTGCCGCCTGTCCTTCGCCCAGAGCTGGTGGGGGTTTTACCGTACCCCCGCTCCCAGGATTCCTTAGTCGAAAAGTTTAACTAAATATGGTGAGATTATGAATAGGGTATTATTGCTCAGCTTCACAGGAGGCTGAGCCGACTTCGTGCAAGCCTCTCAGAATTTGGTAATGATGTGATGGACATAAGGCTGCGTATAAATCACGGGCGTTCGTTAATCTCTCAATTAACAACTTCCTCAATTTTTTTATGAAAAGAGAAAGAAAGAAGTTTACGTGCTGCAGCGGACACGCACTCGGAGGAGCTGCAGCTGGAGATCAGTGGGACGTGACGTCCTGGGAAGGGCTTTTCCCAGGCTGGAATAGCGCACGAAGTGATGAACCCCCCGTCCGCCCGACAGCTCGCAGGATCCGGGGCTCCGGTTGCAGCGGGTGGGCACGGCCGGCGGCGTCCCGAGGCGCGGGACGGGAGGATCCCGCTCGCCGAGCATCGCAGGCTGCGGGGCTGCGGAGAGCCCGGGCGCTGCAGCGGGGTGAAGGCTTTGCCAGACCTTGTTTGGGAACAAAACAGATCTTGGCGTGACGGACCCGCTAAATGAAATCCATAGGAATTTAGCTGTCTGGACAGCCCTCCACGCTTAATCTCCATGCAGCAGCGTGTTTATCCTATACCTTTCCTTGTTGCTATGTTGAAAACTCTTCTCGTTTCTAACACAAACTCCTATTTTCAAATGATCGTTAGAAGTTATGAAAACGGGGGTGGGAGAAGAAGGCTAAAACAGATGGAATAAAGGGAGAGGCATTCTTGACATGCACCAAATAATTGCTGCGCGCATCGGATGGGATGGATGCTAACGTTTGTTGAAGGCCACGTATATATCCCTAGAGACATTTATCTTGTTTTGTAGAGCAATAATATATATTTATTGCCTGCCTGCTTGTCCTTGTGTATTCCAGCTAAGATGACGTAGTTCAATTTGGTATGGCATGTGCACCAAAACTGGTGTAAAGCGCTGAGGAATTCACCGCTCCCAGGGCCGCTGAGGCAAAGCACTTATTTAAAACGTGCCTTCGTAATACGCCTGGTTGGAGTTGAAAAGATTAGAGACGTTTTCAGGTGTCATCCCACTCAGGATCATCCGGATCCGGCTGTAACCGTGTAGTTACTTTATCATGTGGAGCAGCCAAAGCGTTGCCCTCACACGCACCGTGGTCCCCGGTATTTCACCCGTGCGCCCTGGCAACGCACAGCGAAATGCAGCAAAGCACCCCGGCAGCCCCGGGCACACGGAGCTGTGCTGGGAACGGAGCCGGAAAAAGGTGCCGAACAGTTGCGGGGGTGGGGGATGCACTGACGGTTGTTGTGGCTTAGGCTGTATTTTCTGTTGTGTTTTTCCCTGGCTGCGTTACATTCCTTACTGCACCTCCCTTTAACAGAAAATAATCTTCACTCCTATGACTTACTGCTATTTTATGCTCCCCCAAGGGACTATTCATCAAATTATCTGCGCTTAAAGACCTGTTTCATTTCTCTAATTTATATCATTTCCACACTGCTGCAAAAGTCTCCCGGCGGCCCCGGGCACACGCGGAAAGCCCGACCCGCGATGGTGCTGGTGCTGCGGGTCTGCGCTGAGCTGGAGCCCGCAGCCGCAGGGAGCTCAGCACCCAGCAGCTGCCTCTGTGCTTGCGTTTCGGATGCAACCCGGCTGGACTCTGATGCCACGGCCGCTCGCTACCCAGCTTACTCCCACATAAAAGCTTTCACTACTAAAACTTTCACTTTTTGCAGTACAAAAGCTGTGGCTCTGCACGTCTGCAGGGGCGGTGGGATACCCGCTGGGATTTCCTTCGCTGAGCACTTCCCAAGCAGGGATGCCCTGCTGCCGGGGAGCTTTGCTGCGGGGTACGGGCTACGGCTGGCGGCTCGCGCGGCAGAGCGTTTCGGCCGTGGCCACGGTTGCCCGCTGGACTGGCTGGACGGGGGCAGCCGATGGGCTCAGGGGCCCCCCCGCCCTGCGAGGGGACAGGGCTGCAGCAGGCACGGCCGCCGCGTGCCTTCGAGGCAGGTCTCGGGTCCCGGGCAAGAGGTAGCGAAGGAAAACGTGTCCGAGCGAGAAGTGCGGGAGGGCTGGGGGGGCCCCGGGTCCGGCCCTGCCTGGAGTGGGGCTGCCAGGTAGGCTCGAGCATCCCCAGCGATGGGGACATCACAGCCCGCCTGGGGACCTGCTCCAGTGTTTTGATTAAAACGGCTCCATAAAACAATTGCATAAAGGTACTTTTCACTTTAAAACGTTTATTTTATCAATATTGAGCAAATATTGGCACATCTTCAGCTGGATTTGTTTAACAAGTGGAATTAGCCTCGTCTGGCGTGACTCGTCATCCTCCGGAGGACTCGTTAAAGGTAACCCCCTTCTCTATTTAATGAGGAACACAGACCACAAACAAAGCCCCGTCACGGTGATGGGCTTTGGTGGTGCTGGGGTGGAGGAGAGGTGGTCTCCTGAGCCACGGCAAAGGGTCGGCTTGGATCTGCGGGGCAGCCCCAGGGCGCAGCAGCGGTCCGGCTGTGCAGGGACGCCCCAGGCTGCGCTGCGGCTGCTGGCCGGGAGTGCCAGGTACGTCTCATGGTCAGTCAGTTGTTTCACTCCCATCGCTTCCTGCCTTACAAAAAAAGAAAAGCACCAAGACACAGCAATTTGTCTTCTTCTCTGGTTTAGTCTTTAAAACAAAAAATTTAGCGTTGGGCTTCTGGACTTGGTCATTAAAGATGGAATTTAGTAACCTATAATTTTAAACTGTGGCTCATGGGTCAGAAGGCAGATATGTTTTTCCAGGTTTGTGTAAGAGCATGAACTGCTTGGCTGCAGACGGGAGTTGGGTTTGAAGCGGTCCACGGGCGTTACAACTCCTGTCGGTGCTCAGACCGGGGACAAACCCTCTCGTGCTCAGATCGTCCCTCGAGCTCGCAGGGAAAACGAGGCAGATGAAGGAAACGCAGAGCCACGCTGTGTCCGGGGAGTTATTTGTCGGTAAAGACCTGGGGGTTGGGGTCCCTTTCTGCTCTGCGGCTCCCCTGCTTCTCACGGCACGTTGTTCAGGTCCCTCGCTCCGTGGCTTCTGGCGTGGCCGGGGTGCCGTGGCATGGGGCCGCCTTCCTGCTCTCGGTGCGCCTGCTCCGAGCTCGGCACAGGCAGCGCTGCCAAGCTCCTGGGATGAAGCGGAGATAATTTGGCCCCTGCAGGCTGTGGTTTTGGAAAAGCAAGGCACGCTGCCAGGGCAAAACCAGCTCGCATCAGACCCGTGCATGGCAAATGGGTCTTCCTGCTTCTGGGAAGGCGATGTTTGGGGGTGAGTCCCCGGGAGCGGCAACAGCAGGAGCGCAGCACGGGCTCCGGCACCCACGCGGTGCCGCCGGCTTCCCGGGGTGCCCGGCTGCACGTGCACGGAAGCCGGGGCTGCCAGGAGGGCAACGTGCAGGTGAGAGCTGCCTGGCGAGCCTGGCGGTCCCTGCAATGCCCCGGTCCCCACGCCGGCGGGTTCGGGTGACCGCCTGCCCCCACGCCAGGGAGAGCCGTGGCCCTCGCCGAAGGTGGCGGGGCTCCTGCTGCTCCCCAGCACGGCTCCCGCTGCGGATGCGGCCCGGCCTCCGTCCTGCCGCTCCGGCTGCGCTCCAGCTGCGGGGAGCTTGGCCGGCTGGAGCAGGAGCAGGTTCTCCTGCTGCGTGTTAAAATGTACCCAACGGGGCGAGGCGCGGATGTCAGCTACGTAACTTAAATGCTTGTCGTTTGCAACCGTCGTTTGCTTCGTTTCAGGTTTTCTCATTTGTTCTGCGTGATGCAAAAGAACATTTCCCTTACACTGTTATGTGGGTGAAATTGTTTTTCTCCCAAACCTGACAGGGATCTGGTGTGACTGTGGAATAATTTTGCACAGGCTACAGTAACGGCACTCCTCATTTGCAATGAAACGTGCTTGTTGTTGTTAATGGGGAAAAATAAAATTTGGAGTTTTCAAAAGATATCCAGTTTGTCAAATCACAAGCAACTTGCCCACTGCTGGTAGTCTAGGGCTACCCAAGGAAATGAATTCGCTGCTAGAAATATAACTAAATATAAACATAAATATAAACTGGATATAACAAAAATATATGTTAATACAAAGAACATATAGAAACTGATCGTTATTTACAAAGGAGGAGAGAATAACATTGTCCCAAAACACGTTTCCTTCGCCTTCTCCTTTATTTATTGACGAATTGTACATCGGACACACAACTGAATCCAGAAAAACTGTGCGCGGGGGGAAGGAGGAGCGTGAAAGCTGAGAGCAGAGCCGGAGGCACAAACGTTAGCTTTGTGCTGAGACTTTCTGTTCCTGGTACTCTTTGAAGGGATGGCACAAAAATAATTCAGCCTTAACAACCGGGTGAGGAAGGATGTGGCATAAAGCGTGTTGGTCAGATGTACCGCAGTAGCACAGCTGTAACTTTACGCTGCGTTTGGCATAAAATGAGAGAGAAGCTGACTTCCTATGGTTTTAGTTAATACGCTGTTTAAAAAAAAATAAATTAGTACTTTTGTGTTCCTGTGTATACACGTTCCTGACATCCAGAGGGATGCTTCTCCCTTTGCCTGCCTGGCGAGGCGCTGGGTCCCCACTCCTAATCGGAGAATGAGTTTCCCCTGCAGGACCCGGGCTCGGCGCGGGGTGTGCGCTGGGGCTCTGGGTGCATCACTCGCTAACGAGGTTTTGTCTTTAAAGAGCCAAACCCAAAGTCGCCTCCTGAAACACCCCCGGGATTACAGGGAAAGGGGGAAGAATGGAGAGAGGAAAAGCCAAAAGGTGGATTCGGAGCCCGCCTGTTTTCTCCTCTCCATCCTCCTGCGCCTTGACTTGCCCTGCTCCTCACGTGCCAGCCACGAGGTACCCTGAGCTGCTTCGCCTCCGCCCCGTCCGCGGGCAGCACCCACCAGTGCTGGGGCGAGGATTTTGGACATCCTGCTTCGGTGAGACACCGACACCAGTGTGTGCCATGATGCTCGGGCAGCTGGGGAGGGCTCGTGTCCTGTTTTTCTCTGCTCAGCGTTGCCTCTCTTCTCCCTCTTTTACCCACCAAGAACCGGCCGCAGAGGTACAGCGCTGCATACGTGCGTCATAACATGTGCCGCTGCCTTCTGCTCTTCCTTCAGGCTGCTCCATCAGGGAAAGAAGGGAAAGTTACTGGTTCCAAGGACGGGACAAGTTGGGATATTACGGTGGGACAGACTGGAAAGCCTGTCTGTGCCCCGCTGCGCGGCCCCGCAAGCTGAACACCTCCAGCCTTGCCCCGGCAGTGGCTGCGGAGCTGGGTCTGCCAGCCCGATTTCACAGTCCCCCGCTGGGTTTGTGTGCCGCTGCCCTCTCCCTCCTGCCGACAGCAAGCAGCCGTCCCGCGTGGTGTGGTGCTCAGCGGGGGCGCGGGGCCGAACCGCTCTGCTCCCACGGGTCACGGCCCATTGACGGGACGGTCCCATCCCGGCAGCAGCCGTTCCTTACGCCTCTGCTCCCTCTCCCCGAGGCGTTTACGGAGGGCAGGCACACACCTTCTCCCTTCACCCCATCGGGACCCCCCCTCGGGATGTCTGGCACCCCCGGTGCGGTGCTTCAGGCGGGGGGCTGTTGTGGACCCGGGGAAGCGGCAGAGCTGTGCAGGGGCTTAGGAGCGGCCCCGGGGACCCGGAATTCATTCTGCCTCTCGGATCTGAGCCCCTGCGGCTGGTGCCTCTCCCACGCGAGCGCCGCAGGAGCCAGAGGGAAAGCTTCTGGGTGTGCCGAGAGATGCTCCGAGAGAGGGCTGGAGGGACCGAGCCTGCTGGGGATTGCTGAGGGTTAGCCGTGGGTGCATGTAAATGTCGCTGTCAAGTTCTTCTGGAGAAAGAGCTAATACAAAATTTACAGGTTTTGGAAGATTAATTTTCTGAATGTACAACAAAGAGAAGCTGATGTCAATGGAAGCGTCCAGGCCTTTTCTGATATCATAGCTCGGGGCTGCAGCCCGGCTCCAGGCTCCCGCCCATCGCAGGGAATGCTTTCTCCAAGCGCTGTTGAAGCAAACAGGATTAGCACGGACTGCCGGGATTTATTTTATTTTTCAGTGCCCAGGTTTCAGCCTCGGAGTTCGTGCCCTGTTTAATATTTGCAGCTTATGTTGCAGAGGGGTTGTGCCTTTTGGAGACGTTGCAGCATCAGTGAGGCTTTGGTGGCTGGAGCGGAACTGAACAGAGCTGAGACTGTTGCTCAGCACGTGTGAGCGATGTCTCGTAGTCCTGACTTGGCACTAGAGACAGAAAACTGGCTTTGAAACGCCCGGGACAGCTCTGCGCTCTTGCAAATCGTTAACTCCTATCAGCCAGACTTCAAGGTATAGAAGTTGGCAGCACAACCTCTCGCGTTGCAGCGGACAGGGGGATGAGGAAGGCTTCTCAGCAGATAAAGACGTTATCTATGTGTGACTTGACTCAAGCGAGCTGAGAAAGGACGGCCAGCGGCATCCCGGCGTGCATTCACGTGGCCAGGACGGAGGGAGGTGATCACCCCCCCGTTCTCGGCACTTGTCTGACTGCACGGGGAACACTGCCTCCAGGTTTGGGCCCCCCAGCACAAGCAAGATGGGACTAACATGGCGTGGGTTCGGTGGAGGGCCCCCGGACGGGCAGGGCTGGAGCTCCGGCCGTGCCAGGAGCGGTGAAGAAGAAGCGGGGTTTGCTCAGCTGGGGGTGGCTTTGGGGACCTGGCAGCAGCCTGACGGGGTCATCAGAGCGGGGATCTTCACAGCGGGGTCGGGGGGCGGCGAGAGGATGGGGGGTGAGTTGAAAGAACCCTTCTGGCCAGTGGACTGTCAGGCAGTGGCACAGGCTGCCCGGAGATGATGTGCAGTCTCTGTCCTTGGAGGTCGTCAAGACCGGGCTGGGTAAGGTCCTGAGCATCTCGGAGTACCCTACTCTGAGGGGGCTGGACACGTCCTGAGGTCCCTTCCCATAAGCCCAGGACTTTAATTTTCCCTGAGTGTATAAAACAATTGTTTCAAATCAATCCTCAGTCCTTGGCTCCCAAGGTCATCTTCTGAAGGTATTTATGGATTCTGTTCTGAGGATACGGACTCAGACTGGAGATGGAACAGCTGATTCATTTTAATAAAAATATTAAAAAAAAAATTCATAACATTTGTCCTCTAATAAAAGTCAAAGTTGTTTTGAAAATTTTCCTCTGTGAAATGCAACACGGAGAGAAGTGACATATATTAACAATTTTTTTTTTTTTTTAATCTGGAAAACTTGTGTACATGGATATTTCTTTTCCAAATTGGGTAGCTGTTTTTTCTTACTGGTCCATCGTAAAGGAAGGAAATCAATCTCTGTGACCGTCCCAGGTTTGCCAGCTGCAGAGCAGGATCCAGATGACCTCATCACTGGCTGGTGATGTTCCCCTTGGCTGGGGACCATCTGCGCGGGGGTGCTGGTGCACGCGAAGAGTTAGTGCTCCCGAACAGGACGTCAAACGTGTTTTGGTAACGCTGACCCACTGCGCTGACAAGTGTGTAGAAGTAAATATCGGCTGGAAAAAGACAAATGCAAAAACCCGTATGTACGAAATGCCCCCAAGCACGTACGAGTTATCTTTCAGATGTCTTCATTTTTTATGATTTGATAAGGACGACCAAATCACAGTAAAGCACCAAAACTTGGCTGACTCCCGTTTGTAGCGACACGGTGCTATTGCAGCCTGCGTGCCTCTGGGTTCAGGCGGCTTTCATTTTCTTAATTATTATTTTATAATTTTTTTATCCCCCCCCCGCCCTGTTTGCAGCCTGTTTGCATCAACACCCCCTTCTGCCCAGGGACGCCCTCGTCGGTGACAGGCGGTGGTTCGGGCGGGCGATGGGAAGCTGGGCTCCGTGGCGCCCGTGCGTCTCTGCGGAGCTGCTCTTCAGTTCGTCCCTTTAAGGTTTAGAGCGAGGCGGTGCGAGCGAGGAGAAGAGTCGTCCCCTCTCCTGAGACTTGTTCCTTCGATGCTTGCTGCAGGCTGGAGGATCTGAATTCTGGAGAGAAACGGTTAAAATATTCCTCTCTGAGGGAGACGGGTCTGGATGTGGTGGGGGACTGGGGTGCCCCGCTTTGTTGGGAGACCCAGCGGATCAATCCAGACTGCTTTCGGAACTCTGGCCCTTGTTTTGATCACCAAAGGGGAGCAGCATTCTCTCTAAACAAGTCGTATTTTTTTTTTTAACCCGTGCTTTTTCCCCTCCCGTGTGTAAAGCGCGGTCGATGGTGCTTAGCTGCCCGTCCGTACCACTCGGCATGCGCAGGGCTCCGCGTTCCCCGTAGCGCCGCTCCGTAAGGACAGCTTGCCCATGGCATGCATTTGCATTAAATGATAACATTAAATTTAAATGTTGTGTCTTCAAACAAACAAACAAAAAAAACCAACCCCAAAGCAGCACACATCCGAGGCTCTGAGGGCAGAAGTGCTCTGGAGCTCTGAACACTTGCGTGGCCCTGGCGAGCCTGGCTCGGTGTTTTCGGCGTTCAGAGGCGGCTCTTGGCAGCGGCTGCAGAAGAGGCCGGGGATGATGAAATACGAGGGTCCTGCTGCGTCCTGTCCACTTGTGCGATCTCACGAGTCGCCTCTCGAAGTTTATGGTTCTTCTCAGCTTGTCTCAATAGGAACAACGTTTTGCTCAGATTTATCATGTGTTTAAACAAGCTGATAGCGCTTTGAAAAATGGCTTTTCACAGCGGGCGTTTGGTGTCGTTCCAGCAAAAACGCAGGGAGGGCTCAAACCCGCGGCTGCGTGTGAGCGGAGCAGGAGGTGACGGCTGGCCCCGCTCCGGCAGCCACCCAGAGGTGCGGCAGATGTTCTCCAGGTTCTGCAAGGACGCTCCGTACAGCAGCTCCATCAGTGAATAACCCGGCGAGACCCATCGTGGTGCAGAAGCTGTGTGGCAGGGGATGTGTGCCACCAACGTCAGTGGCAAGTTTGACCTTTTTTTTTTTTTTTTTTTGCGGATGGCAGATTTCCAGAGCTGCTTCAGCTTCCCCTTCCCGCTGCGCATCGGGGAAAGCCTTCGGCAAGGGTGAGGCCAGGACACCGGCGCTGATGCTCGGTGGCCCTGGGCAGTATCACCCCGCCGGCCAGCGCTCTCTGACCGATCCAGGTCACGAAGCTCAGCGAAACGCATCCGGCGTGTTTCCAGATTTGAGGTGAGGTCCAGGTTCAGCCCAAGCTGTGCCCGGCACGAAGCTGGAAAGAGCAACGAGCGAGCAGAGCTACAATTCGGTCATTACTTTCTGTGCCTGAAGACGCCCACCCCGGTTTCGGGGTCCTGGTCTACCAGCAGCGCAGAGGTGTGCTGACCTTCACACCAACTTCTAGCTCAAACCCTGTCTCTCTTCTCACGTGAGGTTACAGCCACATACAGAGCCGAGCTCCCTTCAGCTTTTCCAAGGCTTTTCGTACTTTGTCCCCCAGAGAAAAGCTATTTATTCTGCATTTGTGAAGAAGCAAACTTTTGTGGGGAGAAAGGACTCATCAAGCCTCTTGTTCGAAGCGGTTTAGTGAAAGAACTTTGCATTACCTTTCTGACACATTCAACTTGAACCTCTTCGGTCTGCTGTGCTGAACCCCGAGTAAACGGCTGTGAACGGAAAATTTGCTCAAAAATCTGTGCTTTACAGAGAAAAATTGGCACGCAGACTCCAGGCAGACTATATTAAATAAACTGAAATGAACTGGGAGGTCTCACATGACATTGCTAGGGCTTCTGGCAAGTAAGTATACTGCTTCCCTTGATGTGAGCCCTGGATCTGAGCTCCTCTCCGTCCTCTTCCCTGTGGAGCAAGGGCATGGTTTCAGAGCCAGAGAAATGCCGAACTGGTTTGCACAAGGATGTTTCAGAAACTGGAGATGTCTTCCCTTCCAAATACCCCCTGGCCGGTATCGGGCTGGTGCTGCTCCAGCACTGCTGCTGCTTCCCGGGCAAGGACGAGACCTGCGTGGGGACGTTTGCTCTCTCGGCTTCCCCTCTCGTGCCATACGGATTTGCTGGAGCCCCGGTTCCTGCCAGCCGCTTCTCCTACTCGATCCAGCTCTCCTATGGCTGTCCCAGCCCCGGGCAGTGCTCAGCTGGGCAGCAGCAGGATGATGTCCAGTGCGGCAGGACAGCCCCTTCTGCAGGCACCACGCTGTGCGCACGGGGCGATGGCCCTGGGAACCCCCCCCGTGAGCACCGCCGCCATCCCCACCCGCACCCTTGGCTTTCCTCCGTGCTGGCCCCCGGCATCCCAACGCACCGAGGAGACCCGCCAGCTTCTGGGGTCTGAGACCCACCACAAAGACCACGTTGGTCCTCCATATCTCACGCGCTCTGTGACGTGCTCAGGCCACAGCAGCGCTGCAGGCTGCCGGGTCTTCCGAATTTCTGGAAGCTGAGACTGTCATATATTGTATATCTTGGCAGGATATTTAGGAGAACATAACCTGGCTTGCTACCAGTGTGAAAAAAAAACTTGGATTTTTTTTTTTTTTAAATTTTAAACAACTTTTTTCACTGCTTTCCATCACCAGTATTATACACAGATCTTGCTGAACTAAATACTCTGTTGTTGATTTAGAATGACAAAAACAATTCACTGGTGCTTAAAAAATAAGTTGAATCTCACCAGAACACAGCTCTGGAATATCTTTAAAACTATTCCCATGTCAACAGACTCTTCACTTCCCCTCCTCCATCCTGCATCTTGTAAAATTAGAAGCAATGACCTTCCAGCCTGGACAGAAAGAGGGATATTGCCTTTCTCTGAAGAAATAAAGTCTAAAGGATATCTCAAGTTACTGAGTTTAAGTGAGACCATTTCTTAGAGGTTTGAGGTTAAAAGGCGTAGGCGGTGCTTCTGTGAGACACTGTTGGAGTCCAATATTGATTCATCTGATGGTTTTTCAGTCTCTAGTTTTGGGGAGGACAGATATCTGCCAACTTGCCATTTTTGTGTGGCTGAGGGATCTTGAAAGATAATCTTACACTTCAAAAATCACCCTTCTCCAACCCACAAGGACCGCGATTGCAGCACGAGCACAGCAATGGAGTCAAATCTGTGAGATGGCTTCAGTGTCATGAGGTGAAGTGGAAAGGAAAGGGGAGTAAATTAATTTGGAAATAGCAGCATAGCTACATCAGTTGGTAGGGATCTATCTATCATCTATCTATCTATCTATCTATCCATCTATCCATCTATCTATCTATCTATCATCTATCTATCTATCTATCTAGCCATCTAGCCATCTATCTATCTATCTATCTATCTAGCCATCTACCCATCTACCCATCTACCCATCTACCCATCTATCTATCTATCTATCTATCTATCTATCTATTATCTATCTATCTAATGAGTTTCCACCCATCCCCTATGTGATCCACATTCAAGTTTTGTTCATCAGATATTCTGCTTTCGCCAGCAGCTGAGGAAAACACAGACCTACAGATCAGTGGCTGGAAGCTGTAGAGCTGACTTGATCTTCACCAGATGCCGTTATTAGTGTCTCAGTGCTGATGAAGCCTGAGCTCATCATCCTGGATGTGTTCAAAGCACTGGGTACGTGTGCTAATCGGCAGGCTGGGTATTCATCTCCCAAATTTGCCTTCTGCCCTCGCCTGCCCCCAGCTCCTGTGTCTCTGGTGAGGCTCTCAGGCACCTGGTCTTGTGCTCCTGGGAGTCCAGAGACGGTCTTTCATCTGTTTTCCTCTTTCTCGTGAGCTCCCTGAGCACAGAGACGTGGCACCCCACCGGCCAGCTCCCTTCAGCCACGTTTCACCTTGCACGCAGGGCGTTGCTTTGAGATCGCCAAAGAAAAGCGTGCGTGCGCCTTTTTTCTTTCCGGCTTAAAAAAGTGTCGTAACGCTCCGTGCCCTCGTTTTTGGGGAACTTCCAGCGCTGTGACCCTGCAGCCCCGGCTCTCCCCAGGCTGCTGGGCTGGGCGAGGTGTCCGGGCGGCTGGAGCATTAGTCAGGTTGTTCATGCCCTAATGAACATTCGTAGTCCCTTTTGTTGTTTCAGGAGCTTTAAACCGGTGGCACGGACTAGTGCAAGCCTTAATCAGAGGGTGCAGCAGCTTCGGTATTTTAACCCAAGCACCATTATTTTGATTTCTGGGTAATTTACTCCTTTTGAAAACTGCTAACTGCTTTCAGCCGCATTGCAGCATCACTCCCCTTTCCTCCTCCCAGCTTCCCTGGCTGTGCTCGGCAGGAGCGGGGCTCGCATCGCCAGCTCGAAGGTACCTCCCGTGAGATGCTGGCTCTGCATCTCCCTGCGGCCGCTGCAGGAGATGCCGGTGCACACCGTGGGGCTTCTGGCTGCCGGAGATACGGGCCACGAAACGGCAGCGCATTTGTAAATGGAGATTGAGTAAAATGGAGAAAGGCGCTTGGAAAAGGTAAATTTTTAACAGAAAGCAAAGGAAGTCATATAGAGATCAGATGGGGGAGAAATCGGATGAGATTAGCCGAATGGAAAATTTTGAGCTGCTCTACCATAATTGGTATTTATGAACTACGGGAGAGAGCACTTGTTTGCTCGTAGATCGGTGATGTTTGGTGTCATAGCAACTGGCCAACTGCTAAATAATCAATACTCGTGCGTGTAAATAAACGCATAGACACGTGGGTAACTAGTTTCTGTTTGAGCTCTCTTTTTAGGTTTAAGTGCTTTCGTGCAAAGAGACAAATAAAACCGCACGAGAACAAACACACAGCATAATTGTGACAGGGGTTATAATTTTGCTAAATCCGTTTATATTTCCATATCTATGGAAGCTGCACGAACTGACGTCAGGTTGAGATATTCGCATGAGCACTCCGGACAGCCGGGGTTTAGGGTCTTTGATATTTTAAATTCTGAATGCAGACACAAAGTGCCCGTAGCTTCAGATGTGACAGCAAATCCTGGTGGTTCGTGGGATAGCTCGTGCTCTCTAACGTTAAAGACGGCTTTTTAAGAGCGAGTGAAGCAGCGATGGGTGCCGGACGGGTGCCGGACGGGTGCCTGCTGCCCCGCGGCAGGGCTCGGGCGCACCGATGGAGATGGTTTGTGTGTCGGTACCAGGGTGTGCCGGGGGGGGGCCGTGGTGTGGGCAAACCTCCTTCCCACGGGGGGAGATCTGGAAAGACAGCGTGAGCACCAGAGGCCTCAGACGTAGTTAACCCCGTCTGTACCACTGGCAGAATTTGGATTCGGCGTTCTCCCCCATGCGCAAGGGTAAGTCGTTAACCTCAGGAGACTCATTTTAAAGTTTTGTGGTTGGGTTCTGCAGCACTAATACGTGGCTAACCAGTCTGAGCTCTTGGAGGAGTAATATATTACTATTTCCTAAAAACTCTTTTTAAAAAAAAAAAAATCATAAAATTGGGGTAAATGCAGTTAATGGCTTTGGATGTTTGAACGAAAGGCGGAAAGCCAGAGCACCTACTGCCACTGCGACACCCCCTCCCCAAGGCACCAAACATCTCCGGATGGCCCAGCTCTCCGGACGGTGGCCACGGCTGACTCCGCTTCCCAGTGGCATGAGCCCTCTCCCCTTTTATTTGCTGATTTCACAGCAATGTTCCCTGAGCGTAATAAACACACGTGCAAACCCAAGCATCGCTCTGTGTCTGCAAAGCCAGAATTTTATAAAACGATAAATTACGGCGCTCTCAGTTCTTTTAATAAAAAGGGGGTTTTTTTTCTTCTCAAGAGAGACTTTTAGAAGTCACATCGGTGCCGCAGCCTTGCTGAAGAGAGATTTGGGTACAGAAACCTTGCGGGAAGAGGCACAGCAATGACGCTGGAGAGTCCTGTGGTTTTCGTGTTCCTTAAAAAGGAAGGGTGATCCCAAGGAAACATTCCTGCGCCCTTTCTGCCACGGGAGTCCTCCATGCAATTCATCATCGCCGTGCTTGTTTCCAGACCCTTTCATGTCTGCCGCTTCAGAGGATCGTGTTAGCAGCAGAGGTCAAGTTGCTCCTCGCGTTTTTGTACAAGCACTGTAAATTTTCCCTATTTTCTACGCATATCTTTAATACACGGAAATAACGAAGCGTCTCATTAGCTGTGTCTTCAGAAGTTCTCACTGGAGCATCCGCGGTGACGTCCGGGCTTCTTCCCACAGGGATCTCGGCCCCAGAAGGTGTTCAGCCGGGATGAGATTTTCGTTGTGCATCACTGCCGCTTGCAGGGAAAGGCATCACCCCCAAAGAGCCCCGTCCTCGGGTCGTCCTTGGGCAACGACCGATCCTGCCCAGCTTCAGTGCCGATCAGCCGTCTGGTCCCCAAACCCCACAGCCCATCTCAGCGGCACGACGCCGTGCTGCTCTCGCCGCCCCCAGCCGTCACGCGGACCCGTAGTTTGGAAAGAGAGGGCAGTTCTGCGGAAATGGGAAGATTGTGGGCTGCAGGCAAGGCTCGACTTGCGGGGGGACTTGGTCTGCCCCAGTCAACGCCTTTCGGGAACGTAAGGGTTCTTCTTAAAAGTCCTCTCTCTATTTTCTGTTACTCGCTTAAGACACAGCACCTGGTTCCAGGTAAGAGGGGAAGCCGTATCGAGCCGTTTTTCATCATCCTGCTCTCCAAACCAGGGTGCTGCTTTCAGCACGTTACACCGTGGCCAGCGCAATTCCCATTTCCAGCGGCTAATCGGCCGGAATGGCTCTCCTAGTTACATCCTCATCGTTCAATTTGAAAAAAAATAATGGTGCAAACCTCAAGCCCGGAGTGGTGGTAACGACCGAGGAGCCGCTGCCAGTGCCGTGCTGGTGCCCGAGCTGCTCGTTAAGGGACGCTGGCTGGTGGCCATGGCGTTGGAAGTGCTGCTGCTGTTTGCGAGCGCTTTACACCACTCGCATCGCTCGCACGGGATGAAAACGAGCTGCATTATGAGACGAGGTATCTGGATCCGGTGACTGCTCTGACTGACGCTGCCTGAGGACTGCGGCGTCGCATGGCGATGGCGAGGAAGAAGATGGGGTGGTGTTAGCAGACGCATTTTAGAGCAGAAAGGCTGCCAGATGACCTAATTACAGCCAGGCTTGTTTTCGGTAACCCAGGACCACGCTGTGCCAAAGCCGTTGCTGTTTCTGCACCGCTCGGTTTCTTAGCAAAAGCCGTGGCAAGTGAGCGAAGGAAGAAACAAGCCTTGCCTCGATGTTTTGAGATGAACTTTTGCCTTCCAGGAGGAATTCAACTGCCGTGCCTGCCTGAAGGTGCGACACGTCCTGCCAAACCACAGCATACGCTCCAAGGTGGCGTGCGTGAGGAGAGTACGTGAGAAATCATTGTCTTTTTTGGAAGAAACAATAAGAAAGAAAGAATCTGCTATTTGACTCGTCATCCTATCTGATATTTAGGCTTTGCCCCTAACCACGTATGTGTACATTTGCATATAAATGTTGGCATGGCAGGGCAGCCCCGCTGGCTCTCGGGGCAGGTCTGGTCCCCCCCCACGTTTGGCACGGGCACGCAGCCCCAGCCAGCCCCAGCTCAGTAACGAGTTTCCCCATGGCAGGAGCTGAATTTTTTTTTTTTTTTTTTTTTCCTTTTTCCTTCTCCCATGCATCTTCACAAATAAATGCGGTGTACGGACAGGAGCGGCTGCGGTTGAGGGTTGCTTCGCTGGAGCAGAGCCAGGGTGGTTGGGTGTTACTCGCTCGCCTATGGTTTGCGTAGACAAACACGTTTCTTTGCGGGGAGTTAAGCACTGGTGGCTTCTGCTGCCCCAAGGGGCTGTGGGCAGGGTCCCGGCACGGGGGTCCCCACGGTCCTGCTCCGTGGCTCTTATTAGTGCACCGTTTCATTAAACCCATCAAAGCTTCTCTGGTACACGACAGGCCAGTCCTCTCTGCACCGCACAGGAAATGAATAGATGTGTTTTGTAAAATACACTTCGCACCAGTTAATATTTAATGCTATGTTTGAAATTGAAATTAAAAAAAAAAAAATTAATTTCTTATCTTTCTTTGCTGCTTACAACACTGGTTTAATTTCAGTCTGCAAACACTTAGAATAAAAGAAACAACTTTCAGGTTTCTTTCTTTGGAATTAGTAATAGCTTTATTGGGTATTTGGGTAAATGTACTATTTATGTTCCCTGGCCTAATGGAATAATTCAGCTTAGCAGTGTCCGAGTTGCCCCCCCCCAAAATGCACCAGGTTACTTCGAAAACATGCGAGTGCTAAAATTTAGAAGCCGACGTCTTTAACCCTCCTTTGGGTGAGTCTGCCCGGGGGGGGAGGAGCAGGGCAGGGGTCCCTGCGGAGCATCCCAGCGCCCATCCCACCGCAGGTGACCCAGGGCGGGGGACCGGCAGCGTCACCCCGGGATGGGGGGTCGGAGCATCTGCCCGGCCCCGACCGCTGCCCTCGCCCGGCACGGGAGCAGCGCCAGCGCCCGGCTCCGGCCCTCGGGAACAGCCAGCAGCTTTTCCCAGGCCCTCTGGTCCAGCTCTCCCTCGTTAAAAGTCTTTGAAAAAAGATCAGAAAAACAATAGACAGAGACAGAAATGTTAACCATCGAATAACGCTGCAAAAAAATCTGTGCGACGCTCTGGTGAGGGACGTGGAAACCAAAATAAACAATATGTGTGCGTGTTAAAAGAAATGATAGATGTGGTAGCGCTGCACCTAAGTTACGTGCAGGCTGCTGGGGAAGATAACGGCTGGAGCAGCTGCAGCAGAAGCCTCGCTGGCCTTACGCCACGAAATTGCTGGTTCGTCCTCTCCGGGTCCCTGGAAAATGCATCACCAAGGCTCAGCATTTCTTCTTCTCCCCTGGGTTGGATGGATGTAAACCAAAAGTTGGAACTGGAGGTAGATTTGGAAGTTAGACACAGCTGTGAAATAAGTAGATTTTCTGATTTTTGCTGTTGGTGGTGTTTTTTGGGGTTTTTATTTTTTTTCCCCCTCTTTTTTTAGGATGTGTTCATCCTTCCTCTGATCAAACCAGTCCCCAGCTGAATGCTGCAGCCTCTCGAGGTGTTCTGACGCGAGGAGCCAGCTCCTAATGATTCAGTGCCTCTGAGCTGCAGCCAGATAATGCTCTTTCCAGGTACTCAGGTTTCTCTGAAATTCAGACCCTTGAGTTCTTTTATTTCTTTGAGTCTGTGGGACATTGTGCAAGGGAGAAACCAGGCGACGGCCGGGCGCCCCAGCTGCTCCTCTCCACTGCCGGCAGCTTTCTTCTTCCCACGCCCAGGGAAATGAAACGGGTAACGAGCTCAGACAGTTCTTAATAGATGCTCGAGTGAAAAAAAAGTCAAGAGCAACCTTCACAACGCATGAGAAAGGAAAAGGAAAAAAGTAAGATGAGATTGGGAAGAAAAGGTTCACACATTTTTTCGATGTGACCATCAGAGAACGGTGGTTTATGAGCGTGCATCGGACCGGGCCCCGCCAGCCTGCTCTGCGTTGGAAATCCTCGTTACTTGTGCATTGATGAACCTAAGAAAATGAAATGTACTTGGCCATTAAGTAACATTAGAAAACCTAATTAAAAAAAAACCTAAATAGTGAGCAACGTACAAATAAATTCTCTGCTGACTCAGCCTCAGCCATCGCGGGCTGGGTTCTCCTCTGCCTTTGGAGGGGGAGGATTTGTTACTGACCGGTGAGCAGCAGAGATGTTTCAGAGGAGATAAAAAAAAAAAATTCCTTCCTTCAAAGCTTCCCAAAAAAGGAATAAATTGCTGCTCTTGTGCTTAATTTATGGTGCTCGATAAGTCTTCTGCGAAACCCAAGGTGCGGCCCCTGCGGCTCGGCTTGTCGCAGGCGAGGACAGCCCGGTGCCGGTGCCAAAGGGAGGCAAGAGAAGGTTTCCAAAAGGAGCAGCGGGTTGCAATGCGGTGTACGGCGCTCCGTTTCTCAGCAGGAAACAGGAATCGCTAGTGAAGTCGGACCTTAAAATGCAATAGAGACCGGCAACGACTGCCCGGAGTCCAGTCCTACCCAGAGAATTCCCAGGCCTCTTTCTTGGGTGTCTCTGGAGCTCTGGGGGATTCAGGACCAAACGGGACCATACAGGAGGGCTCCTGGGTGGCTTCAGGAACCCAGGGCTTATGGCAATTAAATTAATTAATTAAATTAAATTGTGGAAGATGTTGCCTGCGGGCATGTCCTGTAGCAGTCTGGTCAGAGATGCCCGTGGGTCCTTTCCAAGGGTCTCGCTCGGCACAGGACACTTTGGGATATGCTGTTGGTGGGGGAGAAATGGGGAGTTATTAGGGGAAATAGGGAGTTATTAGGGGAAATGGGGAATTATTAGGGGAAATGGGGAATTATTAGGGGAAATGGGGAATTATTAGGGGAAATGGGGAATTAGGGGACATGGGGAATTAGGAAATGACCCAGGCTCTCCCTGAGAGGTGAAACAAAACACAGGCTGGGAGGGGGTATGGCTCGTGGGCAGCCGAACGCCTCGGTAGCTTTTGTCCAGGTTTCTTTTGTGCGCAGAATGCCCTAACCAAGTAATAAAGGATGCATTTCCTAGCACCTGCATTTCATCCAGGGACGCTTCTCGTGTCACCTGAATTAGGGATGCATGATGCCTTACGCGCGGGTTTAAAAGCGACTCCTTCGCCCGGTGAGAGCTGCGGCACAAAGCCGGGGGAGGTTTCAGTACCGGTTCTCGGCGCCCGTGTCTCGTACTTTCAGTAACCTGGTAACAACATAATTCTGTAAACGGCTCTGGTACTTTTCTGGGGTAAACGTCTGATACAAAAATACGCCGTTATTATTATAATGGCCATTGATGCAATTTTAGATGGCAGCTGGTGTCTCGCAGTGGCTGACCCCGTGTCCCGGAGGAGCAGTGCTGCGGGGGGCAGGGGACAGAAGGGAGCTGGAGCCCCAGGACAGCCGGGCAGGGGATGGCGGGCGTTCCAAAAGAGAAGGGGGCTGGGAGCGAGGGGCTCTGAACAGCCGTGCCGAGGAGCTGACGTGTGCCCAGAGGAAAAGGCAAACCCTGTCTTTTCCCGTCCCTGCTGCTCTCCCAGGGCTATTCTGCCTTCCCAGAGCCTGCTGGGCAGGGGGCTGGGGGCTGGGGTGGGCAGGGGGCTGCTGCATGGCTGGGGGGCTGCAGCACGGCCAGGGTGGGCAGGGGGCTGTGGGCTGGGGGGGGCTGCAGCACGGCCGGGGTGGGCAGGGGGCTGCAGCCCCCCCGCAGTGGTGGGCTCGGCACTGCTCGCCGCAGCTCACTCCCCTCCCTCCGTCTGGCTCAGCAGTGCGTTATCTGCCACGAAGAGCTGGCAACAGCCGTGCTCTTGCTCAAGGGTTGTGGCCGTCATCATTCTTTCTATTCCCCTGTAAACAGCCCTCCCTATACCCTCGGCTTTGTTTTTTGCCTCTCTGCTTTGCTCCCGTTGCTCCTGAAGCCCTGCAACCCTTCACGTCCTTCCCGGTGCCCTCCTCGCGGACCCGACGGGTGGGATCCTGCCCCCGGCCGCAGCGGAGCTGGATCCGTGCAGGTAGGACCCGGGATGGGCAAGGAAACGCCTTTTGAACCCTGGCCAGGGTCTCTGCTTCTGCTCAACTTGTGGGTGTTTTGCAGTTAAAAATGGCATGGCTTGGCCACGTAAAGCGGTAGTTCAGTGTCAGCCGGGAGAAAGCAAACAGCTGTCCGTTTTCACTTCGCATGGCCGGGCCGGGCTACGCAAATTTTATTGTATGCTCTGAAGCAGCAGAACCTGCGTACTCCCCTCGGGAACAAGATGAGCTGGTTCTTCATGACTGTAAAATCTATTGCCAAAATAAAATAACAAAAATAATCCTCACATCCTGCAAACACAATACTGAGCTTTCGCGGTCGGAGGAAGAAAGGGGCAGGGGTGGGAAGAGGGAGCAGTACTTCCCTGGTGGCATCCTGCCATGGAGCCCTTGCTGTGCTCCAGCCGCGCTGTTTGCGCTAACGGAGACCTCGGTGCCGCAGGCACTGATGAGCTTGCTCCGGCGCTCGTTAAACCCCTCATTCCTGCAGCCTTTCCCCGCCGGGCCCCGGGGGACCCAGCCTCCCCACCACGCACTGCCTTCTGCGGCTTTTCCATCATCTGGCAGAGCATCGCGGTGCTGGGCCAAAGGCAGTCTGCGGAGACGGGAAGGACAGCGGGCACAGCCGGTGGAGAGCCAGCCCTGCCAGGAGCCCCTCTGCCGCCTTCCCTGCTTTCGGACACACGCGTTTCAGGTTGGAGAGCACTGCCGGTTGTCATCTACACGAGAGGAGAAGCACGGTGGGTTTGGGTGGGGAGCGGCGACGGGTGGAAGCCCCGGGGACCCACACGGCTCCTTTGTTCTGCTCTGCACCCCGGGCGCGCTCAGCCACCACCCCGGTGCTTTTGGGCATCTTGTAGCTGGCCTCAGCTGTCAGCTGGGGAGGCTGGGAGGAGAGGCGAGGAAAATTAATTAGACCTTCAGGAGCTTGCTAAGATGCCCTTCAGTGAAAACTGGCGGTGCTGCTGTTACGGCTTACCGTAATAGCTCAGGCCTTTCAAGTTTGGGTTTGCTAATGAAAAGTTCTTTGAAGTGCTTTGCTGTCATCCCTTTATAGCTCTTTTGGCAAACTTTTTTATGCCTTGACAATTTATGCATGCAAACGGGTTGTGACCCACAGCGCTGCAGTGAGGGCTGCTGCTCGCTCCATCAGTCAGTGGAGGAGTTCTCCTTCGCACGCAGCATCGACTGGGCTGCCACCTGCTCAGTATTTAAATAAAGATCTGAAACTTCAGCGCTGTCCAGACATTTTCAAAGTTCTTCCCCCAGTGATGGTTTTTTTCAATGCTTTTTTTCCCCCTCTACCATAAAGCAGCAGCTTTCTGGGGAGGAGAGCCCTTTTCCGTGGGAAGTGATGAAGCAGAAGTGCCAGCGAGCCAGAGCCCGTGGTTTATCGCTGCAGGGCAGCACGGAGCTGCCCCTGCCCCTGGCTCCCGCTGCCAAGCCCCCTGCCCCGCAGGCGGAGGGAACGGGGGGTGCGGGGGTGACGTCCTGCGGCACGGATCTCGGTCGCCTCACCCCCCCCCGGCTCACCAACGCGCGTCTGAGAGACGTCTGCAGCAGCAAAGCTCTGCTCTCACCTCTGACGGGTCCTGCGCGGGATGGTAATTAATGATCGCCCTTTTCATTACACAATCAGTGTTTCACGGAGCCTGCCAGGCTCTGTTATGAAACGTGTTCAGTATTTCAGGAAAGATCCTTTGAGGAGCGTTGCCAAAGTAACATTGCGTCCTAAAGAAAAAGGATTGCTGACAAACAACTAAAATTAAAACCAAGCTTTACCAGCACCCCTCCATGAAAGATATACAGAGGTTATTCTCCCAGCTGTGTTTTGTCTAACCTTGCTGACGTGCCTGAACCTTCTCCCACGTGTCACCTGTATTGGCTAAACTACCTCCAAAATAAGCCCCGAAAGCTTTTGAATATAAGCACAAATAAAGTTCACTGTCAAGAATCAGAACACTGAAGCATGTCCCGGGCGGCTTCAGGTGGGATCTGACGGTGCCTTGCCTGGCTGCAGGGCTTCTGCTGAGTGCCCGTGGCTGCTGGATACGAAATGGGAGAAAACCGGTGGGAGGGCGATACCTGGCGTTGCCAGCCGTCTGGTTCTCTGTAATGCGTCGTGGTAATCGGGTCCAGACTTCGGTATCTTTGCACAGATCAACCCGAGTGCTTTGGGAATCAAACTCCTGGCTGCTGTGCACGAGAGCCAGCGCAGGTGCTCCCGTGGCTGGGGGCCGTGGTGGCACCTCGCTGTCTGCCGTGGCACGCCGGCCCTTGGCACGCCGGCCCTTGCACTCTCACCGCCCTTTCTCAATGACGGCAGCGGCGCCAGAGGGTTCCCAGTCCGGGAAAGGTCGTGCCTGGTGGGAAGCCAGGGCGAGTCTCGAGAGACGTGGTACCGGGAACGCAGATGGGGAATGTCTAACGGGGAGCCTGAGCGGGCTTCGCCCCTTGTCTGCTGCTGGCGACACGAAACCTCACGGTCACGCTGGCACAAAACCCCTCGTCCTTGGGTTAACAGCTTTTATTTTCTGGGCTTTTGCTTACCCCAGTTATTTCAGAAAGAAAAGGAAAACAGGATGCCACGGTATTTCTAAATGTTTATTTTGTTAGTAGAGAGCAGTTGGGTTCCCAACGGCTGCGCAGCTCCCACTGCAGTTGTCGGAGCCGAGCGGGCTCTCGGGCTGTTCCGGAGCCGTGTCCGACGCACCAGCCACCTTCCCCGCAGCGCCCGGGACCGGGCTCGCTCCCCGTCCTTGCACCTCGTGCTTTGCTCACACCTCTGCAGTGGCAGTAAAACGCTGCCGATCCGCCCGAGGGCACTGGAATAACCGAGCCCCTGCGGGGCTGCCCGCGGCCGCTCAGAGGCACCGGGGGAACTGAAGTCCTTACGAGCACCCAGGGCCGAACCGCGTTCGGTGCCGGGCGTGGAGCCCCGCTGATTCCCACCAGCCTCGATGGTGCGGGGCCACAGCTCGTCGGCCGCCCTCTGCGGCGTGATGGAAGCGGAAGCCGGGAACGACTGTCCCGTGTGTTTGGTGGGGGTGTACAAGGGGCCCCGAGCCCTGGCAGAGACGCTGCCCCTGCCCTGTCCTCGGCTCTGGATCCCTTCTTCAGCACGAGGGCTTTTCAATTTAGCACGCTGGAAATGACTTAAATCTGAGGTTTGCCTATGAATATGATGCCAATTCTGCTACCCCTGTGACACCAAAGTGCTCGGGACCGTGCTGGGACTTGGCGGCGTGTTTTCAGGCACGGGTCTCGGCTCCAGGCTCATCCTCTGCGCAGCGACGGGGACTCGGTGCCGGGGACAGAAGCAGCTGAAGTCACAGGCTCTAGAGAGGGGAGGAGGGAACACGGCGTATGTGTTGCTGCATGCAGTCGATGTATTTATGTCTCGCAGTATGCTTGGGAGAACGTGATGGCCAGTGCTTCTGAAGCCCTGGGCTGCCTGCTGTGAATTAGACCCCAAATTTCCAGAGGCAACACCCGTTCTTGCAACGGTGGCGTGGCACTTGCTTTCGGTGGCCTGATGCTGTTCCTGAAACGTTGTTGGGTGACGCCAGGGGAACGCGCGAAGGACAGCTTTGGGTTTTCATTGTTCTTCTGTCCTCCAGGCTTCCTGCCCTTCGGTCCCATCGTGTGGGGAGCCGTTGGAGGGGCGTGGGGTGCCGCAGCAGCGTGCTGCTCCCCTGCCCTCCTCCGTGTCTGCCCGGGAACCGTCACCTTCCTCCCACGCGTACGCCGGCATGGGCTCCTGGGTGTCTGCTCACCTTCTGCTCTGCAGGTGGGGGTGCGAACAGAGGAGGGGGGGGCACATATATTTGGAAAATAGTTTCCAAACCCATCACTTCCTTCTGCTTTTAAACAGCATTTTGACACAGGCTGCTGTCACTGAGCATCTCCTGCGGCCGATGGCCGTAGCCGGGTGACGAGCTGCGTGTGTGGGTTAACGGGTACCGACGCTCCTTGCTGTCTGAACAGCAACTAATAAGAAACGAGAGAGCAGCAACTCCGTAAGTTTGTCCTTAGATATATTTATTTAAAATGAGGGTTCATTGTGAGAAAAGCTTTCCAGGCCAAAATCCAAGAAACATTTGGATTTAGATTCCCGTCGAGGAAAAAAGGCGATCCTAAAGCCCAGCAGACCTCTGGTTTCAGCACCGCGAGGAGGGAGGGAGCAAAGACCTTCGGGCAACGATGTTCACGTCTGCTGGCAGGCGAGCTGTCTCGACGCGGGCAGGGTTTGTCCACGATGTGCAACGCCGCCGAGATGCCCCCGGAGCGGCAGGACGTGACGGGGGGGTGGGGGGGGGAGAGGAGCGGGGGGGGTTTCCTGGGTTTGCCTTCATCTGCCTCCCCGCGGGATGCTGGGCTGAGAGTTCAGGGCCGGGGAAAAGACTCTGTAAATGCACTTAAAGTCAGATGGCAAGGCGAAGCTAACGCATTTGTTTTGCTTTAATACGCTAATTAAAATGATTTGTTAACGTTCTGTATAAAAACGGGGGGGAATTTGGCCCACTGGTTGTTCATAAATAGTACAGAAGGGTAATCTTCATCTGAACCATGCCAAGTGTGTGCTTACAGCTCAAAGCGCACCACGCTTTCATCGGTACTGCAGCTTTCCAGGCTCCTTCAAACGCGTTTATATTCACTAAATTACAAAAAAAAAAAATCTTCAATATTTCCTTGAACTCAGGTACTTTCCCTGGGAGGAAGCTTCGCCCGGTCTCAGCAGGCCCCAGCCTCCTCCGGCTGTGCCACGACGGCCGGCGCTGCGTGCACACGCCGAGCGGCCGAGAGCGAGGGGCCGTGGCAGTTGCACGCTCGCGTGCATCCCCCGGGGTTTGCTGCGTTTCACCGTGCCGCTGTGAGCCCTGGCCCCGCGTTGCAAACCGCAGCAGCGCGGTAAAACTCCCCGTTTCTGTAGGCTCGGGACTGCAGCGCACGAGCGACGCAGCCGGCCGCCTGCTCCGGCAGGTCCGTAAGGAAACGGTCTGTTCGCTTTTTGCTTTTCCGAACCGGACGGCTTTTTGTGGGAAATCCTAACGGCTTTACGGATTTAAAGCTGTACTTCTGCAGAGCTGGGGAGCAGCGGGAGCGTCCGGGGCAGCCGCAGGGAGAGCGCAGCCCCCGGGACGGGGGGCTCAGGGGAGACCGGTGCTCCTTTCCTTATTTATTTACCAGGATGTCTGGGAACTCCTCAGGCCGTGCTCCCCCCAGCCCTCCGGTGCGGCACGTCGGACGGAGCCTCGGCAGAGCGGCCACTTGCACAAACGGCTTTTAATTTTGGGAGCTCGGGTTCAGCTAGCGTGCATCATGTAAGCGCTTTGATTTCAGAATTACGTTACGAGCTGCCATGCGCTGCGGCTAACTTGGGCCCAGGTGGTTCGGGCACCTTTCGATCAAGGAAAGCTCAAGTTAAAATGCTCCCGTGGCAAGGGGGACCCCCCCCCGACCTTCCCCGCCGCACGGAGCGGAGCCCAGCGCAGAGCGGAAGGCGGGGGGGGCACGGACCCTTCCCGAACGAGACCTTCCACCCCACGCAGGGCAAAATAAAATATCCCGTAAATGATTAACCGGCATTTCCCAAATTGCTGCACAGGTTTCTGCGCCCACTTGCACCTTCCAGCCCGTGCACGCAGGTGTAACCTGGTGCCCCCCCATGCGCGTGCCACGGCAGGGAGTGCCCGGCACGGGGATCCACGCGTTGGTGCGTGTGCGGGGCGGCAGAAAGCGTGACGTGGGAAGCAGGCGATGCCGTGCCGGTTAGCAGACACGTCCTCAGATGAGCAAAGCAGCTCGCCGTGTGCTTGCTTTGCTCTTTGGAGCGTTTCAAAATGTCAGATCTACCCGTCAGAACCGACGTGGGTGGTTTGTAGTTATCATTGAGTATCGCTGCTGGAAACGCTACAGGCTTTACAAAGAGTCATCTACTACTTTTACCTAATTTGGGTGAAAAACACAAAGAAAGAGACGGCTCGCCAGCGTCCTGCAGCGCCCGATTCGCACCTACCCCGGCTGGCTGCCGGCGGGGAACAGTTCGGCACCGGCAGGACGCTGGTGGCACCGGTGACGGGTCTGCCCGGCCGTGACCCTGGCACCGCGGCCTCGTGCGGCAGAAAGCCCTGAGCCCGGCAGGAACTCACGGTGCCCGTCTCCTTCGCTCACCCGCGCGGGCGTGCTGCGAGTGGGGACGGGCGCCGGCGCCAGCCGCTCGTCGGGATGCTGCGCAGCGTGGGGGGGGTTTCCCGAGGCCTCGCGGGGGGCTGAGCTGGAAGAGGAATTTACACCCACATAGAAGATTTTAACCTGTGCTCAAATAACTGCTGCAGCAGAGGAAAGGTCGGTAACATCACCCAGCTTCGGCCAGCTGGCACAGGGTCCAGCCCCGAGACCGGAAAGGCAGGATGCTGCTCAGCCCGTCATTTCAAAGCAGCATTTGCTTCAAAATGTATGCATCTACTTCAAAATGTATGCATCTACTTCAAATTGTATGCATCTGCTTCAAATTGCATGCATCTGCTTCAAATTGCATGCATCTGCTTCGAAATGTATGCATCTGCTTGGAAATGTATGCATTTATTCAAAATGTATGCATTTACTTCGAAATGTATGCATCTGCTTCGAAAACAGTACTGCATTTAGTAGCACTATTATTCTATTCGGAAAGTGTGAACTTTCTGACCTAAGAGAGCAGAGGCGAGGGAGCCGGAGCAGGCAGGGTGCAGCGTGACCCCGCAATTTATTTTGAGGTGCTCAGTGCGAAAGGGATACGTACCTGAGACCCAGCGACTAAATAAAACTGATCGATAACGAGCAATGACTGTGAAGTCCAGTAAAATACCAGCTGAATTATTAACTTTGACATTGTTACTGTAATCAAAATATTATATTGACATAGCTGCTATAATAATTCATTTCCAGTAACTTAGATAATTCTGCTATGTCAATACGGACGAGGGGAGGGGGGGAGCGGGCCAGACCCCGCCGTGGTGGTTTGGTAACTGTGTTTTTAAAGCGAGGTGAGGGGGTGCGGAGGAGACAAGCCGAGCTCGCTTGGCACTTGGCACTTGGCACCCAGCGTCTTTTTGGTTTTGTTTTTCCCCAGGTGACTGTGTATACACAGATGGTGGCCGTTAGGGTTCCGACCGGCTGACAAATGAAGTGTCAAACGCAGGCTCTGGTGAGAGCAGGGGATTAAAACCAAACCCTGCCAGGCTCAGCCCGGCGCTGGCGCAGTTCGTGGAGCGGCTGGAAGGGTCCGCGCGCGCGGAGCGGCCGTGCCGGGGTGCGGTGGGTGGCCGGGTGGCCGGTGCGGGGGGGGATGGATGGGGCACCCGGCGCTCGTCCCGCTGCCCACCGCAGCCTGCGTGCCCTCGACCGCCACGGGAGCACGGGGGGAGCGCAGAGCACGGGTGAAGTGCGGAGCACGGGCGAGTGCAGGCTCTAGAGCGTCTTTTTGACCTTAAGACAGCTTTTAGCCAGACGTTTTGCTGACAGCCACGTGTGGCTTTGGGGATCCCGATGGCCTATGGTTGCTTGGCCACGCTTGTGCAATGCGTCGGCCAAGCTCAGAGCGCGGATCAAACTCTCAGCTGAGCTTGTGCGATGCACCGGCAGAGCCCACACGATGCACCGACAGAGCCCACACGATGCACCGGCAGAGCCCACACGATGCACTGGCCAAGCTCGTGCGATGCACTGGCCAAGCCCGTGTGATGCACCGACAGAGCCCATGCAATGCACTGGCAAAGCTCGTGCGATGCACCGACAGAACCCACGCGATGCACTGGTGCGTGTGGCTTTGCCGTACCCCGTCCCAGCCTGGAGGTGGGGGAGCAAGGCACGGGGAGGCAGAGCTGCGTTTCCTGCCAGCTTGCTGGGTGTTCGAGTTATCGCTGCTCGCTCGTGGCTCAGCTCCTGCTCAGAACCTGCAGCGGCTCCTCGTGCTCTCAGCCCAGGGTCAAGGCTGGAGCAGGCGAAGGACGGGGACGGGGGCGGCGCAGAGGGGGTCGCTGCCCATGCGGGGTCTGGCGTTGGGGACGCTCGGGGACACGGCTCGGGGTGCACTGGGGGTGGGGAGGGGACGGTGCCACCGTTGGGGAGCAGCTGGGGGGGGCGGGGGGCAGGACCCTGGGGATATGGTCACCGGTGTTTGAATATTGCTGCCCCATTAATTTGTTTATCCTGGGATAAATGCTCCTGAGCCCTTGACAGCTTGTAGCCGGGCTCAGCAAGCTGCGCCTCCGTGTTCCCGGCTCCGGGGCTGCAGGCACGCGGCTGCTGGCACTCTCCTGGAAGCAGGAGCTGTTGTGTCCCACCACGCACAGCACAGGCGCCGAGGCTCAGACCATCGCTTTGAGCAATTAAACCCGGGCTCGGAAGCCAAAAAATCTCGGTTTCTGAGTCTTCATATACCGCCACAGAGCCCGGGTTGGATTTTGCAGCACGTGCAGTGTCCGTGCCCGTCGCCTGTGGGCGGTGGGACATGGGTGGGCTTGGCCGGCTCAGTGGCAGTGGGTGGGCTTTCCCCTTCGAGGCCAGGTTGGATGGGGCTTTGGGCAAGCTGGGCTAGTGGAGGGTGTCCCTGCCCATGGCAGGGGTGGCACTGGATGGGCTGGGAGGTCCCTGCCCACCCAAACCAGTCTGAGATTCTGGGATTCTGTGATTCCCAGCAGGGACATGGAGCACCACAGAGAACCCACGGAGTGGGGATTTGACCACGGTCCGTGGAAAAGCTTAAGGATAGTCACGCTTGGTGACTTACAGAGCTGAGCTGCAACCCAGCGATCACCTAAATGTGGGTTTCTAATAAAAACCAACAGACATATTAATAGCAAAGAGATCTTTGATGAACAATGGGATTTATTATTTCGTAAGCAGATGATGCATCGAAGTACTGGTTTCCAAAGCTCCCCGTGGCATTGACGTGCTTTTTATGAAAGATGGCAAACCATAGTCTGAGCATGAAGGAGGGCACAAGGACAGCTTGGATGGACTTGCGGTATTTGTATACGTTGCCTGTTTACATTGATGTGGTCAAGATGCAAACGGTCCCTCTGACTGCACCCAGCAGTGGTTTCTTCTCACGCTGGGGCACCTCCTTGCCTGAGGTCAACATCGATGAGGCTGTTGGCTGCGGTTTATTTGATCAGATCAAGGTTCTGATAAAATCTGGGGTTATTTTTCCTCCCTCAAAGGTATGAATCCATGTGCTTTGCAAACTTGGGAATGTCTTCTGTGAACCACTTGTGTAATTCCGAGACGAACATCTCAGCTGCGTGCTGCCTTTGCAGCACAGATCACATCTTTTTCTTTACTTGGATTGAAATGACTCATCCATAACTTAATTCTGGGGGATTTACCAGAATAACCAGAGCTGGAGTCTGCGGGGCTGTAACGAGGCTGGTGTCTCAGGGTTCGTTAGCTATCAAAGCCACAGTAGTTCTGGAGGCACCAGTCTGGGAGGAGAGTCCTAGCGCTGGTAGGTTTGAGGGTAGCCTTCGGTGAGTGGCACAGAGCAGAGCGGGACGGATGGATGGACACCGTGGAGTATCACTTCTGCAGGAGCTCGTGACTGAGGTTACGTTGGTCAAGAGTCATCTCGTGTCTTTGGCTTCACTCCTGTGGATTTACACCCCAGCCCGGGCAGCAAAATCTGCCGTGTTGCTGCCCTTGGCCTTTTGGGTCGTTCTGGGCAGGACGATGGGAAACGCTTGTCAGAAGCTCTTCAGTTAGATTGTCGTGACATTCATCATATACCAACCGTGTGCTTTAATTATACAGCGGCAGCGAGAGATACTGTAGAACTGGGCATGGATTTAATAAGAAAAATAATCAAAATTTGGTTTATTAAACTTCCTAAAAGTGACCACCGTGTTATCTTTATTAAATTTCTGATCAGCTTATGAGACTTGGGAATGGCTGTTTTAAAACTAGAACTAAATTTTGCCACGGGGTGAAGTCCTGTCAAACTGCAGGCTGATGGAGGTTTGGTGACTTCTGATGGAGTCGGGGTGGTTTACGTCTCCCGCAGACCTCCCTGTCTGGTTGCGAAGCATTTCCATAACCCAAGATATACTTCTCTGGGATTTTGGTTGAATCATCCACTGTAAAGGGGATGTATGAGTTAAGATGATCTGAAGTAATTCAGGTTTGGGTTGGTCTTTATGTTGGAGTTTTTTTATTACATATTTAGAAGAAATCCTAATTTCTTAGGTGTTAAATGGGTCTGTACTCTCCGTTGTCTTTGGAGGTTGCTCTCAGGCTCTCCTGAAGATGCCTTGGAAGAAGATGCGCTGCAGTAAGACTCTGAACGGACCTTTGGTTTGATGGACCGCGGGCTGGTGTCCATCTCAGGGGGTTTAGGAGAGAGCAGGAACCCTGCAAATGTGGCACTTGCGTGTTTCTGGACGAAACCTCTCACATCCTTTAGCTTCAGAGGGGCGGTTTGTTGGTTTGGGGTTTTTGTTGTTGTTGTTGTTGTTGTTTTAATCTCAGGATGATGCCCCCCCGTCCCTGCGTGGGGGCTGTCCCCGTGGGTGCAGCAGCCCTCAGGGTCCCCTGCCCCGCCGGTGGCACCGCTGGCAGCTGCCCCTGCACACACCCCCCCCGTCCTTCTGCGGTCGGTGAGCCCGTGTCCTGCTCTGTCACCTGCAGCAGAGGACAAAAAGGACAATTAAGTGCTTGCCCTTCGTAATGTAAATTTATCTGGAGGTTTAACCTGCTTTATCGCCACTCCGACCGTGACGCTGAGCTGGCATCGGCAACAACACGGGCTGCTGCTGGGTCCGGCAAAGTCAAAAGGACGTTCTTCAGCGAAGCAGAGATGGGTTTATTATTGTTATTATGGTTTGGATCACACATCGTCATTAAACGGCTCCAGCTGAAGCTGGGCGCTGTGGAAGTGACGAGGCTTTCTTCTGCTGCGCTGGCTCAGGGCACCACCGGCTGCAGGGACGGACGGAGGAGACGCGCCGCTTGGAGAGGACAGGAATTCGCAGAGTCCGTAGCCTCGTCTCATCTTCTTGTCGAGGGCCTTCGAAAGATTAAGAGCAGCAGTGTGAGAGGGATGGGAGGGGGAGAAACCTGGTTATTCTGAGGCTAAAGCATTTCTTTCCAGAGTGTTTCGACACATCCAGTCCCTGCAAATTAGCGACTCTCCCCCTCGTCGTTAGGCGCAAGGTGACAGCGCGGATTTCGCAGAGAAACGAGCAGCTTTCGAGGGCAGCGAGGGGGTTCGGGGCGACGTCAGGCTTTACCCGTCCTCTTCCGAGGAAGAGTCACGACAGCTCCAGGCGACAGAGTCGCCGTCACCTCTGGCGGTTTTAGTCCAGGCCCACATTCGCTGTTCCCCGTACATCGCTCCTCAACAGAAATCTGAAGCTCTGGTTTTAGCCTTGAGCCACCGAACCTTGTGGCATTTTATTCTACTAAACGAGATGCCCTACAAAAACCTGCTATATGTCCTTGCCTTCGCGATGTCCACGTACCGTAAAAGATGTTAACATTCCAAAGGCCCCTTTGGCTTTAAATACTTTAAGTTGCAGTATTTAAGGTTTCGGATCCCTTACACCTGAGGGGCACGAGGGACCTGGTGCGTGTTCTGGGGGGTGGCCGCGGTGCGGGGCGTTACCAGCCCGCCACGTCCAGGGGCACGAGGGACCGGCGGCGCTGGCACGCTGCACGGCTCGCACGCGGCAGGGACGGGCTGCGGCCGTTCCCGAAGTTGGCAGGATGGGAAAAAAAAAAAACCCCAAACCTTGCCCAAATGTGGGCAGGGGGCTTCTAGGCCCGGCTTTGGCTCTGTTCGGTAAAGCCTGTTCGCGTTGGGAGCCAGGGAGTTACAAACGCATCAGGCAAAATGCAACCTGTCATATAAATGGCAAAATGTGGGGAATTATGTCTTCACACTATAAAGTCACTCTCAAATGGTGCGCGTGCTTTTTTCATCTGCAAGCCCAAGAGCCTGTATAAATGCTGAATTTATTTTTCCTGATGGATGGATGCAGTGACGGCGGCTCCCCTCCGTGCAAACAGCCTGGATGTTGAAGGGTTTGTTACGTCCGTATGTTTACAAAAAGTCGGAATAGCTGGAGCTTCTATCCTTTGCTACGATTTGTTATCAAAACAAAGTGGCCCAAAATATAAATACATTGTCTTTAATAAAATGCATTTGAACATATTTAACATATTTTATATTCAAAGCGGCTCTTTTATGTTCTGCAGCGGACCAAAGCGAGGGCTGAATTTCTGCGCATCCCCCGTCAGCATCGACGCCAGGGCCTGCTGAGACTGCTCTGTGCATCGGGGCGATGCCGGCGGGGACGCGCCTGGGGGAACTCGCAGTTAATTCTCCTTTTGACTTCATCCCTGAAAAATCTGAAATGTTCCGAGGGAAACCAGAGCCTGACGAAGCCGGCCAGAGGACTGCCACTGGCTGGGGTCAACCAGAAATGCCTCGGACCTACAGAGCGAGCCGCAAATCAGCGGTCCAGAGTCCTGCCCTGCTACCGCTTCAGAGCACGCTGCCTGCCCGCAAGCTGCCTGCCCGCGAGCTGCCTGCCCATGAGTTGCCTGCCCGTGAGCTGCCTGCTTCGAGCTGCCTGCCTGCAAGCTGCCTGCTTCGAGCTGCCTCTACTGCTGCTCTTGTCGTGCGCGGGGACCCCGTGGGCTGCCAAGATATGTCACGGATAAGGTGCCGGCGCTCTGTATTTTCACAGGCAGCGCTGGGCAAGGGCAGGAGTGCAACAGGCAGGACGCGGGCGCGGGCAGGCAGAGCCCCGCCAGTCTTTCGAGTGCTCGTGCGGGCAGGGCTCTTTCTCTGTAAGGTGCCTGCGACAGCCCCGTGGGCCTGGCACCCCAGCGGGTCTCTGCAGGAAGCCTCACAAGGAGTTAAATCCTGACAGAAATGGAAAATTCGGCTTTGCGCTTCCCCAGGAGGACCGGAAACACCGAGGAAAAGGGAGCTCGGAGGTGTTTGGCTGGAAGATAGCCAGCGTTAGTTTTGCAGCGCGTGCAGCCCGGGAGCAGGATAACCATACGCTCCGTTTTGACGGCAGCGGTGCTGGGCAAGGGCTGAACTCAGCACCGACAGTGGGGGGATAACTCACCGCTGCTTGCTGAAGCCGGGACAAGCTCTGACCCTTTCCAGCACAACCCCCAGGACGGTGCACGCTGCAGTGCCCACGCTTCCGCCGAGAAAAACCTCAGAAACCATAAAAGGAGCAGCCGATTAATTTACAACCTGTTGTTCTCAAGTGAAATGGCTGCAGATTAATGCTGCACAGAAAGGAGCTGGCACTCAGCTGGCCATCTCAAAGGAGGAATCTCAGGAACATTAATTCCAGCAAGCTACACGGTGACTCGAGTGCCCATAAATCAGTGGCGAACCGCAGGACGCAGCCTGTAAATACCTTTCCGGTCCTGTTGCTCTTGCCAACAGTTTTTGGAAAAGATCCACCAGGCCCACGCTTGCTGGACACGAGAAGCCTGTGGATTGCAAGCTGGTGTTTCACAAGCCAAGTCTGGGTTATGGCTTATTTGCAAGTCCTCGGGGATCCCTGGGTGCCAGCAGGCAGCTGAGGGATGGCTTCTTCCCTTTGCAGCCCCGGCTGCAGCTACTCCTTCCTCTCCCCCTCGCACGCCGTCCGCAGGAGCTGGGAGGTCCGACCTTGTCGTGTCCGTGTCACGCAGCCGCACCAGCCCTCGCTGCGGTGGAAATCCTGCTCGGCCATCACAAGAAGCTCCTGCTGCGTCCAGGGAACTTCTTCACTGAACGCCTGAGGAGGAAGAAGCTGCCCCACGGAAGGGGGGCTCGGTTTGCCGTTGGGATTTGATAGGAACAAGTGCAGGAGCACGCTGGTGTATCTGTACAGCGCACAGATGGCCACGCATATATAGAGGAAATAAACGGCATTTCATGTATTGACCGTCAGCCGAGCTCAGAGCCAGGGTTAGGGAAGCCCAGAGCTGGGGAACGTCCTGGGCACGTGGGGCTTGGGGGGCTGGAGGGCCAAGGGGTCTCTGCGAGCCAGGGGAACGCCCCTGCGGCCTGGGGTGTACAGCTCATGTAGGCGATCCATCGTCCCAAACCTTTTACTGCACTGGTGTCATCTAAAATACTTCCCTGACTACAGAGCACCTTACCTGCAGGCGGTCGGATGCTCCCACCCCCCAGAGATCAGCTCGCCCCTAAGGCCGTGTCCTCGATGCCTGGGGTAACCCAGAGGCACACACACTTATTTGACAATTGTTATCTTCTGCCTTTGCCAAACCAGTTTTCTTAAAATACTCGGTTCCACATCATGAAAAATAACAGCTGTTGCATTTAATTTTTTTAATTGCATTGGTGGATCTGTTAAACAAAAACAGGGCAGCGCCTGCACCCCAAGAGCTGGGACGTGCCCCCCCATGAGATCGAGCACCGGCTGTGGCTCTGCACGGAGCCTCACGATGAGCCACAGATGGAGGAAGCACGTGGAAAACCACCACCCGCTTCCCCAGGGCTTGCTCAGCCCCGCGGGGCAGAGAGCTGAGGGACGTGGCCGGGGGAGCGGGGGGCGAAGGGAGCGGGTGGGGAGGGCTGTGCCCAGGATCAGCTCTTCCTCTGGGGAAAACTTCACCAAGGAGCCCGAGCAGGATTTGAGCCTGTAAAACGCACTTCGCATCCCACCGAAGTTCCCGTAGCGCTGGGCAGAGACTTGTGCGTCTTGAAGAAGCTGTTTATCCTCACAGAGAGCTTTCTGCCGTCTCTGGGCAACCAGACCTATCGGCTGTTGCTCTTCCTGCTGCTGTTCAAGATAAAATAGATTTGCTTTCTCTGTTCCCATCTCTTTCATTTCACGCCCTTTAATGCTCTCTTGCATTCTGCTTTTTAAAAAAACGTTGTTTCTTTGCTGTTTGGGGGTTTTTTTTGTTTTGTTTTTGTTTTTGTTTTTTAACTGAGATCAAATTAGCTAATAAAAGGAAACTTAAAAGTGGATGTCTGTGGGTCCAAGGCTGGATGGCGAGGTGTTTCTTCCACCGCGACTCGCGCCGAGAGCGGAGCTGCAGCGAGGCTGAGCTGGAGCTGGCCGGGGGGCCGCGGGGAGCTGTGCCGCAGGGCTCAGCACGGCGGCTCGGCTGGTGCCAGGGGTTTGCTCCTAAACCCTCCGGAGGAGCCTGTGCGAGGCGGTGGGAGGCTTCCTGAGATCGGCTGCCGCCTCCCTCTCCCGGCACCGTCTTCAGCAGCTCCGGCCGCCAGCGCTGCTCCCTCGCGCCTCGCCATGGGGCTGAGCTCACCCCGCTCCGGTCGTGGCAGACCCGGCATCGCCCCATGCTGCCCTTGGTTTCCTCTTCGCATTTACCCCCGTTTGCCTTTTCCTGACTCGTGGTTTCAGCCGTTTGGTACAAGGAGCGTCCCTTTTTTATGTCGAAGCATCCCCGTATGAGGTGGTTCGTGCTCCGCTCTGGTCCCCCAGCAGTGAAAGATTTCGCTGCAGCAATCGCTGTTGATTGCCTGCTGCTCATGTTTGCACACTAATAGGTAAAAATTAAGCGATGGTATTTCCAGTTCTGCAGTGACACGCTCGGTTGAGCAAATTTCAATAAAGGTGCTTTTGATACCATCAGTTTCAGGGTTTCCACCAGCCTGTGGCCGTCGACATCGAGTCCTGCACCCCGCGGCTCAGGCTCTGCCCCAGCTGCAGGAGAGGTTTACACCATAAACAGGATTCTGCCCCGGGGCACCCACCCGCCCACGGGACGCTTCAGTAAGTCCTTCAGGAAGGACTCCTTTTTTCCAGGAGGATCTCCTTTCAGGACAGCGGCCAAGAAGAGCCGTAATCTGAAAGGTGACCTTCGCTGGGCATCGCTGCTCCGTGCAGGAGCCACTGCCCTTCTCTCTGGGGTGCCAGGCCACACGGAAGCGGGCTACCGCCTGCGGCAAGTGCTGTAAAGCCGGAAGGGAACGGGCAGGGCGTTTGAAATAAGGGGAAATTGCCCATAATCATTTGTTTGCTGCTTCTCTTCTGAAAGTCATTTAATTTAACTCAGGAGAAACACGTGGGGACATTGCACTGGCTCGCCGGAGGAGCACGGCGGGTTGGGTTTGCTCGTCCTAACGATGCTTCCAGCACAGTAGTGGAGTCTTCTGTACCAGTCTGCTTCCGAAGCTCAGAAAGTTTGTGTTAACGTACAAAATGTAAGTAAAATAAGGTCATAACGTAAAATGCAGAGCCAGCACCGGGGCAGCAAAGCGGCCCAGCCCTCCTCAGCGGTGCAGCACGGTTCCCGCAGGCGAGGGCACCAGCTGGAAGACTGTGCAGATAAAATCTGATCTACGTAAACGTGCCAAGACCTGTTGTATTGTACGAGCAGAGGGGTGACGGGCGGGCTCGGCACAGGCTGCTGGCGCTCGGTGTGACGCTGTGTGCCAGGCAAGAGCCATCAAGGAAACCAGGACCAGTTATTCTGCCGAACTTTTATTCTGACTGATGCAACACACATGGATTTGGTACACGAACAAGCTAGTTTTTAAGGTGAACAATGATCTCAAAATCGGTTTTCCATATGCTACGGTTCCCATAACATCTTTGACAGAAGTACAACATATTAAACCCAGTATTAGAAACGCTGCTGTAGTGGAATTTAAATACATCACATCGAAGGCATCTTTGAAGAAATGCAACAAAAATACACCTTCCCACTCAGACAAGGAAATGGGAAATAAAAGCTTTCATTTACGCTTAAGCTCTTTGAATTGGTTTGTGAAAGTGCGTTCCCCCAGCCGCGTCCCGTTACGGCAGCCATGGCTGGCAAATAGTGCTTCAACCCCTCCTCTGTAAACAATTTGAAAGCAGACATTCCTTCCCATTTTCTGATACTTAAAGTAACCTCTTCACCTTACCGCACCCCCAGATGGGCAGAACTGCCTTTTTCCCAAACGTAAAAGTGTCCTGTTTCACTAAAAAAAGGCATGGCCTCACCGAATGATTTGCAGTGAACTGAAGCGGGACCACCCCGACACTGAGGGACCACCAGCCCACAGACGGTTCCTCCAGCGCCGGATGCGGGTCCCTGCCCGCAGCCGTCTCCGTGCGTGAGCCGTGCCCCGTGCCCACATACCTGAGCGACCGCCCGCGGGAAGAATGGCACCCAGCCCCGCAGAGCTGCTCAGAGGGGCCGGGCTGAGTCCCATCCCGACGTCCTCGCGGCGCTCCGTGCGTCCCGCTCAGCATCCCGGAGGAGCTGTGCGCTCTGCAAGTGCCGCCGCTCAGAGAGGTCCTGACCGAGAGCGATTCAGTCTGGCTGTTAAGGTCATCCTGACATATTTTACAAGCGACCGGATTTGTTTATTTGTTTGGAAAAGCTGATGTACACAAACTGAACGAGACGAATGCTCTGGACAGAAGAACAGGCTTTTTATATTCTGAGATAATTTTTTTAAAAAAGCATGAATCCTGCAAGGCACTTTTTCAAAAAGAACGAGTAAAATTTTTATTTCAGCGTGTTCCCCAAAGTGCTGGTCAGTAAATGAGCTGGGGCTAGCAGCACCGTCGACACGTGGACGCGCACGGTCGTTGTGCTCAACACCGGCTCACGCACAGTAACAGAAAAAGGAATTTATTTCATTAAATTGAAGAAGGTGATGAGTACTGATAAAAAGCAGGCAGTGTCTTACAAAACGTGCCTCTGGTTTTAGGCTGGCTCTTGAATTAAAAAGACAGACATTAGCTGTTAGGTTGCGCTCGAATGCCACCCAGATAAAATTAGATTTATGTAGACAGTGGTTTCTGCTGTCAGATTAATTATTTTTGTTTGACTGATAGGAAGATAAGGAATTAGACAACGCGGCAGCAGAACAAGAAAAGTGAGTAGCTACTTTTATAAACAAAGGAAGAGAAATGAAAGAGGTTCTGTGCAAGGAATTCCTAGGAGATGCAGGATTACATTTGCCTTTAGGGGCCCTGAATGTGATACTGTATGGCACATAGTACATGGTGTACACCTATACGATAGATTGCATTTTATTCTATTTGCATCTAATTTCACCGAAAAGGCCATGAAACAGGAGACGACAGAGGCTATCATCTGCAAATGGGTGAAGAAAACGAGGAAAAGATGTAGCCCTTTTAAAAATAAACTTTGGATGTGACACGGATGGATGAGAACTCAGTTCTCCAATAAAACCTGGAAGTTACTTGGGGGAAAGACCTGACTAACGCACACACTTCTACCCACCTCTTCTGTCTGCTTTATTTCAAAAATTCCCAAAGCTGCCATATCTCCCAAATTTGTCTTTTTGGAGGAAAGAAGAAATAAAGAAAGAACCTTGGGGTACTATTTTGGCCACTTTGTAGGGCATTTTAGTAATGAAGAAGTTTTGAGCGGCATCCCCATTACTTAAAAACCATTCGATGTTCATTTTATTCCCGGACATGTGCATTTCCAAATAAAACAACTCATACGAAAACAGTATTTTGGGCTTTGTAAACCCTTGCCATTAATCTAGAGGAAGAAGAACATTTCCTGTCTGTTACAACCTGTTTAGCACTCTCTCCATCTGCTCAGAGCAGTTTTATAGTGTGCTTTACGAACAGCAATTCTTGTTATGCCTGGGTACTTCACGGGCTGCTACCTGAACCCCCCCGGGATTTCTCACTTGTGCTGTTTGCCCCACTGCTCCGGCCTCCTCGGCACATGAGCCTACTTTAGCATCCGCGCAGAATGAGGATTTATCAGGACAAATCCACGTGTCACGAGACTCGTGCCACCTTCGGCTCCCAAAGGAGAATGATGCACCATCATCGGTGCAACACAACCTTTTCGGTTTTAAGCCACTGAAATCCAAATAAAGTCTCCTAAGTTTGTCTTCCTTTAATTCTTCGATTTTTTGCCCCTTTCTCCCCTTGTCCCTCTGGAAAAATGGAGGAAGAAGGACTCTCTGAAGGCGATAATCTGAGTATTAAAACATGTATAGGAGTGGCTCTCTTCAGTAATTTAATCTGCTGAATCTGTCCCCTGATAGGAAAACCATTTTTTCTACCTTAACACAAGAAAATTCCCTCCAAACTCTATTTTACGCACGCAAAACGTCATGTTCTGCAGCTCAGTTACGAATGGCGGTAACAACGGAATGTAGAAACAAAACCAATTCCTTCTTCTGTATTTGAGAATTTTTGGCACATTGGATAAATAATCATTTGGCACTAGAAGCCCACTCTGTAATATCACTTTCAGCTATTTATGCGGATGCTAACCTGCTACAGACACCCCAATTCACAGTAAGATTTAAAACTGCTCGTTGGCAAAAGCAGCTTCCATGCAAATGGCTGGATGTTCCTTCACGCCGCTGTCCGTCGGATTTCCTCTGACAAGGTGATCGATCTCTCTTTCCACTCGTTGTTGGAGCACTTGGAGACAGCGTTGGCTGCTTGACAGAACTTCTGGAGGAGGATCTTTCTGAGCAGCAGGTAAACCCATGGATCCAGTATCTGGTTTAGCGAGGCCAAGCGCACGGCTGTCAGGAAGAAATTGCATTCTCTGTGCAGTTCGGAGCTTTGGGCGTCACCGGAGAATTGCTTGCAGTGTTCCAACGATGCGTGGCTGAAGATCATCTTCAACATCGTGACCTAAGGAAAGTTAGGAGGCAAAGGCGACGTACGTTAAGAAACTGCTGCCTGTGTATTGCTACGTGCAAATATCCCTCACGACAAAATCCTGACGAAATTTTTTTCCTCCCTCATCCAATTCAAACTGTGATCAGAGCAAAGAAGCACTGAGAGAGCAGCCCAGTGTGCGTGTGTAAAAGGAGCGGCAGACGTGGTACCTTTCAGCTCTCAGTCGGATTTATTTCTAATCTCACGCTCAACTGAGGCAGCACAAGCTGCTTCCCCGCCGAGACACAACAGAAAGCTGTGTGCTACATCCCAGAGGTTCAAGATGGCCTTGGCTAGAAAGGGAAGCTACTGACCTTGCAAAATTGACTTAAAGGGACTCATTTTACCATTATCATATTAGCACAATTACAAGGACCAGCTGAATAACTCATGATGAGTAGAGCTCTTCAAAATTATGTTCTGAACAGTGAATGTCAGGAAAAAGAATTTCAAATACAAAAATGTCTTCATTTTCTTTAAAGCTAAGATGTTTTATTCTATGACTTCTAAATTTTAGAATTTGATTTCAAAGTAAACTATTCTGATTATGAACTGAGCCAAATTAAAAGAAAAGGGTTAATAAAGGTGTTTTGGGCTAGGAGTTGAGAGTCAACAGAAAAAAAAAAAAAACCTTCTTTTTTTGTCGAAAGCCAAAGACTGCTTTTTGTGTTAACCTGACCTATTTTTCCTCCCTTCCCCTCTCAGTTCGGCTCCCCCAGTGAACAGAGTGATTTATTTAGGAGTCTGTTTCCCACAGCATCCGAACTGGCGTGACCGAGATGCTACATACGCTGTAAAGCGTCTCGCAGAAGCAGAGGTCTCCGTAAGTGATGCCTCCCATACCTCACAGCACAGAGCAGCAAGCTTTGCCCTGGGAGCCACGAGCTACCTGCAGGCTGATTTTTGGGGATTAAACGGGGTCCTGCCATGGGTATCACGTGGATGGCGCGTGTCAGAACGTAAGCACCGGTCACCTTCTCTTTACTGGTGCTGAACCACGGATGCTGCAACGCTCACTCATCGATTCAGAAAAGCCAAGCATGAGGCAGCTTTGATTAATACTTTATCCCCAAATCCATACTCTAAGGTAATTTTATCACTCACATTTCAAAGTGTCAGCGGTTTTATTTTTCCTTTTAAAAAATATCATCAATATGTTAGCGAAGATATGTGCTCTTGGTACGGTACAGGCAGCAGGGAGGACAGCACTATAATGATTCAATCGATTAAAGTAACAATACTTTTAAGTCCTCATTTTCCAAATTAATACATAAACATGCTTTACAGCTATCGGTGCCGTGAGCCTCAACCCACAGGGACACCTTGATTCTCGTGTGACAGCCTGGAGAGGTGAGGCACTGCTGGGGCCGCACAGAAAACCTGTGAGCAGCAGAGAGCCCAGCTGGGATCTCCAGGGCTTCTGCCATCAGCCTGCTGCTTATGCGGGTAAAACCAGTGAGAAGCCTTTTTTGTCTGGGTTTTTTTTTTAAAGCTGGTGAGAGAGCTCACCAGAGCTGGTGGTGTGATATGCTAGTATATAACCATGGGAAATATGAATCACATTTTGAAAGATGCCAGATAGATATAATTTTCCATGGTGTGGTCAGTATCTGTTGCCTGAAGTTTTCTCCTGAGCTTTCCGTACCAACTACAGCTGCTTAAAAATACATCCCTTTAGAGGCTTTCAGCTGCTTCTCTCCAGGTGAGCTACGTTAGATTTTGTATTGCAAGGTTTTTTCCAGGAGCCTATAAACACGGGGATGCAAACGCCTCCTGAGCAGGCACCTGCCGTGCACCTTGCTGCCAAAGGCCGGCGTACCAGCTGCGCCACGGGGAAAACAGCTGTGCTCTGACCCCGGCTGTGACGCACCACGACGCTCGGGTGCTCTAGAGCACGGAAAAAGGCAGAGCTGATGCGAGGAGGGTGCATCTTCACAACGTCGGCCAGGGAACTGCCCGCAGACCTTCTGGCTGGGTACCGGCCCCTACCACCGCCTGAGGTGAGGCAGCGTGCAGCGACCCGGCGCTTGGTGCTGCACTCCGAGGGCACGGCTACTGAACACCTAACTTCTGCACGGGTCCTTTTTCTGCTTGCAGATCTCTTCTGGGCATGACTCAAAGACCTTGCCTGTCTGAATTTACTGTCTGGAACTCCTGCAGAATTGAGATGCAGCAGGTCCACCCGTTTTGCTGTGTCTGAGACGGATAGCCACGCACGACGGCTCTCATTCACTGTCTTTGCAAAGGTCAGTGGTACCACATGCTAAATAAACTGGCGGCCGGTCCTGAAAACGCAGGGAACAGCCCGAGGGACAAGACTGGCAGTCAGTTATTCACAGCCCTGTCCAACTTCTTGACTCCAGCCTTTCGAAAGACCCAAGACAACCCCCACCGGCAGCGGCACAAGCCGACTGATCCCAGCCAAGGTTTTCCCACAGAAGGCTGTCTTCAGAGTGGAGTGTCACCCCGAAAGGTCACGTCTGGACCGCTGCTGTCCCCAGAAACTGGGACAGGCAGAGCAAGAGTCACCAGGAGCAGAGGCTACGGGGGAGGATTTTTCCATTCAAAGGGATATTCTGGGTGCCAGATCAATAACCACGTGTTGACCTTGGAAAGACTTAGATGAGTCCGGAAGACAGGGCAGCTCGGACAGCAAAGTAGAATTGTTTTTGTTTCTTTTAATGGAAATAACTGAGGATTCCATCTACTACATTTAATTTAAATAAAAATGAAAATAAGTAACCATTGGTAGAGCTTTTTAAAAATACGGATAGACACAGATCTGGACCAAATCAAACAGCCACTGTGCACCAGACCCATGCCACCACAATCCCACAACTTCCTCTGCCACCTCCGGCTGTTTAGGACACTGTCACCGTCACCGCTCGGTCTACGCTGCCTGCAGCACCCGCCCTCTGTGCCCAGCGGAGTCGGGCACTACCCACCCCCGACGGGGACCGCAGCACGACCACGCAGTATTACGTGAATATGCCGTGCCCACGTTACAGCCAGCGGAAACCACAGTGCATCTGTCACGGCCAGTATTCGGATTTATTTCTCCCAGATCAGCTCTTCTAGCTCTTCCTTTGGGAACTCTGCAGTGACCCTTGCTTTGCAGACCTTGTTGCCTTGTTCTTTGTCAGGGAACCCATGGAGCTACAAAAATATTAGGCTAATAACGCACATTTCCCAAGCAGACAACTGCTGCCTATTTTTGGTTTTATTACATAATATTCCTTTACTGGAATATTTGTTGGGCCAACAATTGCTCTACTGGAAATTGTATTTGTTTGATATCCTTAGAGGTTGTTAATCACGGCCTGTACTGGTCTTCTAAATGAATTAAAAGAAAGACTGCAAAAGGTAGAGGAACAACATCAGGTGGAATAAAGTCAATGGAACTACACAATTTATGCCAATAAAAAATTCGGCTCAAAATGCATATACTAATATAGTTGATAATTGTATTTATTCAATTAAAGTAGATGAAGCTTTACTATTATCACTGAATGTAGCTGTATAATAACATTAAACCTCCACTGCTCTGGTTTTCAGACTTGCAGCCAAAGACAAGACGTGTTGTGTTTTGTTATATATCTTTACGGTGTTTTAATAAAGCTGGACTGTAGTACACAAGAACTTTTCAGGGCTGTTGCACAAGCTCCCCAGCTGGCAACCATCACTGTGATATATCGCCGTTAGCTTAACCTTACATGGGCAGCCTGCGTTACCTCAGGGACTCCCGGGCAGCTCACTATTATATTGCAGAGTTTAGAATGAACTTCCACTGTAGCTAGGGGGAAAAAAAAAACCAGCAACAAAACCACAAAAACTTTCCCAAAGATATTTTTCCAGATTTACAAACTATGTTGGAAATTGCTGTTATCTGCAGTAAAAGATGTTGAATAAAACAGCTGATGTGCTTAAAGGTGTGTATTTTTCAGCCAAGCAAGAGCCAAGTAGCTGGTCTGGAACGTGGGGTAAGAATCTGATGGGAAATTCCTGGTCCCAGACTGTAAAATCTTTTCTTGAGATAGCTTCCAAAAAACCAGACCTGTTTTCTATGCATCATGAAGACAGGAGGATTCACCCTCTTACACTGCTTCTCCTCTCCCATTAGCCCTAATCTGTTGCTTAAATAATTCTCTCACACGTAAAGCAGCAAGTCGCAGAAGGAACGAAGGAGTCTCCTGATGAAATACAAAGAGTGGCTGCGGTGAGTGAACCACGGAAAGCCACGACGGAGAGGGCATGATTTTTTCCTTGTAATGCCTAAGAATACCTATAGTCACGTATCATCTTGTTTTAAAATCAAAATTGTCATTCTGTCTCATGTAATTTCTAGGACTCTCTCCCGCCGCCGCTGCTGGAGCTGAGGCAGAATGCAAGACTCCGGCTGGAGCAGCCAGATGCCCTTACAGACTCTGCCTGTGGACCCCTGAAGCAGAACTTCCCACTGCCTGGCATGGACGTGGATGTCTTTTGTAAAGCAGACACGCTGCCTGCCGCGGGCAAAGCTACGGCAAGTCCAGCCAACTAGACCACGGAGGGGCACATCTGGCATCTGCACCACCTGAACCTTGGTTCACCCCCTCACGGTAGCTGCGCGTCCATCAGATCGACAGTAATCCAGAAAAGGTCTAAGTTATACGGCACCTGACGACCTATCTTAGCAACCTTCTCGCTGTAGGGCAACGCAACACCTCCCGGCGTGCAGGGACCACAGACGTACCAGCACGCCCAGGGAAGGGCTGCTTCTCAGAGCCGGCTCGGCAGGAGGCCATGCTTTTCTGCCTTCGGGCAGAACCGCGTGCAGGGCTCTCATCTGCCACCCCATGGGACGCTCACTGGCAGAGCAACCCCGAGCAAATCACTTCTCTGTTTCTGAGAAACAGATGATGGTGAAATCATTTGCAGTCCTCTCGGAGAATTACTGCAGAAGGCTGAGGGTTTTAATAAGACGTTTACAGAAGGACAATAACGCAGGGAATCATGGCAAGGTCCCATCAAAGTCTAGCGGGATTCCAACAAATGTGGTCAAATTCCCACCCCTTGGTTGTGACCTTATCTAGACAAACAGAGGCCAGCAAAATCCAGTCTCTTGGCCAAAGTGAAACGATCAGTATGCTGGGGCAGTTCTGAAACAGGCGGCTGTTTCAGCCTCGGGTGGGAGTGGAGCGGGAAGAGTTACCAAGTCCCGGAAAAGGAGTCATCCATTTTCCTTGCAGCTCAGTGATAGCACTCTCTTTTCTCTCTAAGTGACGGTGCTTTCCATAACTATGGTTTGCACATCTAAAAATATTACAAAATAATATATTTTAAATAAAAATACCTGTAAAGGAGAATGTATTTAACTTCTGTCTAACAGGAGGGCTACGGAGAAGAAGTGTTTTAATAGGAAAAGCAGCAGAATACCTGAGTGTTTTGGCTTTAAATAGGCTTGAAACAACTCTGTGAATGAGTAATTTTGTAGCCTGGAGCTCTAAAAGAATTATTGTGAGAATTCCAGTTTGTGCTGCACTGGTGTTTCTGTGCAATCAAGGCACAGCTTCCTCTATTTTACCTCAGACTCATTCCAATCTGCTGTCAGTTTAGCTCAATGGTTATGCTCCACAGCTGAGCACCAAAATAAATAGAAGATTAGCGTGAACTGGAAACCACTAACAACAAAGCAATATTTTATTTAAGTGGAACGTTTCCCCAGGTTCTCCATGCTGAATTCAAGCAAGATCCTGAGTGCCCAGCAGAAGGAGAGAATGCCTGCACTGTGTACGCACTTCCTCTCTTCCACCAAATCCAGCATAAATCAAGAATAGGTGGGACGCTTCATTAAGCCCTTTAGAGTGCAGCCACTATCGCCAGAAGTTTCACTTTTCTGTTAAATCACATTTGATTTTGTCATTTTCACCAACAGATCAAGTCTAAAAATACTGTCTGTGTTAAAGGGCATTGTTTGCCTAACAGTAACAGCTGTCAGAATCCGTTAGTTCTCCGTTGTAAAACTCAGATTTCTCTTTTTAAAAAACCAAAAATCTCCTCTGCAAATCCCTGGATTCCTGTTTCAACTAAATTTCTTACAACTGCTAAACAATGCAGCTATGGGTTAAACGAGTTCTACAACCTGGCTTTCACTGAAGATGCACTTGCATTACTCCACGGTCGCTCTTCCAAAAATCTGGCCTCTGATTCCTAATCCCCACTTTGTAGCTGTACACAAAACGTTGAAGCGTACGTATAAAAATGCTTCTGTAGGCATTACTTGATTTCGAGAATATGAAGACTGGAGAACACGCTGACCAGACAGGGAAGTTTTGCAGAACTCTGCAGAACAAGCTATATGCTTTCAAGCGTTGACCCCGCACAGGGAAGTGAACTGTTTTACAAGCTCCCTCTGGATCACGGCCGTGTCACCCAGCAGTGCTCCGCACAATCGTCAAACGCATGCAACGGGTTGCCAACCAGCACCGCTCAGCTGGCCCTGCCGCCGACTCGGAAGAGCCAGGCTCCTCGCCAGGGAGTCGCTTCACCTCCCGTGGCCAAACCTCGGAAAAGCCCTGCTCTCTCTTAGCAGGTCCCGCAGTTCCCTGGAGGTGCCAGCGGTGTTTACAAGAGGCTCTCTGACCTGGGCTCTGCGCCATTAACTCGCCCCATTAACACTGCCCGCAGATCCGTTCAGCAGCGCGGGGGCAGCTGCATCTGACTGTTAAATCTGCAAAAATGCCATGGGAAGCAAACCACCAAGAGGCATGCTTGCATCCTCGCTGATTTTTCTGAGCGCTCGGGTTCTGAAGGAAGAGAAAAAGCGTCCCTCACCTCGGGGATCTTCTCTCGACGCTGCAAGGCTGGTTAAAGCCTCAGGAGCAATAGCTTGGCCCCGGGTTGGGTGAGGGAGCAGCATGGGAGGGCTGGGCAGAATCTGCATCCCAACGGAAAGGCTACAAAAGCAAGGGCTGAGAGGCAAACGTACTCCCTTCGTTTAATAACTGCCTTCTAATTTTTTTCATCTGTTTAATTATGGACAAGCATGCAACAGTTAACTTCTGTTAAAAAAATCCTACTGTTTTCCCCTGGGACCTAACCGCACGCGTCAGCGGGACAGCAGGACATGCCGCAGCAATGGAAACGGCCAGCCAAGGTGTCTGGGACTGCAGGCAATGGATGCACGGAGACACCGGAACAGTGACAGGGCACTCTCCTGGGGCAGCTTATCAAATCTGATGTTCCCTGGGGCTCGAGGAGCAGAACAGTATTCTTTGCTCTCAAGCTCTCACTGAATTTTCAGTGTGGTTCCATAGTTTACTTTGGCACAAGCTGTTAATGATCTCTAGAAAGTTAATTTACAGCCTCTGACCTATTTTGGGGTGGGGTTATTTTGGAGATTTGATGGAATTTTAATTAATTTACAAGGATACCATTACTAAGTTGAACTGTTTTCTATTTTTACCTCATCCCCATTGGCCGTTAGCTTTGCCAGCCCCGCTTCTCTTGTCACTATTTATGAGATCTGAAGTTCTCTGTGCACAAGAATCCTTCTCCGGCCATAAAGCACCTTTCACGTAACTTCGGAATTACCATAGCTAGCCTTCAGCCCTTTCCTGATCCAAGTACAAACTTCCCCAAAATCATACTGTCCTTGGACAGTGGAACAAGCGGGCCTTTTCTGACGGGGTGCCAGACTCCTGAGCGTGCCCTTGTCCCACACGGCAGAAAGAGACGCTGATTCAGCTTCCTCCGCTCCTAAAGCACAAGGAGGGATTTACCCCAGTTTGACAAGAAGGGGCTTAAGTGAGGAATAACAAAATAGTGGAAAGAAACGCAAGGGTCCTTTAAAAAACAAACGGAAACAAAAAGCCCAGAATGCTGCCGTAAATAAGATACAGTGAGCAATTTGCTGAAAACCAGAGGGCACTTGCAAAGCCACCAGTCGAACCTTTTCTCATAAAGCATTGAGGTAAGCTTTGCTACAGGGTGGGAGCAAATAAAACATTGTAAATGTCTCCCATGAGCAGGGGGCTCCATCACAGTAAGGGCTCGATAAACTTCCTCACAGGTTCCCCTAAAGAGGAACAGGCAGGTTCTGGTTCCCCTGGTCCTGCCACCTTCGGAGCCCTGTGGTGCTACCAAGCAGGGCTGTGTGGGCAGGAGCACAGCGTGCCCTCCCTGCCTCTGCGGTGGGAGCACAGCGTGCCCTCCCTGCCTCTGCGGTGGGAGCACAGCGTGCCCTCCCTGCCTCTGCGGTGGGAGGCTCGTGTTCCCCCCTCCAGTTCCTTCATCTTACTTTTCCAAACACGCTGTGCTTTGGCTATCCTCTTGGACCTCTCCCAGCTTCTCTCCTACCAGCTTTCCACACCTGACCTCCCCCCGCCTCTGTCCCCGTCCCCACTTTCTTTCCTCAGAGGCCGTTCACGGCCGCACTGCCCATGAGGAACCTGAACCGCCGGTGCCTCCCACCCTGCCCAGGCTCTCGGGGCCGCCCTGCCCTCTGCCCTGAGGGAGGAGGCCTGGGGTTCCCCATGGCAGGTGGCAAGGTGACCTACCAGCAGCGGTGACCAGCAGGCTGAGAGGACACACATGATCCCCAAGAGCTGGATCAGTGTCTCCATGGCGATTCGCCCCCACTGCTTGCTGGAGCGCGATGCAGTCGCTTTGGTCCGACAACGAGACACCAAGGCCTCGATGGTGGCCAGGTTGCACGCCACGGTCACCACGAGGGAAAGGAGCCCCAGGATGGCGAAGGTGGAGGCGAAGACGAGGCTCCCGGTGAGATGGCTGTCGCCGGTGCTAATGAAGCACCAGGTGCCGGGCCACTGTAGCCTGTACTGGCCCAGGCCGGCGATGGGCAGGAGGGCGAAGGCGAACACGGCCAGCCAGATGCCGAGCAGCACCGTCTTTGTCACCCGCGTCTTCATGTGGCTGGCGTACCAGTGGGGTGCGCGGATGGCCAGCGTCCTCTCCACGGCCATGGCGCTGGCGATGAAGAGCGGGCAGAGGCCGAAGACGGTCATACTGAAGCCGAAGAAGGTGCAGAGGTGGCCCGAGGGGTCGACGACATCCCAGGCGCGGTCGGACAGGTAGACGGAGATGACGATGGGGCTGGTGAGCAGCTGCCCCAGCAGGTCGGTGAGCGCCAGCGAGCCGATGCACAGCAGGAAGGACCGCTTCCGCCGGCTCTCCTTGGCCCGGTAGCTGCGGGAGACCAGCAGCATGGCCAGGGCATTGCCCACGATGCCCGTGATCATCATGGTCAGCGGGAACGCCACCGAGACGGCGCCGCAGCCCTCCGCCGCCCGCCCCGTCCCGTTGCCCCGCTGCTGCCGCATGGCGCCGGGCTCCGTGCCGTTGGGGCCGCTCTGGCACTGCGGCCAGCGGCTCATCCCGGCGGACTACCGCGGCGGCGGGGCGCCGAGGGGCCGGCCCATGGCGGCGATGAGCACCGGGGCGAGGCGAGGCGCAGCACTGCCTATCGCGCAGCGGGCGGCAGCCGTTATAAGGCGGGGGGCGGGCGGAGGGGGCCGGCCCTTCCCGCCCTGAGGGGACGGGAGAGGCGGCACCGCGCGGCACCGGCGTCCCGCCGCCCTCAGCCGCGGGCTCGGGAGCGCTGCCGTGCCGCGGGACGGCTCTGGGGGCCCGGCCGCACCCCGCCGCGGGAACGGCTCCCTCGGCCGGCCCCAGCGCCGTCGCGGGAACGGGCGCTGCTGGAGCCGGTCCGTGAGCGCGGCTGCCCCCGGGCGGCACCGCGGCTGTTCCCGGGGCTGGCGGCGCTGAGGCCGGGCCGGGCCTGGGGGGCTGCCCCTGCGCGTCCCCCCGCGCTGCCCGGCTGCGACCCCCAGGGCGGCGAGAGGAAGCACCGGTTTGTTACTTCCATTTCCCAAACCAAGCCGGAAGCACTCTATAGACTTTTTTTTAAAAACGCATGCATAAGCTATCTCTTTTCCCCATAAAACTACTCCTTTTGATAACGGGAGGGCAGGTGAAGTTAGTAAATTGTGCAGGACTTTGCTCAAAGCTGCTGTCAGTGAACTGTTACAGGGGCATTACTGCCCCTCCTTGCTCCCTTGTCCAAATGTTGGAGAAGTTTGCACAAATATTTATACTTTCATACTTTAAACAACCAGCCAACCCACCCAACCCCAAACAAACACCCCATTAGCTGTTATTTCTGATTAAAGAACAGGAAAACCTTCTTCATGTTAAAGGATTCCAGACAAAGTTCCACAACCAGCGACTCATTTTGATTAATGATCCAAGAACAAACTATGGAATTAAAAACATTACCTGGAGTTTCCTCCCCAGAAGCAGAGGTGTGTGCAGCTGGAGCATCCCCAGCAGAGAACTCCCCGAATAGGAACAAACTGGAAATACGGTGCGGCCCGAGGTGCTGCCATTAACAGAGAACGGCGATGGGTGCTCCCAGCCCGGAGGGGATGTGTGACAAGCCTCAGACCTCCATCGGCTTCAGTCAGAAGTTTTTTTCCCATTTAAAGTATCTTTTAATGCCACATAAGAATACTCACTCTTGGATCTTAGTATCTCAGCTGATATTTGGCTGAAAAAAAGGACTCAAGCACTAAGTCTCTGCTAATGGAAGACGACATCACACTGTCATGGTTCCAGCTAAAGTGAGGTGGTTATGAAGGACACTGCCTCTGCTAACCCCTCCGTGACCTGCGGTACCATCCTGGGAATGCCAGACTCCAGTGGTCAGCTCTCCCTTTTCAAAACCCATCCACAGGAAGCCTCTTCCCACACCTGGATGGAAGGCCCAGGGTGTAACACACCGTACTGTTTCACGTTACCCTGCAGTACACCCACAACGTTCAACATTCATCCAGCAGCGCTACCTTGAAATGAGAAAGGTTGCAATAAGCATCCTCAGTATTTATCCTAACTCCTGAAATGTTATTTCCCTCATTATCCCCTAAAGGTGGGCCGATGACAGCGCCATTGGAGATGCCATCGCGGAAACCTGCTCATCAGCAATACACGGGCACCGCTACCCCCAAGGACCCCAACAGAATACGGCGTAGCACACGGCTGCCACACTGAAGGGATGAGCACGGTGCAGGTTACCTGGCACCACAGCTGACTTCCAGCAGTCTGTTGTAACTAAAGCTCGGGGGGCAGTGAGCAGCCAGACCTCGCAGAGACACTTTACTCGCTGGTCCTTCACCACATTTGCTTCCATCAGACAACAGTGCACAGGAGCTAGGTGGAAATGAAGCAAACTTGCTTTAAAATGTACCAACGTGGACATTTTAATGCTTTTTATTATTAATCTATTATCTGAAGAAACATTTTCCAGCAGTGGATTTTAGTCTGTTGCCAAATTTACATATAATTAAAGACTAGTCTGCTTCTGTTTAGACTCCCTTTCTGGTTTTCAATTACTAGACCACCACTCACACACATCACCACCACCGTTCATGAATGTATTTCACTTTTCTTAGAAAAGTGCATCAGCCCTAAACTTACCTCATCAGCACTTCCTCCTTTGCCATGACAAATTTCACTGATCTTGGATAAGGCGGCCCAGAAACACCCGCTCTGTTCTACAGGCAGTGATTTATCTGACTGCAATGGCTACGGAGGGCAAGGAAAAGGTTTTGTAGCGAAGCAGGAGGATTTAGCACTGGGCCACTGGAGCCAACACCAACACCCATGGCAGCCAACCCGCAGTTCCACGGCCCAAGCTTAATTGGGTTTCTGTCTTACCAGAGGGGGACCATGTTTGGTTCTAATAGTGTGGCTCCAAGGCCTTTGCTGATCCACTAACTAAAAAAAGGTATTTTGTGTCATTTATAACAGGTATGCGAAGACTACCACAGTCGCTGGGCCTTTGTATTTTAAAAAGTCGAAATCAGTAGTTTAAACGTACTGCTTCCTCTAAAACGTTTCTGAAAGAAGATATGGAACACATACAGATGAAAACACCTTGAAGTTTTGTAAAAAGCTCATTTTAAATGCGCTGCCGTTTAAACCCAAAAGTACTTTCAGTACTCAAACAACGTGACCATCTACGATACCCGTGGCCAGGTAAGTGCACATCCTGCCCTTCTTGCACTGCAGTAACCGAGAACAACAACAACATAACCTGTTAGTACGGGCCATACAGAAAGATTTGCTTCTGTTTTCCAAGAGAAAGCACTCGCTGCACAGTTGACTGACAGGTTTTATTTACACTTGTCTACAGAATCATTTTGCCTTACATTTTATCTGAGCCAAATGAAACCATCATTTTCCTTTGTCTGTAGCCTATCGTTTGCTAAATTTAAAAACTTCCATCTGTTAAGTACAGCAACAATTGTAATACAAAGCACAAGAAAAAACCCAAAGGCTAACAACATAGCATCTATTAGATCTGATTTTTACAATTTAGTAGTTGGACTTTGAAGTCGTCAGAGGCACAGTTACAAGACTAACCTGCTCTTGTGCAATCTACACAGTTAGCATTGAAAATAGATAGAAAAGAAAGCATTAAAGAAACTGCAGAGCATTTTTTTTTCTGCAAAAAGATTATCAAAATATTTCTACACCAAAAACATTTTGCTTATATACCAGTCCAAAAGAAATGTCTTAAAAAAAAAAAAAAAAGCAAGCAGAATGTAGTTTTTAAATTTTGCTCCGTTTGTTTTTGTGCAGTTCATTTAAAAAAGCAGCGGTCAAATACGGAAGTTTTACTACTGAAATAAATGCAGATATATTGCTGTTTGCTTAAAAAGAAGAATTTTCCTTAACATACTTACCTTGTGATGGCACTGAAGATATTTAAACCTTTCTTAACCAAACGGAGCTCAAGAGACCAGGTTTTAATGTGATATTGCTAGCAAAATAGATTCAATAAAGCATTTTAAGCCATAAATTATATTTAAGGGAAAAATAATGATTGAAGAACACATTTGTCAGAACTTTCTACAGTTTATTAATTCTCATTTTTAAATATAAATAAAAATCCAGATACCTTGAAAATTTTAGCCCCAAATGAATTTTACAGACGGCCTGCAGAAGCTTCACGTGATTCCAAGAAGCTAGTTCCACATTCCTCCACCTCAAGAGTAGTTCCTAAATGACCCTTTTCTAAGGGAGGATCACGGAGTCCGGGGTCCGTGCAGGTAAGAATGCCGCAGCTGGTGCCCGCTGCAGAAAGGGCACTTTGCTGACTGCAGCAAATCGCTTCCACAGTGACGGGCACCAGCAGGTACGAGACTCGAGCAATGGAGGGGATAGCGCCCGAGGTCTCAAACATCCTGGCTTTGAAGGAATGAAGTCTAATTCACTCCCGGCAGAATCAGATGATGGACTGGGTATTTAACAGCCACTTTGCACCGAGCAGAGCTAAAGAGAGGGGCGTCCATCTAGACTTTTTCTTCAACACAGAAAAATAAAAAATAATTGGACTGAAGTACTCACTACTGTCATCCAACATCAACACCAGCCCTACAGCTACGCTCATCTTACATGGTCCCGTACAAGCTACATCGAACCAGCTCAGGAGCTGGATGCAGAAAGCTCATGGCCTCCAACTTTGTTGTAATTGTCACATGAAGAGAGGAGTTGTACTAGAACATATCCAGCCCGTGCCTGCTCATACACCTAAGAGAACCAGGAATCGAGTAATTGAGTCTTTAAAAATAATAAAAAAACCCCTTACTCAAATAGGAAAACTTCCCACCTCTTCTGGGTAGTTTATGGCTTAAAATGCTACCTCACTTTTTGTTTCATGAATGAACAAAGCTGCAGTTTTCCAGAAAGCAAGGACAGACATGCACCTCTACTAGCAGATTTAGCACTTCTGACCAAGTAAGACACCAACTTCTTAAAAATGTCTCATGCACTGACTGGAATTTTTTTTTTTTTTTTTTAAATGTGAGCTTTAATACATTATTTCTTTTTAGAACTTGTACGGGAACCAGAATGGGAAGATCCAGATGATGATCTGCGGCGTCTGTAAGATATAAATGGAGAAAGCATGCAAAGAAATAAGTTGAAATTAATTTTAGCATCCACTTTGAGTAGTTTGTATCCTATAATAGCTGGAAGCCAAGTATATCTGATAGGGGCCTTATAAGAATATAGAAATAACTTTAAACCACTTTAAGCTCGTGAATGTGAATTTAATACTAAAAATGTAAGTTTAATACTGAAAGTAGAATAAAATTTCTAAATGCAATGTTTACTTATCAAAATAAATCAGTAACGTACATGCTAACGCTTTCACACACTGAAAGAATGGTGACCCAGGTCTTTCTATGGAACATGCTCCTAGCAGGAGGAAGTTTCATGGGGAGGGGGAAGCAATTACAGAGGTTTTAACAGGAAGTAAGAGTAGGGGAAGTGAGAAAGCTACTTTTAATATCAGAAAAACTGATCAGATTCAATTCTTTCCCAGTGAATCTCAGTCCTTCAGAAAAAAAAAAAAATCACACATTTAAATACACCCATTCTTATTCTACATAAACCCAAACCTTTCGGGTGACCGTGATCTCGATCGTCTTTTTTTGCGATCACCAGATGAAGAAGATCTAGAACGACTTCGCTTCTTGCTTCTCTCGGGAGAAGATGATGAACGAGAGCTTGAGTAAGATCTTTTTCTTGGGGTGGAAGACCCCCTGTAGGACCTGGAGCTGGATCTTTATTGATTAAGAAATAAATCAGATTTAATTCTGGTATAATATAGAGAGAACAAAGAAAGCACAAAGAGACAGTTTCATGAACACTTACTACTCTATTTACATCAGTGTTTTGTCAAATAAATTTGTGGATGCTTTAATACTTACTCCTTAGTTATCTGCCAATAAAAACTTCTACTGCTGTGGTAGTTTTCTTAATAAATTTTGCTAAATAGCGCTCGATATACAGACCACCAACGGTTTGGAAGCCTCTTTCCAGCATTCGCCAGAATGACGCATTTTGGCAAAGAAGCGATGGGAGACTGGGACAGGAAGTACCCTGTATAAGGACCTCCTCAGTAGCTAAATTCGCAAAGCAAAATGGCTTGAAAACCATAGATGTAATGCTGATTTAACAACGTTTCACTTTGTATCGATGGATATTTCACACTGGAAATTTGTAATGCCCATCTTACTAGAATAGTTAAAACTCTCAGAAGGTATATTTACAAATCTCAAAATAAATTTGGGTAGAGAGCAAGACTTTCCACAACCAAAATATTTTTAAAATAACCTCTTAGAATACAGTCATTTTCACATTTTAAAAATCAGCTTCCCTTGCAAGCATTCAAAAATCATCTTTGGTTATCTAAAAAAACAAAAAAAACCCCCCACTTGTGGAAAAAAGAAGAGAGCTAGAAAGTCCTAAACCATAATTCCAAAATTAAATAAAAACACCTACAGGATTTTTTTCAGTAAGCTGAAAAAAAACATTTAAACACTCCCCCCCCCCCCCAAACAACACAGTGTATGTTGTTGGCAAAGTATTTTCAGGGTTCTCAGCATAAACAACAAAGCAGTCCTATTTCACAGGAGCTACAACACCGAGGACATGGTGGATGCCGTGCGGCACAAGGGAATAACCCAGCTCAGCTGACGAGTCCCTTCAGCATCTAGCGGGACACAGGCACCCTTTTCCTCTTCCTAAGAGCACGGATTCCATCTCACGCTGACCCTCACGCAAGGATCCATAGCATGCTTCTGCAACCGTTTGGCACTGGTCTTCCCAACTGAAACTTCCTTATTTACAGTTTTAAGATTCTCTGCATGCATGGAGATGGGACAGCTCTTCGTTCCATCGCAAAAGGGAAGTCCTGCCAACGGGACGCGTGTGCAAGGACACCTCAAGGAACTTAAATGCTTTTGTGACTCTTCCCCGCATGGCTCAGTAACGGCTATACAGAAAACGTCAGCTAGCTCAAACTCCTGTCAGCTTCTCCCATGATTTACTATCAGCATTTTTTATACATTCCCCCCACGTTGATAAAGATAATGGCAGCACTATCTAGTGGAAGTTAGATAAGTTAAATAAGTTATCACTAAACACAAAACCAGGAGGACAGTGTATTTTCTAATGTTCTTCCACATCAAGTAGCCAAAGTGGAAACAGTAAAACCAGCAAAAATTACTGAAGCAAGCAAACATGCATTCAAATTCTTCTTCCTTCAAAGTGAAGATCTGTGGCGTCCACTCGTCTAGCTTAGATCAGAATTAAACTCTTCAACCAAAACCTTGCATTCTCAAGAAATGCATCTGTAGTGGTAACAACCTTGTGCAGAGACCCCAGGAATTCTGACTTCCAAGATAAAAATGAGTTAATGTTTTTTGACTGGCATAATTTTACGATGAAATCAACAAGCGGTTGGTTCTTCTGCCCTTTTTTCTCTCTGCAAGGAGAGAGTGCTACCTCATTCACCTTGATTTCGACCCACGAGATCTAGAGTGTTCTCTGGAACTGGAACGAGATCTTGATCTGGAACTGGAAGAACTTCTTGAATGGGACCTGAAACAACACAGAACATTTTTTTCCAGTGTCTGACTTGTTTTTAGCAGAACTGCCACTGTCAGCAGCAGAGACAACAATGCAGCAATACAATTTGGCCTAGAGTCACTAAAAAGCGACAATTTCCTCCTACCCCCCAAGTATCACCATAGTACATTTTAAAAGAGAAACTTTAACATAGTAAGAAAGTGCATTAAAAAATGTATAAAGTCAGCTTTTTATTACATTTCCTAAAACAAAGCACAAAAATTAGCGAGGATTGCAGTTACTTGGCAAAATGAAACAACTGCATATCTATTAACTATTTCATGAAACCAATGCCTGAACTTTTCATTTGTGCCTTAACTTGAAACCCATCAGTTTCTTTGGAAAGCAGAGTAGGTAAGGGTATTAGGACTAGCTCACTCAAATTTTCCCCAAGTCAGTTCTCACAAGCATTATGTAAGCAGTTTCAAGTTTTTTGTAACCTTCATTAAAAATCCAGTAGTAGTTAATTCTTGGCTAAAATATAGACATATCTAACGCTACTTGGAACTAGTCAAAATTCTTATCAAATTTTTCACATTGATGGATTTTCTTTAAAGCACAAACCACAAAAGATATGTAAAAAAGGCAGCAGACTTGCAGTAACTATTGTAAAGAAGAAGGCATTGCAATCAAATTCTAATAATCTTTTCAGGAAAAATATATTACACATGCTGTCATTCACCCAGTTTATATTGTCACCATGTCTTTTTCATTTTACTGTGCAAAAAAAAAGGCAGTATGAACACATGCTAACTAGAAATGATATTTAAACCTTTTTAAAAAACACAAAGAAGTGCAAATGGCAACTGATATTTCCAATTAATTCTCTGTAGCTAGAATCAAAAAGTTCAGCAGAGTGTTGAAAGATCCCTAGCAAATTTCAGTCATCACCAGCTACATTTGTGAGTTAACGAACAAAGTTATTGCCAGATGAAGCTGTTCTGTCTTCTTTGACCTTCCCAGCCCTAAACCTAAGGAGTGCACCCAGACACAGCCCGGACTGCCTGCATGCCATCCTCACAGCCACTTCCTCAAAGGCCTTGCTCCACACCTCGCTTCATTTACAAAACTGCTGACAGCTGGCCAGCTCAGTCACTGCTATTCGCTTAGTGCTCCTCCTTGGAGCCACGTGGCAAATACACAGCTCCAGACGGCATTTGGAGGAGTGGGGAGGCCGACAATAGGTACCATGAAGAACATAATCTTTCAGAGAAGCAGCAGTATAAAAAAAGCATGACAGCAATGGGGAGAAAGACAAAACAGACAGTGGCTGGCATCGAGTTAGTATGAGGGTTGGAAGAATTTGGGCAGTGATCACAGCCGTGAGTGCAGAGAGGTGCAGTTGCAAAGCTAGGAAGATTAGAAGAAACTTGAACTTTACGTATAATCCTATGAGCTAGTACCGATTTGAGGTCTTAAACCTAACAGCAGCATCCTTGTATTAATTGTAAGGCAGCTAAAAAACTACGTGACTTACATCACACAATTACAAAACATTTATTGATTACTGAATTTAAATAATCATGTGAGGTCTTCAGTCTACCCAGCAGACTTTTTTTGTGGCCTCACGATCAATATAAACCTTTAGTGTTATTCTGACAACATTGCCAAGCTTTGTTGCTTGCCATCAAGCTGAGTTCAAGTTTCTTGTCTTCATTTCCAGGATATTTTCCATGCTGTCCCTTCACTGAATCTGCATCATCACTGCCCTCTTCTGCCCCCTCCTCCCACTTTAACAACACCACCCTTCTGCTTCTCTGTCCATCAACTCTACTCAACGTTGCTAAAAAAATTCACCCACTGAATCACATATGGCCAACAAGCCTAAAAATAAAATTGAAAACAAGTTATATTTTTCAATTAATTTGAAATATCAACTGAAATTTACCAAAACAAGCAACAAGACACATGAAGCCTCCCTAGGGAGGATCCTCAGGTCAGGACAGAACATTATCTACCCATGTAAATTCTGTACATAAAATGGTTAACATTATTCAACTAAAACTGTAAGGCAATCAAGAAAAAAAAGTAAATAAGGAAGTTAGATACTGACATTTTGCCTGGCGTTACCCTTGACCTGTACCCGTTTACCTGGACCTAGACCTTGAGCTTGAATGAGAGGATGAGCGCGATGAAGATCGTGAGTGGGAAGATCGAGACTTAGAACGACTGCGCCTATTGGATTTCTTTTTCTTATTAGTGTCCTCTTCTTCACTGGCATCAAGATTATATTTTGAAAGGTCAGCATCATCTTCATCCTCATCCTGAAAAAATGCAGAAGCACTTAAGAAATACGTGGATTGTTTTCTTCAGTCAGTGGTTTTTACTTTATGGTTTATTTTGTGCTTTTTACCCAACATTTAAAAATACTGTTGTTAGTGCATTTAATGAGGTCTAAATACTTTGAGAGTAAAGAGTGACTGAACGTGTGTGTTTCAAAGCAAACTAATAAAAAGCCTGCAAAAAAGCCCATCTGAAGTCTCATTTTCTGTTACTTAATCAAGTTAAAACACAGACACTCATTTTTACCAGTTACTGTAAAGGAGTGCCTGCAAGACTTTTCAGACTCAAAATCTGTAACCATAGCACAATTCTGCAGAGACATGTTTTGTATGCAGAATTTGATGACTGCTGCGTAAAAAATAAGCATATATGCATGTCTCTGCACAACTGCTGTCCAAAGATGTGGACAATCCAGTATACGATGATCATGTTATTTCAGGAAAGATGAAAAAAATCTCCGAGTATTTTATTCCATTTTATAAAAAATAAATCTGACGTTGTTTTTAAAGACTAAGAATAAAATTCAAGAATGCTCCCTTTATATGGTAACCATACATAGAGGTTCCAAAGAACAATCTCAACATTTTTGATTCTGATCTCAGATAAGCTTTTAACTTTTTGTGGTTTAAAAAAAAATTATACATCTTTGAATGCAGGCACCATTACTCTGATAGATACTCCTCTACATTGCTCTAAAGGCAGCTAAAAACACAGACCAAACCTTACCTACTGAACAGCATGTAGTAATAATTCAAAAATAATTGTAAAAAAACCCCAAACCCAACCCCAAAACACACTACCTCATCCAATTTATATTTGGAGAGATCTTCATCCTCATCCTCCTCATCTTCCCCTTCAGATTCCTTATCTTCTACTTCCTTCAGGATAGACGCAGGACCAACCGGCTTCCCTCTATATTTTTTCTTTTTGCGTCCAAACTAAGAAATTTCATTCCATTAGAATACAATTTAATCAAAAGTAATTTCCAACTGTGTTTTTTGATAAAACTTAAGAAAATAAATATACATCAATTTAAAATAAGGTATCACTCAAAGGGAAGAAGCATCATGAAACATCAATTAGCCATAAGAAACTTTCTAAAGAGATGCTTGTCTTGGATACAATCAGCACCCACAGCTAAGATCAATGGAAATCTGAATTTAACAAAAGAGTACTTTATATCTGTGTTTATCTTTATAAATCAGTCTTGAACATCTGGCTGAAAACAACATGCATGACCCTGAAGCCAGCTCCCTAAGAAGTTGAATGAACTCAGCTTGTACCAGTTTAATTTGAACTCATTCTTAGTTTTTAACCCCCAACAGACAAAACAGACGCATTCACTTTCAGTTCAAACCTGTCACACTTGAGCGTTTGATGGAGAGATGCGTCACAATGTATTTCTGACTGGTGCTTTTCCCCGTAAGGAAACCAAATGCAAATGTATGTGTCCTAAATGCAGGTGTGTCAACACACGTCGCTCCAGAGTTGTGCATGTACCTAATCTTACCTCATCATACTCCCCATCTGATTCTTCACGTTCTATATATTCAACATTTTCTCGTTCATTAAATCCTCCTCCGTATCCTTTAAAAAAAGGGGTAAAACAAGACAATCTCTTCAGCTGCACCAAATTCAGCTACACGAAGCGCAAAGTTTATTCTAAACTTCCACAGAGGTTCTGGAAGCCTTCGGTGGATTTATAAACACATGCCATAAGAACGTAATACGATCTCAAGAGGAACATGAGTTGTTCCCACACTTGTTTATTAAATATAGTTCCTCAGAAACCTAACTGAGAAAATGGATTAAGACACATAACCAACACAGAAGGAATAGTGTTCCACAGGGAACAAAAGCATCCGCTCACTGTACAACTGCCAAGATTTGCCTTAGGAATCTTTGTATTCCTTTTTATAACACAGGTGGAAAACTTCAACGGCTCATTTTAATTTCAGCTGACTTTAATTTACTGCAAGTGTGCGCAACATGCCAGCTGTCCTGCACGCGACTGCAAGTTTACTCTGAAGGACACCAGAACTTGAAAAATTACATATTTAATATATGCAATTATACAAAATACGATATGAAACACAAATAAATATTATTCTCTAATATTCTTACAATATTAAACAAGAACATTAAAAAATACTCTTTTTCCTTTTGAATAATAAGGGCTCTTCTCCATGCTTCTTTTTTTTTATATCCGTTAGCATTACACTCTATGCATTAAATTCTCTGCCTGATCCCATTTGCAGTGGTAACAGTATAGTTACGACCGCACTGTAAGGATATCCTCTGTTCTAGTTACCACTGGATTCATTGTTAACGCAGGAGTAGCTTAAAATGCGTCACGGTGTGACCAAACCTCATTAAGAGATAAACAGCCTCATCTCTACAGCCTTCAAACACTGTTCTGGTGACTGCCGAATTCCTACACCTTAATAAAATATTGCATTACTCCTTCCAAACATCTTTGCATCAAAATCAAACATAGAGGCGGTTTAAGCTGAATATTTGTTGACTTTCCAAATGAAACCATCACATCCTTTACACACCACTAAAAGTAATCAAGAACCTACAGATTTATTTTCATACGGAAGACCATTCAACTTTGCTAGTTCTGCTGTGAAAATAATCCCTTTAATTAAATTACATTGTGATTTATAAAAGGTTTCTTACAGTAATTTGAGTATTTTAAAACCGTATACATCTTACCTGTCCTTTCCTCCAATTTAGCATACTTTGGAGTATTACACATATTACATTCTGATCTTCTGGCCCAGTTCACGTTACCACATCTTCAGAGGCAAAAAGAACAAAACAGAAATAAGAAGCATTTCAAATCAAAAAGCTTAAGTGCTGAGGCAACACGTAAAAAAAAAAAAAAATTATAAAAATGTGTTTGCCAAGTTTTAGCACTAGTACGACATGATTAACTCCGAGGCCAACAGTCCCTACGACACAAAGAACTGAGAGAGTCTACAGGTATTTCACCAGTACGAGGTCAATAGGAAGGTGACCGTGCTGGAAAAATCCAGGGGAAAGAGGTAAAATTAACAGGCAGGTAGGCAGACTAGCTAACGCAAGTAAGACTACACAAAAAGTGTTAAAATTCCTCATTACTCTCCACTAGTGGCATTCACAGCTCGGAGGAGTTAACGAAGAAGCTACCACAGGAACAACACTTACGAGCTGCCATCGTCACCCACCAATGCACAGCTACAGTTATATGCTGTACGGCATTTCTGTCTTACAGCATCCTGAAAGGCCACTCGTGCATCACCCATCCACAACGCTCTCATCGGGATGCTGCTCCGTCCCACAGCGGAGGGGAGGGGGCCCACAAGGCACAGCCCAGCTGCGGGCCTGGGGGGAACAGGACAATCCTATGCCATCAGGTGGATTCCCTCTGGTGCTGCCCAGGAGACCTGCCTGTCCCGTGCTGCAGAGCAGCGCAAACGGAAACCCATCAGGCCGAACACAGCCAAGTTTGGACAGAAAAAAATAATAATAAAAAAAATAGTTCCAGGTTTTGCTGGTCAGACAGCTGACTCAATCAGCGAAACTTGAAATCCTTAAAAGTGCTCCAGAAAGCCTGGAGCCTTTCCAAAAATCAAGGCATTTTAATAAAGTAGTCCTTTCCTAATTTAGATCTTAATGTTCTTGATCTCATGGCTTAGAGAAATAGCTAAGAGACTTTAACTATGTGCTAAACTCTACCCATTAAATATCAAGTGAATGGTAACAATAAAATATCATACTGCAATGAAGGTGTTACTGCCATCTACATGTTTCTTGAGAAGTGTCTGGGCTTATCAAAGACAAACATAAACTTTTACCTGTCTAGTCTTGATTTTTTTAAATCTTTTTCCAGTCATGTTAATTAAGTAACTGCTGCCCAGCAAACAAAAATGAATGCTGTCCTCACAGCAAAACACTACTGGCAGAATAGCTGCGAGTTTTGATCATTCTTCTCTCATCAGTACCAGCAAATTTATACTGACAACATTATCATATAGTAGATGTTTTGTGTGGCTCTAAGAGAACACTCTGCGGTTTTTAAAAGGCCGTACGTTTTACACTGCCAGTCGTTAGCACTGAAGAGGCCACGACTCTTCTCAGCAAGTGTCTTCCCTATTTCAGTCCCTCCAGCTTTCATCATTTTGGCTTCTGTCGTTTTCTCTGGAAAAGAAAAACAAAAAACCAAAAAAAGAATCAGTTCACAAACGTCTTGCTTTATGATTAACTAAAAAAGATCTAATATCCTTTTCTTTTAAAAAGGCAGAAACAGACGAGGAGAAAAAGATCTATCGCCTGAGATACTCACCTCTCCCACATCTGTTACAGCTGGTTCTTCTAGCAAAGTTAACATTCCCACATCTGAAAATAAAAATAGAAAGAGAACGAAGACGCTAGGCAACCGAACGCTGCAAAAAGCGCACACGAGATTTAAAGAAAAACGCCTATTTCAAACGGAATTTGTTGCAAATTAAACCACGAAGTTTCTCAGGCCGTGCCCGGCCCCGGGGCGGGCTGGTGCCGGACCCTCTGCACGATGGGGGCCGGGAGCTGTGGAACCCTGCGGGGAAGCTCGCCCCGATCCGGCCCGGCCCGGCGGGAGGGTGGCCGCGGCTCTCCCGGGCCGCCCGGACCTGCGGCTGCCCCGCGGGGCTGCCCCGTCCTGCCCTGTGCCGTGCTGCAGTCCTGCCCGCGGCGGGCGGGCGGGCGGGCGGACGGACGGACGGACGGACGGACAGACGGTCGGTCGGTCAGGCGGACGCCGCCCTCGCTCACTTCTTGTCGGGGCAGATCCAGTCCCCGTCGCTCACGCGGAAATTCTTGGTCGACATCTTGGACCCCGCCGAGCCGAGCCGAGCGCCTACCGCCGCCGCCGCGGAAGAGGACCAGGGTCCTGCGCTGAGCGGGCTGTCCGTCGCGCCTGTGCCCTGCTGCCGCAGCGAAGCTGGGCCGCCGCCGGGCGGGATTTTTGGTCAGGCAGCGACTGAGACGCCTCAGCCTGGACGCGGGAAGAGGGCGTGAAGGAAGCGCGCCCCCTGGCGGGCCGGAGGGGAGGTCGGGGGGGCTGGCGCATGCGCAGTGCGCTCGGCCGGTGGTGGCCGCCATGGGTGGGCAGCGGCGTGAGGGGCCGGGGCGGGAGCGGGCAGGGCGGCTGCGGCCCGGCGGGCAGGGAGCCTGCGGGGGCGGAACCGCAGGTAGTCATGGCAGTTTATTTTCCTCCAGCGGCTGCTGGGGCTCTGTCGCCGCAAAGTCCCAGGGATGAACTGCCACGGCTCCTCAGGAGCTGGGGAGTTTCTGCGTGTACAGCTTCACCTGAGTGAACTAAACAGGGAAGCCATCAGTTGCTGCTACATAATAAAAAAGAGATTAAATAAGGCCTCATGTTCACAGATGAGAGAGCGTGCAAGGTTCAGCTTGGTTTCTCAGTGTGCCCTAACGAAACCCCCATAAGAACATGCAGAGGGTTTTAAATACGAATAAGACAGAGCACTGGTATAAATATTAGAATGTTCAAGTAAATCCATTATTTAAAGAAGTATTTCAAGCCCCAGGAGTGGTTTGCCGGTGGCTCTGTCGGGCAGCTGTCCGTGTGGGACCGGGGTGCCGCGGCCGTGAGCCGTGTCGGAGCAGCGCGGGCTGGGTGTGCTGCCCACACCGCTCTGACCCCGGCCTTTTCCTTCTTCCTTGTGGGTAAGGTCTGGCACGATCTGCTGCACCGAGGCTGACCGGCATTACCTAATTAAGTACACGCAGTGTGCTTATTTATAGCAAATGTTACATTCCTGGCAGTTTTTATTCCCTTTCCCTCCCGTGCTGTAGCCACATCCTGTGGAAAAATCATCTGGAATCTGTTTACGGGACTGGTTTTTATCACATCTACTCTCCAGGTCGTGAGGCAAGATGACAGTGTTATTGCTATTTATTTATAAAAGTATAAAACGGCGTGAGTGCACTGGAAAAATGTGTTGGGGCATCTGGTTTGTCAGCCGCAGAGGGTTGTGTACAAATTCCCAGTTATGAAATGTCCAGAATAATCAGAAAGGATTAAACCTGCATTTTCCTGCAGCTGGAGAAGGTCCCAGGTGAAGGGCTGCGCCGGAATTTTGAACAAGGGCTGTGAAAAATCTTGGTTTTCTCTACTCCAGAATTAAAAGAACAAGGGGAAAGTACCGGACGAAAAGGAGACGGTGGCGGGGCGGCCGCTGCAGAGCTCACGGATGGGGACTGCCCGTACCACAGCAAGAGGTCCTGCGCGGCACTGGCGTTTGTGTACGCAGCCTGTTTCAGAAGCGGTGCTTCACAGGCGGGGCAGCGCAGCCTGCAAAATTTAAAACCTCAATTAGCAATTTTTTCTCCAAAAGACGTTCCTTGATGGCACTGAATAACCCATCTGAGCTTAAATGAGATATCAGAGCCCTAGCGCTGTACTAGATGGCAACAAATCTTCTTTGGTCACTTTGTCAGCACCGATCTTTAAAATGAAGTAAATAAAAAAGAGCTGGAGAATCCAGTTGCGCCCGGAAGGATTCACTCCTGCCATCCTGTGCTGTTTAGTCAGTACAGCAGGTGGCACTTTAGTAACGTACATTTTTCCACGTACTGTTGTTATTGCAGATAACAGATAAAGCCTGTGTTTTTATGGAATTCAGGGGAGATATTTTAAATAGCAATGTATTGATAACTCTAAAAAACCAAACTAAAACAAAAAAAGCGTCACCGTCACCATGTGTGATTGGCACTGGAAATTGAACACAAGATTATTTTTGAGTTGCACATGATACAGGAGATAAAGCTGGCAGGGTGCATCACAGTCACGTAGTACGTGTCTCTGTTCAGACCTCCTGCAAGCAGGACTTTTCCGCCATCGCCTGCCTTTTCCAGCAAAATGGGTGCTACCCAGCTGCTCCCCTGTTTTCGCCTGGGTGAGGCTCTGCTCGTGCCAGGATATAGGGAGTAACCAAAGCCAGAACCTGGCCCCTAGGAGGTAATTCAGTCCTGGGTACCTGCAGGAAAGACCCTTTCATAAGCAACAGGAATGTCAATCATGAAGTGTAATATCAGGGAGACAAAAAACATCCGGACCTACAGAATAAATTAATGTGTGATGGAAGGTTTTCTTCATCTGTAATATCCTTCTGCTTATTAAAAAATATTGTCCAAAGCTAGTCTGTTAGAAGAAAATCGGTATCTGCTGGCTTTAGTAAGAATTGGATTGAACTTCGGCGTGCTTAGGAGAGGCGTTGTTCTGAAATCCTGGGTTCCTGTTGAAACCACGGCTCGTGAATTCCTTACAATGCTCTCAGAATTTGGGTCTCTCTCCTGTTGGTGTCTGCAGAAACACCGAAGAAGGGGCAGAGCCTGTGCAGGGATTTCATGGCCTTTGTGTGGTTTCTGTGTAGCTACGAGGGTTGGCTTCTACAGAGCAAAATTTAAAACGAGCTTGGAGGATTCCTCTCTTTGTCTTGAGTGACAAAATCCTCATGCTGTTCAGGTCAGAAAAAAACCCTTATCCATGATTTCAAGGACAGGAATTTGTTCATAAACCTGGATTTCTCTTCAGGGAAGTCAAGGCATGCAAAACTTACTTTTTATATTAAGAAATGGCAGAGGATATGCACTCTTTAAAAAATAAGCAGAGGCAAAACTGCAATTGACCTGATAATAATTTCAGCCTTAAATATTTAAAACATTACTAAAATATATTGAGAAGAATATTTAAGTAGTCCTTGTTTTCCGCTAAAGGAAACTTCCCGGAGGAGTCTCTGGCCAGGCACCTGCAGCCAGAAGTTCAAAGCGATCAACCGCACTTTGAAAACGGAACCTTGCCCTGTATATCCAGAGGGAGTGTTTCTGTCACTTCCCTTTGGTCAGTTTACTTCAAAAAATGGATATATTAAAAGCTAAAAAGCCAACTGGGGACTGAAAAAAGTTAAAAAAATAAATTAGGAATAAAAGCAAGGCCCAAGTGGACAAGATCTTCTACAGTCTGGAAGGATGCTGGGACCAGACACAGTCTGGTGTTCAACTCAGTGACTATGTGGGATAGTCACTTTACTTAATTACCCAATTAGCTTTACTTAAAGATTTATATTTTTTTTTTTGCTGATCTTCTCTTCCTGTATGTCTTACACAAAGTTTCATTTAAATACCGGCTCCCCATTTCACAGTACCTTTTGAACAATTTTATTGTATTCCTGTTTCTATCACAATACATTCTGGCTTCAAATGTGGGTAAGGAATTGATAATAACCCAGTAAATGAGAAATACATCACCTATCATTTTAACATAATGAAACCGAACAGCTGAGAATGAAAAATTGTACAGAAAACTGTTTAATTGGCCTGTCTCTAGACAGCCAATTCCTACCAACAGGCCCTGAAAATCAGTTTTCCTGAAGAAAACCTCTGTGGTACAAAGGCCAGCCAGGATCAAAGTCAGGTAATTAAATGAAGGTGGCCTGCGCTTCGTAGCTCTCTCATTCCGCTTTTCATGTCCCTTCCTGGTACGATGTCTGCATACCGCGCTCTTTATTAAGCAACTTGGGGCACCTGGGTTTTGAAGCATCGCTTTAAAGCACTTAATACATTGTTGATGCTTTCCAAGACATAATAATAATTTCAGATCTATGAGTTGAGTGCAGTGTGCTTCCATCAGGTGAATTGAACTCTTATGAAAGCCCACTTGTGTTGATGTAATTGAACATACACTAAGTTGTACTGCAAAATAGTGTTTGTTTGTTCTTCAGAGTGCTCAGAACTTCATAGAATCAGAATCATAGAATGGTTTGGGTTGGAAGGGACCTCAAAGATCATCTGGTTCCAACCCCCCTGCCATGGGCAGGGACACCCTCCACTAGCCCAGGTTGCCCAAAGCCCCATCCAGCCTGGCCTTGAACACTGCCAGGGAGCCAGGGGCAGCCACAGCTTCTCTGGGCAACCTGTGCCAGGGCCTCAGCACCCTCACAGGGAAGGATTTCTGCCTCACATCCCATCTCCATCTCCCCTCCTGCAGCTTCAGGCCATGCCCCTTGGCCTGTCACTCCCAGCCCTTGTCACCAGCCCCTCTCCAGCTTTCCTGGAGCCCCTGCAGGGACTGGAAGGGGCTCTAAGGTCTCCCCGCAGCCTTCTCTTCTCCAGGCTGAACAACCCCAACTCTCTCAGCCTGAGGTCTCCATAGCAGAGATGCTCCAGCCCTTCGTGGCCTCCTCTGGACTTGCTCCAACAGCTCAATGTCCTTCTTGTCCTGGGGACCCCAGAGCTGGATGCAGTACTGCAGGGGGGTCTCACAAGAGAGGAGTAGAGGGGCAGAATCCCCTCCCTCAACCTGCTGGTCACGCCTCTCTTGATGCAGCCCAGGACACGGTTGGCTTTCTGGGCTGCAAGCACACACTGCCAGCTCATGTTGAGCTTCTCATCAGTCAACACCCCCAAGTCCTTCTCCTCAGGGCTGCTTTCAATCCATTCCTCACCCAGCCTGTAGTTGCGCTTGGGATTGCGCCGACCCACGTGCAGGACCTTGACCTTGGCCTTGCTGAACTCCATGCAGTCCACCTCTCCAGCCTGTCAAGGTCCCTCTGGACGGCATCCCTTCCTTCCAGCGTGTCGACCACACCACACAGCTTTGTGTCATCGGCAAACTTGCTGAGGGTGCACTCGATCCCATTGTCCATGTCACCGACAAAGATGTTAAACAGTGTCGGTCCCAGTACCGACCCCTGAGGAACGCCACTTGTCACCGTTTTCCACTTGGACATTGAGCCGTTGACCACAACTCTTTGAGTACGACCATCCAGCCAATTCCTTATCCACTGAGTGGTCCATCCATCAAATCCATGTCTCTCCAACTTAGAGACAAGGATGTCGTGCAGGACAGTGTCAAATGCCTTGCACAAGTCCAGGTAGATGACGTCAGTTGCCCTTCCCTTGTCCACCAGCGCTGTAACCCCATCATAGAAGGCCACCAAGTTTGTCAGGCACGATTTGCCCTTAGTGAAGCCGTGTTGGCTGTCACCAATCACCTCCTTATTTTCCATGTGCCTGAGCATAGTCTCCAGGAGGTTCTGCTCCATGATCTTGCCAGGCATGAAGGTGAGACTGACTGGCCTGTAGTTCCCTGGGTCTTCCTTTTTTCCCTTCTTAGAAATGGGGGTTATGTTTCCCCTTTTCCAGTCAGTGGGAACTTCGCTGGACTGCCAGGACTTCTCAAATATGATGGAGAGTGGCTTAGCCACTTCATCCACCAGTTCCCTCAAGACCCACGGATGCATCTCATCAGGTCCCATGGACTTGTGCACCTTCGGGTTCTTTAGATGGTCTCGAACCTGATCTTCTCCTACAGTGGGCGGTTCTTCATTCTCCCAGTCCCTGCCTTTGCCTTCTGTGACCTGGGCAGTGTGGCTGGAGCACTTGACAGTGAAGACTGAGGCAAAAAAGTCGTTGAGTCGTTGAGTACCTCAGCCTTCTCCATATCCAGGTTGCCCGTTTCATTCCGGAGGGGACCCACATTTTCCCTAATCTTCCTTTTATCGCTGACATACCTATAGAAACTTTTCTTGTTGCCCTTGACATCCCTGGCCAGATTTAAGTCTATCAGGGCTTTGGCTTTTCTGACCTGATCCCTGGCTGCTCGGACAGTTTCTCTGCATTCCTCCCAGGCCACCTGCCCTTGTTTCTGTCCTCTGTAGGCTTCCTTTTTTTGTTTGACTTTGCCCAGGAGCTCCTTGTTCATCCATGGGGGCCTCTTGGTGGTTTTGCCTGACTTCCTCTTTGTTGGGATGCATCGCTCCTGAGCTTGGAGGAGGTGACCCTTGAATATTAGCCAGCTGTCTTGGGCCCCTCTTTCCTCTAGAGCTTTGTCCCATGATATTCAACCAAGCAGATCCCTGGAGAGGCCAAAGTCTGCTCTCCTCAAGTCCAGGGTAGTGAGCTTGCTGTGTGCCCTCCTTGCTGCCCTGAGGATCTTGAACTCCACCATTTCATTGTCGCTGCAGCCAAGGCTGCCCTTGAGCTTCACATCCCCTACCAGGCCCTCCTTCTTGGTGAGAACAAGGTCCAGCATGGCACCTCTCCTCCTTGGCTCCTCTGTCACTTGGAGGAAGATGTTATCATCAACACATTCCAGGAACCTCCTGGATTTCTCATGCCCTGCTGCGTTGTCCCTCCAACAGATGTCGGGGTGGTTGAAGTCCCGCATGAGCACCAGGGCTTGTGAACGTGAGGCTGCTCCTATCTGCCTATAGACGGCCTCATCCACTCGGTCTCCCTGGTCAGGTGGGTTGTAGCAAACCCCCACTATAGTGTCACTGGTCCCTGCCCTCCCTTTAATCCTGACCCATAAGCTCTCGGTCGGCTCCTCACCCACCCCAAGGGGAGCTCCAGGTCCTCCAGCTGGTCAGTGACCTAGAGGTGACACCCCCTCCTCATCTCCCCTGCCTGTCCTTCCTAAAGAGCCTGTACCCTTCCATCCCAACACTCCATAGGAGCCATCCCACCACGTCTCCGTGATGCCACTTGACAGACACTTCTTTAAACAAGGAAGAGTGAAAATGCGGTGCCCGCGTTAAAAAGTGCAGATGCTATAAAGCATTTGAGACGCTCGTGGGTTTGTGATTTACTCTGAAATACAAGGGCTGCTGTGCGGGAAGGCAGTTTTAGGATGTACCATGGCATTTGGAGAGCTGGTCTTCCAAAGTTTGTTTTGATTTTGAAGTGTGACAGCCGTTCGGTAATAGAGTTTTTCAAGCAAGTGATGGGTCCTGACATGTCACTCAAGCTGACATGCTTTGGGAGGAAGGATTTTCCTCAAGACGTGACCTTTACAGAAGGTTAAACACCACCTGTCATTTAATAATTTAATAATTAGAGAGTGATTCAAGCCTGCTGAGAGTACATAAAATCACAAAATAAATGTTTTAAACACTAGTTTAAATATGCTTGTTTTAGTAAGGCTAGGGTTGGCAAATATTCACTAAATCATTTGAACGTGGGGCTACCAGGGGCTCGGAGCGGTCGCTTAGTCCCCTGCCTCAGTTCAGCGGTACGGCCGGTTAAAGCGACCGGTGACGGCAGCTGCTGGTGTAACCCGGGCCAGGCACTTCTGCACGCCGCCCCAAATCCGGCCGCGGTCCTCTGTAGCCGAGCAGCGGGCAGCAATCAGAAACGCTTCTGACCTAATTCCTCCTTTCCGCAGACGAAGCGCACTGCTCTTGGTCTTCCCATCAGCTGATGGACAAAGGCCCGATGCTCTCCTCTGTTATTAACATCCTCTGGCGCGCGTGAAGGGACCGCTCCTCTTTGCTTACACCATGGATTTTTAAGACTTTCCTTCTGGGCCCGATTTTCTAGAGCTTGGACGATTGCTGTTGCTCAGCTCCTGGCCGTCCCCACCAACGCCCCCCTGCCTTGAGGGGTGGGGGTGCGGGCGCTGGCTGCGGTAGAAGGACTATTTCATTTTGCTTTTGTGCAGTGCTGCTATTTGTGCACGTTAAAATCATACTAACCCGTTTTTTCCCAAGAGCTTCACATCAGGAATGCATACTCAGTTTATGATGCACCATAGGCCAACGCGTTTTGCAGTACTGTTGCAAATGTATTTAACCACGATTTTAAACTTGTGTATTTGATTTCTCCCTTCAAAGTCTAATACTTTGCGTGTGATCCAAGTTGAATTTCTTTTTTATTAATTTCAGATCAATTCTCCAAATACCAAGGTAATTCCGAATACTTGACCGGTATTTATCAAACGTCTCCTGATTTTATTTTTGAGGCAGTCTGGATTGCACACAGCCAGGGTCACAGGTTTTCCTACGGATATGGTGGATCATACCTGGATATTTCCCTCGTACTTGGCGGAGATGCCGAGTGGAGCGAAAGGAGGTTTAACATGACACACGCAGGTTTTGTTTTCACACAAACCTTGCAGCTTTTTTGGTACTAGGTATGTTATCTGCTGTTGTGCCATACAGTAATTATTTTTCCGTGCCATTAGTAAGCCAGTAGTGGGAAATACTTCGCCTAAACCGCGTGTGAAACCACGTCAGCTTTAAAAGGAAAAGCACGCGTGTCCATTGCCTTGACGCCTTGCCCACCTGCTTTGCCTGTGGCCCTTCACATCCACCACCAACACGTAATTGAGAAATCACACGGAGTTTCAATAGGCAAATGTGCAGGGACGGTGAAAGTGGGTCATATCTCATCAGTACCTTTTTACTCCAAAACAATATATTCTCTAACCGAGCTCCCGGTGGTGTTGACAACAGCCTTTCCTGTGATCAGAATTGTGATAAAGATGCATTATTTTCTCCAGCAAATTTTACCTGTCAGACGGTTGTTTTGGTTCTCGTGCTCCTTCTCAGAAATAAATAAGGACTCATGATCCACTTCACTCTTTTGACGGGAAAATCCAAATATGTATTTGTCCACAATTCAGCTGACATTTGCGACACAGGTTAGGATTTTCTTTTAGAGCCGCAGGAGATCTGGTTTAGATCTTTAAACTTAATCTCCAAAGCAGATGTAAAAGAAAGTAACGCTGTCCTCATCGTTCAGGAGAAGTAACCTACCCTGCAAAGCTGTTGTGTTTCTGTGGAAGGGTGCAGTCAAAGGTGACACCGTCCCAGAACTGACACCGTATCTCCATAACATCGGAAGAATTGCTTTTTAATGCCGCAACTAAGTATTCTGTGGCTAGCTAGGTCTGACAAGTAGATGTCCTAGCTGACATAATCCAGGGATATAGAGGGGTTTTCTAAGAGCAACAAAGGTAAATGTACTTTAAATTTAAAAATGGTACTTTTTCCCCAAGATTTTCTTTTGAAAAGGAGCCAGTTTGGGAGAACACCAGTTGCCATGCCCTAGCCAAGTAAGGTTGAGAGGAGCGGTGATGATTCCTTGTTAATACATTCAGAGATGGTAAATGTCGAAAAGGATAAGGATTCTCTGGCTTGGAGGATACATGGCAGGATCAAGTAGTTACAAATTGATCATGAATACATTTAGATAGAAATCAGACAACAGAGTCTAGCCATCCAAGGATGAAGGTCTGTAATGGCTTTCCAAAGAAAATCGGGGAAGAATTCTTCCAAATAAGTTACGATGGAGCTTGGTAAACACATGGAGAGGGGAAGCCCTGTCTGCAGCGTGAGCGCTTCTGAGCATCGCGTACACCGGCTTGTCCTGGGAACCTGAAGGGTGACCGCATCTTTGTTTTCACTTCATTGTGCTGCATCGGCGCGTAGCTCAGCATTCCCCTTGGTCACCTGTGGAGGTCCTGGAGTATTTTTTCCTCCTTGGCAGGAGGCTTCAAGGCTGCAGCTTGTCCCAGCTTTCTCTGAAGATCTAGCTGCTGCTGTTGAGATCTGGAGTCAGGAGGAAAAGTTGCTCAATTTGCTTTTGGTTTTGGAGGGTTGCTTTGCTTTTTTTCACAGTGCAGTGGCCAAAGACCCTCAGACACGGTCGGATGGACGGCACATCTGTATTCCTGCTGTGATTTTTGGTTTGGATCAATTGCAAATGTTCTTATAACTTCCGTAACCTTGTATTTCACAGCACATATTTCACATTTGTACTTATAAATTCAGAGTCATTCGCAAATCTTTAGTCAATGCACCTGAAAGTCCACCACTGAGTTCCTCCTGCCGCGCTTCCCTCTGTTTTCAGCAGGACACGTGCTGTGTGAGAGGAACGGCTTCTCACCAGGGGGTACCCAAGGAACTGCTCTGCGGCTGCTGGATGATTTCTCTCACTCTCTCTTCTGTTCCCTTCCTCTTTCTTCTGGCCCGCTTCAACGCCTTTCAGGAAAGGACTGAAGGATTCCTCTCTGGAGTCAGAGGAGTCTGCCAGACAGAAAAACCCCAAAGATTTGTCATTTCTTCCTTCTTCAGCAAGTTGCTGGTGCACCGTGATCTCTGCAGACCGTGGTGCGAGGACACCGAGGCCGCCTTCCTCGGGCATCTCGGTGTCTCTGGGAAAGGCATTTCCAGAGCTCAGACCTGACGGTGTAGGCGAGTGGGGAACGGCTTGTAACGGCGGCACGGGGTGATGCTGGAGAAGGGTGGTGGCTGCTGGGCTCCGTGCAGGTAGCGGCTCTCTGCTCCCGTGTCGCTGGAGGAACAGTAAGGCTCCCGGCAGGAAAAGCAGAAGATGTACTCTCTAAACCTCCTCCTTAAGGGAAGGTGATGTGTTTAAGGAAAACATTCATAAATAAGTCAATATTTACAGTTTTGAAAAGGTATATTTGAACACCATGCAGGTGAAATGCAGAATAAATAATGCCCCAATTGACAGTTATAATTACCGTGGTTCAAAAAAAGCTTATTTTGAATACAAATTTGTTTGAACAAAAGCATTCAATGGGCAAGTGCAGCAGAAATAAAGGTGAGGCATGTAAAAAGAAGAGCTAATATATATATTTTTAAAAGCCAGGTTGGAAAGGGTTCATCATTTAAGGAGTCATTGTCAAGCAAAACAAGATGTGATTAACCTTCCCCGTGCTCGTCCTCCCCTGCTCTTCGAGCGCTGCACAGTATCACCGCTCATTAGCGTGCGGCTGGGATCGGTGCGACGGGAGGATGTGTTAGATTTCCTCTGCTCGCCCTCTCGAGGAACGATCGTCACCATGGCATCGGAGCGCCCGGCTGCTGCCAGAGCCCCGTCTGCGGCAGCACGGCAGGGATGCTGCGCTCGGCCGTACCTGGAGGGCTTCAGGAGTTGCCAGCTCTTTGCGGGGATGTCTCTCTGCTTCGTCAAAACCTTTCGTTTGTCCTTTCGCAGGCTCTGCCCTCCTTGAAATCAACGGCACTGCGTGGACGATTCTGCAGATCAGCGTTTACGCCTAGAAATTTGGTGTTAAGTAGACAAAAGTGTAACTTGGTCACAGAAATAACTAACTGCTTCATAGCCGGTCAGTTTTAATCATTATTTTCTGCTGTGTACACGTAAATAAAATGGATTTGGCAAAGTATCGCTGACCTTGGCATTCTGTCTCTAAAAGGAAGCAACGTGGTCCATTCACACCCGGTTGATGGAAGTGTTCCGGTAGCATATTTAAAGGGTAAGGAACAATTCCAAAAGAAACTCTACCTAAAAGTCTTTGTACTAATTTAATTGACAATATAACTATTTTGAGATATATTTTTGGTAATGGACGTGGAGTTGTAGCGGTTTTGCCAGAGTTCGGCTGCTGACCCCTGCTCCGGGCTCTCAGTGGGTCCTTACACCTGTGGTTCATTGCTCCTGCTTTGCTTTTTGCCTCATACCGAAATGAAATATTTTGCTGCTTCTCTGAATTCTGTTTTGGCAAAATAAAGGGGGGGAAAAAAAAACCCCAATAATTTGGTTCAGGTAGGGAACTGAACGAACCCAAAGAGTGAATAGTCAGGAGGCTCCTCCATGGCTTGGGATGTCATTTCTCGGGATGATTCTCAGGATGTCCATGGAGAACCCAGCATGTTCCTTCACCGCCAGAAAATTTGTGAATTCTCATGCATTGTTGCTTACCAGCCAGAATGCAAAAGCAATTCCGCATCCTCATTTTTACAGCCAATTCTGCTACAAATTTGCACATTTTGGTGAAGACAGTCTCTCTTTTTCCGGAACACTCAGTTACAGTAACATCAGACACACCAAGTCATTTTGACAAGTGTCCTATTTACAGAGAAATGAGTGGTCACAAAAGAGGAGAATTATTCTTTCCCTCTTCTTTCTTTTATTGTAAAAGAAAACCCGTGAGTAAACTTTGTTTTTCCTTAAGTTGCAATTATAAATAGGATGAGGAGTTCAAAGTACAATTTCGGTTCACATCATGCTTCAAACCAACACGCCACACCAAACCAAACGCAGTGAGTCCAGACGCGGAGCCCACTCCGAGAGGTGCTGGGTCTTGTGCTCAGAAGCTAGAGAGACTTCAGTGGGCTGACTGCTCAGCAGCTCAGTGCTCTGCACCTCCCCGGGACACAGCTTTTTTCCCCAAAAGCTTTCTGAGATGTGTTAACCACACTTTTCCATGAGGTTGGGTCAGGTCCTGGATTCAAACTTCAATCCAAACACGGAGTGAAGCAGAGCTGTACGTTTATGTGTGGATGCAGAAGGATCTCTGGAGGTCTCCACCTGAAGCAGGTCTATCGCCAGAATGGGACCGGGCCAGCCGTGGCTTTGCCTTCAGCCCAAACCCTACAGCAGAGCCCCGTACGTCCCCTTCCCCCAGGAGAAGTACCTCCCACCGGGGAAGGTGCAGTCCTTCTCACCACAGACCGCCAGTCTTGCCTGACCAGATGCTGCCAAACCCTGAATGTTTCCCCCCAAAAGTAAGCCCTGGCCGTGTGTGTGAGCCGCGCTCCTGGGCTCACACCGGTCCCAGCCTCCTCTCCTCGCTCCCCGCGGCCAAAAGCCAAGTGGTGCTGGCTCAACATACCTGGATCCGTGTAATGCAAGTAGAGCCGAATTTTGTCCTTATTGTGTTAGCAACTGTGCTTTTTTGTTAACGACAGAAATTTCGAGTGCTGTGCAAAATCTCTACGTTGCTATGGATATAGCAGAGCCATTCCCAGAGTCTCCCTGAAGTAGCTAGAAATGAGAGGAAGCCAAGGGACACTGTGAAAGCGATCCCCGGTAGCACGGGGTTTCAGATGTTTCTCCTGCTGCCAGTGGGGAATGAAGGTGGCAAACTAGGTTAGTGCCATCGTCTTAGTTCTAAGTAATATAAAATTCATTTACAGCTGGAAACTTTTCAATTTAAGTTACTTCCCAGGAGGTTTCCAACTTAAGACTTTGGGGCTAATTTCTACAAGTATTTGCAGTTTTTTCCCCCCAAAGCCACAGCGATCCACATATTCTCTTATCTCCCTTCTTTCCTTCACTGATTTTCACCCGGCACGTTCATAGTCTTCATCTCTTTCTCTGCTGTAAGCACAGCGAAAAGAACCATCCCCGACTCATCGTCACCAACCAACCTTTGAAGAGTCCCTGTGCGCTGGGAAGCCGCTCTGCGGTCCCCGGGGCGAGGAGACGCTGCACCCACGCGCTCCCACCCTCCCTCTCCATCCGGGGGACCGGTGGGTCTCCGGCCCAGCACCGGCTAATTGCCGGTGCGAGGTAATGGAGACTGACAATTTCATCTTTAAGCTATTTATCAGTTGGTGCTGTGCACATCAGGTGTCAGAGGAACATGACAACTCTTGTCAGTGAAACAAGAGAGTCCTGTGACAGGCTTTCAATTGAATTTCTTCACCCAGCACTCCCAGCATCAACACTATGTTAAAACAACTTCATTCATTATTCAAAAAAGGAAAAAAAAAACATCCAGTGAGATCCTGACAAAATATATAACTTTTTTGAATCCTAAAAATTCACCTGATTTTGCTTCTTCGGTGCCTTCAGAATAACCTGTCTGGGTTCATTAAGAACCGCTTTATTTGTTGCCAGCGAATCAGCTAACCACGGGTCATTCTGCCAACGCGTGGGAGTCAGTCGCTTGCTATGAATGATTCATAACTCGGGCTGCTTTTTAATAAAATGCTCATGTTAAAATTCTACATATGCTCAGAAGGAAGAAATAAAAATTCCTCTCTATATTGTCATTAGAATTTATAATAAATGACAACCCGGAGACTTATTCTCTTGTATGCATGTCCTGTCTGCAGAGGCACCATACTTGTATACAGGCGTCACTTGGCTGCCCACCATCCCTGAAATCACTCTGTGGTGTTGCTCCCGTACAGACAGTTTAGAGAGGTGGTTCAGTCTGAATTTCATCTCATGTTAAAAAAAAAATACGGAAATAGAAGAAGTGAAGGCGCCAGGAGGTGGCATTGTTTGAGTGCCTCTCCCTGGAGAAAGACAACGGCAGTCGTGTCAGCGGTGCGACCCGTGGCTTCTCGGAGAAAGCAGCGCTGCATCGTCACCGAGTGACTGCAGTTACAAACCGCACACTCTGTGTGTTCACAACGCGTTTTTAATACCTCGGGAGAGTTCGGCTGTTAAACATAACACCATGCTCTTCCAAGGGGAAACTGAGGCAGATGCTCTCCTTGATTTATGGGGGAAAAGCTCCCAGAGAAACCTGAGAAACAAAGCATGGGCAATGCCAAACACAACGGCGGTAATAACAACACAACGGTGGTAATAACAACACAACAGCGGTAATAACAACACACCAATGGTAATAACAACACAACAGCGGTAATAACAACACAACGGCGGTAATAACAACACAACGGCGGTAATAACAACACACCAATGGTAATAACAACACAACGGTGGTAATAACAACACAACGGCGGTAATAACAACACAACGGCGGTAATAACAACACACCAATGGTAATAACAACACAACGGCGGTAATAACAACACAACGGCGGTAATAACAACACACCAATGGTAATAACAACACAACGGCGGTAATAACAACACAACGGCGGTAATAACAACACACCAATGGTAATAACAACACAACAGCGGTAATAACAACACAACGGCGGTAATAACAACACAACAGCGGTAATAACAACACAACGGCGGTAATAACAACACAACAGCGGTAATAACAACACAACGGTGGTAATAACAAAACAATGGTGGTAATAACAAAACAATGGCGGTAATAACAAAACAACAATGGTAATAACAACGCACCAATGGTAATAACACAACGGTGGTACTAACAACACACCAATGGTAATAACAACACAACAATGGTAATAACAACGCAACGGCGGTAATAACAACACAACAGCGGTAATAACACAACAGCAGTAACAACACCACAGCGTAAGGCACATTTCCAGCCCCAGTCCGGTGCGGAGCGGCGGCTGGTCCTGGCAGTGAGGTTTCCCTGACCTGTTCTAGTCATTCCTCTGTGTTTCCATCCGGGACGGGGACGTTCCCCTTGGCTGCACCGCTGTCCCCTGGGTCACCCCCTATGCAGACAGGGCACACCGTCACACGGGAAGCCCTGAGCCCGCCCTGGCTTTCACTGTGGGACAGTTTGTTCTTCGTGTCACACCAAATCCCTCTGGCAAGCAAGCCCAGACGTCAGATACGTGAGCAAACCCCGCTAGTTATTTTGGTAAGTCTCTTTACTGCAAGGCAAAGATTCCTTCTCCTTCCCACGCCTTCTCTTGCGAGTGATTTCCCCCCTAAATTCAAAGGACCACAGACCATAAGGTGTTATAGCAGGTACCCCGTGAATCTTTGTGAAACAAAACTTAACGGTGCTTGAACCTGTCCACTTAAAGCCCCAGTTAACACATCCGTAACTGCTTATGCTGTGAGTGACGCGGTACAGATCCCATTCGGGAGCACAACGGCCGAACAGCCGGGTTTGATGCCCTGTGCTTTGTCCTTTGATCCCAGGTCGTCGCAGAAGGGGTTTACCAGAGAGTTAGCTCCCCTCTTCTCCTGCATTTTTAGCTTTTAAGAATATTTTTCCTGCAAAGATTTTTCTCCCATAAACTCTAATAGTCTGTCTGTGCCTGGATGCTGCGTATAATTTGATTTTAATAATGACTCTTCACCGCTCTTGCTGTGCCGCTCAGTTCTCCAGCCTTACTCCTGACCCCCCGAGATCAGACAGACGTCCACAGATTCCTGCATCTGATCGAAACTCTTTCTTCAGGGGTGCAGCCGTTTGTAAAAAGATAGCCAGTTTTGACTTACAGGCCTCTGAGGATGCAGAATGACACATCTCCTGCTAATCTGTTTCATGGCTATCTTTTTTTAAGAAGTGCATACTGTCCTATATATATTGTCAGTTATCGGGTCTTTATTCTTTGTTTGTTGGATCCCAATATCTCAGAAAACCAGTTTTTGTACCCACAGACCCTGTGGGTCTCTTTGGTTACGTGGCAGGGTGCTGTAATGTCAGTAAAATAAGAACCAAGAGTACTCTTGAGGTTTAATAGCCACCGTAAGTACCAGGCTAAATCTACTGTCTTCAGTGGCGCAGCTGAGGAGAAGTGGCTCTAAGAGGAAGGTCAAGATGTTGCGGTTTGCTTGTTTAAAAGTGGGGAACTAAACAGAATGTAGGCAGATGGGTACGAGGTCATTCAGAACTCCTATCCAGTAACACAATGAAGTGAATTGGGTGGAAGTTCCATGGCAATCATTGCGAGGGAGCTGATGCCTCTCTAAGTTGCATGGCAACACGCCCAAGACAAAACCAAAACATCCATATGGCTTTGAAAATCTCATTTATTTCTGAGGTAAAATAGGGTTTTTTCTTTGTTTAAGGTCAAAGTCTCCTGAGTAAGATGAGTAAGTCCACTGACACTGGAAAAAGTTACCAGGTTTTGAATTTTTCAGGGATCCCTATGTATCGATTGTGCACTCCCATTCCCACTGCCTCCCCATCTGCTCTGCGCTTGACCAGTTCCTTCTCAGCTCTGACCGATCTTGACGATTTCCTCTTTTAAGCTGTTTTTCCAAATCTCTGCGGTTTTTGAAACCTCTTTCTTTTCTTTTTTTTTTTTTTTAAATTTATTCTGAATTCGTTTGATGAAAAACAATTCCTCAGATCGTTCCTGCGGAGTGGGAGTCCCAGGGCATTGCTCTTGCCTTGCAGCCCCCGCCGCCACCAACACGCGTCTCAGAACAGAGCCGGGCTGGTTACTGCCGCTTGCGCTGCAGGAGGAAAACATGAAAAACGGCCCCTCACACAACCGTGGTACGAAGGACTCTGGTGCTGAGACACTGCAGACTGCCGGGCGTAAGAACGGTGAATCATCTTTGCTTACTACTTGGAATTGTCTTTGCGAAAACAACTATAAAAATGCCAGTATTGTCCTTTTACAGTTTGCTCCTCCAGCGGGAAGACACGGTGGCTCACGGCGAGGGGACAGTGTGAGTCCAGGAGTCAGATCTTGATCCCGCCATAGTGAGGGACAAGGGTGAAGGTCCGCATGCCGTTTGTGTGGTGCCATCGCCGTGGACTCAGCTAGCCTAGGGCTGTCACCCATGCTGATGTCTGCGTGGGCATGAGAAATTCCTGTCTCTGACAAACAAGAGGCTTCAAGCTGTTCAAGCTCACGGACGTCACAGTTTGCTTTACTGTCCCCAGCTTCCAGCCTGGGCAGATCAGGTGGAAGCACAGTGTTCGAGTGGTTCCCTGGGAGGACCTTGTGTCTCCTTGGTACAACATCAAAGTGTCTTTGATTACTTGGGATGGGAGTGAAGAAAGACTTATTAAAATGGTTATAGGTACCTGCAGTACGTCTTGCTGTATGTCATAGAACCACAGAACGGTTTGGGTTGGAACGGACCTTTAAAGGTCATCCAGTCCACCCTCCTCCACTAGCCCAGGTTGCCCAAAGGCCCATCCAACCTGGCTTTGAATGTTTCCAGGAACGGGGCATCTGCCACCTCTCTGGGCAACCCGTGCCAGCGTTTCACCACCCTCGCCATAACAAACTGTCTTCCTTGTGTCTGTTCTCCCCTGTGCATGTGCAGGTGGGGTGCAGTTGCTGCTGGAGGGGATGCGGTTGAGGCTGGGTGCTGGTGACCACCTCCAGCAGGTGTCATCCCCGTGCTGTGATGGTGCCCTCCAGCCCTGCCTGCGCTTCCGTGGGGACGGACCATAAATATTCAGTACCAAATACACTGAGATGTAAAATAGCAGGTGCAGCAAATCTGTAGTGAGGATACGCTTAATGGGTGAAGGATTCAACATTCTATCTACTGAGCTAACAACTGTATATAAAAACTCCATCTGTAGCTTTTTATGTGATGTTGAGTTTTTCTTTAATTTAAAACCACAATTTATTTTAAAAAGTGCACAACTCTTGTGAAAGATGGCTTTGTACAATTAAATGGCAAAATGGATTAAAGCCATTGATAAAAATGTAAATATTTGAGTAATTTTAGGTTTCCTCTGAGTATGTTCAGAACAAAAACACTTGTCCTGTGCAGTTCTTCATGTTCCATTCCCCACGGTAAAATTCTTGCTAGCAATTACGCTTCTTCTTTTGCCCTATTCTTCCTTTGTTTCCATTTCCCCCTCTCTTTTCCCCTAGCTGCTGTAGCTCCTTATGCTTCAAGAGCAGCTCTTCATTTTAAGGGGAAATGCTGCCACGTCTCCATGTGAGCCAAGCACCTCATCAGCTTCCATCGGTATAATTTACTGGAAAGCAATGCCAAATATTTCCATTTATTTCCCCATAATGCCTTTACAACACCCCCCCAGCGCTCATCTTACCTTTCATAGGCTACTGTTTGTAGGAATCTTGACATTTATACAGTAAAATTCCAATATTTAGATCAATTCATGCTTTACAGATCTGATTCAATTATCAATGAAATCGATGGACGTCTTGACTTCTACCAGAAACTTTCATGCTGACCAGATCTTCCTCTCCTTCACATTTGTAATGGCTGAGATTTTAGAAACATATTATGATCAAAAGCTACTTAATAAAGGTAATTTAATAGGCAACTTTCTGACATAATTGTATCTTTAGCTAATGCACCAGTCCCAATTCAAAGCTAGAATATGTAGGCAAAACTTACTGGGAAGCAAAGATGAATTTAGCCCATCTATCTGAAGTTGCAGATGACATCATGTGGAATATATGGTGCATAGGAGGCTGTATGGGCACGGACCCAGCAGACAGCTGCTGGACGTAATGTTGGTCAAGGTCTTGGGTCATCCCTTGTCTGCAGTGGGAAGTGTCTGTGGCTGCTGGAAAGTAATGTCTGTCTCTGCAGAATCCCATGATGAACCTCACTGTCCAAACCTCCCATCAAACAGATGCCATCTGCAGTCAGTCTGCTCAGTGCAAGTCAATATTTAGGTTCTCTGTGGAGAAGACAACGTGCATGCGGCAGTTCAGCCTTCACGCCGCCTGAAGAGCTGCTGATGCCACTGCCTATGTCAAGGGCCACTGGGGAACATGGGGAGCAAAGGCAGTTGTGAGGTGGGACTGAGTTCTTGTCCTACTCAAACAGGAACCTCTGTGTCTCAGGTGGCTGGACAGTTTCTTAAGCCTGATCCAGTTCTGCTGAGATTAACGGGAAATCCGTTGTAAACTGCAACAAGTACTGAATGAGACCTGGTGTGAGCTTGGTCTTATCTGCTGGCCAGACCTACATTGACATCTGCTCACTAGAGCGTGGAGTCCTGCAGAGCAGCTCTGTGGAAGTAGCACAGCCTCGTGCCCAGCCAGAGGGTGGTGGCCTACAAGAGAAGGACTGTGGGAACTGGGGGTTGGTTCCACATAAGATGGTCAACCCTACCCGACATCTTTCGTTGGTCCAGTAGGATAATCCTCCATCTCTGATTACAGCGGCTGTCCCCATTTCATTTCTTTGCCAGATGAATAAAGAAAAGGGAGAATCAGTCAATCAGCCATACTTATGAAGCCACACAAAGCAGTGATACAGTTGATTAATCCTTGTTCTCAGAGTAAAGTTAACAGAAGCTAATTACAAAACTCAAAGAGAAAATCTTCTCATGTGCTCTCATGCCACCACTCTGACTTGATTGGAACCCCGGAACTGCTTAATCGGAGTGAGGATCGGGGACACAAGGCCACATCCCAGACCCTGCCTGTGAAGATGCTACTTGCCAGGTGAGATGCTCTCAGACAGATGTTTTTGGAAGAAGTCATTATTGGCTACGTGCAACAGATGCTTCACAGAAATGGTCGCAAATACATTTTATTGTAAAGGTGCTGTGGGAACCGTGTGAAACGTAGGGTCTTCTGGAGGGTCTGACAGTCTGAAGTGAAGGTAGAGAAAGACACATTTAGGTGGGGTTTACAGAGCTCTCTGGAAATTCTAACTTGAGGTCACTGGTCTAAAGGAGGACTTCAGCCTTCTGGGGGTGACCGAGCTGCTGAAGAGACTCTGGGAAGAGCTTCTGATTTATGTGGTGACACCAGGAAAGGTGGTGGGCTCCATGCAAATGGCTCCAAGGACTGAGAGTTTTGCAGAACCAAGGCAGAGGATAACTCCTTCTAAAACACGGGGCAGAGGTTCACTGAGAAGGTCTGTGAAATGACCGAGGGAAGGCGGAAGATCTGCTTGAGTGAGACAAAGAACTGGGAATGACAGAGCAATACTTTGGCTATTCGCATTTGGGAGGAACTTCAGACCTGACCCTGACCTGTCTTTGATAAAAGCTGTTGCATTTCCCCCAACCATCTGCTGCTTCAGATCAAACCCTGTATGCTTGATGTCAAACCACAATAACTGGCACTTGAAAAGTCAAATTGTCACAGATTTTTCTACAAACTTTATACACAAGTGACTTCAATGCCATTGAAATGCAAAGATAAGTTTGAAAAGAGTTCTTTTCAGACTAACTCTAGTCTAAGTAAAATATTTTCAGCTAGAAATAGCCTACCAACTCAGCCTTTCTGCCATGTAAATTTTATTTTTTATTTTTTGTATTTTGCTCTGTAAATTTATTTTATCCCATGTCGGTTTTTGTGGGGTAAACCTGGGGTACTCAGTATACTGATGTGGGCAAAGAGCACAATCATGATTTATGGACAAGCTTACCTAGTATTTAGGTACTTTTTTGTAGCCTGACTTACATTCCTATTGTATTACAGTCCCTTTTCATCAATAATGAAAATATGTCCTTCTTATCCCCCACAAAAAGCTTTGTTTTTTTCTGGCATGTTTGAGGAAACGATCTGGCATGTATCAATAACGACAGCAATAATTGCCATGGGCTTCCTGTTGTTTATGCAGAAGAAATTTCTGTTATTCATTCTGGGCTGTCAGATGTACGACATCATGCAAATGGAGTGGATCTCAGAAATAATCCTCGTACGGCTAGAGCAGAACTCCCAGAAGAAAATACAGAAAGTGGTACAGTAGCTGTTGCGGCAGCAAGAAATATGTACCACAGCGTTATCTGCAATTGTTCATAAAGATCACTTGGTTGCGATGGCAGAGTGCTGCGTGGTTAAAGGAACTGTCTTGATGTAACAGAAGTTTTACAGGTATATACACCATAATTAACTATTATTAGGTATACTAATACATACTGCTAATTAACTACTCTTTCAAATGAGAATACAATCAAAGCCTTGATTTAAAAGCACATATATTTCTCTGTTTTCTCTGTGACCTCTGATATTTGAAAGCATGAAAGTATTGATATTCCAGTACGTGGCTGTTACCGCATTGCTCATCCATTAGCTGCTTGATTTTGGTCAAGATGGTGATGGGCAGAATCAGGACTGAGAACAGGAAAAGATATTCAATGGCCTAAAGTCAGATGGGTTGAACTTTGACTACGCATCATCATATAACTTGCAGTTGCTACTGCTAGTGTTAACTTTGGGAAACACTGTGTTGCCTAGAAATTAATAGAGAAATGAAATGAATGTTGTTTCCCAAGCATAACTGAAAGGGTGAGAATCCATAAATGAATTGTCAAGTTTCTGAACTGTTTGTCTGAAAAAGACTGCGTAGTACGAGTTTTAGTAGTGGGTGTGTGCGTGTGTGAATGCACGTAACGAGAGAACTGTACTGCCACCTTCACATCCAAGTCTTAGTTTTTTAAAACTCGGCAAATTTATTATTCTCAGTCCTACCTCAAATACAACAGTAGAAAGGCCATTTTCTTTGTATAAGCTGCTTGCAAAAATCTGCTGCACGTTGGTTGTACTATGGGCGAGCTTCAAATACAAATACATTTTAATTGTACAGTGAAAGTGGTTTAGTAGTTAATTAGAAAAAGTCCCAGGATGTGTTGAAAGGAATTAAAACGAATAATGAATCTATTTTTAAATAATACATTGAAATTTATCAGAAACTGAGGACATTCATATATAGGAATGAGAAATACATGAAGAAAATCTGTCTTTTTCATCATGCAAAGCATTATTCTGTTGCACGGCTCTGTGTGCGCGGCATAAATGTGAGACTTAAACTTTAGAAAATACGTTTTTACTGTGAGGGCAATCAGACTCTGGAAAGGGCTGCCCAAGGCAGCTGCGGGGTGTCCGTGGTTGGAGACCTGGAGCTCTCCGGGAGGCAGCCCCGGGCAGCCCGCCGCACCGGGCCGGGGGCTGGACCAGAGTCCCCAGAGGTCCCTGCCCGCCCCAGCCCTCCGGTGATTCGGGGTCCATCCAAGAGAGACGCGCAGTGCACTTGGGGATTCCTGCTCAGACTGCTTCAAGCAAATCAAGGCAGAATTATGACGAACAAACCGCCAGCGTGAAAATTCCCAGTCAGTGATCAGTTTATGTACGAACGGATCGCACCAACTTGGATGGCTGGGACTCTCATACTATTTTAAATCCAACCTCTCTTTCCATTTGGATACTCATGGGTATCATTGCAGGTGAAGAGGGAAAGTTTGGAAGTTCTCCTTCCAGGCTAAGGCAATACCAGCGGCCAACACGGACGACCGCTGGAGAATGAATTCTTCTGTCCTGTCACGCTGAGAGAGACCTCCTCATCTCACCAGATAAAATATCTCTGAAGAGCAAGCAATCAGTCGTAGAGCCATTTCCTAGACTAAATCCGCTCCTTTGGACTTCTGAAAAGATGTCTCAGAACATTTATTAATTTTCTTTGCTATGTATTATACTTTGTTGTTTCATTTTAGCTGTATTTTTTCATTAAAATGAAAGTCATCTGCATATCTTTTATTCCAGGATTAGCTCTTTTTATTTTATTTTCCCAGCAGACTGATTGACAGTTATGTTTCAACAGCTTCAACCACGGATGGATTTCTACACAGCTGCCTGGGCATCTGTAGTAGTGAAATATGAATGTGCTCCAACAAAATCCAGAGACTCCTGCTAGGGGTGGCAGTTATCCATCAGAATAGTTTTCTGGAAAATGTTTGCGTGTTCTTCAAATGTAGCCTGACAGATTGTTTAAGTTGAAGGTCATTTATCCCCAAGAAACTGTAGGTATTATTCTTTGGGTCTTAGTTAAAAAAAATATAAATCCTTCCTTTAAGAAATCCTTATATTTTAAGCTTGATTCTCACAGAAGTCAGAAGATACAAATCTCAAAGTTGGAGACCTATAAGAAACAAAAAAGTCCTCCTCAAAGGCATGACACATAATGCCTTACAAAGTTCTGAGCTTGGGGAGAAAAGGAATGAATGAGAAGGGAAAAAAGGATTATTTTCAGTGTGTTTTGATTTTAGCCGCTTATGATTCAGTGCTCTGTATATTAGCAGTAGATACCTGGAGGTGATAGAGTCTGCGTGGATACTTCTAGAGATTAATATCCACATCAGCCTAACACGGGTAAAGTGAAGCCATTTCTTTTTACCTAGAAGAGATAGAGATTGCGCATAAATCTTGTGGAAAAACAGCACATAATCCTTTTCTAAAGCACACGCCAAGGAGGGAAAAAAAAAGCCTTGCGGTCCCGGGTGAATTGAGCGGAGCTGCTGTTAGCGCGGAGCTCGGTAGCGTGCCTTTCCGCTAGAGAGACAGGCGTGGTAAAGAGTCATTGCTCCTCACCTCCTGTCCTGTTCTTCTCAGCGACCGTTTCGTAACAAGGCGAAGCCCCTCCCTGGGCATCTAAAACAAAAGTACGGTATGAAACGCTGCTCGAGGAGAGCAAGGCTCGTGGATGAACGCAGCTCGTAAGGGCCAAAGGAAGGAGTTTATCGCAGAAACAATAATATGTACCGCTTCGACAGCATATTCTGCTAAAGATCTTAAAGCAGGACACAGGAAAGCGAGGCAGCACTCTGTTCGCTCTCTGGCTCTCAATGCGGTGACTTCCAGGTCTGTTGGTTCCTGATACCGTGCTGTAAAGAAACCAAAGTTACTGCTCTGCAGCTTCAGGTTTGTGTCCTGTGGTCTCAGAGACATGTGGCAGAATCACATCGGGCATAAATTACAATGGAGTTTGAGCGTGTATATTTGCCTTGTCCAGGACGAACAGTGGAAGATGCTCTAGTGGAAGATGTCCCTGCCCACAGCAGGGGGGTTGGACTAGATGATCTCGAACGATCCCTTCCAACTCGAACCAGTCTGTGATTCAGTGATTCTAAAGCTAATGCAGGATGAGAAAAGAGTTTTTCTGAAGAAAATCCACACTCCTACGCTTTCTGGAATGCCCAGGAAGATCCTCAGAAGATAAGCCACAAACGAACTAAACTGAATTCATCATCCAACTTACTTCATAATAATGTTAGCATCAAACAGCTGCTTTTAATGTTTAATAAAAGGTATTTATAAATTGCTGTAACAGCATTGTTTACTGTTTGCATTACCTCTCTCAACCTGGTTCATTAGCTGTCATTAGAGGCAGTTTACAGCGTGTATTTTGCATATAGAAATGCTGAGTAATAATCTGCATTCAGTCCCATATCAACTTCAGCTCTTCCTTTCCACCTTCCCCTTCTTTCTGACTGAACTCTCTGAATTACGTAAAGTGATCACAGGAGGTATGGACACTCAGAAAATTATTGGTTTGATTACGCCAGTTGTGTTGGGTTTGCATGGCAAGGTTTTGGTAGCAGGTGGGCTGCAGGGAGGGCTTCTGTGAGAAGATGCCAGAAGCTTCCCCTGCAGCCCATGGAGAAGACCATGGTGAGGCAGGCTGTCCCCTGCAGCCCATGGAGGTCCACGGTGGAGCAGGTATCCACTGCAGCCCATGGAGGTCCACGGTGGAGCAGGTATCCACCTGCAGCCCATGGAGGTCCACGGTGGAGCAGATATCCACCTGCAGCCCGTGGAGGTCCACGGTGGAGCAGATATCCACCTGCAGCCCGTGGAGGTCCACGGTGGAGCAGATATCCACCTGCAGCCCGTGGAGGACCCCATGCCAGAGCAGGTGGATGCGCCTGAAGGAGGCTGTGAGCCCAGGCTGGAGCAGGGGCAGAGGGTGAGGAGTCCTCCCCTGAGGAGGAAGGGGCAGCAGAGACACCGGGTGATGAACTGACCACAACCCCCATTCCCCGTCCCGCTGAGCAGCTGGTGTCCAGCCAGGTCAACCCCCCCACCAGTAAATGCCTCATTCCCTTAAAGCTATAGTTCCTACAGCATTTAGAAAGTCCTACAAAAAAATCAATAAAGAGCTTAAAAATACATGGCATTTAACAGCAAATACCCTTTGTTATTTCACCTTTTAATAAGAGACTCCTGGATTTTTCTAATAAGGTTATCGTGTTCCATTGCAGTGAATGCTCTAGAACACCAGCTTGTAATTTTACTCGTGTTGTGACCTTCTGTGCCAAATGTGGAACATGTCACACTCCCTTCTGCAGCCTGGAAAGGACAGTACATACCTTACCCAAAGTCCACAATAATCGATTTAACATTCTGCAGTGCAGTGCTCCTACTGTCCCATCCCTTTTTACCCAACCAATCACCAAGAGTAACTTTTCAAACTTTTTGAGTTTGCAGATATCTAAAATTTCTCCAGTGAAGGTGTGGAGCTTTCTATGGACAATTTAAGTCTAGTGACAATTTACAGGTTACCTAGTGTGAAATGCGAGAGGCAGAGCTGCGAGGACGACGTCCTGGTGGACGTGCAGTAAGCTGTAGACAGTAAGGCATGGAGCTGTCTGACCGCACTCCTGCAAGCGAAGTCGTCTGATGTGCGACACAAAACCCGGCACAGGAGATTTAACTTGTTGAGTGATGGGAAGAGATGGAGGTGTATGGCTGGGCAAAGTATGGGACAAGTTGGGAACTCATCTAATGATCTTTAGGGGCTGATTCATGGGCTGACATACATTGGAACTAGTGTAATAAGTAGGATTCATTTCATTTAACTTTATCCATCTGAAAGTTGGTTCTCTACTCTACGCTAGCGTTGCAGTCAGTGAGGAGAAATAGGTGCTTGTGGCCGGTGATTCATCCTTACTGAAGATCAGTGTCCGAAGTTGGGTAGGATGGACCCACGTTTATGATTTAGGATCAGCCCATCCTTAAGCAATCAGATAAACACACGCCACCAACCGAAACGCCTTTCTGGGTGAGCGTAACGGGCAGTCTGGCCGCGTGGGTTGTCTCTAGCAGTGCCAATACGCAGTGCTGTGCGGGAACAGCATCTGAGGCCTACCAGTTTTTCCTGCCCGTTTGCCTCGTACTCCTCCAGCAAACAGAAGAGCTGTACTGGGGATGTTAGGAGTTAAATCCCTTCCTAATATCTTTAGTAGCCATTGACCTGCCGTTCACAAATTTGTCTAATCCTTTTCAGACTCAACTGATCCTGTTTGCCTCCAGAGTCTCCTGTGGCACCAGGTTCCAGAGGTTCATGACCTGCCGAGTGAAGAAAAATGTTCTTTTATCTATTTTAGAGCAACCTCCTCCTAGTCCTACCAGCTGCTTCTGAGTCCTGGTTGCGTGTGACTGAACAGCAGCTCCACGTTCGGTTTATTCGCTGCCTGCCAGGGTCTGTAAACCTCGGCTCTGCCCTCCTTCAGACCCAGAGCCCCAGCCTCTCAGTCCCCTCCTACGGCAGCGGTTCTGCAACGCTGGTGTTTCCTGCTGCCCTTCTTTGTGCCTTCCCGAAGGCCGCTACATCCTTCAAACCGGCACCACACGTAGCGTGCGAGCAGCGGGTGCGCCGAGGTGTGCTGTGATGGCGAAGGTCGCGTTGGCCTTGTTCGCCACAGCCGTTCTGATGGAGTTCAACCTTCCATTGGCTTTTCTGCCCGCTATTGCCAGGCAGCGATTGCAGAGCACTGCGCAGATGTCTGTAAGGGCTCATTCCTAGTTGTAACTGCTGGTTCTGAGCTCAGCACCATCCTGTCACCGTGTCCAGAGTTTTCTTCTTCCTATCCGTGACCTTACAGTTGTCTACACCGAAGCTTATCCACCACCGGTTTGCCCCTCAGCTTTGTGAGCGCTGTGAACAGCAGTGCATTTCACCGCATCGCATGCTTTGTTCCTCACCAGCACGAGGCATAGCTGAGTATCTCGAAGAACAGGAATGCCTCGTTCCACATAGAAATACAGTTCAATGTGACGATTTCCAACAGAGAAAAAATGGAAAACATGTTTACAATATTTTACTTCACCACCCTGCAACTCACCCAGACTTTTCTGAAATCGTTCTGCCATGTTCTGGGTACGGCACGACACAGTTGCCGCCACCTCTGAGGCTGGATTCAAGGCAGAAAATGTGCGAAGATCACAGACAGACGGTTCAAAGTACAGACGGATGGGGTTCAATGCGAAAAGCGTGCAGCGACACGCTGAACAGGCGGGCTTGCATCGTTCCTGTGGAAGTAACGCTGATCTGTGTGATCTTTTGCAGTAGGAGCATCACAGAATGATTTGGGTCACAACAAACAGAGAGCTGGCAACTTTGAATTAGTTTATGTTTTAATCGATGAAACATATTTTCAAGTAGGCAAGATGTATGGAAAAGACTTTGAATAAATGCAGTGTTTGTGTGTTGCCAAGGCTTCAAATCTGAGCAAGAAAAAGAACAAACATGTTGGGCTAGGCAACTCCCCAAATACTCACAGCCAAATGACAAGACACGCATTTCTGCTCTGTACTTCAACTGGCCAAGGACACATATCCCAATTCAATAGCCATTCCCACCAGTTCCCGGGAAAGGCGAAGCTGCCTCTCCTCCGTGCCGGGCTGGGCGAGCGGACAGCCCGTGCCCGGGCAGAGGGCAGGCGGCTTCTGGGCAGCCCTGTGGCTCCAGTCTGCGCCTCTACCCGCGCTGCCAGGGTGCCGAGTCACAGACCTTTGGGCGTTTAACATAAAAATACCGCTCTCGCTCTGTTTTTATCTTTATTTTTCTTTTTAAGGAAAGCCTCCACAGTAGCACCAGTCAATCTAACCACGTTCAGGATTTAATTTATCACATTTAAACCAATACGATACAACTCGCTTGGGTGGCAGAGTGGAGGACGTAACAAATATACTCAGAGCGTGCTGATGAAGAGAGGAGCCAGAAAAAGGCGTTTCACAGGTTTGTCCCTCCGTCCGTAGCTGACCGCTGCTACCCACTCCCCCTCCATCACTTGGACCCCGAGGGAAGAAGACCTTAAGCTGAGGGTTTCAGCGGAGCTGGGGCTAGCTCTGGCGTCACGGTCAGACCAAGCGTGTCCCGGTTCCGCAGGAGGATCCCAAGCCGGTACAGCAAAAGCTGACGTGAATGTAGCTGAACAAATTGGTTAAAGGGAAAGCTCAGATTTACGTTTCAGCCCCTCAGCAGGCGGGAGCTCAGAACCCGGCTCTGTCCGTCAGCAGGGAGGGGACGTGCCAGTCCCGGGAACGAACGCTGCCGGTTCCCTGCACAGGGAACGCTGACTCGGGGGAGTAACTGTCTGCAGCATTGATTCTTTGTATGGGGATAGCAATCACAGGCCCCTTTCCAGTGCCAGCTCCAAAGCTGGTGTTTATTTCTTCATTTTCATTTTTAAAAAGGAACTCCATGCGCTGTGTGAGCCGTAGCTGGAACGTAGTAACAGTCGATGCTTGCCTACACGCTCCCAGCACCACCGGCTTCTGACTCACTGCATTAAAGCGATGGACTTGGGGACAACCTGAGTATGAAAGGCACTGTATGAATCCAAATTCTATTAGGCACTTCATACAATGCGTGTTCATTGTACGGTGCTTCACCAGGGCTTTATCTTAAAAAGAGAATGGAACACAAGACTTAGAAAAATGGTTTGCTTACAATCAGCAAAGAATTATTATTCCGGTGCCGTGCTAATACATTGTCATACAAATGGCAAGGCAGCCTGATAAGAGTTCCACTGTTTAAGTTGAAGGCTTCTGTTCTGTCTTGAGATAGTTGGGCTACATTGTTATTCTTAAACCATTTCTATTTATAGTGTGGAGAGTGGGTCTAAATTGAAGACAATCTTGTGCTATTTTTTTTTCTTTGGGTCTAACTATTCAAGGCCATTCCCAAATATTTAATTAATTAATTTAGTCTGAATAGTTGGTATTTTTCAGCATCCAAATCCAATATTTCAGTGGATTTCAGGAAATCATCCCTGAAAGCTTTTTTTTTTACTCAGATATTGGTTTTGCACAGCATCAATCATTCTACGCTTTGACAGGAAAAAATGTTTTCTAAATCTGGCTTGCTTGATTGTTCTCCATTACATAAATAAAGTGATTTATGGAGCAAGAAGAGGAAAGAAAGAAGGAGGAGGAATTGTCTGATCTTTTTAGAATTATTTTTGCTTTATCCTGAGATTTATGCATTTTTTTTTTCTCCTGGACTTGTGTTTGCACTGAAGAAGAATCTCAACTTTCTGCTGACCTCTGCTCTGGATCTTTTGCACCATGCCCCGAAGATTAGTAAAACGTCCAGACTGCTCCTCAGTTTTGGGCGAGATGATGCAGGAGATCTGAAGAGCTCCCGTCAGCCCGACGTGTTTCTCGGAAACCCGCAGTCCGGCTGCTCAGCAGGGGCTGATCGGGATCAGAGCGGGGCCCTTCCTTTGGCTGCACGGGGCGGTGGTCTCGCCGGGGGAACACGGGTGCCAAACACGCACACGAAGGCACACGAATCAAAATTATTGGTTGCTATGGTGATGGCAGACAAACGATGCTTTTTGCAGATTCGTTGATGGCGCCGCGTCTGATAATCAGGTGCCGCGGGGCTGCAGGAATTCTTCGTCAGGGTCTGCCTCCAGCTCTCTTCAGTTACAACTGAGTCAAAGATACTCAGAGAAGAAAAATAAATACCTGCGGCTAACTCTCAGCTGCCAGCCTCCGCTCCTGTGAAGAGCGTGAGCACACAGCACTTTCGTGGCTGCTCCACTGGACATTGATGCGGTTGATGGTCCGCTCCCGGATTTAACGGATGGCAGAACATCCCTGGGCTGGCATAGCTGTGCTGCTTGGCCTGGATGCGTGTGACTGTCGTCCGCTTGTGAAATACCTCACGGCTCCTCTGTTGTACTTGGGTGCCCAGGACGAACAGCGTGCCGCGAGGCAGCGGAGAGGCAGAAGTACGGCATCGCTGCCGTTCCTTACGCTACAGAAGTGTGCCGGCAGCACCTACTGACGCTACATTTTCATTATGCCTTTTTATTGAAGAACCTCAAATAGCGGGCACTGCCAAAGTATCCCCATCTCGCAGTACGAACAGTACGCAGAGAAACGCGACTGGCAGCGTCTTTGTGGGGCTCTGGTTTAGAGAAAAGGCTTGCGTAGGAAAAATGTTAGGAGGAACTTAACTGGCTTCGGTATACCAGTTTTCTGGGCAAACAATACTAGGGAAGGATCATTTATCATGGGTACATTCTTGTAATATTCAGAGAAACAATTTTTCAGCTCTGTGTAATCTATTGCCACTCTTTATGTTCTTATTGCTTACTATGAGTTTCTGTTCAAGAGAAAAAAATTAAGTGTATTCCAGAGTGATTTCAGAGTGATTGGAGTCCTCCACACGGTTTTTGTGTGATACACTTCAATATTTTATGATTCCTTTCTTCTTAAGTATTTCTAAATAGCAGTACCTTGTAGGCTGACTAAGAGAAATCGGATTTGCTTTTATTGAACATAAGTGTGTGCACATTATAAAAGGAGATGGAATCATATAGGTGTGGGGAAAGCTTGAAGGTTGAACTATTACAGCTCTAAAGGAAAACAGAAGTCTGCTGGAAATAACAGCCGTGTCTTTTGACCTTTATGTCATCACAGTTTTGAAACAGAATCCAGGATTAGAAGTCAGAGGTAAATTTCTGTTCAAAGCCTGTCATTTAGCCTGACGTTTGATGCATTTTCCCGGCCGCAGCAGGTTGAACATTCTCCCCTCCGAGCAAGGCAGCGGTGGCTCAAGGCCGGACCATGGCCCGGCTCTGCTTGTCGAGCGGGAAGGGCAGGAGCTTCCCCGGGCGCTGGCGGGCGGCAGGATGCGGCTCCTGCAGCTGCGTGCCGACCTGTCCGGCCCCAGGCGAGCTGTTCCTCTGCCCAGCCTCCGCCTGCGCTTGCTTTGGCTTTGGCTGTGCGGGCTGCCGGGCTTCTGCCTCTCCGCTGCGTCCGAACCCCCGTAGCAAAGCGGGTTCCTCGCTTCGGTTTAGACGTGTGACAGACGTCCTGGGATTCACAGAGATTTTGAAGCACAGCCCCGATACCTGTTGCACTATGCTAGGAAGGGAAAGGCGACTAAGGAGCATACGTGGTGATAGCAGGCTTAGTCTACCAACGGGTGAAAAAGGTGTAAGAGCTGTTAAGTAAGAAATTTGGTGACCAAAAAGCTTTGCAATTGGAGATGGAAATTACTGAGGTTTCCTCTGGAGTATGTAACTGATTATCAAAACCTCAGACTTTAGAACGTCAAGAAATAAAAACTATTACTGTATATATTTATACATACGCTATGACAGTGATTTTTGTCAGAGTTCTCAGGCTGCTTGTGTCAGGATGTGTTTCACTGTACACAGCAAGGCGGCACAGGTACCTGAGCTACAGGTGACCGACTGCCAGACAGCCAGAAAACCAGCAGGGAGATGTAACCTGTACGGAGCTTCGGCCGGAGTGTCCCAGGACCTGAGTTTGCTTGTTGGAGCAGCAGCCTGGGCATTAGCCACCACGCCGCTGCAGGAGGGCCAGCAGCAGGTTAACACGCTCACGTCTCCATGGAGCAAAGGAGGATCTGACGACACGGCAGTGTTAAGAAGCGTTTTAGCCTCTTGGCAGGTGGAACAACGGTGCGGTGAGAGCTGCTGCTGCCCACCCTGTGCTACTGGACACAGTCTCTTTACAGTCCTCGGTAGGCTTTCACCTTTCCTGACTCCACCGTGCAGACGTGGGGCCAGTCCCACGGCTGAGGCCTCTGACTCTGCAAGTCTGTCTCCTTGCTGCGCTTACGAGTCCTTAACAAAAAGAATGCAAAACACAAAGGAAAGTCAGTAAAGGAAAAGGGAACTCTTTACGATTTCTCAGTGATGGCTTCTTACAGCAGTCCTGTTTAACACGAGATCGTGTTCAAGGACCAGCCCATCTAAAGGAAAAAGTGAGTATTAGGTACCCAGAGTGAGAGAGAGGAGAACGTTCTTTGATGGACAGCCCAGTGCTGTGCGCCCATAACGTTTTGTTAGCAAGCGTACTATGCTCATGTATGAGTTTGGAAAAAAAAAAAAAATCCATTTCTAGTCGTTGTCAAGATAGGAAGAGAGAGAAAATCCTTTTCTGGAACAAATGAACAAAAGAAAACAAAATTCAAGGTCACAGCTAAATATAACACAGGAAGAAAAGAAAGCAAGTCCAATAGGCATTAAGCAGCTCTTCAGATACAGTAATCTAATGAAACCAATTGCCCCTGACCTATTCTATTAACATTCCGAAAATGCAAACGTGCACTTACAGCCTGTGTGCTTGCAGAAAACCCACCCAGACAAGAGGGCCCTTAGGGCAGTCCCAACACCTGAGAGAAGGGAGACAAAAGCAAGGCTAAAGTACATTGCCAAGATTATTGACCTTATGCCCTGTATAGCTGCAATACCTAAACCAAAGCCACTTTGCTTGTCGCCCGCTAACATACAGACTATTCACAGGCAGCTCTGCATGTAAAAGGCAACTTCAGAATACTTTCAGGTCATGATGTATAACTGCTCTCAAAGGCATCGAGCGCGTGCCCGTCCTCCAAAATGCAAATACAGCAGCTGTCTGCGCTGGCAGTTAGCTCACCTGTGGTTAGCAGAGCGAGAGGCAGCACAGCCTTCATCCGCCGAGCACCAGGACGAGCTTTTGCTGCCCCGGCTTTGCCGCTGTCTCTGCCCACGCTGGAATCCCCGCTCCCGAGGGCGGCGTAGGCAGCAGCTCGGGGCAGAGCTGGGTTACGCTCTCCAGGTCACAAGCAGCTTTCTGGCCAACTTGCTGCAAACTTCAGGTGATGTGAGAGAGGGAAGGGCAGGCAATACCAGGGACTCGCATTGCAGAGAGAAGCCTAAAATCTACCTGGGACTCTGCTAGAGCGAGTGGTGTCTGAGCAGAGAGAAGATGCGTGGGACCGTGCAAATCCTTGGCACGTTCCCCTGGTGAGAGCAGCACCTCTGTAACAGGGGGATTGCCAAGCAGGCTCGGTGAGGCAGTAACTTCCAGGTGATCCCAGCCCACGCTCAAGATCTTCACAGTCTTAGGACACGAATATGCTGGGAGAGGGAGAAAATGATTCCGCACTCTGCAAGGTGAGATCGCCCTGTTGCGGCAGGCATTGTCCGTAGCAATTTCCTGAACTTTCCCCTCTCCCTTACACTTGAATTCAGCCAATTGTTCAGAGAACTCAGCAACAGATAGAAAACTTTGAATTGCTCCTCTGAAGAAAACTCTTCTGAGTTTTGGACTGAGAAAGGTTGAAACTTTTCTCAACAGTCTGCCGAAACAGGCAGCCCCAGGTGAGCCAGGCAATTCCTCTTGCCTCTCCTGAAGCAGTGGATGGGGTTTGAAAAGCAAGGTGATGGCTTTCATTCCACCTTGGACCTTTTGGCATATGGAATCTTGAGGAAAAAAAAAAAAAATCACTAATGGAAATTCCTGGACTGGTAGCTGAAATGAGATGCATAATATCAAAAACATGGGGAATTTTATTAATGCTGACTATAGAAAATAATAACGGGGAGAAGGTGCCAGTTAGCAACTGGGCGCTTTAGATAAATGTCACATAGCGAGTGCGTGCATTAATTTGCTGCGTGGATTGTTCTGACATGTCACATTCTGGACAAAATGTAAGAGCTGTGCCCTCTCTGGCATTTCAGAGCTCAAGACGCATGGACTGAGCCCGGGAACCCTTGTAGCGTGTTTTGCCTCTTATGAGATTTTTGACTTGAAACTGCATTTGTTTATCTTTAAGCACTACACTATGCCGTTCCCAGAATTTGCATTTCAAACTTGGCAGAGGGAGAAGAATAAAAATACACAAGGCAAATTTTACCATTATCTCTGCATTTCTGTGGTTTTATCAGTTTCACTCAGAATCCAGCATGTCTCTGTAAGGCTGTTTTTAAAAGATAAAAATAGGAATTTCAGATTGCTAAAGCAAAATATATTGATAAAAAATTGGAGGAAAAGCGTATACATATGCATTATAACAATCCTCCAAAATTATTAAGCAGGCAGAAAGTGTGCATTCTTAATTGTGGGAGACATTTCCTGACGAGAGTCCGTCACAGTCTTTGTCAGTCTGAGACTGCTTCTTGCTGCTCCCGTCTTGGGTTGCAAATAAACATCGCTCTGACCACACTAATCACGACTATTCCAAGAAACAGCTTTGAGATGGTTTTTAACCAACGGCAGTGGGGTTACAAATGGGTGCATGAGCTCTGAATCCAGCTTTTGTCTCCTTCTAAAATTCCTTCTAGTGAGAGTGAACTTTCTTTTTGACTCCACTGCCAACCTTTCATCATGTAAATGTGTATTTAAATTTACTTAATAGTAAAGCAAAGTTTACTCTGCATTTTCAGGAGGATTCTAGAGTTTGTAGGTTCCTTAATGATGGCAGCCCCACTTGAAACCCTCTGATGAACCCTGAGAATCAGAATTGAAGTCAAACATCTGTCATATTCCTCCACCTTTGAAATTTCACTCCCTGAAAAATATCTCACGAGAGGCGTCACTAGTCATTATTGAAGCATTTCCATTTCTTTATGTTGCAAAAGGCAAATGCCGATCACGCAAATACAGACCAGTATTTTGGTATTACTAAACTGGATTGAGCAAATGGAAGTGATGAAAATTACTAAGGAAAAAGAGGGTTGGGTTTAGGCAGGATGAGTTCTCCAGGTTAATTCCTGAGACAGCCAGAGAAATGGCTATACCACCACAAGCGAGAAACGGAGCAGGAGCAAATACCTGGTGCTGCAAGGAAGGAAGGACGGTTCTGTCAGTGGCAACGCTGCTGTAACAGGGTTATGGAATCACAGCTAGCGTGGCCCATTTGAAATCAGCGTGCAAACCATGACAAAGTACACTTCTGCTTGTGCGTTTGTGGGCTCGGAAGCACGCATGGGTGTGCAGCTGCCACGCTCATTCTCACGTTGTCAGGGAGCAGGCGCCCAGCAAACTCCATTTCCCTTACCCTACTGACAAAGTTTGACAAATATACATTCCTTTTATAAGTTTAGGTCGCTCTCATAACACAGTATACAATCCCTTCTGCTTTCCACTCATTCCCCTTATCTTCACTTCTATACTAGCAGAAATAGCTGCATTTTTATTTTGGCTGATTCTTAGACAATTTATAGAGTATAAAACTTAATCCGCAGTGGGAGAGAGAAGGAACAAAATTTCAGTTATTTTTCTCCTTCAAGCTCTCAAAGCCTTTTCTAAACAATACACTTTTATTTGGATAATATAATTGGAACCTGTTTAGACTGAACATGCTCTCTTCGCATTTCGGCTGTAGCAGAGTGGCTGTATTCCATACTGGAAACTAGCTGTTAAAGCTGAGGGAATGCACGGACCACAGCAAGGACGACCAAAGGGCAGGGAATAGGGTAAAAACATGAGGATCTGATCCAGGTGAGGCATTGTCAACAGGGTGACCCCTCTGCTGAAGCCAAAGCTTGCGACGAGAGCCTTCCCACTTACCTGTTCTAGCTTCTTTCAGCAGGTGAAGAAAATCCACTTCATATCCTCCCATGGGTGCCAAAATGTCTCATGATGGCCCTAAGCACCCCTCTACTGAACATCCCTTAAGTGGAACACAGTTATTTGAGAAGATGCCTACAAACCTCAGAGAGATGAGCAGGCAGGCTGGTATCAAAAGGGGTTTCTGGTAGCTGTTTACTTCCCCCTCAGCTGAGGACAATTAGACAAATTAGAAGCTCCAGGCAAATGATAAAGGTAAGCAGAAAAACACTGATACTTGGGATGATTGGGTTTGGCACTGGGATTTCTGATGGTCAAAAGAGGGAGAACTTGAGACCGCAGCAGTCAGCTTTCTGAAACCATTGGTAAGTGTCTGATTACTCTACTAACAAATGTTGGTGACTATTTTTGGCTTATATGCTTCCAGTTCATGAAGAATTTTGCTTTCTGAACAGTCCTGATCAGTTTGTTATTTGCAAGAAATGCATTTATTACTGTATGGAGCTTTGTCAGGGTGGCTAAAGCAAATCCTGTTCATGGAGCACCTAATGACAGTGGCCCTGAGAGTGAAAACAAAACCAATGTGATTTACTAAGAAAAGCCCTCATTAGAAAAGCCCTTATGTAGTCTTAAAGAGGAAATAGAAACCATTTTCAAATGCAAACAGAGCTCTTTATTTTTTATCACTACAAACATTAACTGCTCCAATAAAACAGAGTGCCCAAACTGCACACATCTGTGTAAAATGAGTGGCATTGTTTATGCATCTGCTTAATATCTCTACTCAATTTGTATTCAGACATGAAAAAGAAAGTAATGCACGAGCCCACCCCAAAACATCACTCTCCTTGGTGCTTTGCTCCCACAAGGGAATATGTGAGAGATGGCCACTGAAATTAGAGAGGATCAACAGAAGAGTCGGTAATTAGGAGAGCATGAAAAGGTCTGGGAGGTGAGGAAGCTCTACCCTCATTGCCCTTCATCCTGTTGCACAAAAACTGGTCGTGGTGCCGATGCCGGGCTGGGAGTTCCTGGACCACGCGATGGCTGAAGAGCACTGGGTGTGCATCCGGGGGCAACCCTGATAACCAGCCGTAGCACAGCGATACCTGGAGAGCAAACCTGATTTTCATACCTGCAGCTCGCTGTTAACTCAAGTCCCACAGCTCTTCCCACAACCACACAGTTCACCGTGGATATACAGAATACTTTGAAGTAACACGGTGCCCAGCATGAGAAACAGTTGTCCTATTATTCTGAGCTTGACAATTGGGAAAATTTTCCAAATTCAGATGCTGCACATTTGAGCTCCTAAACTGATTTGAGTTTGAGGCAGATACTGCAGAACTACTGCAGAACCTGAAAAGAACAGCTGCAGCCACATCTTTTCATGTTGCTAAGCTCACCTCTCAGTGTGAGCATAAAAGCTGCTTCTAGAAATTCTAAATATAGTATTCACTGAACAGATTCCTAAAACATTGGAGAATATTTTTAAATGCGATGGTTTCCTGGCAAGATACACTGAATGCCGGCATACTATGTATTATCTTCTAGATCGTGTTTGGTCTTAGCCCAGCAATGCAGGACTGAAGGGAATAAATGCAAGGAAACTATCCCCTTGACTATGTGAACGTCCCTAGGTACAGCTGTACCTTTAGAGCAGAGCGCCGTAACTTAATGCAAAGTCATTCCCAGAGCAGTACTTCTGCTGGCTAGGCTGTTCAACAGGAGAAGGGTTTGGCGAGAGGAGCCATGAGCATAGCTCAGTGCAGCAGGGGGAACTGTTCACCTGCGCATTACAGATCCTGGGAAAGTAATTAGCACGTTGAGCATAATGTTTTGCAGGCTTTTTCCAGGGTACTGATAATCCAAAACCTGCCTGCATATCAGGGTCATAATCCAGCCTGAAATTAGGGGACAACAGCCTGGATCCTGTATAAAAGACAAGAGGTGGGGAGAGGCAGAGGACCTGGTCCTGTTATGCCTGTGCCCAGAAATGATAGAAATATGTATTTTTGAGAGTTTTTCCTCTCCCAATTGGGAAAATGTCTGTAGCTGCAGTGGAGATAAATCAGCTGGCCAGCAAGCACTCTGAGAGGTTTGTTTATTTTTATTTTTTCTTTCTTAAGTAACAGCAGTTCTGTCCCGCCTGATTTATGCCCGTGTTATGTAAAACAGTCATGTAAGGGAGAGCTGCGGCTTGTGCTTTCCATGCGATGCTGCCCGAGTGGCGTACGCAGGTTTGGGCAGCGAGGGTGCGGCGCTTTGCCAGCGTTAAGCCTAAGCAGAAAATCGCCATCGAAGCAGTTGGCGCCGACTGAACTGTGGCCCCAGATTAAGCTGAAATCTTGCTGGTGTCATGGTGGGACTGTTGAAGAGTTATAATCCCATTGGTGTGAACTAGCAAGGGGCAGCTTCATGCACATGATAAATGGCAGAAGAGAATCTTCCCCAAATTATTACCGAATGAGTAGAGACTTAATGCTTTGAAAAGTGAAACGGTGAAGGCTGCCGTTATGAAATGACTGCATTAGAGTGATAGCAGAATTGTTCCAATTCTCTTCATTGCTCCTGTGGATTAACTGGTTTTATATTATTTCCCAGTGATACATACTGTATTATTTATTGCTGTAATCAGTGAGTTTCCAGTGCCATAAATACCTTTGCTTGCACAATGTGCGACTTTGTTTTATGGGTCCACATTAATGTATTAAATTAGATTTCCGTGGAGATAGCTTTTGCTACAGTGTGTCCAGAGAACACATTCATAACAGACAGCTGCTTGGATGACCTTGTGTTTGAACTTTGGTGTTTTTCCAAAAAGGTTTTATAAAAAGCAAGAAAGAGCGTAAAGTAGGTTCATGGAGGCTACGAGACAATCGAAGCCAATATGAGGATGCATTTCTGTGCATGCAGGATGCATGTCCTGTGTAGTGACAGGACAAGGGACAAGGGGTAATGGGTTCAAGCTGAAGGAGGGTTGATTTAGATTAGATGTTAGAAAGAAATTCTTTACTGTTAGAGTGGTGAGGTACTGGAACAGGTTGCCCAGAGAAGCTGTGGTGGAAGTGTTTAAGACCAGGTTGGATGGGGCTTTGGGCAAGCTGGGCTAGTGGAGGGTGTCCCTGCCCACAGCACGGGGGTTGGAACTGGATGATTTTTGAGGTCCCTTCCAACCCAAACCATTCTGTGATTCTATTCTTTCGTCCACATGTTTCTTTCCTTAAGACACGTGGTGAACACCTACAGCTTTTGTAGTCCTACCAACTTCAGCTGAGCAGTTGTTACGAATAATTACTAATGTGGGACAGGTAAGTGGTTAGAAATTGCTTTTGTCCAGAAGCCGTGCAGCTGAGCACGAGGCAGAGACCTGCCCTTCTGGGGCCATCAGGCAGCTGCCCAGAGGGTGCTGGAGCCTGACTTACCTTGATGTCTCCCAAAGGTGCTGAATGGTCGCAGTGTGTGTTGACCTCACCACATCCGAAACACAGTCTACCCTTTTAGGTTCCTTAGTCTAGCAAGTGAAAAAGATTTCTCAAAGACGATCAACAATGAGTAATAGTCAAATTACTTGGTAATAGTCTTGTTTTCATTTTAAAAATAATAGTAATGAATTAAAATCTGTTATAAAACTACCCTGTTCCATGAATCACGATAGCCACATCAGTGTGACTCGCTGTTTATTGCACCTGTGTTGGATCTGGTGCCTCTGAGGTTCTCTGTAGGCTGTGAAGCAAAGATGAAATGGAAGTAGCGGTCACGGCAGATGCCAAAAACTCTCGTAAGATTTGAGCAGTGTAAAATCCCACCCTACAAACCCCCTGAGAGCTGAGGAGGACTTTCCTCCCCACCTCAGCCTGCTGAGGGAGCTGCCCTGCTGCCCCAGCATCACCTACTCTGATTGCACAAGGGGTGCTGTGGCCGGCCATTTGGATTGGGTGGCCATGGTGTCTGTTTGGATTGGGTGGCCAGGTAGAGCCTGGGATTGGTCAATGGTGACCGCTCCCTGGCGGCTGGGCGGGACAGTGTGCTGGCTGGCTGAGGGGAGCGGGGCCGCCATGTTGGCTGGCTGTGGTGACCGTGGTGGGAGGCTCCACGCTTTGCTGTAGCTCACTGAAAGCAGTCAGAGTATTCACTTGTTGTATGAAGACAGGACAGCCCCCCCTCTGATGACATAACCCAGCCTTCGTTAGGAACTGAGGTGGCAAAATGCACGTAAACGTAGTTATAATTCAATGCAGAGGCACTGGCACCTGGTGAAGTTCAATGGCGACCGGTTCCTGCTGTCTCTGCCAGCATAAACCCCAGGAGCTGCAAAAGGAGCCCTGGAGAAGATGAGGGGCACGGCCGCATAGCGTAGCGTAGGGTTGTGCAGCCATGCCTAAGCCAGCTGTAAATGAGATGTAAATGTTAGTTAGCATGGTGAGTTAACGCTCGCCTCCTCTGGGCCTATTTACCCACGTTGTGGGGTGCGGGGCCGTGCGTCATCGCCTGACGCTTCGCTTCACCAAAATACCTGCTGACATTTGGCCAGTACGAAGCACAAAACGTCAATACTTCAGGTACAAAAGCTAACCCATGCGTAAAGTTACATTCCTTAGATATTCCCAGATAGCTCGATGGCTTGCTTTTCTGTCGATTCGATGCTAACCCATAAGGCGAAGAATCTATCTGTGTGGTGGTTATTGATATTCAGAGAGCCCTGGTGTGTAGGCACGTGCCCCGGTGCTGCTGGGTCAGCCCAGGCAGGCGAGCGGTGCGGCAGGGACCCCCGCGGTGTCTGGCTTGTGCTGCGGAGGGGCAGCGCGGGGTGTCAGTGCCAGCGCGAGGCTGCAGGCTCCCGGAGCCTCCTTCCGCCTCCCATGCAGGTGTCAGCTCAAATGCCAAGTGGTGATAATTTAAATGGTAGCAAGGACCGTCCTTGTATCGTCTAATTTGACAGATGCTTCATTTTAGTGCCACGAGTAAGTGACATTTGGAGATACGCTCGCCTGCTTTTTCTCCCAACCGAGGGAAAGCTGAGCTTTGAGGATAACTGAGCGCCTCTGAAAAGCCAAAGTGCAAGGGCCAGTGAAAGGCGAGGAGCACGCCCAATTTACCGTCTCACTGACGCTGCTCACAGGGGTTTGTTCCCCGAAGTTCTATTTCTGTCTTGTGTTCTGAGGGATAACATAAAGGTACAAAAAAATTGACGTTCTTTGCAAAACAGACCCAGAACACTGTTTGCAGTAAACAAGAACTTTCATCCTTCTCATCTTGCTTCTGTAAACCTGCTGTGGAGAGCTCACATTTTTAAAAGACGGTTCTCTAACGCTTCCGTAGGAGGAAGGAGGAAAAGGCGCATTTTTGTTCAGCTGTGAAGTGGTACGGTGTCGCGGATTTGCCCTCTGGAGCTTTCCCAGTGTGTGTCGGTCCATAAAACTATAGAGCACTAGAGAAAGAAATCTGCTTTCAAGAGGTGATCTCTGATGTTAGGTGGTAGACAGGAATCATCGCTAACTTCCACCCTGCAGCATGTAAGACGCTGTAATGATCCACAGACACCGCAAAGCAACGTTTCATGCCTATTGTGTTGATAGCAGGGTTTCTGGGCTACACCAGTATTACAAACAGTTACTGTCATTATGGTGTCTTAAGAAACGAGTCAGCTAATAAAGACAAAGTTTGGTTTGTGTTGTTTTGGTTCCTTTTTTTTAAAAGCCTAGAAAATAATACCCATTCAGCTCAGGTGTCTTAGAAAAACGAGCCTTTCTACCAACAAAGGAAAGATGGGGGGAAGCATAAGACATCAGCAGATATTTCTTTTTTGGAAGAAAGAACAAGAAAACAGTGTAGCAGCAAGATTTGTGCTTATTAAAAGATAGCACTAGGGCTCTAGGCAACATTTATCAGACACAGTCACAAAAGTCTGGAGTGGGATTTACCACTGCCTATCACTGGGAAAAAAATAACAACTAATGAAGCCTGCGTTTGTTCAAGCAAGTCAAATATCCCATTAAAAATCCTAGTTGGCATTTCCAGGTGGGAAAAGCAAGAAAATACATTTTCCAGAGGCGTTGTTTGTTAGAAACGAATCTAATAGAAGCTTTTTCCCTGGTGGCCTGACCAGCAAGCTCCCAATGCTGACTGCCTCGTACACGAGGTGTGGAGGACTGCCCTTGGCCACCCAAGAGGGTCGTCGGTTAGTGCGGGTCATTGCACGTTTCCATCCAGACAATAATATTTTCTTACCTCTAAGAGGAAAAGAAGAAGAAATGCTTCCCTCCCCAAAATCTCAGCTCCTCGGAGGCCCTCCAGGCAGACCCCCTGCTAGAGAGCTGTCCTGGCTCTCAGCAGGCGGTGGCACGGTGCCTCTGGAGCGCTGCACGGGTGGTTCCTGCAGCCAGGACAGGGTTGGTTTGTTTTTCTGGGGGACGTGGGGCTGGGGATGGTGTTTTAGCCCACATCTGACATGTGTCGTGTTTTAGGAGAGTGTCCTCCTCCGTGTCTGGTGATGCGGAGCGGTACAGATTTCCTTTCACCTGGGCTACGTGAGGTGCGGCCACAGCTGTAGCGAGGGAACGGTGCGCAGCTAACGACTCCTGCTTTCTGAGTCCACGTGCCGGATAAAACTTGTCAGCGGGCTTTATCGTCTGTATCTGGCAGAGCGTCCAGGGAGGAAAAGAGCAAACGTGGGTTTGGGAATGCCTAGCTTGCCTGTGGCAAGGCACGGAGCCATCGGAGAGGGGGCAGATATACGATTTGTACGTATACTGTGTGAGATTGACCGGCCTGCGCCTGACCCTTGGTCTCTCCTGTAAGATGGCCCGTGGATACCAGGAGCCAGGTTTCTGCACCCTGCACGTCTGCTCTGCCCACGCCGAGCCATCCGCACTGCCCGTAGCCCATCCGGCACAGCAGTGGTTCTGACGCAGAGCACGCACCCAGACTGAGATGCCCGGCGCGTGGAGAAGTAGCAGCAAGAGCTGCTGACTCCAGGCCAGATGCTCATCTGAATCACTACCTGCAAGAAGCAAGAAATGCCTGAAAGTATCGTACAGCAACATTCCCTCTTATATTTTGGTGGCATATGATCAACATGTAACTCGCTGTAGACCAAGGTATTCAAGCTACTATATTTTAGTTATTGCCACTAAAATCCACAGAGCATCAAAGCGCATTCTGCCTTGTTTTTTTCTCCATTTGCAAATATCTTTGGTGAGAGAAATTGAACAATAAATTTTACTTTTAGTAAGGATAATTGTTAGAGAGGATGCTCTAGTAAAAGATGACAATAAAAGTGTTCTTGTACGTTTTTCATTCCTACAGAATTTAACGTACAAGTTGTTGTCTTTTTCTCATGACGCAGAAGCTCAGAGGTAAAGAATCTATAAGGGACACGAATAGCTAAATGTGTGTGGGATACAAAAAAAAAAAAAGATTGCAAGCTAGTCTTTAATTGGATGGTAATCTCTATTTTTAAGGCAGCATTCTTTGCTTTCCATATATTAATTAAAGCATAAACCGGCTGCTAAGCTTCTTTTTACAAAGTAGAAACTATTAATATTTTTCTTTTTTTGTGCTTCTTTCTATTGGCTTTTCAGCTAAGGCACAGAAACGCCAGCTGAACCAATTAGCTATCTAAAGTTTAAGGCTTATTACACATGCTAAGAAATGAAATTCTTGAACGTACAGTAATGAGGTACCTTAAAATGCAAGAGAGTGGGCAGATGCAATCAATCAAAATAAATCCACCGGTGTTGCTCTCTTTAACATTTTATTGGTAACTATAAAGTGAAAGTAGACCAGCAGTGATCAGAATAGAAACCCTCTGATTAAAATTCAATTTGTTTTCTCTTTCCATAGTTGAGAAAACAACATTCAGCAGGTAAGGGCGAATGCACTCTGGGAAAAACAAACAGAATTAAATGAAGACATCATCCGATTCAGATCCGGAAAAATAAACCTTGTGCTTCTCCCTGAAATAAGCAGACTGACATTGCACATTAGCATTGTAAAAAGAGTAAAATAAATCCGACAATTGGAAGGATTGGGTGTTTTAGAGAAATATTTTTATTGTTGTTGTTGCCCGAGACCATATATTTCTGTTTTCAACTCATTAACCTGAAGACAGAAAGAAATTAATTCTTGGGAATGCTGTAATGTCATTACCAGGAGAGTTTTAAGCTTCGGTACTCAATGCAATTCGTTTCCCCAACACTTAGCACGAATGCTCACATACTGTGTGTATAACATACAAATCCGGGCTGGTACTGCGGTGGCAAGGATGCTTTGTGCTGCGAGGAAGCTGTGTTACCGTGGGCTGTCCCGCCCAGCCCGACTGTGGGACCCACCGTGGGTTCCTGCAGGGGACTATTGGGGCTGGGGGATAGGCGTGTTTTCGGAGTTACCTGCTCTGGAGCGCCATCAGTAGCTCCGTGCTTAAGGGGCTCCCTCCCCTGCTTTGAAAATGTATGCCTGGTTGCCTTTTTTTTTTTTTCTTTTTTTTTTTTTTCAATCCTCTTCTAATCTTCCCCTCTTGGTAGTGGCCGCACTCAGCAGGGGCAGAATCAGCTCCCGCTGTCTTCAGGGAGTCAGGACAGGTAAGCAGGAGTCCAGTGGGAACCTAAACTGCCTGCTAATACCAACCCCTGGCTGTTACGCGTAACCGAAGCGAACGTACGCGCCTCTGACTTGGTGACTTTGTCCAGGCAGAAACCATGCAGTTTGGTACAGAGGAGACGCTTTTCAGCAGATCAAGAAAATTTTAAGGAAACGCCCACTGGGATCACCATGATTAAAATCTCACTCAGCTTTTGATAAATCTCTTTAAGACAGTGGGAGAGTCATTGTATCTGGAGCTGCGCTGCCGCCAGGCTTCATGTAGGAACCCCACGGCCTTCAATGGGGAGACCAAAGATGCTGCAGGAAGTAACGCTCGCAATTTTTGTGTAGCATTTGCTGGACATAATTAACACTAGGATGTACTGTGTGGTCATCAAAGGTACAACTGTTTGGGAAAGCGTAACATCAGTATCTTCAGATCCTGTGCTAATTCCTATGAGATTTTGTATTCAGTCTGCCTCAATTCCCTCTGAACTATCAATTTATCAAGCCAAACTCATTTGGGATGCAGCTGCTCCGCGTCTCCTGCGGTCTTACAGATCTCAGCGTGCAAGCTCATTCCCCCATCCCTGCCATAAGCTCCTACTAAAGCAGCGTGCAGTTATTACGATATTCTTCATCTCGTCTTCTGACCTGCCACTGCGTGCTCTGTGCTCTTCCCTGGTCACCGTGCTTCGCCCTCCAGGCAGCTGCAGTTCAGTGCCAGGTGAAACAATTCTTGAGTGTGCAAATGTTTCTAAATTGTTTTTAGACCCTTTTGAAATGGAAGTGGCTTTATAAGACCTATTATTATATTGTTATTCTACTTCCACAGAAGCATGGCAGTTCTAGGTTAACAGTTGGACTTGATGATCTTAAAGGTCTTTTCCAACCTAAACGATTCTATGATTCAAAGCACGAGCGTTGTCTTGGCAGGGTTGGCTAGGAAACATGCTTGGTGTAGTTGATGCTCGAAAAAAATGTGTCTTTGTGTTAGACAACTGCAGTTCACGGCTTGGTAGGTTACCAGTGGAGACACTTCATCAGCTCAGTTTCATTTGGAAAGCAGCTCACGGGGTCCCGTCTTCCTTAGCTTGCTGTCTCTCTTGCCTCGATCTCCCCACTGCCTCCCTGACCTGTCTTGTTATGATTTACTGATAACCAGGCAACCTCAGGTTAACTTGTTTTCTTCTGAGCTTTTACCAAGTTGTGTTTGCTCGCTGACCCAGCAATGTGGGTGGCTCAGCAGCAGCAGTTCTTTACACCTGCCTGCTCTCTTCCCCTGGACAGTGCTTGTCGTACGATGCACTGCTAACCATTTCCCTTTGCCGCTGTACCTTTATCCACAGTTTCAGTTCACAGTGGTTTTTTTCCAAGGATGCAGAGAAATATAGAACAGTTTCGTAGCTACGCATCCCAACGTACAAGAAGAGAATTTAATTGATAAAGCTCCTTTTGCTCCTTCCCCTTGCCCTACTCAAGATTGCAAGGAGACAGGCAAATGAAACCTCAGTAGCAAACTTGCACCCGAATAGACATGCTGGACAGGCGATGCATCGGATTTTTGTTCATGTTTTTGAAAGGAGCCTAGTTTTTATACATGCTAATAAGATCATGGTACCTTTTGTTAGTTTGTTTGTTTGTTTTTCTCTTTTTCCCCCTGGCATGGACATTTTCATGGGTTTAGGTTTGGCTACAGCTGATATGTGCTGTCTAGACTTCTAGTTGAATCTTTTCACTTTGTATCTTCCCTTAAAGAAAGAAATACGTAAGACAAAAAGGCCATGATGGCTTTAATGCCACCATCACCAAATATATTGCATCACATCTCAGGTTCTGTCTCTGCGGGGGTCCCTTCACAGAGTCCTCTGAGGACCCTCAGCCTTATTCCACCAATAGCTCTCTGTTGAAAGCCTACACTGAACAGTTATTTCTTTCTTACCATTAAATAGCAATGTGCAGAAAAATACATCTGGAAATTAATTTTGCGTGTTACAATACAAGATGGACTTTCACTCAGGGCAACTGGCTAATTCACTACAGGCACCATGCAGGAAATTTGCTTATTTGGTTTTTTGGGGTTTTTGGGGGGTTTGGGGTTTTTTTTGTTTGTTTGGGTTTTTTTCTGAATAAAGTACATTATTGAGAAATAAATGCCCTTTCCCACTTAAAAAAAAAAAAAAAAAAGAAAGAAAAGTAACAGTTAGGAACAATACAGCCAAAATGTTTTATTTGGGCAATACAAATACAATCAAATCAAAAATATCACAGATTTTCATACATTAGTAAGAAGTTACTGTACACTTGAACAGTTGCCATTTTTACAGCTAACAAAGCTTTACCTTTATTAAAATGTATTTTCCTCTCACATAAAATATACACTTTTCACTGACGTATTTTACATCATACACCTCTCTGGGATAAGAAACATGTCACACACAATGCACGACAGAGGCCATCTTCTCTAAACCCATACAAAATATTACATAGAAGCGAGAAACACTGGTATATCCTACTAGGCTGCAGCCCTCAAATGTCATAGTCTGTTGCTACTAAAAATACTACATGCATCATAAAATGCTGTACATCGCTAAATTTTGGACTTGTCCGATTTGATCCTAGTTCCACACGGTACTTTGTAGTGAGTGTTAAACATCGACTTTGTATTAATGGCACACCGACTCTTCCTTTGTGTTCACATCTGCAATTAAAAACCCCTCGAACGATGTTCCTAATGCCAGAGCAAACGCAAATGAGTTTGCAGAACACCACCACGGCTGATGGTTTGATACCCCGTGTGCCTTGCAGACACACGGTCTGCTCCGTCTTCTGACAGCATAATAAACATCTGAAATGGAATCCTCGATCCGTTCCATAAGTGGAAGTCTTGCCATTGACTTCAGTGGAACCAGATTTTAACCCTGCAGTGGTGTTATATTTCCCTTACAATTAGTACAATATAAAAGGAGGAAAAAAGAGTTCTGTGAAGAAAGACTCCAGCCATGCTGCAATACAGAGATCACTGGCAGCAAGCATCGCTATAATGTAAGGTTTCCATAAGAGCTTCCCCGGGGACTACCAAGAACTGTTCTTTCATAATCATTTTCTGATTTAATTTGGAGAACAGATGCAGGAAATAAATACGTTCATCCCTACAGGCTGTTGCTGAGATTTGGAAAGAATTAGGGACTCTGTTAACTTCAGGTTAAACTAATTAAAAAAACATAGAAAAAGAAAATGTCGCTATATTTTAATCCTGGGAGAAGTTCTGTCGTTAACCTAACGTAGGAGTTATGGAAAAGCGATTTTTCTCCCTACCCATTGTACAGCAGTAAGGTTACAAGGAAGTTACCAAGTGGCTTTGGAAAAAAATTCCCAGATATTTTTAAGAGGCTTTTTCTTTAATTGCAAACAGGAAGATCTGCCCAGTTACTGAGACAGATACTGTGTACTGTAGCATTGTTCTTGTCATGTTCTTTCTTGGCTTGAGTCCCTCCCAAAAGGCACCGGCCGCTTCCCGGTGCCGAGCCCCGCAGCTCCCACGGGACGTGGAGGTGCTGAGCCGCCCCGGCGCGGCCACGGCTGCCGTGCCCGAGGTTTCGGAGGAGTGGGGCTAGCGCTAGGGTCTGGGAAACGTCAACCCAAGCCTGGTATCTCAAGGCGCCTTTCAGACATCAGCTTCTCTTTCTGCACAGGTTGTTGCCCTCCCGCTGCCAGACTGGCTTTACACAGAAACACCCTTCCTGCCTTAGCTCATCGCCGGGGAGAACGTCCCCTGCCAGGATTTCTTCAGGTACCTTTGGACAGGGGATTGTTTCTCTTCAAAAAAAATCCTTCAATCCTCATAAATAAGGCATCCGTTTAATTTAGTTACTGTAAACCATTTTTTAAAAACTAAAATCCTCACCATATCCTGTCATCTTGAGATGATTTATTTAGAAATGAATAAAAAAAGAGTTTTATATATATATATAAAAAAGTATCCTTTTCTAATCGTAACACAACGTACAATCCGCAACCTGATTCTGGAATAAAATACAATCCTTAACAGAAGCAACGTGAACGTAGGGAAAAGCAATTCAATCATCTCCCATTATTTGTGCATTTACCGTGTTAAGATGGCTTTGTCTTCCCTGTGGCTAACGGTCACTCAGAGAGAGAGGAAACGCAGCGGTTTTGCATCACCCGCAGCCTCCCACCGCAGTGCTGCAACGCTGCCGTAGGGCCAAATCCTTACCGTAACCGAGGGTCCGCGTGGGGACTTTGCCAGGCTAGAGATGAACGGACGCGACAGGAACGCGCTCGCGGCGTTGGGTTCGGTAGCTGGGAAACGCGCTGACCCGGCGGCTGCTCGAGCCAACGCAGGCAGTCTGGTTTCACTCCATCAGCCCTTGTAGGAGCTTTGGGAATGTGCTTTCTGTGCTGCTGACTGAGGGTGTTTAAGCAGAATTTGATGCAGTTGGATTCACACCAGTCATGGGAATATATTTCTGCAGCAGTGCGAGGGTCACCGGTGTACTGTGATGAATTATATTTCCTTGGGTTCGCTTGGCTTATGCTGTTATCAGCTATAAGCAAGCTAGAAAACAAACAAATACAATATCTGATCTTTTGACACAGATACTGTACATTGGGCTCAAAGCAGAAGTTTCATCAGCAGAAGACAGATAAAGGTGTGATGGGTATCGTCCATAATGTGAAATCTGGCTCTGAAATTATGTGAATGGCACATTGTACAGAAGCACTTCCAAGTTGCGCTCGGCATTATTCTTAGATTTACTGTGTAATGTAGGCAACGATTTATTTGTAGAGAAAGCTGCCCGTGCACAAATCAGGGCAGCAGTTAGCTTTTCTTTTATCTATATGCTACTTTATTTGTCCTGGAGTAAAAGACAGCATTATTTGCTGACATTTGCCAGTACCTCAGCTAAATGTTTACAGTTCCGATATTCATTAAGAGTAGGTTGTCATGGCTGATTTTTGTTCAGTCTGATCATTAATAAAATCAGAACAAATTTACTTAATCTAAATTAAACTGAGGTTTGGGGCTCTATGTAAAAATGATTATTTCTTTTACAGTTAAGGTGCGTGTATGGGCTATCCCTTATGCATATAATCATACCTGTAGGGTTTTACATTCGTGTCTTGTGTCAGAGCATATGAACATGCAGCACATGCTTCCTTTCTTTGGAACACTAGTGTGTCTTTCATTCAGTACGGCTGACCGTCGGAAACATTTTATAATTGCTCAATATTAACTTGTCTATTTTACCGTGGCCCTGAATGAGAGTCAGACACCTCCGTTTGTAGGTTGACTTTTGTTCCTTTACATATTTTAATGTAGTGGCTCTACCTCACTTTCTGTAGAGTGGAAATGAGAAGGGAACTCCAATATTTACCATGAACGCGTTACGGAGATTCGTAAGTAAATACACTGGGCCGACTTCCACCTTCTGTTCTACTAATCTCAGCACGGTTTACTTCATTTAAACCACTAAGGTTACTCGACTGCGAAGCTGAAGCCATAGCAGAACATGGTGGCTATCGTAAATCCGTTGTATGTGTCTACAGCCCCTCTGCGCATGCCGGCGTGGTGGAGCAGCCCTGCAGAATAACCCTGCTGGCTGCCAGGGGTACGCTGCCAGCTAAAAAGGCCCAAAACCACACGCCTAGCTCAAAGGGGGCAAAGTTTGTCATGGCGAAGTCAGCGTTGACACCATAAAGGCAAAATTTGCTTTCTCACGGGAAATCCAGAGACCACGTATGTTATAGGCAGATCTACAGAGGAAGAGCTGTACTAGGGAAAGAACGTGACGGTGCTTTCTCGAACACCTCTGCCATATGGATCATAATTTCACATCTAAGCTCCCAAAAGTTGGGTCTTCCTTCCTTTTGGTCTTGGGATCAAGGGATTTGTACTTTCATGAAACTTTTTTGATTTTGTATTTATTATAATAAGAGCTTTTAGTTATTGTGAGTCACTATTTCTACATCATATGTGCCAAACCTGGCAAGTTCCATTTAAGATACTCTTTTTGAAAGAATAGTTTTATACTTGCTAAATAACACCGAGGATTCACCTCAGTAATTTATTTTGCAAGAAAAGGAATACCAGTCTTTTGCAGAAATTGTGGGGTTTTTAAAACATTTAAAATATTAAAATGAATGGAAAAACATTTGTTTTCATTTGTCAACTTTATGTAGAATGGATGCCCCCTCTCGATTTTCAAAGGCAAAACGATCTAATGGGGTCCCATGAAAAACAAAGGGGTCAGACTCCAACTACCCCCATACTGAATTCTTTTTTTTTTTTTAAGGCTCATTTCAATAAGTACTATTTCAATTCACATTTACTCAGATTCTTCCATTTGACTGTCACTACGGTCTGTTAAATACGAACACCAGAAAACTCCTTCATTTTCCTGCAAGGGATTAGCCGGTGAAAACGGGGATCCGTACGTCCCTGCAGGGGTTAACAAGCGATACCGCTTCTTTTGCCACGCAGGGGAGAGTGGTGCCCGAGAAGGCACCGCATCCCACCTGCCCCTTCCGCCGTCGTTGTCGAGAGAAGCCATCGCGTTACAAACCAGCAGCAATTCCCTAGCGTTGATTAGATTTACATGGCTGAAGGACCGTACAAATGTTTACTTTAACCGCTAGCAGTTGACATGGAAGCTTCATGTTCTGAACCGGTGAGTAACGCTAGGCTTTCCCTTCATGCTCCTTAATGCTTTTTTGACCTTATTTGCCTCTAAGTAGCTTTGCCATCAAAAGCTCTAATTCTGCTGAGTGATTTCCCGAACGCAAGAGGGGTCCTACTGTGTAATACTTGCCAGAGCTCGCGGTGTGCAGCGTTACATTACACGCAGGGTTTACTACTGAGCGATGCCGTTTTGCAGTCCAGCTAGTACCATCTTATAATTAAATAGCAAACTCCTGCCGTGTAAAGGTCAAACGTATCAAACCTGCCAAAACAAAGGCCGCGTGTGTGTGGGGCTCGGGAGATGGAAGACCAAAGTCAGCCCGTATAAGCTATTTGTTCGTTAGCTTAGGAATTAGGACTTGCCGTGGGAAGCACCTTGTTGACTGTAGATGTACCGCACGAGAACGTAGTGCAGCGATGAAGCCCGTGCACGTGGCTTCAAACGGGCTTTAGCTTTGTGACCTGTGTCAGTGCCATTCTCGGCTGTCTCCATTTTTTGAGGGAGAGGCATTAACAACGCAGTAACTTTGCTTAGACGTTGGCTTTGATCTTGTTTTTCAAGCTGTGTAATCAAGAGCTGGTGCCTGATAGCTAAGATTGGGTTTTATCTGTCAAGCTTTTTTAAGCTTTTAGAAGCTAACAGGGAGATTAGGTTTTGAATATGGGCTTGATATCCTAACCCGCTATGCAAATCAGTTTCACAGATATGACAACATTCTGCTCCCTGGGTGTAATAGAAAATATACCGTCTTATTATATATTAGAGCTGCTCTGTAAGAAAAAAGAGTAACTGTGTCCTTAACTTCATAATTTGTTCCTCTTGTCCTAGAAATGAGCTTTAGTTTGTCTCTTATGGAACTCATCCTATCTGCTGTTTGTTTAGCACAGGTAAAAATAATTCAGACCCTTTTTAATAATGTGCTGCTCCAGTTTTAATTGGAAATGTCTAGGCTAGTTCTTGCTTCATTCCCTTCTAATACAATTTGACCCTGGTTTACAGAGGTCAAATCAAACTGCAATAGCATAGTTGGATTGACATCATATTTAAATCTGGTGCTTCACTGTAATTGATTTTGCACTGCATGCAGGGGGTAAATTAAATACAATATGTAAGTATTGAATGGATATACTTGAGCCTCCCGTTAATACAAGTTTTGTCTTTCAGCTCTGTCCTTACAGAATGAAACCGTATTATGAACAACCATGCCTAGCTAAAGGCACAGTTATGTTGTTCTTGGGGAGGGACCGCATTGTGCAAACACATCGGAGGTCCCATCTACATGAGGTCCTCAAAATACTAGATTTTGTTGTTGAAGAAAAACTGAGAAACAGCTATTTTGCAAAACCCTATCTGATGATGCTTAAATGTAGTTTTTCTTGAGTATGGTACAGGATCGAATTAGCCGAATCGCCCTAGCTGGCAACTTCTGCAGCGTCATTGAGAGCAGGGGCTGCTTTGGTGCTAGATCGGTACCCGTATTTATCAAAGGGAAGATACTAGAGTGGAGCAACGACGTTGCTTGGATCACTACAGTTGCAAAGAAATACAAAACCGATAACTGCTGAGTAAATGTTAACAGACAACGTTGTCTGCTGATGATGGTGAAAGAGTAGTACCCATTAAGAAGGAAAAAAAGAAATCAAATCCCTGGGAAAGCTGTTTTCCCTCTTGTCATAATGACCAATGCTGTTAACAGGATTTCTAATGGCTGTTTTATACTCTTCTCTAAAAGTATGTTACTAGTAACAGTCTTACTTTGTCATATTTTATGTATTTATATTCAGCACATAAAAACGTAGCAGGCTTCCTGTCTGCTAAAGCACGCTTGTAATTGAGCTGTAAAAGCCTGGGTAAGCTGCTTCACAAAAGACACTGATGGTAATTGGCAAACCAGCCCGTCAGAGTTCGAACATTAAGTATTGACATTAGGCTGAAAGGAGAGCTAATTCTGAAACAAGTGAGGAAATTCAGGGCCATCTCCAGTTCACGTTTTTTCACTCGGTTCCTGTGCCCACCGGGTCTCTGGGCTGCCATGGACCGCAGATCCTCAGCCAAGTAGACCTGCACTGGCGTTGCTTTCTGTTTCTAACTTCCGCTAGTGAAACATTAAGTTTTAGGTCTAGCACATTGGCATTTGGTTCATTTTTCTGACCCAGAGGTATTGGAAAGACATGTCATTAAGCGTGGCATACTTTGCAAGTAAAGCAAAAGCTTATAATTAGGAGTAAACACCTTTGAAATACCTCAGAGTGGCATTGTTTGGGCATTAGCCATGTGATCTGTGGAAATCCACCAGCACATTAAAACCGATCTTGGGCAGACAGGGGGTTTTCTATTTTATTTTATTTTATTTTATTTTATTTTATTTTATTTTATTTTATTTTTTCATTTCATTTCATTTCATTTCATTTCATTTCATTTCATTTCATTTCATTTACTTATTTTCATAGAACCCCAGCCTGGTCTGGGTGGGAAGGGACCTCCCAGCCCACCCAGTCCCACCCCTGCCATGGGCAGGGACACCCTCCACTAGCCCAGCTTGCCCAAAGCCCCATCCAACCTGGCCTTGAACCCTGCCAGGGAGCCAGGGGCAGCCACAGCTTCTCTGGGCACCCTGTGCCAGGGCCTCAGCACCCTCACAGGGAAGGATTTCTGCCTCACATCCCATCTCCATCTCCCCTCCTGCAGCTTCAGGCCATTCCCCCTTGGCCTATCGCTACATGCCTTTGTAAATTTGATTCGATTTAATTTTATTTATTTTATTTTATTTCAAACCAATGAGCCAGGACTTTCTATTGCATGAAGCATCTCCACTGCCAGCTGCTGAAGCTACAGATTGCTAATACACCATTTGGCGCTCTGTGGCGTGACAGGCAGGGATCTACTTGAAAAGAGAAGGATGAAAAAAGGAGCTTTATTCCCTCGGTTGTGCAAATACCGTCTATCTCATCTGGTAGAAAGTTCTGATTTACAATTTTGCCCTCAGAAATGTCTTCCCTGACACTGCCATTGCACCCCCGGTAACAGCATCGCCTCCCTTTCCCCCTCTCCGGCTCCTGCCCCGGAGAGCTGGAGCTGCCTCGGAGCAGCGTGCCCGGAGCCCGGAGCAGCTCCCACCGCACCTCTCCTCTCCCTTCACGGTCGCAGGGTCAGCATCTGTATCTTCACTCATTTCTTTTTTAGATAGATGAAGACTTTAAACAAGACCTATCCTTTAAATCATGGTCCTCACTTGGCAACCAGCGAGCATATTATACGTACTTGTGGTTTTAGAGCAAGTTATTAATGCAGCAAGATTATTTTATTTATTCCAATTTCACTGTTCACAGCTCAGCACAAAGCCAGAACTGCTTCATAGTTCCTAATAAATCACCTTAAAACCATGCTGTCATTACTTGTCTGGATGTACTTTTGTTTTTCTGATCTATTTTTAGCTCTACTATATGTAGTAACATTCAGATATTATTGTCATGTTGGCTTTTTAATACTGAGCTTTGTGTTGCAGGACTTATTTATTCTTTTAAATTGTCTTATCATATGATAATGTACTAAGCCTTTTGCTCTCGATCACCAAGGAAAATACATTTGCGGAATGAAGAACAGATGGCACTGAACCAAGGCGTTATTCAGGGTACTGCTGTTTGCTGCTCTGTAAAATCCTCCCTGTATTAGGAGAGTAATTAAAATATAAGCTATATGCACTAGTACCTGGGGCGTTTTTGCTCAGGGCTCGATATGATATCGTATCCCTAAGCTTCCCAATTACCGCAATGTAAAACTGGAGAGAAAAATCAAAAGTCTATCAGGGAAGAGGAATAATCAATAGTTACAAGCTGTCGACAACGAGGCAGTGCTCGTTAAATCCAGGAGTGCGCTCACCCCCGTTCTGCGCTGCAGCCGTGCAGGAACCCCCGGAACACTGGGCTAGACCCAGCTAACCCTGCTAACGTTTTACTGCATGGGAACTGAGTGTGGTTGTGTGGAATACACACGCTCCCAAGTCAGTGCTTTATGCATTTGAATTGAAAAGCCTGAATCTGTAATGAGAAGCAACGTATCTTGCACCCGCTGATCTAAAAGAACCGAATAAATCACCGAGCCGATCGGTCTGGGGCTTGGTTCTTACGGCTGGAAAGAGAACGCTAACGCTGGCACAAGTTCCCTTAGCTCTGCTAAAGGTGTCCTCCCCCCAGCCCTGGTTCGGATGCTGACGGCTGAAGCCAGCCCAGAGCAGTATGGCTGGGACACTCAAAGGCACCCAGGTGGCCGGCACGCTTGGCAACCTTCTGAAGCAAGCGGTGGCCAGCGGGCTGGTGACAGATGAGGCACATGTTGCTCGTGCAGACAGAAAAAAGGTGGGAAGCATGTCTGGTAGGGTCTTCACTAGCAGTGCTCCAAGGCAAACCACCTCTCCCTCGCTTCGGACGATGCTCTGGCAGGTCTGCAGGTACACCTCTGGTTGGTACCGCACAGCCCCGTGGTCCCTTTGCCTTTGCGCAGCATCGGGGCGTTGTTTTGCACTCTGCCTTCTTTCTCTCTTTCCTGGTTGCTTCTCAAACGTTGGCCTGTGTCTCATGAAGATGGGAAACACATCCCAAGGAAAGTCAGGAGCATCAGGGCAGCCCAGCCCCTGGGGCGTGTGCCTGGCTGCGCTTGTGTCTGGGGGCTGAGGAGGCACGACCGGCTCCACCGCCCCTGCCCTGTCCCCCCCGTCCTGACACAAGGGTTGTCCTTCAAGGGGAGAAGCGCTTTCAAAGCGCTTGGCCACTGCATATAATTTGTGGAGACCGCCACATCCCTGCTGCACTGCTTGGGCAAGCAGAGGCGTTGACTCCAGGCTGCAGCCAGAAGGCACTGGATGCTCCATGGCCTTTCCCCAGCGTGACCCCTCGCTGCTGCCGCCGAAGCCAAGAAAAGGTTCAAATCCAAAGTCTGTACGGCTGCTATGTTGTTTGTCTGCCGTAGGACACTTTTTTTGTCCGTGCTCTGCCATTGAACACCAGTACAGCACCAAGCCCACAAAATGCAGTGAGGCACGGAGGCTGCCGTGGATTTTAAGGCTGTTTTTGAGACAGAAGCGCTGCTGAACTCGAAGCTGCTTTAAATGCTGGGGATCTGTTTAAATTCTCCCTCTTTTGTACTTCACCTAATTTTTCATCAGAAGTCCAAGTGTGACCCGTCAAATGAGTCTGGCCCCTCCGGGGCAGCCAGCTGTGGCAAAGGCCATTTAAAAAAGAACATATTGTTCACAAATGATGCTACTTTAGTCCTGACTGGGGTACCATAGTTAGGGCGGCAGTGATACCATCCTGAATATTTTCTTCATGGAGATCATTTCAGTGCCAATATCAAGCAACGGGCTACAGAAAAACCCTGGGTCTTAAACTTGCACCTATCGGATTATTTCAATATATTATTCATATTGCCTTTTTATTCTACTGCTTTTAAAAAAATCTGTTTATGGAAAAGTGCTCATAGAATGTATTAGCATTTGACCAGAATAGGGTATTTAATTCAGCATGCAAGCATTGACAATGAAGCATATATTATGCCTCCTACACAGCATTTACTGTCATTATAGTCGCCTACATATATTAAGTTATTTTGTTGATGATTACGGATGAATATTAGCAAAAGAACTTTGTGCAAAATAAAACCATAGTTGCTCACCATCTGAGAATGAAGGAGAAAAGGGCATAAACAAATGGCTTGGCTCACAAATAATAAATTCATTGTTTTGAAACTATCTTAGGAAAATTAAGGATTATGTTCAGTCATGTGGTACTTGTTGCAGCGTGGCATAAACCTGATGCCTTCAAGGTTTTTCTCTGCTCTGATTTCCGCCCCTGACCCTTTCTAAAGGCAGCTCTGCAGGCACCGACCGGGGCTTTGGAGGAGTGAAGGGAGACAGAGGCCGAGAGCGTGCGATGCATTTTCCAGCCTGTCTCATTCTCCTGACTGAGTCAGTAGGGCAAAAGATCATGTAATTTTTTTAGTGCCGCTGCCTTTATCAGACAACTGATTTATTGCTGTCATGGTGCAGACCTGCGTGAACGATGAATTAATTCCCCACGTAAACAGAATATCGGATATCACAGTCACTTTTGTCCCACGTGCAATGCTGTCCATTGTCACAGCGCTGCGTAAGCTCACTACTTTGTTAGCATTCATATAACTCGTGTCATTATATTAGAGGCTCCGTGGTGATGGTATTGGTGACAAACTGGGAATGGTTTGGAAGGTTCAGTACCAGTCTGCTGGGTCTACCTCGTTCTGTGGTGCTCTACCTCAGTTGCTGTTTAAGTGGTCAGCTGGGTGACCGTGTCTGTAGGTTATGCAGACCTACATGTGTGCCACAGCCGTGTCCATGTGGTTTACCCTTGTGCCTTGGTTTGCAGCTGGATGTTGCCAGGGGACTTGCAAACTCCCTACAGGGCTGCTCTGGAACCCTGCCTCTGAGGTCTTTTAAGAGATGGGGGGAAAAAAGCTTCTGCATCGTGTTTTTCTCCTGGCTGAGTCTGAGCTGGTCTTTGCAGATCTCACTACTAGTTCTGATCTCATTGGTTTTGCCACAAATCCTGAGCTGACCGCGTTTTGCCTAGGTGGCATGACAACATCAACAACGAAAAGCCATGGAGATTAGCTAAGTGTGGTGGGCAAAGGTGGTCTGGCAGGTGCTGTTGGGGCCTTAGTGCCAGTGTTTTCTGTGTGACTGAGGAGACAAAGCAAGCTGTGGGGCTTGGGGAAGGGACCGAGTCCCGCACTGGCCATGACCCGCAGCTTGTGGGAGGACACAAAGTGACTGCTGGTTTGTGGGGGTTCTGCTCTGCTACTGAAAACTCCCAGCTTGAGCTGGTTCACGTCCTCCACTGCCATCTTCATCTGCGGACCCTGATTTAAGGGTTGGGAGTGAGGGGGAGGTGTGTGAAATGGATTTGATTCGTAGGTGTAGGAGGCACTGCAGTAGGTGCTGAGGAAGGCTGGAGACAGAGGAGGTGGGAGGCAGAGGAGAAGGAGTCTTCCTCACCCAGGTCAGGACTGGGGAGATCTGCTCTGGTTTTGTCCAGGTGTTGGTCAGCAGCACCTGGACTGTCTGTTCAACGTTACAGGTGGAGCAAGGAGCCGTGAGCAACAGCACACAGGATGCTACAGCCGGGCAGGAGACCACATCTCAGGGGGAACACAACCAAGCTTTCATGTCCCTGTGCCACCAAGATGCTCAATGTGAGAGTGCCGAGGTCCCAAAGTAATGAGGGGGATAGCTGCATCTCCCCGAGAAACCTTGCATCCTGAAAGGGTGTCTTCAGGAATTGTTCTGAACTATGTGGCTGAAATAATTTCTCCATTTAATCACCGTTTGTCGCATCATTAGGAAAACAGCCCTGCCCAGTCTGCTGCACCTCCCCGAAGTGAAGCGCAGAAGCCAACAGGAGATGCCATTCTGCCTTGCTTGGCGTCAGTTTAAAACGATGCGAAATAAAAGACATCGACCAAACTAAGCAATGCCCTGGGGAAAGACCTGATCGCATTCCCTACAATAGCTTGCCCAAGCCAATCATCGATCTTGTCAACGTGTGTTGTCCGAGCCCAGGGTTTTGAAGTGCTGCGGACCCTTTCCATGGGTGGGGATACACGGAGACGATTAGATTTACCCGTTGTAAATGATCGCCACTGCTTTTGTTGAGGAGAAGGAATGGATAGCCACCACAGGACCGAAGAAACTTTACAAAAAAAGAAAAAAAAAAAAAGTTCATTTTTCTGCTGGAGTAAATGGATGATTAAATCACCTGCGGGTCTTGCTGTGTGATTCTTGCTTTTCAGATAACCGATGCCAAGCGATCTAAACTGGTTCAGGCTGAAGTATGTACCAGGCTTTACACGGTATGCAATTCCCAGATCAGTATTTTTTAAGCTCTAGCTGGCTGGCCGTTTTGACTGTATATAAAGGCCATTATATAAAACTGAACAGAAATTAATGCAATCACTTGATAGCCCGAAGCTCATTTCCAGAGCAGATCTGCCTTGATGGTTATTCTAATTGCCGCTCCGACTGCGGGAGTGGGGACTGTGTGGAACTGCCTCTTTCTCTGGGGCTGTGTCTTACCTCCCGCAATTTTCTGAGTGCATGTTCTGTGCCGGCTGATCGCATCAAAAAAGCCAGAGGATTGAGAAGTTCAGGCGCTCGGTGAAAGGAGAGGCACAGCAATACAGATGGAGTGCTAAGATCTGTGCGTTTCAGCTATCCACTTCAACAAAACGTGCTGGAAGATTTGCTCAGAAATAAGCAAACAGATCCTGCCAGCGCGATTGTGTTTCCGTCTATAGAATAACGCTGCCTGGATACCCTTCCCGGCAAGCCATGAGTCTCTTTGTGCTTTCTGATTACACTGTAAATCTCACTCGCTCATCTGTCATAAAGATTGATTTTTCTTTTATTGTTTTGTCAGTATATGGTTTTATCTCTTCAACCCCCTTCTCTTCCCCTCCATCCGTAAGCTGACGTTTTGCTGAACGTTGCGACGTCTATTGTACGTTACTGAGCGAAGCTCTAAAAATGAGTCCTGCAAATGAGCATTCATCATAAAAACCAGCAGCCCGCAAGGCGCAGCATGCCCTGACCGCGCAAGCCTGCTCCCCTCTCCCCGGGTCTGGAACTCCCCCTCCTGCTTTTGCCTTGGCGAAGCCTTTTCTGTGGGAGCCAGGAGACGTTTCGTGAGCGCAAGTGTGTTAGAGAAGGTCCGGGAGCGGTGACCGGGCTCGCAGCCGTGTCCGGAAGGCACCCTTAGAGAGGCGGCACGAGGGCGGGCAGGGGTGCGCGCCTGGCCCCAGGATGCTCCCAGCCTTCACCTGAGCTGCGGCACAAGTAATCCAAGCCCCGGTAATTTGCAGCGTTATACTTGTTAACTTCTGAAGGCTGGTAATTATTTTGTGTCACCATTGACAAAGTTGACGATTTTCTTTCCCTTTTCTATGAATTCAGTGACTTTTGTATGTGCATATGAAAAGGCATGTTTACTTTGATTAGACAAATTGTGAATGTTAAATTACAGTCTGTACCATTGAATCCGCTATTTTTCTTCTGCCCATTATTGTAGACCAATATTCTACTTTGGGAAGGCATTTAAACCTCTCCACAGTGATTGAAGGCAGCGACCATCTATTTATATCCTATTTACACCGATCTCTGTTTGATTTCCACAGATATAAGAGGCTTCGATTGTAGGATCACCCTTAGCTGTAGCTGTAGGCTGAGCAGAGGCAGCACGTAGCGCTCGTAAGCCAGGGAGCGGTCTCCTCGAAGGGTATTGCTAATTGTGGAGGATTAGTTATGCAGTTTTAGGCAGTAGCTCAGGCTTAGTCCACAGCTTTAACACACAGTCAGCTGGCTGCCTGTGACGGCACCCGGAGACGTCTGGCTGTGTACAACCTGTGCTGTACGTCACGGGCCCTATTTGCTGCGCTCAAATTCTCTGAGAGTGCTAAAAATCAGGCACACCGTCGATTTAAAGCAACTTTACATTTATAAAAATGCACATGGGATGGAGTCATTAGAATAATAAATCGTAATGCTTATATAATGCTTTAAATCTCTACCAAACTCATTATAACTAGAGCTGTTTCACAGCCCTGGAACTCGGGTGAAGGGAGGGAAAAATGCCCTAACGCCCTGCCCCGGGCACGGAGCTTGGCTGGGCAAACCAGCCCCTGTGGGTCCCGGCTGGCTCGGAACTTGGCTTAATTAATGAGCTGTTCTGAAATCCACCGCTGAGAGACAGCCAGCTGCCCCATGGAGGAGGTGCTCTTGGTCAGCAGAGGAGACCAAGCCCTTCCCCATCCCACTGGCTCTGGCCATGTCCCCACCATCACCATCACCATCATTACCATTACCATCACCATCACCATCATTACCATCACCATCACCATCACCATCATTACCATCACCATCATTACCATTATCACCATCACCATCATTACCATCACCATTGCCATCGCCATCATTACCATCACCATCATTACCATCGCCATTGCCATCATTACCATCACCATCACCATCAATCACCAATCCATTTTGTGCACCTAGGGCTCTAAGAGTCCCTTGCCCCACCTGGCCGGGAGGAGAGCCATGAATTAGCGGTCCCTGCGGCCGAGGGGTGCAGGACCTGCCCTTCCCACCGGCGGGAGGACACCACCGAGGTACAGCGTGGTGATGGGCTGCCGCGTGGTACCGTCACTGCTGCCTTGGGGCAGCTCTGCTCATTGCTGAGCCCGAGGATGGGGCTTCACAGGGACGTTTCTCTCCACAACCCGGCGTGCCGACCGAGGGAGAGGGTGCAAGAGCCTCTCTGGGAGGGGAGAGGAGCAGGGTGAGGGCTGGCCGGAGCAGAGGGGATGCTCGGGGAGGAGAGGCCGGCTGCTGCTGCTGCACTGATTTTAGAGCTAAATCAAGAGGATCTTTTTTCTCTCTTAATTGCTGGCAAGGCTCCTGCAGGAAGCCACAGAGATGTCACGGAGCCCAAGAAACTCCTTTAAACAGTTGAGGAGGGAAGAAACTGAATCAATTTTACCCAAGAGCGCCCCGGCTGCCAGTGGCACGTGGCAGAGGAGATGCAGCGTGGTCCTGCTCGCGCTGATGCTCGTCCCCAGCCCGAGGTGGTGGTGGAGGGCGATGGGGGGACACGGCACAGCGGGCACCGTCCCGGGGACGGAGCGTCCCCGCGCCAGCCCCGTCTGCTGGGTTGGGTCCTCCCTCCCTGCGGGGCGAAAACGGAGAGTGGGGCCAAAGAAAACCTGCGTCTTCCTGTGGACTGAGAGCATCTGCTGCAGCCCTCTGGAAGGTCACTGTGATGGTCACATTTCTTTAGGCAGCTCCTCATTTTCTTAATGTGAGAGATTTCTAAAGTTAATTATGAAATCTTTAGTATTAAATATTCAGGAACACTTATTTTTGAATACCTCAGGTTTAATTTAGGTTCTTTGAAATTTTAATATCTCGCTTTAATATTTAATGCTACCCTGACATGAGTATAGAAATTTAAAGTCTGTTCTTTGAATGAAATGAGTCCTGGATTTCTTTATGGAAAAGGCTGAGATGGAGAGGTGAGGAAAAGGTCTATCTTGAAAGGACGTAACTCTCTTCTTTTTATCCTATGGAAGTGTGGGCCATTGCACAATTTCCAAACAAACGTGTTCTTTTTGCACTAGTGTTGTTAAAGTAACACAGACTCAGGTATGCAAAATATTTTTCGTTCCTCTCTGCTGATTCTCAAAGACCACAGTCTCTCCAGAGCGGCAGACTGTTTTGGGTGGTCTGCATCACGCCCACCCATCACGCCGTACCAGGGCTGCGCTGCATCCCAGGCTCTGTACCCTCTTCCAGTTGGATGTGATGCGGAGGAGATCCTCACCCCGTTTGTTTTGGGGCTCCGCAGAACACAAGAGACACAGAGATCTGGGCAGTAAATTGGGCAGAAGTCTGCGTTCCTCAGGCGCTTTGCGGGTGAAGAATGAACACGTTATCCCTGCACGGGTTGTTCTCTGCTCAGTGCCAAACAGGTCCCCCCCGTGCAACACCAGCCAGGTAGGGATGGGCGGTGGGTCCTGGGGCCAGGGCTGTGCCCGCGTCCTCCCGGCACAAGGAAACGAGGTGCCATTTCCTTCTGTCCCTTGGCCAGGTGAATTCGTCTAGGAATGCCAGATCATTGTGAAACGAACCCTCCACGCACGCAGGTACTACAGGTGTGTGAGTGTGCTGGGCATTGCAGCGCTTGCTCGATTTAGGTCAGCTCTAATTAAAGCCTCTCAGTTATTAAAAGATCTTTAACGTGTTTTACAGCATGGTACCTTCAAATGAGAAGCATTACAATTATTTAGGGTTGGGGTTTTTTTTTTTGAGAGGGGGGAGGTTAGCTGCCTAATTAACAGACACCATTAATTTGTGAGCTGCATTTAAAGTGAAATGAGTAATACAGGCTTTGTGAAATTCCCTAAGACTCTACATTAGAGTCGAAATGCATAAAAGCACTTAGAAAAAAAATCACAGGCTGATGGGGTTTAGTGTTTAAAAGATACAGGCAAGCCTGTAGCTGGATGAAAACTGAATTTGTCTTGGGGGAAAAAAAAGTGTTCTTTGTAAGGACAGAGTATGAGACTTGCATGGAGGATTTTGCCGCTGCTGTATTCAGAAGGCATGGGAAAAATATCAGCTAAAGGTGATGGAGCCAAGTTGCTAGGTGCCCAGTGTCAGAGAGCAAGAAAATATGTGTGAACATGCAAAATAGCAGCATGCAAAATTATTATCACAAAGGCTCTCTGGGAAAGAGAGCAGGATATAATGGGGCTGATTTTGAAAAGCAGTTTTGTCCAGTTTTGTGCCTGCAATTTTATATGAACTCATAATACCGGTGCATCTTTATGGCCACATTTTGTGCACTTAGGTGATCACCTGCCCAGCTTTTACTGCCAATCAGTTAGATTTCCACGGGGCTGATCTCCTGCACCATTATTCCCAAAGTACAATAGCGTGCACAAGCAGTCTCACCAAGTGAGCTGGACTTCGTGTGCAGGTATAACCCGGCGTGGATGAGGATGTCACCACTGCCTTCGTCTGTGCTGCGTAATTATTTGTGACAACAAGGTATTTTCAGATGTGAGGACACGATTTTAAATCCCTGGTAAATGTCTGCACGCACGCACTCAGAAGATGCCTGTGGCTGCTCGTACCCTGTCCTTGGCAGTAGCAATAGATTTTAAGCTTGCTTTGTGGCCCGCACATTTATTGATGAAGCCTGGAGAAATGTGTGTGTGTGTGGGGGGGGTGTTCTGCCTGTCGCTGGGGACCCTATTTCAGCCCCAGCTCTAAAAATGACCCACCATAGAAACGGTCTGGGGCCACCAGCGTCCAGGCCAGGCGGGGTGACAGGGCACAGCGTCTCTAAAGCGGCACTTTCCGGCGTGAAAGTGCTTGTCTGGGACGGCAGACGGACGCAGCAAAGCACCTGGAGAAAGTTGTTCTTCAGCTGCCGCTCGGCAGGCTCCGAGTCTGACGGTTTCTGAGAAGCCCTTCAGAAGTAAACGCCAAGCCCTCCAGACATCAGCTCACTGATTCAGGGACCGCGCGAGCGGCAGCCCAGGGTAACCTGGCAGGAGCAGCAAAGCCAGCTCAAGGGCTGCACCGCTCGCCCCGTCTCGGAGCATCCTCGTTTACGCTTGGTTGTGCTCCCTTCGCTTAATCACCATAGCCCTTTGCGTTCGTGGTCCAGACGGAACCCTGAGATCTGGCATTGGATTATTCTCTCTTTACATCTATTCCGTCTGAAGAGTTTGGGTGCTCTGGTTTCTCCCGGGGCCCGTGGAGGTGCAGCAAGAGACCTGCCGGGGTGGGGGGGCAGAGGCGCGGGGCTGGGAGCTGCCGTGCCGTGGCCTCGGCCGCTTGCTGGCTCTCACAGAGCTCTACCTGGAGACTGCCGGAAGGGTGAGGGGGCTGAGATGTGCTCTTCCTTTCTCACTGCAATGGAGAAAAGAGGCCAGATATGATCTCAAATGGCAGAGTTAGCTATTTAACGTCTTCTGGCAGCTGGACCAGGTGATCGGTCCCTTCCAACTGAAATATTCTATTCCTCTTCTCTTCTCTTCTCTTCTCTTCTCTTCTCTTCTCTTCTCTTCTCTTCTCTTCTCTTCTCTTCCATTCTATTCTATTCCATTCTATTCCATTCTCTCCTCTCCTCTCCTCTCCTCTCCTCTCCTCTCCTCTCCTCTCCTCTCCTCTCCTCTCCTCTCCTCTTCTATTCTCTCCTCTTCCATTCCATTCCATTCCATTCCATTCCATTCCATTCCATTCCATTCCATTCCATTCCATTCCATTCCCCTTTTTTGTGGTTTGTTTTTGTGGGTTTGGGGTTTTTTTTTTTTGGTTGGTTGGGTTTCTCTGGGGTGTTTTTTGTTTTTGTTTTTTTTTTTTTTTTTAGGGGATGTCCATGCTGTAGAACTAATCCGGTGTCTCCCAGGCACTGTGGTGGATGGGGGAAGGGGGGTCCTAAAGACTAAACTGAGTGCGTGCGGTGTGTGCAGCAGGATGTTCCTGTTCAGGCAGGCTGGAGGGGGGGTAATGGTGAACTTGGCTTTTAAAGCATGGAAAAAGTGATCGTGCAATGAAACTTGAGCCGAACTCTGTTCTTGCTCCTGTGTCAACTTTGCTAAAACAATCTTGGCTCAGGATTTGTCCCTGTGGGAAGGTACGCAGATTGGGAAGTGAAGCCAGGTGAACAAGAAACAATTCAAGGCCTGAAGAAGTTAAAAAAGTGAAGACTGCTGAGGTCTGATGATGGAAATTCATTAGCTCCCGGCTGAATAAGTAACTATGATTCTCTTTTAATGTGAGAGCTCTGCCAGCTTGCAAAGGAGCAGATGTGCACACAAGATGGATGGTTTCAAATAGTCAAAATACTGTTTTTTGGGGTTTTTTTACTTTAGTGATTATCTTTTTTCATCTAAAATAAATCCAGATTGTGCATAGTCTGGAAAACAAAATAACAATATTTGGAGAGTGGGAGTGTTTATTTAACAGGTGGCTTATTTGGCAAATGGTTCACTCTTATAAAAATAATATTCCTGTAGTATTCTGCAGAAGTGATTTGGAACATACGAGAGCGGGAAGGCAGTTTTGGGGGTTATTACTTTATGTGGGCTTGGGTTAGGTTGGTTTAATTAAGAACATCTGCGGGAGTGTTTTGCTAAGTGCATTTGCATCTATTATTGACTTCGAGCTGGGCGCTGCGTGGTGGAGAGCAGCCGCCCCTCCTCTCCAAGAAGGTCGGTGACAAGCCAAGGCAGGGACAGGGTGCTGCTGCAGAGCAACCCATGGGCGTCAGCCCGCCAGCCTGGGGGGACGCAGGCTTAGCAGATACACGTCCAGCCTCCGGCGAGGAAGGGCACCTCTCCGTAAGCGTGGCTTTGACACGCGGATGTTATTCCCTGTTCAGGGTGTTATTCCTATACAGGATGTTCCCTGCAATGGGATGTTATTCCTGTTATTCCCAGGGACTCATCCTGGATGGGGGGAAAAGGGGACGAAGCCCTGGTGACAAAGGTGCCCCTCGGTCACCGATGCTCAAACCTAAGCTCTGCCGAGGGAGTTGGGTTTGCAGAAAACCGAGGGATTCGGGTTTGCATGGTGTCCCCGTGCCTGGTGGCAGAGAGCAGGGGCAGGGACAGAGCAACCCCGAGCTCCGAAACGGGACCTCAGCGCAGCTGGAGTGCAGACCCGGCACAGATTCTACGTAAGTCGTCTGCACTGGGTGTGATAGCTGCACCGGAGCTGGAGCTGAGAGCTATTTTAATAACAATATTTTGAATAGCAGAGGGATAATTACACACAGATTTGGCTCACTACCTCCGCGAGGCTTGGCTTTTGTTTTCAGATGGTGTCTCTCTGCACTTAACAAACACAAACGACTCTGTGGGGGTTTTTTTCCTATACTTGTTTTATTCTTATTAACCCTTCCCAAGGCGCTGGCACTGTTTTAAGTAGCTGGCCTGGTACTGGATGGTGCTGGCACCAAAAACCGGTGGGGCGTTGTTTCGGTTTTGGCTTTTCTGCCTCAACCTGTGGAAGGTGGGAAGGGATTTCTTTCCAAAATATTTTTAATTGATTGGCATATTAAAGCACTTTTCACAACTCCCAGGTTTTGCTAATAGTGTGAGCTTTAAATATAGGTAAAATGCCTTTAATGACAGAAGTCATGAGCACGATAATTTAAAGTGATTATTATTAAATTAATAGCCCTTGACAACTAATTCTTGTGATTGATTTTAAGACTCCATGCCAGTATTTATCATTATTATTTGTCATTTATAGCAATGGTGTCATGATTTTTGAGTGGGAGAGGAATTAGAGACTGAGAAAGCATTGGAGTTGGGGGGGGGGGTTGGTTTGGTTTTTTGCCCGAATCGGCCAAATCCCTGGTTGTCAGCTCTCATGAGAGAGATCCATGCTAACGGGGCCAGTCTGGGATGGAGAGCCTAACGGTAATAACTGCACATGTCACCATATGGTAAAATAATTACTTTTCACAAGCATCAGCTTGATGAGGAGCAAAGAAAAAAAAATTATATTTCGAGATCCCAGTTCATCAGAAAAATGAACACCCTGGGCATTGGACAGAAGATCCCGTGCTCTCCTCAGGGGTCTCAGCCGAAAGCCAAGCAGCCGCCTGCGAGCCCTGAGTGCAACCCCGCCGCCCTCCGCCCCATGACAGCCAAGCCAGAACAGCCCTGCCACGGGGAACCGGTTTCAGTCCCTTGCCTTGGGGCTAACGCCTTGTCGCTGGCACGGCTTTGCACGCCGAACGCGTGGCTTTGCACCCCAAGCACCGGCAGCCCCTCCTCCTGGGGCCGAGGGGAGCGGGTCCTTCTGCAGCAGCGGACCTGCCCGGAGACCTGCACGTGTCTAAAGCCATTTCAGAAGTATTTCGGTCAAAAATTCTCTACTCCCTTCTTCTGTTCATTAACCTTTACCAGAGTGCTAATTCTGTATTCAAATAGAAGGTCAAAGCCCTTAGCTGATTTTTTTTCAGAAGAACTAAGTGTCTTATCTCAAACATTCTGGAGAGAAATACGGTGCCAGCAGCACTCATCAGTGCCTCTTGACTGGCGCTGCTGCCGTCTCACTTCCCGAGGAGCCGATGGTATGTCTGACGTGGGAGCGACTGTGCTGGGGAGATGACTTACTAAGGGTGATTAACTTTGGGAAATTAATTTTTTAAACGTACTCTCTTGCGTTGTGGCCTTTTGCAAAAAGGTGCTTAAGGCACTGAAACAAAGACCGAGACACTTATCGAAACTCCCATGACAAAAATGAATATACTGTAAAAACTCGGGTGTCTTTTCCGCTACGTGTCTCATCAGAGGGGAGGTGAACTGACGCGCCGACATTTCTGCTCTGCTGCATCTCTATAAAGCTATGCCTGCACAGAAAGTCTCCAGCACCGTACCCCATGCTCAAGGACGGCTGCACGTACACGTCCGGCTTGGGGAGGAAGGTTTTGCTGAGTCAGAAAAACGTCACGGAGCTTTCAGGTTTGTTCAAGTTGAAATTAGAGCCCTGTTAGAGAAGGTGGGAGCTCAGACCTCACCGCACAAGGTGTAACACCCCATCTTTGTCTTCTTAGCTGGCTATTTGTCTGATGCTTCTTTTAAGGCTCATCTTATGGGTTAGGAGCTCAGTCTGAGAGCTGCAGCCTCCTCCTCCTCCTGCCCCCAGCCCTTCCCTTTCACCTCCCGGCTGAGGAGAGATGGGGACCAAGAGATGGAGACCAAGAGATGGGCACCAAGAGACGGGGACTAAGAGAGGGAGACCAAGAGATGGGGGATCAAGAGATGGGGATCAAAAGATGGGGACCATGAGATGGGGACCATGAGATGGGGACCATGAGATGGGGACCAAGAGACAGGGACGAAGAGATGGGGACCAGGAGACGGGGACCAGGAGATGGAGACCAAGAGATGGGGCCAGCAGGGTGCCAGCCCCGCGCCGTGCTGCAGCCCCTTCCCCAGGAAGGGACGATGGAGCCAAGAGTGAGCTGATGCCTGGGGAGAGCAGCCCTCTGCTCCAGCAGAGCCTGAGACAAGTACCGAGCATCTCCTCCATCTTCGCCAGCACAGCACAGCTGCTGCGGGCGGTAAGAGCATCGTTTGGCAGCTTTGTAATTAATGTGAGGAAAAAAGCCCTGATGAAACTAGAAAATGCACAAGTAGCAGAGCAGGATGCTACGTGTTTGCTTTTCCAGGGATACCTGGGGAAAGTCGGATGGAGTTCCCTTTTTCCTGAATCGGGCTTGGTGCTCACCGCTAGCCAAAGCACGAGGCTGCGTCTGCAGCGGTTCCAAAAGATTGATGCAAATATCCCAGAACTAAACTTCCAAAGCCTGTGTCAAGCACGCTGTGTAATTTAGCTCCGCATCGCCTCTAACTCCACCTGGCTGCCTTGCTAGCTGATTTTCCAGCTCACCAAGAGCAGCGCAGGAACACTCGCCTGGCCCCAAGGCGGCTCGGAGCCCAAGGTGGCTGAGGCTCCGGGGAGCGGCTCACGGGGACGTGTCCGTCCCATCACTCCCTTTGTCTTTCTGCTACTAATAAACACAGAGGTTTACGTGGATACATGCACCTAGCTTGCTAAAAGTAATTTAGGAATGATTCATAGGGACTTGCAATCCTTAATTGATGGCAAACAAATATTAAATCCTCTTTATACAGAAAATAGCGCAAATGAGATCCGTTGCTCCCCTGGCCCAAACTCCCAGGCTCTCTAATTTTAAGAGCTTGGGGGGAAGTGAATTTGCAGTAGCTTACTCCAAAGTTAACTTTTTTTTTTTTTCCTTGTCGTAATAAATGTAAAAAGGTCAAGGTTAATGAAGAAAATAGTGAATTCGAAGTTCCATGGAAGAACAACCCAGTGCTTTTAGCAATTCACTTAAATGAGAAAGGAAAACCAGTTCCTTTAACGTTTTAAAGCTTTCGTAGCCTAATGAACCATGCTACCTCCCGCAGCTTCTACAGAGCCGAAATTCCTGCAAGAAACTGTCTCATTAGCATGAAGTGGGAGCAGCTCGCCCGGCCCGCTGCAGCTCCCCGGGATGCTTCGCCTCTCCCACGCCTGATGAAGTATCTCTACCTGAAGTGACACGTCAAAAAATATTAAGCACATCTAAATGGCTGCCACCTCCCTGCCTAAATTAACCGCCCTGTAGAAGAGGAAAGTCTATTTTCATGTAAGAAAAAAAAAAAAATTAATAATACTAAGGCAGGGGGAGGGAAGGAACGGCCCTGCCATCTCTCCATTAGACACCTACCAGAAAACAGGGCTGCTGCTGCTCAGTCACATCTTTAAGGTTTATTCTCGCTTGTGGTTCACATTTAAGTCGCTGTCGTTGAGGTTAATGGGAGTTATGTGCTTACAACTGTAATGGTTTTGATAAGTGGAAAAGCTGATGTTATTGCACATAAATCGCATCGTGTAATGTGCGAATTGTGTTTTGGTTTTGGCTGAAAAATAATAAGGAGAAGGATGGATGTGCATTAGGAGAGAACAGATTTCGCCCTCTAGATACCAAATATAATATATATCATCATTACTGGCATTTTTTTGTCTGGCAGCATAAAAAAAAAGGGTAGTGGAGGAATACTGAGCACTTTCATATTTGGCAGATAAAAGGGGAAATTCCTGTGGCCGGGCTGGAGCAGCGCCGCACCATCTCCTCCTCCCCCCGTCTTTAACTTGTGGCTCGCTGCAGAAATGCAATTATTTATTCTGCTAACGGGCGCTAAGGTTTACCTGCTGCCCAGCTGCCCGGGGGTGAGGGACTGCACGGAAAGCGACTCTCAGCTGTGCCATTTTCATTGCTGTTTGGGGCTGGGTTCCAAGTCCTTCTCCTGGAGCGAGAGCAAAGGAGAAGGTTCCCTCCTGCATTGCTCCACTCACTGCGGGGGCTGGTGGCATAAAGCACACCCTCAGGGGTAATTCTGGCAGTGACGGAGACGTCCGCGTGCGGGTGACGCAGAGCGGCTGAGGACCGTCACGCATCGCGCAGCAGCTCCCGGGCGCGGGAGCCCTCTGGTGCAGAGACCCCCCGGCCCCGCGTGGGAGGAGAAGGGAGCAGCCAGAGAGGGACAGGAACGCATTAAAATGGGAATGACTGAAAACGGAGCACGTGGGAGGTGGCCAGCACGCTGGTCTCTGCAGTTTTTAACACGGGCATTTTCTAACATAAAGGAGCCTTTGAGCTCATCATGAATCAGGCAGGAGGTGACAGGAACTGAGGTGTGTGCTCAGCCCTGACGGTGCCCCGGGGAAAATCTCCCCGCCCTTGCTGATACAAAAATTTTTGAAGCAGGATTTCTAGAGAATCCCCCCCAGATTATCCTGAGACCCTCGTGCCATTGCCTTGGCCTGGCTCTTTTCAGTTCTGTCATGGACTTTCCCAGTCGCAGAATAAATTCCCTCCCTTGCCCTCAATGTTCAGCCAGAAACGTAACAGAGGACTGAAAAGTGGAGCCAACCCAAACTACGCCTGCTTGCAGCATCCCTGCGTCTGCAGCGGCGGTGCTTGAGGTCGGTCACGCTGAAATGAAATTCCCCCCTTCGATGTCAATACTGATTTATCTACTCTCAATATTAAGGCTGAATGGAGAATTGTTAATTCCTGGGGTTTAAGACTTTAATTTTTTAAAAATATTGTCTTGTTTTAATGAATTTGATGTTGCAAGCTGTAGCGTGGCCGGAGGGGTGTGGGTGTGCATCCCCTCCCCCAACAGTGCTGCAGGAGCAGGGGCACCCCGGCCCCCGCTCTGCCCTGGCTCGGGGACACGTGCGGTTCAGTGTCCGTGGGCATGGGGATGGGGACGGGGACAGGGATTGGGATGGGATGGGGATGGGATGGGGATGGGATGGGATGGGGATGGGATGGGATGGGGACAGGGATTGGGATGGGGATGGGGATAGGATGGGATGGGGACAGGGACTGGGATTGGGATGGGATGGGGATGGGGATGGGATGGGGATGGGATGGGACGGGGATGGGATGGGATGGGGATGGTATGGGATGGGGACAGGGATTGGGATGGGGATGGGGATAGGATGGGATGGGGACAGGGACTGGGACTGGGATGGGGATGGGGATGGGGATGGGGATGGGATGGGGATGGGGATGGGGATGGGGATGGGATGGGGATGGGGATGTGACGAGCCTTTGGCAGCACCCCCATGGCAAACCTGGCGAGCAAGGCGACGCATTGCCAGTGCTAAAGCATCAGCTAAAATTTATCCTTTTCCTAAACTTCCTCACATATGCCAGTTTATGCAAAAATTTTAAAATTATTTAAGATTCTTTTAAAAGAAACATGGGGTTTTTTGTTGGGGTTTTTTTTTTTTCTTTCCCTTTTTTCTCCAAAGAAACAAAACCTTCCATGGCAGGCTATGAAATATGGATTATTTACCTCCAGACTGGGCACAAGTCTGATCCCATCTTAGAAGTAAATGCATACTTAGTCTTTAAGGCAATTTGTTTATCCATGTAAATACATATTTTGGTATACACATTCTTTATAACACAGTTATGTGGACTAAGCAGAGGTTTTGGTAGGCATAACATTTACCATGGTTTGTCTAGAACGCTAGCTCTGAAAATGTGCAAAAAAGCAGCTTTTACTGGTGATGGTTTTTAACACTCCTGTATCTTAAAAACAGCGTAGTTTCTAAAAAAAATATATATATTGAAAAGTTTAAAAAAAGCTGTCTAGCTATGAAGGATACATTTCCTGCCAAGTTATAAACCCTTGAGAAACTGCATTTGTTCAAGAAGTTGTGAGACATCCTTTAATTCAGTATTAGTATAATATCACGATCAGCAACTGTATAATTAGAGCATCACTGCATCTCTACGTGTCACCGACACAATGGTAACTGCAGACCTGAGTTATTGCACAAGTAGGAACTTACGGTGTTACAGACTTTGGGGTTTCCAATGTGGACAACGACCTTGATATAAATATTCAGTTATACTGCTTGGAGCTAAGCCATTTATTTTTGATGTTTGAAAGGTGGGAATAGATATAATAATATTTGCCCGACAGATGTGAACAGTATGGGTTAATCCTTTGAAGAAGCATAGAACAAACCTTTGAACAGTTGCCTAAAGCAAATACACCCCACGAATTAAAGGGCGGGTAGACTTTGTAAAAACGCGGTGTTCAATCTGCAGCGGTCTGCACCGCCCGTTTCGGAAGAACGCCCCGGTAAGTCCCAATCTGTACAATTCCCAGTTTACCACGTGGAACAGATTCACCAAGAACCAAGTGTCTTTATTCGATCAACACCGCCTACAGCTCCAGTCCTGCAAAAAATTGAGGTCGTTTGACTCTCCGCACTGGGTCTGTTGCATTAATGGGTGCGTGAAGCACGGCTGTAGCTCTGTAGGACCGGAGCGTGAGCAGCCTTCAGGAGACTAACCCTACGGACACCGAGGGCACGCGCAGCATGTGCGATCCCGGCACGCCCAGCACTGCGCTTTGCACACACGCGTACACACACACACACACATCCACTGCCGAACACGCGGGTCTGACTGATAGTTAAATACCTATTTCATCTAAGGAGACGCCGTTGGCACCTAGAAATGTTTGTGGGTTTCGGGTTTTTTTCTTTTTTGGACTTGACAATAATTACGTTCCCCCAAATTTAAGGGAAAAATTCAGAGATGGGACCAAGCGTCTTGTCCATGTTATCCAGTGGCTTTACCTGGCTCGAATGCAAACAGTCAATATTTAAATTTTTTTTCTTTATATTTAATAAAGCTGCTGTTCATTCTATTCTGTTGCTGGAAATAGCAGGTTCCAGATACCAGGAATCATTGAAATGAAATATATCATCAAAATATAGAATTTGATCCAGCCACAGCATAGAAACATCTCTCAATGTTACGTGAGACGAGGCGTATGAGTTGGGCTATGCGCACCCTTTTGCCTTTCTTCATAAAACCATACTGACATGATACCTTCTGCAGCACCACTGTTTCTAGCGAATGGATTCTAAAATATAGCACTTTAAAGCTGCAATACAAGAGAGATCAGAATATCAGGACTGGGTATAGTACAATTTGAATTGGTTTTATACTATTTCCTTAAAGAATGAATTTTGTCATGTTATTCAAGGTTTTAAAAAAATTGCCACATTTCTGAAAATAGTAACTGCTTAGCACACGGCTGTAAATAATACGATGGGAATAGCACGGTCTGTCACCGAACATACGCAGAGCGACCCAGGACATTTTATTGCCGTATTTGGGAGCCGACATATTTCTGTTTATTCCCTATACCAGGAGCTACGACAGATTCGCTGCACGTTCTGTCTACGCGTGAGCACGGGACGGTGTCCATCGAGACCGGCGAAACTCAGCGTCTGCCTTGTCAAACACTGCGGCACTTCCGAACTGACTTTGGAACTGCTGAGTACGCGCAGTGCTCACCGGGCATCGCGCGCCACGAAACCCTATTGTTCGGAGGAAAAAAAAAAATGTGGTGGTGTGATAATTGCATCGCCTGTTGGAGTTCGTATACAAAACAGGGGAATAATAATGCCGGTAATGGATTTATTATTCTCGTCATCAATAGTTCTGTAAGCAAGTCAGCATCTATTGGGGTCACCAGGGGATCTTGCGTTCAAGGGCTGTTGGCCATAGTCATGTCCCAGCAATTTACACAGATGGCATTTTTAAATTCAGCTGTAAACTGTGAGCAACGATTTGTGTTAATGCTGCTCGGGGCTGTTTAAAAAAAAAAAAGAAAAAAAAGAAAAAAAAAAAGCTAGTAGCATTATATGCTATTTCGAAACTCGATCCTTCACTGAGTGAAACGAGTGTTATCTCGATAGACTGCGGCGCCAGGAGCTCGTGCTGGGGTAAGCTGTTTGTACAGTGTTAGTACATTGGTAATGAAGTCCTGTCTGTAAAGTTGATTTTACCATGGACGGCAACATGCACTTCAGTACGGTTATTGGAGCAACCTCGGTTTAATATATATCTGTATTTTATATATATATATATGTATATATATAAAATTCTACTTGATACTTCATGTCTTTTCAGATATCTACTATTTAAAAGCATCCTTTATCATTGCTAAATTAGCCAAACCAGTACAAAATTAAGTGCCAGAAAAATACCAATTCACGTCGTTTTTGCCAGTAATACAAAAGGGACTGCTCAGCTTCTCACATTTACAGCCATTTACGAATTTTGATTTAGAATGACTAAAAGGGAAACGTTCCTACATTCAAAAGGTGTCTCAAAATAATTTGCGTTCTGTTTTGTAATGGGAAAACTAGTTTTTACAGACATTGCCTACTGGTTTGTGGTGGTAGATGGAAAACCTAGAAAGGAGTTGGTGCTGTCTTTGACTGATTGCCTCAAAATGTTCAGTCTGAAGCAGGTCGATGACCCCCTGGGGATGGGAGAGGAGGTTTTCCTTTTAGCCAGTAGCACCTTTGTCCTCGACTAGCGATGTCTTATGCTCAAAAGGATGCTTTAGCATTTCCCAAAACACATTCCAGATTTGCTGGAGAGGAAGAGGAAAGTAGTGTTTTATGAAGGCACACCCATGCTGAATTTGCAGGAAAAAGGAAAGAAAACAGAAAGCAGTACTGCACAATGCAGTTATAATACAAGGCTCATTCTTGAAACCTGAATATCATGCTCGAAGAAAATCTAGATATGTGTGTAATATTTTGAAGGCAATATTATTTGATTTTTTTTTTTATCAAAAAAGAAAAAATGTTTCTGTGTAAATGTGGATAGAATGCTATTTAAGAAGGGAACTGAATATTTGTATTGCAGCCTTAAAGAAGCACATTTTTACTGCAATATTTTTCTTTTTTTTTGTAAACTACGGTCTGCAACTCAGCAGACCATGACTGAATGCTTTTGAAAACTTGTAGATTACAAACATGAAATCACAATTAATATCCTCTAAAAGTAATTTCAGAGCTTTCACGTCTTAAAAAAGGACAATGTGTACTGCTTCACAAGGTAATGCAGCTAATCAAAAAAAAGGAGTAGAATTAAAGTATTTACATAATGAGCAATTCTACAGAAGGCGATCATCCCCATGTAAGCACTGCTGATTATATCCCACGCTGCTTTTAACAAACTCTACCAGATTGGATCCAGTCATCAGCACTTTCAGAGAATCCTTAAAAGCCTTTTATGGGTCTTTACACTTAGTGCAGAATGATGTTCTTCAGGTAGAATATGCTGGTGAGGGAGGACAGTGTCAACACAAGGTACCAGCAGGAGAAGAGGACTTCGGCGTCACCGGTGATCCCGTACTGGGCGGTACTGGGAGCTGCAAAGAGAAGAAAAAGGGGTTAAGTGAAAATTTCCACTCTAAGACCCCCAAATTCTTTGCTGTCATTAATTCTTCTAAAAGATAACTACTAGGGCGACAAAGGCATTCTTCTGAAAACTGGGGAAAATGCCACAAAAGCAGCCAAGCCCTCCGGCTGCACCGCTCGGTGGATATTACTTTTTATTTTAAAGAGGATAAATCGTTATTAAGGCAAGCATTTAAAAATGTGAGTACTTAACATCGGATGAGCATTTCATGTTTAAACATCTGAATAATTTATCTGTTTTTAAGTTACCGAGCATTAAGATCTCCGCTGAAATCAATGAGAGGTGAATATATTTAGCTCTGTTGGAAAACAACTCATTTTCTGCCTGACTTTAGAAGCCCAAGTTTGACAATCGTGCTTGGCCAAAGACATTCATATTTATTTCCAGTCTCTTTGAAGAAAATGTATTTACTTGCTTTAATACAAAGCCTTTCTCAAATTCCTAAGGAAAAATTACAGTAAGTGCATGCAAAAAAAAAAAAAAAAAAGAATTAAAATATAAGAGAACAGTGTCGGGAAACAAGTGAGGAGACAGTCACTTGCAGCGGCTGTGAGCGCGTTGTCTGCAGGCCGTCCTGACTGCGGCACGGGAAACGGAGCTGGGCACAAACCTGCAGTTTTGGTCTTGAAAAGCCACGGGAGGGAAAATGCTACCTCACCCTGCACCGAGCCGAAGCTGTCGGGATGTTCAGCTGCTAAACAAACGCTGCAGGCTCACTTTGGCCGGCAGGCGTCGGAACAAAATTTCTCTCAAATCAAATAATTTTCTTTTATATGACGTATGAAACCCAGACCTCTTACAGTCGTACGGAGCATCCTGTGCTCTTTGGTTAAACACGGGTAGCAAGGTATAGCTTTCCAGCCAAAGCTTGTCCCACTGCCTTGCCCAGGAGCAGCTGCCTGCACCAGCACCGCTGCCCCTCGCCAGTGCCAAGCCCACCTCTGGCAGGGAGGCACCAGGGTACGGCGCACGCAGGGCTTCGCAGTCTGCAAACGTCACCAAATCCTCACCTGCTTCCCTTTTGGGTAGAGAAGAGGAGGAGAAGTAAAGCATCCCTGATGGCAGACATGAGCCGTGCTGCCGGGGTGTCCCGGAGGGTTGCACGGTGCGGGAAGGAGGGAGGGAGGGAAGGATGGAGGGAGGGAGCGAGGGAGCAAGGGAGGGAGGGAGGAGAGCGGGATCTTGCTCGGCAGGGTCGGTACCCATCATCTGGCTTGCGTGGAAAGCCCCCCCAAGATGAACAACGCTAATAAAGCAACAGAGAGGATTTCACTAAAATCACAGCCTGTCCGGAGGAGCAGGAGAGACTACGGCACTCACCCAGGAAAATAAAGGAAACCTGTGGTTTTCACCAAAACTTGTTTGCTTCTGCAGGATACGGTCTCCTGAATTTCAAGTCTTGTTCGGTCTGAACACTGAAACATAAACGTCCCTTTGCTTTCTACACAGACATCTGTGCTATGTGCTACCGGGTCCATTTTCAACGTATGACATTTTATTAGGTGCGGAGTATGTGATAATACCAAAAATCATTCATTTCCCCTCCATGCAGAAAGGTTCAAGTGATAAAAAACAATTACAAGCCGAAGCTTGATTTTGAAGCTTGGTTTAGTGACTTATAACCATGACTAACTGCAGGACGGGGCACTCTCTTCTCCTCTCATTAAAAAGGAACTTTCTGTGATAAGTCAGTATGACAAATCAACATTTAATTTATTACAAAAACCAGGCTAGCAAGCTGAAGCATAGCGTAGGTGGTATTTCATTTTATCATATTAAAAGAGTTTCCCCAACGTAAAGATAATTTGAACTACGGTGGCTATAAAAGCGAGTGGAAAAATTATGTAAATCTGATTTCCTGCATATGAACCAGTACTATCTTTCTAAAGCTTATTAAATCATATCTGGATTGTTTCAGCACAAAGGTACTAGGTGAATTAATGGGGGAAAAATACGTAGACTTGGGTAGATAATAGAAAAGAGTTATGGTTCCCAAAGCTGGCTAACCAGAAGAATTTGATGTGAAAGGAACCTGAAGGAGAAGCAAATTTGGACGCATTTAAGTGACTGGACTCTGCTGGCTTTGAATAAACTGCCCCGAGGGCTGAGTTCACGTGGTACGGGGATGCCAGACAAGCGCAGGGGCTGGTTTTGCTGGTCCATTGGCCCCGTTTGATTCCACCCCGTCCTCCACCTCACCCCCGCTGAGGAACGAGGGTGTCGATACCGTGGCTGGGGCTGACAAACAAGATTGCAGTTCAAAAAAACCATTTAATCAGCTCTCTGAGTTTCTTTACAGCTGTCTTTGGCATTACAACAAAGAATGAAATCCAGCCGTGCTGCGTGGCTCCCAGGTTCACTGGGACTGACGCTCTGAAAGAGCTTCAGCCAAAATTTGAAATTATTCTCCAGCCCCTCTAATACCTGCTCCATTTCCTCAGATTCCTTTAAAGAGGGCAAACTGGTGTGAGCCTGCCGGCAGCAGGGTCTGCTGGTTAGTACCTGCCAGGTGTAGCTGCACCCAGTCAGACCTGCAGCAGCATTTGGCATTAAAAAAAACCCCAAAATAAACCCGGAGCTATTCACGTTTGCGTCCACGTGGCCCCGGGAGTCCCCCGAACAAAGGCATTGCTGTTGGTGTGGAAGTGTCCCCAAAATCTATGGCGTGCCAACAGGAAAACCCATCGGAAATTGGCTTTAAAGGGCTTTTTTGGAACCGCGTACTGCAGGTTTAAAAAGCCATGCTATTTTAATTCAAACTGGAAGTGGTAGCTGGAAAACTGTGCCATATGCCTGCGGAGGACCAGCAGTTCAGCATGTGCGTCGTGGTGCGCTTCTTCAGCCCCCTAATTCATCTGTCGGTGCAAAAAGCCTGACTGCTCTTCGGCTGGTTTAATAGCCTCCTGTATAATTAGCAGCCTGGATCAGAGCATCCTTTGGGCAGCTCGGCTGGCAGAACCGGGCAGGGCGCTGCCTGCGCGTCCGGCTGGGGAGCACCCGGTTGTCTCAGGTACGATGGGCGGTGGCTTATTGATTGGGAAAGTCTTCCAGATCATTATGCCTCTTAGCTTTAATTTGACTTCTGGCAACCTCCAAGTGTTTCTAGTCTCCGAAGTGAATTTATAAGCAGATGCCCCTCTCTCACTGGTAGTGGCAAATGGGTTGCATCAAGTACAATGTCACGGTAAAGCTGCTGGGTGGCATACAGGTTAAAATGTTGTGCTTTGCTCTTAAAAATACTTAAAAATTAGTAAGCTTCTGCAGTCCTTTTCTTTTTCACCTTGGCACTCTGATTAACTTCTCCTGTGGCTACCTGATTGCTTTGCTGGCAAAAGAAAATTTTGTTCCCAAATATAAATAAAATTCTGTAGATCTTTTGTGGTGTTTTACAAACTTTACAAAGTAAATAAACTTACTTTTAAAATTTAAATATTCTTAGTATGGTCTGCTTAGTCATTAATCTAGAATGACTAATTATTTTTGATAAGTACTAAGTAGTCCTTGTTTGCATTTTCATTGCTGCGTAATGCTATGTAATGCTAGGCAAGGTCATTTCGTACTTGGACTGGTCAATTTTCATAGGGTTTTCTTGAAGGTTCTCTACGTTAGACTAAAAACCTTAATTTAGGAATGAATGAAAAGGTATAAATGTTTGAAAATAGCATAAAACTCACAGCTGCTTTTTTTTCCCCCCACTAAGCTCTTAGCATTGAACGCCATTGTTTTATGCAGACACGCACACTCGCACTTGCAGTCTTAATATTTGTACAGCGAGATAATGGTGGAGGTCTGTATGATTAGGCACCAAATAAAAGCATGATTTATTTGACTCTGTGATTACACCTGCAGCTATCCCGGGAATTTCCATAATACCGATCACCACCATTATGACGGAGCGCGCTCTTTATATCTGATTTTACAGCGCGTGAAGCTTTTGGTACACAGAGAGGGGAAGGAGAACAGCGGTTGGCCTGCAGAGAGGTATTTATCTGGCTAAAGATTCCCGTCCAGAGCAATGTCTTGGTAACTATCTGAAACAGAAACCAAGGTCAAGCTGCTCGGCTCCCCTCGTGCTGATCTGGCAGTGCAAATTCCGTTCAGAGCCACGGTAGCGGTATCTGAAAAGAAAGTGAATTTCCATTTGGAAGAAGATTAAAATGAGCTTGATGACGAGTCTGATGTTTGAAACGTAAACTGATCTAAGGTTCGGGAGATGCAATAAGTTTAAAATAGGTCAGCTTCGGTCATTGAGGGACAGTAATTTCTCTCTCGCTAATGGAGAAGGGAAGCCCTGCGCCCGGCGGCAGGGTTACTGGGCGCTGATGGTCCCACGGGCGCCGTTTGGCTGTGGCCGAGTTGAACTCAAGGCGCCGGTTGCCATCCACGCGTGATGGAGGAAACGGCTGTAAAATCTGTGGGGGAGAGGCTCCTTGTCCGTGTGCGTGGTAAGGCAGGGGCAGGGTGCCACGCTGAGCCGACGAGCCGTGGAGGGACCCGCTGGGGTTCGGCAGGTCCCCGTGCGTGCCCGCTCCCCGAAGATGGTTCCTCCCGCGCGCAGCTCCATGGGGAGCCCTGTGCTCCTCGGGATTTGCCAAAGTCATCGCCGCCCCGCCGAGGGTAACCCCCAATACTGATGTACGGCAATAGGTTAGGGAAGTGGGTTTGTGTGCACGTCCTGCACCGTGTCCTTACAAGCGTCAGCAGGCTCGTGTAATCTCCCTTAATACATTAAAATTATCGGTAGATCTCTGTGAGCGGACGCTCTCGTTGTGGCAGGGACGGAGACACGCGGAGAAGGTTTCTGCTCCCGTTCCCCGCTTTGCTTTGTAACTCCCCGTGTTATTAGTTATCGAGAGAAGCGTGTCCGTTCCTCACTTTTGACAAGACCGCATCTAGCATCTTTCCTGGGAGTCATTTGCACGGTGTCACAGTCCTGCTGAGGGAGAAACCCCTGCTAAGGTCAGCACTCGCCGCGTCCTCCGCTGCCGTCAGAGCACGACCGCCGGCCAAGGTCCCTATGCGCATGCCTCTGAGGTCCACGTGCTCTTATCAAACTCTCCTTTTTTTCTAATTTAGTGATTATTCTACATAATCCTAATGTTTTATAGCAGTTAGAAGTTGTAAAAATACTTAAGGACACTCTTAGCACAGATAGGATTATATTCAGACATCTCTCCTGGTGGTGAATAGAAAGGAACAAAGTAATATTATATCACTATCTCTAATTAATACAAGAGATTAGGAAAAGTACTACGCTGAAATGTGCAAACCAACATCTCCTAACACCAAGGACTGCATTAGCCAGAAATAATTATAAGCTTTAATGCTGATGCCTTGTAGACAAAAACATGGACCTCTTTAGGTTGTCTGAATAAGCAAGACTAATTCTGTTAAATGGATTATGCAGACAGATGTTAATAAGCGTTTCATTTAACTATATTCAGGTTAATGATTTATTATAGGAAAGCCTTAATAAATAGTTTTTGTGCAACATTGAAAATATACAGGGCAGGCAGGAAGGAATAAACTAACTCAAGGTCAAAGCAGTAAGAAAAAAAAGATGAAAAAGACTGGGCTGTCAAAATTTTTTTCTTAAAAGAAAAGATTGTAAGATAATGGGACTCTGAAGGCTCGGTGGAGTCCTACAGATAACATCTCTAAATATTGTTACACTTGAAGTTAGTTGAGGATTTATGGCTTTGGAGGAGCGCGTCGACAGTCTATAAAAGACTGAATTAGAAAGCAATGGCTTGTGATAGGAGAGGTAATCTGCTTGGAGAGCGCTGGAACAGGCTTACGAGTGTTTTGACCAAAGGGAAGTTTGTCAAGAAGAGAAACCTCTCTCTGTGCCTCGGAGGCCAGGCAGGATTGTAGAAAGCTTGACCTTGGGAGAACAAAACCTTCAAATCTCATGTAAAAATGAATCAGCGAAGACACCGGTTTGTTTGGTCTTATGCAAATGCAATCATCCTCAAGGCTAAGCGCCTGAGACAGGAAATTTACAGTGATGGAAAATTAACTAGTGAAGTTAAATAGATAAATCTGAACGAGGAGGCCCTTTTGAAGTGTGTGCCAGATGGAGACTTTGATTAAACAGAGCTTTGACCATGATAATAACACTTGGAAATTGCTGATAATTTCAGTAACGTTGAAATGCATTTGGACCGTGTCTGTGGTAGCTGAGAGCTGGATGTGGTGACTCAGAAGGTCCTCTCCAGTCTGATGTTCCTCTGTTACTGGTATGAATCACTGAAATTCCTTTTAATGAGAGAGAAACGTACAGCGCTGCCCAGGCCAACATCCCCAGAGCGCATTTGAAATGCAAAATGCTGATGTTTTAAATGAAGGCATACATTTGCAAGAGACTATTTTATAAGTGATTTATTTATCCCAGCGAAGAAAGCCAAGTGAAGAAATCAGTGCAGAGCTACTCCGCCCGGATTTTGGAAAAGTGAAACACATTTGATGGGATGGCTCACGGGGCCCTCAAAAATGTTTTCACCGAGTGTAACAAAAAATACGTTAGACAAGGTAGCTCAACGCCACTGGACGCGTCCTCGCCGGTGCGCTGTGCTCATTTGTCTCCCCAGTCCTTGCTCACGGGGAAACACGGGGACGAGGAGCACGCTGGGGGACACCACCTCCCCGTAGCATCATCTACATCAAGTACGTTAGTATAGGGAAGAGCCATGTTTTGCTCCCTCTCAGTCCCTGTGCAGCCATGCTCTGGGTCACCTGCGTGTAACTTTGGGTAGAATTTTGCTTTTGTGCATTTGCTTTTTCTATTTTCTAGCCAGGAGTCACTTAGCACTACCGAGACCGATATATCTGAAAATCCTTGAGAAAGCAGACAGGAAATATTGCAAAAGTTGTCCATTTGCCTGGATGGATTTACGCAACTTCTTCAGCTTATTCTAAGACAGAGCTGTGAGGGATAAAGCCAAAACTGGCAAGGTCCTGAAAAGAGTGGCTTTGTCATTCTCTGAAAAGTGAGCGTTGGCAGAAGGATGTGGAAGATGAGTCCCCCAACAGACCGATGGAATTGACAGGGGAGGGGTATTGTCAGGTCCTGTTCATCGGCATTCACACAAGGCTGCTGTGAGATGCAGAAGCTGTCAAATGAATGGCTTATGCTGATTTGTTTCGTATTTCTAATTTAAATGAATAATGCAGCACTTTTTGAGTTTTAAAATAGGAATACAGAGAACAAAAGATTATTGCTGTAACTGCAGAAGTAAAAAACAACTATTAGTTGCACTGAAATATTAAAGCTTAGTATTTTAAATACGTGAGATAGATATGTCACCAGCAATGTTTTAAAGCGAAATATTACCCCTGTGTGTGTTTCCGTGTATCTCTCTGTATGCACAGAAAATAAGAAGCATTTCTTGTGTCGGTTGTAAAGACCCTAGTTGTGATATATTCTGTATCTAATTTGAAACTGCCTCTCGATACTGATTCTGACTGAGTTAAAATATAAAATATGACATTTACAGGACTAAAAAGAAAGTGAAGCAATCAAAACATCATAACTAACTCAGCCACCCAGCATTGTCATTTCATAATTGTGGGGATCTTTGCCTGGGATTTTGGGTTCCCTGGCTGTGCCAACACGTCTAAGGAGGCAGCAGAAGAGACACGTTTCCCTCCCTGCCCTCTGCAATAGTTGGGTCACCCTTCCCGTTCCACCCACCCACACACCGACAAATAACTCATGCTAAATATTGTAAACAGCAAAGTACTAATTTAAAACCAGCTGAAAATACATGCAGTCGTGTAAATTTTAAGTAAGATGATTTTTGCTTGCTTATTAATGTGATGGGGCATGCCAGACACATTTTGCAGTTGTTCAAACTAGACCTACTTAGTGAACATTTAACAGCTGCATTTCATTAAGCTTATGGGGAAAGCAAAACCATAACTGATGGAGGTTGTTAACTATATGCAAAAGGTTTTTAAGTGTCTTAATTTCTGTTCTCAAATAACTCTCTGGAACAAAGCGTTTCCAAAGTCAGCAACTTCTCCAAAGTACTTAGTGCAGGCATCTCCATATATATGGTATGGATATGGAAGCATGCCCAGCCCCTTAGGTTGACTCACCGGCGATGTGTTATCTTGCAAACAGAATTACTCCCTTTTCCAAGGACAGCATCCCATGCTCAGGCTGAGGAGGATGCAGTTAAAAATCTAGCCATCGATTCGGCACAGTTGCATTTGGAAATGTGGTCCTGGGCCTGGGAAGAGCTTTGGTGGGCAGCAGCAAGGAGCAGTCGTGCTCCAGGTGTGGTCGTGATGCCACGGGGTTGTTGAATCAGGTCACCTTTAAGATTTTTCAAATATTTGTTGGCGACATGGACAGTAGGATCGAGTGCTGATGACACCAAGCTGTGTTGTGTGGTCAACACGCTGGAGGGAAGAGATGCCATCCAGAGGGACCTGGACAGGCTGGAGAGGTGGGCCTGTGCGAACCACATGAAGTTCAACAAGGCCAAGTGCAAGGTCCTGCACGTGGGTCAGTGCAATCCCAAGCACAACTACAGGCTGGGCGAGGAATGGATTGAAAGCAGCCCTGAGGAGAAGGACTTGGGGTGTTGGTGGATGAGAAGCTCAACATGAGCCGGAAATGTGCGCTTGCAGCCCAGAAAGCCAACCGTGTCCTGGGCTGCATCCTAGAGGCGGCCATGGAGATGAGGCGAGGGCTGGAGCACCTCTGTTCTGGAGACCTCAGGCTGAGAGAGTTGGGCTGGTTCAGCCTGGAGAAGAGAAGGCTGCGGGGAGACCTTAGAGCCCCTTCCAGTCCCTGCAGGGGCTCCAGGAAAGCTGGAGAGGGGCTGGTGCCAAGGGCAGGGAGTGACAGGCCAAGGGGAATGGCCTGAAGCTGCAGGAGGGGAGATGGAGATGGGATGTGAGGCAGAAATCCTTCCCTGTGAGGGTGCTGAGGCCCTGGCACAGGGTGCCCAGAGAAGCTGTGGCTGCCCCTGGCTCCCTGGCAGTGTTCAAGGCCAGGTTGGATGGGGCTTTGGGCAACCTGGGCTAGTGGAGGGTGTCCCTGCCCAGGGCAGGGGTGGCACTGGGTGGGCTGGGAGGTCCCTGCCCACCCAAACCGTTCTACGATTCTATCATTCTATCATTCTACCATTCTATAATTTTTGCTGTCTCCTGTTTGCTTTTCCCCAGTTTCACTGCCTTGAGACCTGCCTGGGTCAAGCACCTCTCAGCAGCCTCCCTCCCACTTCCAAAAGCTGTGCTAACAAATGGAACCCTAAAATTGTAGGGGTTTGGGGTTTTTTTTTCCTAAAACTCATTCCTCCTTCCTGTTAGCTTCCGAAATCCAATGTTTTATCCAAATTGTCATTGACTCTTCTCACAGAAATCCAGTTTTAAATCTGATTATTATTGTTCACAGCAAAACATTTAATGTAAAAAAAAAAAGGGGGTGTTTAGAGAAACAAACATCTCTAATTTTGCAAACTTATAAACAGTGAGCAAATTTTCCAGCTAATTTATACTTTAAAAAAATGATAGTAATTTGACTGTATGTAAAGTTACAGATGGATTGGCAAAATTTAGGTAACTCAGTTGAGAAAGGGTATGATAATCTTTTTATTCTAATTAAATGGATGCTATTGTTGAAGTGTATTTCAGATATCAGAAAAAAATTCCTCTCCAAGAAGGGAGGCAAATGGGATATCTTATACTTAGGCATAAGATCCTGTTAACTCAAAAAACCTTGATTTTGGACATTTTTACTTCACGTGCCAAAGGAATCGCTGCGGTCCTCAGGGTCAATGTGTGCTTTTGAAGGAGTTCAGCATCTAATCATTAGTGACATGATGGTTAGAGACCTACAGAAGCTATTAACATCTTCTATTCGGTAAATGTACACCCTTGAATTGTCAAAGAACCCGCTATAACTCCAACTACTGCATTTGAATACATTTGAATATAAGCACATTATATTGCTGCTGTCTTCACAACGAGAAGGTATTGTCGAAGCTTTATTACCTACGTGTGGTTTGTTTCCAAACTTGCGTTTTAAATTTTAGCATAGGGTTGCCAATAGAAAAGTCCCCATTTACAGGCAATTATCACACAGTGGTACCTAAAAATCCCTGTAGTTATTGCTCGCTCTAATGATACGGTCTCGCTGTTCTTACTCAGAAGTGTTTCTAAGTGTGGGCTTTTCAGTGGGGCTGGGCGCGCTCCGGTTTTGTGACTCCGTATTTCTGTATTTACAATGGATTCAGGTAACATGAAAAATGGGCGACGATGACTTGGAGAAACTCTTAACAATAGCAGCCCTAACACAAAAGCCTGTTTTGTAGATAATCAGTGTAAATAATGCTGCTGTCTATCAAGTTATTTCTTCAAGCAAATGTCTCTGGGTATCATAAAATCAGACAAAGCAGGCTCACTAATCTTTCCGATAGTGCACACATGCTTTTGTTGCCACTGCAAAAACAAAACCGATTTTAAATCCTGATGCACCGTTGTACGGTATATCTTTAATGGAATTTCATTTAGACACAGATAAACTTGATCATATCAAATGAAGAAGCCTTCCATTAAATAATGCAAAGGAAAAGAATCCTTCTAATGCATTAATAGGATAAATGAAGCAGCCAGGGAACACGGAGTGCCTTGGTGTTTAACAGGATAAAATAGTACAGCCCTGACGCACCCGATTTCTACTGCAAGGAATATTTCATAATCCCAAGAAGTATTTATGAGGAAAATTACTGTGAGGGAATAGAATAAAATTTGGCTTCATATATCATCCTTTATACTCAAGTTATCTTGAATTTCTTTGTACAGCTGAGAAGCGCAGTCATGCCGGAACAAATAAAGTATCTTTCAGGAACTTCAGTGCTCGGATGTGTACCAGCCGCGGAGGTCTGGGATGCCCCTGGCTCCCTGGCAGGGTTCAAGGCCAGGTTGGATGGGGCTTTGGGCAACCTGGGCTAGTGGAGGGTGTCCCTGCCCATGGCAGGGGGGTGGGACTGGATGGGCTGGGAGGTCCCTGCCCACCCAAACCATTCTCTGATTCTATGATTCTATGACTTTTAGCAGACGGAGGCGATACCAGCCCCTGTGCTGGAAGGAACCTGCGCTTAACCAGATCACCGCCCCATCCCTGCCTGTCGCTGGTAAAGGAGACAGCAGAAATCACCCATGTGCCTTGGCCGGAGGGTGGAGCAGAGCAGGTCATCCATGGCACTGCACAGACATCCCGCTGTCCATCGGAGCGGCCTGAGCCCGGGCGCAGCTGTGAGGACAAACGGCAGCGGGCACCGTCACCCGCAATCCCCGACCGTCGCCCCCAACGCTGACCAGCAGTACAGGGACCGTCCCAGGGTGACCCGAGCTGGGATTTTAATGCGAGAACCTCAAAGCTGGATGTGCCGTAATGAGAAGGAGCTGCATGTGTTTCAGAGGGCAGATTAAAATTCAAAATAAACTTAGTGACCGAGAGAAATCTTTTGGCCAGAAAAAAAAAATTTCAATCCAATAAAGCCAGAAAACCCTCTGCTTTTAAACAAAAATAGCCAACTGCATGTGTACTGGAGGAACAAGGATTGACTCTGTGACAATTCCTCAGAAAAGTGCCTGTGATTACAGCGGATCATCCACGCTACCTTGCTATGAAAGGAGAAAGACGTTTTCGGGGGTGTGCAGCCTATGGAGCTGTAGGAGTGCTGGTACCAGCTGCGGGATGCACGAGAAGATTGCCGCTGGGGAAGGGAAGGGAACGATCTGCTTGTGTCTGTAGCAGCGAGAACAAGAGCCACAGGTCTGACCTGCAGCAGGTAGGACCCAGACCAGCTGTGAAGGCCAACTGAGCCCTGGGTTGCACCAAAAGGATGAAGAATCTGCATCTCTGCAGAGTTTTAAGAGCAGTGTGTACAAATAATCTGTTAAAAGTAACAGTAGACACCACTTCTCTTGCCTGTGGGAAGAGACCTTTCTAGATGTTCTCTGTGGGCCTTTAAAAAATAATAATCCAGGAATGCATCATAATTAGCAGCGACTGAAACATTTAGTTTCTTCCTGGGACCGGATATATAACAGGTTCCACAGGAGGAAAGGGAGGGTGGCTCGTGGCAGAGGCAGAATCAGCCACCTCAGCCTGCAGCTCCTGGAGGCAACTCCCCAGCCCGTAGCGTGGGCTGCAGCTCCACCTCCCTCTCCTAGAAACTGGCTCTCAGTTCTTTCTGATGGCTTAAGGACATGCCTGTGGTGTGCAAACTGCGCGGAAAACTTTGAACAGACCTTTAATTCTCGCAGAAAAGCGAACGCAGCTGTGGAACCTATAATTAGCAGACGCCTCTTGGCTTATCAAACCCAGCGCCGCCGTTGCATCGTGTCTTGTGATTCCCCTCATAAATATCTTAAGATCTATCTTAAAAGCAGTTGCTTATCTTCCACCGGGAGCAATCAGTGGAAGGTTTCTCCACGGTCACACTTCCGAATGGGTAGGAATTTTCTTATTCCCAGGATAAATTTCTCTTTGGATGAGCTCTGTCTCCTCCTGGATCTCACTGCCCTGTTTCCACAGGCACCACTCGTGTATGGTTTCACTTCGTTAGACTAAGCTTCTAGTCTCCTTCCTCTTTCTCTTCTTTCTTTTTGCATAATAGGAACAACAACAGATTCAAATACTTTACATAAACTTGCAGTTTTAAGCCATTTCTTTGTGGGATCAGACCCTGAAGAGCTATAATTATCACTACGGTTCCCACATTAGAACTATTAAATTGTTAAAGGGCACCGTTGTTTCTATGGCTTGAAATAAAACCTGATTTCCGTTTTCTTTGAGTTTGCCAAGCTTTCCTCTCCTTCTTTAGATGTGCCAAAAATAATTTACCCAAGGATTATTAAAAAAAAAAGTAAAGATTTTTTTGAAGATTATTTCGTGTTTTATTGCAGCAGTAATCTTTGGTAAGGTTATTTTCAGTGACTCAAATAACTTTGCCTTCAAATAGAAGTTATTACTTAGCCCAAAGGCCAAGCAAAGAGTGCTTTCTGGAAGCAGATCCACTCTGCCTCTTTGGAGCGTATATAGAATCACAGAATCCCAGACTGGTTTGGGTTGGAGGGGACCTCAAAGACCATCTAGTTCCAACCTCCCTGCTATGCGCAGGGACACAAAAAGCTGAATAAATGCAAACCTAGCCTAGCTTGCTAGTCAGAGTTGTATGATCTACTACTATGTATTAATGAGCTAGAAACACTGTCTAGGGCTTCATTAGCAAAATAAGGCCTATTTAATAAAAATAGTCCATGAAATGGTGAAAATTCCAACTCAAAATTCTAATAAAAGTCAAGGGAGATTATCATATTGGTGTCTCCCCAGCTTGGTTATGCAGGCAAAGCTACAAGGTTGGCTTCAGAAATGCAATCTGTCCGTAAGCACCGCTAGGCCAAAAAAAACCCCAAACCAAAATCCCCTGCAGTGAAAATGCCAACCTCTAGCTTAAGTGTAGATGTTTCCATTAATACTCTGCTTAGTAGGCTGGAACACAATTGCCTAGTACTGAAATAAAATTTATTAATTTAAATATAAATTATATTATAAAAAATGATGTCAGCCAGTAACCTGGCAGATAACATGGTGTTGAAATAAATGTCATGGTCTTGCATCTTTTTGCTTAAATAGTCGGGCCGTTCCGTGTAACCAGCCTCTTCCATCTAGTGATGCACGCCGGGGGGCCTGACCTCCTGCTCATTGCCAGAAAAAAAAAAGAAAAAGAAACAGCCTAGAGAAAATATCCTGAGTTTCGCTATCAAGACATTTCTATAGACATCTGAAGACTGCTGAATTTCCTGGCTAAAGCATTTATTCCTTGCACTGAGAATTGGACACGACTGAATATTTTCCCAGGGGATTTCAGAATTACCAATGCTTTATAAAAGAAAGGCAATGCCTCGATACAGCGTTGCGTAAACTGAACAGCACAATATACAGCATCCTATTATCTATCAGCAGAAAAATAATTTAATAACACCAGTGTAGTCAGAAAAGCCAGGAATGCAGCTTATGTTTGCCCGCACTTACAAGAATGCAGCTCATTACCCAGGAAAACATGTTCTAGCTCTGATAGGAAAGGATAGGGTGAAAAATAATGCCCTCAGATTTAAAATGCGCTAGTTATGCGTCTGTAGGGAGGTACTGCATCACTGTGCACCAGCGTCCGAGCGGTCAGACACAAGAATACTTTGCCTTGTGTTTCTACGGGATGGTGCACGGTAATTGCGAACAGGATTGACAACTTCCTCGAGTCCATCTTCCCATGAAAGGTTGGACCAGGTAATCTTTCCAGCTCCCTTCCAACCTGGGCTGTTCTATGATTCATCATATTTCCCAAGATCTCAGTAAAGGTATCCTAGTTCTGAGACGTACAGGGACTCAGACACAAGTTCTGAATAGATGCTGCTCTTTGGACTATTCTTAATTACTGTATATTTTAAACTGTAATCCAAAAGTTGAATGTATAACTCTCAAATTGTCCTTCTTGCCCCAGATTTGTTGAGAAAACCATTTTTTTTTTTACTGTGTTTATCTATGGAAAAACCTCAAAATTCGTAGAAAAAAGAAGTTCTGTTGAAAATGAACCATGAAATCACTTTTAGATCTATTTTCTAAATGATGTAGCTACTGAAGCCCTCCATTACTTTAAAATGCTACTTTATAATTGATATCAGAACTAATTTATGTTGAACTGATTTATGTGAAAACTTAACATATTAGGCAATTGCAGGTCCCAAGTACTGTAGGCTTATATGATGTGTATGGTTACCCAACCCTGGAGCTGCATTACGGAGAGTAAACATGGACACCACGTTCATCTTCCAAGCTTTGTTTCTAGAAAGATGACATTTGTATAGCTCCAGTGTGATGTACACACCGTTTCTGAAGCACATATATATATACTAATTTTTTTTTTTAGTTGACAGGCTTTTTATTTGAAACTTTCTTTTTAGACTATTTTAGATTTGCAAAAATGTATTAAAATTCTGCAGGACACTTATTTTTCATTATTCAAAAGTAAGTAATTTTCACTTATTTTGGAGAAGTACTTAGCGGACAGATGTGCTTGTTAACACGGTAAGTACAAGATATTTCTGTGTCCTAAGAGGCATACTATAGCTGCGAACTACAGGTCTTACCAGAGTATCCCTCACCCCATAAAAACCCTCCCCCCATGCACGCTTCACCCGCGTTGCTCTTTCTTGGCACAGTCCGGGTAAAGGAAACCACAAAACCAGCTTGTGCTTTTGAGTCTAAACCCTTTTGTCTTGTCTGGAAGATGTGGCATAGAAACAACTATAGAGGTAGAGGGGGATAGCAATAGTAAAGGATCATTTTAAGGGAAACTTGCAGGAAAAGATCAAATAAATAACGAATGTAATGATTTTTACGCAGCTTTCTGCTCATACTGCTGGTTTCGGATGTGATGTGTTCCAGGCTGGGACAACTCCCTCGCCTACATATCTACAGTACACATCTAGCCCAGATTTTATTATCATCTGTAGAAATAACAATCACTTGTTTAGCTTAAAATTAAATAGAAAAAATATACAGAGGGTGAAGACATCAAGTCTAGAACAGGCTGACGTTGGGTTCTGCATGGAAGTCCAAAATTAAACAGAGGAGAATGGCTCACGATCTTCCACTGGACATGGTAAACACAGCTTCAGTTAAGAGTACGTTGAGAAGAAGAATGGAAAAGCACCAGGGAAAGCACTGGGACAAGGAAGCCAGCCACCCGTTCCCATTCCCCATGCCTGTGTGGTAGTATGTAACTTGGGGGACCCAGCGCTCGTCTGTATCCCAAACCACGAGGTCTGGAAAGGTTCTTCGGTGAAGGAGAACCAAGCAGAGCCAAGACCCGCGGCTCTCCATGACAGATAACCACGCTCCGGTTTCCATACACAGCGCGTAACTTTCCAGGCACCTGCAAGGGTTCCAGTTTGATGAATTTGCCCAATTCAGAAGTGTGATGCTGTAGCAAAACTATGGAGTTATAAAGCCAATTGCTGAGAAACACGGGTTGTTTTCAAAGTAATATGCACGGCGTGTGCTTTCGGGTACTTAGGCACAAAATTTTGGCAGCCTACAATAACTGCTTCTCTGACAATGTTGCCCTCATTTGTAAATGTCACATTTGAGAAAAGGAAAAGCATTTTAATGCGACAGAAAAATTTGACTTGGGAGCTAATTACTTTAATTTGACAGAATTTTTGGCTCATCTGCATACTTGACAATTATTTACAACTTACGTTGGTAATTAGAGGTTGGGTCTTGTGCTGCAGTATTGTAAATAGCTTTGAAGACATTTGCTGATCCTTCTAACTTTTAGAGGAAATGAATTTATTAGTAGTTAATATGTAAAATATTTGTACTTCTGACCTTTTGTAAAACATTCTTTCTGTATTTTAAATGATTGGTTGTCAGAATCATTTTCCTCAACATGAAGTGTGACATTGTAAATAAGCTCTTGAATTAAGCAGCATATTAAATCTATGTATTCAGTGGCAACCTTTGATAGTTCTCATATATTATGAAGATTTTGTTGGTTCTGCTACATTGAGGCAATGTCATATAGCATTGTGAATGATAATTTTTTTTGCACTGAACTTTACAGTTTCTGGACAGTTTCAACATCATTCTTCTGATCTTGACAAAGGATATTGAGTTAAGCAGGTTAGTACATGATTTCTTGCCTTTTTTTTGGTGACTGCATGAGAAAGGAACTTTTTTGCTGGAGGAGCTGACAATCTTTAAACAAATCTTCCAGTGAGGTGGTTGTCAGATGATTTCTAAAGATGCGGGTTTTTTATTCAGCTGTTCTGCTGATTTTCTTAAGCATTTCTCCGGGGTTTCTCTTGGTCATATTTCTGCATAGTCTATGTACTGCTCTGGTTTTAAATGCGTATTAAAAAAAAGGAATCCACAGAAGTCTACTGCTGAACCATGCTAATAGCCAATCAATTAATCAACAATAGCGCTTTTATTATAATAGGGTGATGGATGAAATCAAAAGCAAAGTCGAACTGTTTACTAATTCCAGAAGAGTTAAAGCATGGTACCACCTTGAGTTATGACTGACTAGACTGGTATTATCTCTCGGGTTTGTCTTGTATGTCAATACTGCTTAATCTTGTTCTTTGTAATGGGTACGTCTTAAACAGAAGGACACTGGATAAGTCATATACATAAAAGAGATCTACAGCTTGCTGGCATCTGAAATTCCTCTAATATATATTTTTATGAAACTACCAGCGCATTATGTGCTCAGCAGCATAAATAAAAAAAGCGTGTTACCCTGGCAATTTTACATTTACTACTTTAGTTAGTAAATGCAATGGCCACCCTTACTTTCCTATAATAAAAACTGCTGAGCCTTTTCATGAAAGATGATTGCAATTTCCACCGGCCTGTATATGCAATGAAAAAACATAACTCATCAAAATCTGAGCTATTTGCTCTTAAGATACAAGAGCGTTTTTCTTGAACACTTGACGTGACATTAACTATTCATGAAACTTGAGAGTGTTCAAACACTGCCTAAGTAAAATTGTTACCACTTTTCAACTTGATTGAGGTCTTTTCTGAACCAGACTCTGCAGCAGCCAGCAAAAGGGTTCTCCAGACGTAAGAAATGCAGAGACTGTCCAGGTACTGTAGCTGTGAGCCATTGATTTGCTGAAAAGTCGAGTTTCTCCTCCCAAATTGATTCATGATAACTGCCTCCATTTGGGTCAAACAGTATTTAACCGCTTGTAAATTTTAATTAAATGATTTGTCACTTTGAACATACAGTTTGTCATCCTGCAGCTAAGCAATGTGTCTTTATCAGAGAATGACTCAAGGGGAAGGCATCCGTCTCCCCTGTCACTTCGCCCCCCGTTAAGATAATTTGGCTGTTGTGCAGCACGTGAGGCTCCGTGAAACAGACTGTGCTTCCTATGAACAAGTCCGTCGTGCAAATTATAGAAATACAATTTCTTCCTTGCCTCATTAACATACGCTTAACTTTCTGAGGATAACAAACCCTTTTCCCAGCAGCACTTGGCAGAACAGATTTTCTTCCTTCCAACACCTTACTTCTCCCTTTCTCATGTACAAACGACACCTGTAGCTATTCTTACTCAGCTAGCCAAGTACCTCTTCAGTGCCTACGGTTATCCTTACTCACAAGATGCTGATTCTGGGAGAAAGTGAAGAGAAGCTTTTAAACTGTGTAAATCTGTTGGCCGACTCTAGAAACGATGGTTTATTTTAATTGGGTTTTGTGACTGCGTAGCCCTTACCCTCCTTTCTGTGTGACTGGCCATGGAGTCCTCATTTCAGTGAATTTCGGTAGCTCTTCTGCATAGGAATGTTATCCAACGCCGATGTACGCATCTGAATTTCATATACATCCCCCTCTGTCTGTGACAAGGTTTCATCCTTCGAGGCAGAAGGCCTCTTGCTTGTGCAGGGGCACGAGCTGTTGCTTTGAAGCTGTTGCTTTAATTCTGGGGTCCACCATTTGTGAGCTAAGAGAACTTCACGAACATTGTGTAAAGGCCATCCACAAAATATACAGAAAACGCGTATAATCTAATCAAGTTTCTGTTACTTTTCATTAATGTGCAGATTTTCTTTTTCCCAAAGTACTTTCAGATTTCCACCCTTTAACCAAGGGTTTCGTGTTAGAATATGCCATTCAATTTATCTTTTATTCGCTTTTCCCTGTGATGAATTTTTTGGGGCTTTTCTGACGAAGGATTGCAGCAGGAGCTGGCGTGGCCATCGGGAGGACTCTGAGCTTGTGCAGCTATCATCTCCTGCCTGGGCGAGGGGGAATGAAACCCCTCAGCCAAGCTTTGGGTTGGCTTTCTGCTGGGGCTCCCCAAACCCCTCTGCAGAGCCCCCACCTCCCTGGCTGATGCTGCTTCACCTCTGCAGCTTTTACTGCCAGTGGAGGATTTTGCATCAGGAGGATTTTGCATTAGGAGGTTTTTCTAGCCTTCCCCACCCGCTTTTCAGCTTAATCCAGAGGATTTTGGAGACATTATGGCTCAGCTTTGCATACGTTATTATGCAAAGAGAAAAAAAAAAAACCCCAACAGTTGAGATTTTTCAAAGCTGACTGGGAGCTTTACGCCTGAAACTCCTGTTAAGACTCATGGCTTTGAAAATCTCTATCAATTAGTACAATATTTTGGTGGAGATAGCAAAAAAAAAAAAAGAAAAAAAAGAAAAAAAAAAAAGGAAAGTGTTGCTGCCTCTGTGGGAAACTCCTTCCCAATTAATGCCAATTCATGGTAGGGGATGAGTGTGTGCCCGTGCATTATCCTCAGGACAGCTCACCCGCTACCTGCACCTTTTGACCACCTTCTGCTGTGCAGATGCTCACGTCTCCGTGCCCTCTCCATGCCTTGCCTGGGGAGGACCACTGATACTGATGGGCGGAGACGACGTGGCTGCAAGGAAACGTGGTGGTGAAAACTGAGTTAACTTCAACAGACGTGTTTTCTAAGCAATATGTGGTAGGAGGTCAGCGGGACCGTTCAGGGAAGATGCTCAAGCGCTGCACGCTGCCGTGCAAGCTCATGCTGCCAAGGGCCCCCGGCTGCGATGGCATGCTGACCCTGCCGCCAGTTCCCGAGCTGTTGGGTGGCTCAGGACACCTGCCAAAAGTCTCTTCTGCGCGTTATTTTCCATCCCCTTTCTCATCACCCTTGTGAAGTCAGGGATTTGGTCTCTTCGGTAGAAACACGTGACACTCACCATTAAAATGCACTTTGAAACAGAAAATAAAAAGCACCGAGAAAAGGTTCTTTGGTATTCTCAGTGACCACCTGGGAGGTGACCTGCGGCTCAGCTCTTCTCAGCGTAGCGCTACACTGTGGGTTGCGATCAGATAAACCCGGCATCGTGTGCGTCCCTCTGTTCATGGGAAAGCGGCACGCACAGACTGCCAGAAACATTTCCCAGCCGGGCAATGGGCAATTTCCTTCTGCCATTGATTTTGGCTCAAAATCAGGATTTAGAAAGACGAGGCAAAAAGCAGTGTGTGGTAACAGAAGGGGAAACGAAATGTATTCCCCTCCGGGTAGCAGGTAAAGCTTGGCAGTCAGTGATGAAAGCTTTTCACATTTCCCTTTTTCTAACCTCGCTGGGAATTAAGGGAGCTCTGGTTTGAGTGTGTAGCCTACGTCACTCCTTTCTGAAGAGCTATGTTTTTGGGAAGACAGAGGTGGACTTGGATGCCTTTAAAACTGCCTCTGTTCGTCTTTGAGACATGGGGGAGAAAGATACATTTTGCTCCAAAACCAATTCATTTTTTCCTAGTTTGCACTGCGTATAACCCTTAAGCTACTAAAATCCTTCGAGTTTCTACAACAGGAACTTTCTGAATAACTGAACGAGACCTGGATAGTGATAATCTGCATTTAACAGGGTGAGGATTTCTACCTCTCTGTAAAACACAGCTCCTTCTTCGTTTAAAATGAAACACTCAATGGGACTGCACGTTGCGGGGAGTGGAGGACATGGGAGACTGCAGGTATGGAAACCTTACAAACAGCATCACAGGCATGGCTTATTCCTAAAATATCTCTATAACCAGAGTGCTTTGCTTTGACAATTTACTGCAGACTATTCAAATTACTCGCTGTTTTCCTATTATAAAATCCATACCCCGTTCATTCAAGTGAACATGCTCTTGAGCTTTCGAAACAGAGTTGTTCTCTGAATTGCCTCAGTTTGGCAGAAAACTCATTCAATGTAGTTTTATATACTGTGCTTGTTGAATAAGGAGGCTGAATGGTAGGCAATCATTTCTGTTGCAATCAGAGATATTAAGAAGGATAAGTTCTATCAATTTTTTTTTTTTCCAAACTCAAAGAGATGCATCCCTGCCATTGTGGAATATGATTGAGAGAGAAATGCAAGCTGAGTCATGTACCTCAAAAATGAGATGAAGGACGTACAAAAGATGTCAAGGTCAATCATTTCGTCTCGGTGATTGGAACGACAGGCATCACTGAGTATGCCAGCATCAGCCAGTGTCGCCGATCATAATGCGGTACGGTATGGAGGTGGGTGGGTGGGTGGGAGGAAGCAGGCTGCCACTCATCCACTGGGTTACTCTGCTGCTGCCTAGTGCCAACAGCTTTTTCTTATGGAAATGTCTGACTCAGCAGCTGAAAAATGGTAAAATATTTTGCAAAACTTTCATCTTAATGAAAACCATCTTTAAAACTTTAACCAGATGGCTCAACAGTTTTTTTGTGGCACTGTAACATTCAGAGGCTGAGTTGAAATCTGGACTTAATGAAAATCACGCACAGGAACAGGTGCCAAAGCACGGGAACAACTGCAAAGTGAATTCTCCTTGTAAACCTTACTGGATTAATGGAGTAGCATACGGTAAATCGGGCCTGAGCTCTTAACGTGCTTCCTTTCACCTCCATAGTGTGTCCTGAGCAGGTGTGAGGTCCATATGAAGACTTGCTGCTCAGAGATACAAACTGCTGGTGCTGCCACACTCACGCTGAGGATTGCCCGATATCCTCGACAAGCAATTGTTTATTTTTAAATTGTGGTATTTGAGTCATAAATTCTCATTAGCAGCTGGGCCTGGAAGAAAGCAAAGGTCACGGTGTAGCAGGACACTGCGCAACTGCCTTGAGTCTATGGTTTAAAATATGGAGCCTAGACTCCAAGCTCTGGTCCAGCAATGAGCAAACCATCTTCGTTTTATTCAACACCCAACTCCACAAGCGAATGACCTCTGTCTGCTCATAGTCAAAGCCTGTCTAAGCCACCTGCATGTTCCGCTCCTCGCTGGTGTATTTGTGCCTTCAAAAGCATTCCGTACTCTGAGGAAGGTCCATCTTCTATAATTGTGTAGTCCTGCACAAGAGCAGGCTAAAACCAAGACGGCACCACTCCTGGGAGCAGTGACAACTCGTGACAACACAATATTTGATTAATAGCTCAGAGATGCTGTGTAAACCTTTTATGACCGTGCTCTTTGAAGGACATGGGCTTGGCCCAACTATCATGTTTTTACCTCTGAATGTTTGTTCTAATTTCTTTAACCCGGAATAGACTACTGGAAGAAAAACGCAAGATACAGTCTTCCTTGGATTGCCTGACGGCACGCTTAAGATCTCATCTGGAAAGTTATAGGAAGGACCAAAACCACTTTAAAAACCAATTTGGTAGACTGAGCTTTGTGATTAGTATTTAGTAAGGAAAGATAAAGATGCAAAGATATGCCTTTAAACATCAGATTCAGAATAAGGAAATGGCTGATCCTGTATTCTCTCTGGATGCTGGTTTTCATCCCTAGCTGGAGATATTGCTGGCAACCGCATCAAAATGTCCACGTTGCATAGATACTCTAGATGCAGCTGGCAAGAAACTGAAATTTCCATTTGGTGAGAAATTCAGACAGTGAAAAGACAAGACAAGAAGCGTTGCCTGGAATGAGACGGGTAGCCTGGAAGGAAGCCAGTATTTTTTTTTCCACTCAAAAACTCAACAGGCCTTTATTTGAATTTCTTTAAAACTGACATATTCATGGAGATTTCAAATAGGCGTTTTCTGACAAGTCCCCTATTCCCCCAAGCCTTCCCTCCCTTAACAATCCAAGTTTGTCAGATCCTTTCCAACCAGCTGTAGCTGTAGGCTCTTTTCTATTCTGCACGGAGTTGGGACCCTCCCTGAAGTTATAGATACGTAGTTATATATACATTTCAAATTTCTGCACATGGCTACACATCTCATCTAGATGGATATATGCATATTTATTCCTGCAAGAATTACTGTAGTCAGCCAATTCTGGCTGATAAAACCTTCACATAAAACATACCCTTATGTGATAAATAAAAACAAAGATTGCTCTCTTTCTGCTAATGAATCGCTTTCTGGAATCTCCCGCTTCTCTTTTCTCAATCAGAACAAGCCTTTTAGAGCAGCTTTACCCTGTCGTGCAGTGTTGCAAGCTGGACGATTTGCACTGTGCATTTTTCTGGCCCTTTCAGAGCTGGAGCAGGACTGCAGACTGGCACCGCTGCCCGGATACACGACGTGCGATGCTGCTGCAAGAGCACAACAGCGCACGGCTTTGGGCGTGTTTCAGAGCCACCTGAAAGGAGTCACACTGACGGTGTTACAAGCCAGATTTGCAAACATCTGATTTCCCGGCATACTTTGGGAGCGTAGGTCTAAATCTCATCGGTAGATGAAGAACAAAATTTAGATATACGGTTCAGTACCCCCAGCCCACCTTCAGAGCAGACGCTTCCAGCCCATGCGTCTCCGCACGGCCCCGGGGGGTCCATCCCCTGCCAGGGCTCCCCGGCCGCCAGTACGGCATCAGGTACCACCGCGTCACTGAGATGGGGAGGTGTCTCGAGGACGCAGACTGAGATGGCCACACATTTTATCTATATTGCTATTTAATAAACAGATGCCAGAGCTATAAAGAACAATACCTATCATTAAGATAACATTAACTGTGGGAAGTTAGCGCTGTGCTGAAAAGAGCTTTCCGCGTGTCTCAGAGGTGCGCCGGTTCCCGTGCTGTAGTGCCCACGCAGTGTACACTGATACGTGACAAACGTTGATGCCGTTTGCAATACCGTAAATGAATTTGGGCAACGATAAACCACCAACGACACAGATCCCTTGGAGCCGAGAAATGACGTACAGCAGCAAGCGTCCCCCAGAAAGGCGGAGGAGCCTGGGGGTCAGCCTGCCACGCAAGCCTGCGAGACGCGGCGCATCGCTCGGCACTGGCAACGCTCGGGCAGGAGAAAGGGTCGAGCAGCAACAGCGAGTAAGCTGAGCATCTCTGCCCGCCTTCCACATCCTCTGTCCTTTTCAGATACCACAGAAATCATGATACTGCAGATGTCCCTGCACTGCTTTCCTGGCATTTCTCAAGAGATCTTGGTTAAAATATGAAATTTCAGCAAATTGATCAATGTATTATATTCTGAAATATTCTGGCTTTCTCATTTCTGTGTGAAATGCTAGATTTTGTTGGTTAAACAAATTGGCGAGTGTCTGAGCAGCTTCTCCCTTTAAATGGGCTTCTCGTATTTGTGGAAAAACTCATTAACATTGAAACCCCCCATGACAGAAGGCATGTGGGCAATACAGTATCAGAAAAAATATACCTGCATTTTACATACTGATTTAGAGACTAAGAATCAATGGACTAAAAATGACCTATTTCTAACCCTATTTTTCAGCTGATAGAAAGTAGCTCTTTTGATATTAAATGACACATCTATTCAGCAAGCAGTGAATAATATACTTATGATTTACTGTGTTCAAACGGTCTTCTGAAATGATGCAGTCTTTAAATACTGCAGAATGTCACTGAGCACACACTGTGAGTTATTTGAAACATGCATTTCACTTAAACAGAAACATTTACCTAATTCCACGGATTTTACTTTGAGGATGCAGCTTTCACCGAATGATTTAGAAACATAGAGTTCGCTTGTTTGTAACGGCAGATGAATATAATACTTTAAAGGCAGTTATTTCCCATAGTGCAGCCGGTAGGTAATTGTAAGTGTTCCTGGTTTAAGAACCTGCCTTGCTCTGCTGCGTGCTCCCACGGTAACGCAGTACACCCAGGATAAAGTGTGCGGATGCACAATGCTGGGTGAATACATAAAACTAATTTTTTTCTGCCAGAGAGAACTATGCTGGGATTTCACATCTGCCTGGAGTTCTGAAACGCAACAGAAATGTCCATAATACATTACGAACACAAAGCTTTAAAATAATTAACAAATAAGATCGATATATTGATCTTTTTTTTTTTTTTCTTGAGAGGTTGTTTACCTGTTTGATGCTTACCTACTCATACCAAGTCGTAGTAACCTTATATATGCTTTTACATCTGTTACCTGGGCTAAAAGAACCTGTGGTGTTCTTCTGTCGGGTGTTGGAGGGTGATTCGACCATCAGATGAAGGAGATGGAGGGCAGTCGGGGAGACCCCGCCTGCCTTCCCAGGGTGGGATTATGTGGGAGGCAGTGAACTGGCCACCGAGAGTCAAAAGCTCTTTGAATAAACAGACAGCTGTTTCTAATGTATTTTAGAAGCTTAACTTGCAGTGATCCAGGATCTGTTATCCTAGATCTTGATCATCTTTTTATACTTGTTTAGTTTTTTGGCAGAAATTCCACGAAATGGAAAGAAAAAGAAAATATTTTGAGTGTTGGCTGATGAACGGCCAGCAGTTTCTCAAGGCTGGTCATCCTTTCGTGCCTCGGGGTTTGTCTCCGCTCCAGTATTTGCTGTACCAATGTGTCTCCTGCCCATGTGCAAAAATCTCTAGCTTAAGGTACATGGTGCTTTCATCATGCAGAAACAAAATTAATGCCAAGAAATAATGCCATAAATTCTGAGATTCAGAGTCCAACCCTGCACGTTTTCCTTACGCAGCTCATTATTGATTAAAATGGGAATTGCAACCGCATAAGAGAAAAAATGGGGGGTTGACATGTTTCCTGTCAAACAGAGCCTGCTTGAAAGTAGGTATTATTTTGGTATTATTCTGGCTTATTAAGTGTATTAGACATGCAGTCAGGCAGATTAGAGAGAAGTAAATGAAGGTCAAGGAGTTGGCCAACATGCCCAGAGTGCTCATTTAAAGATATGCTTTTGTTCCTGAGAAAACTAAATAAGTTAAAGTCCTCCTCTCTCCAACTCCAATTTTTATAAAAGTGCCTCATAACATGTGAAATCATTAATTAAAGAAGATTCCTCAATTATTCTCTCTGACCTGTCACTGTTACTTATTTAGTCAGCGTTAAGAATTCAGCAGCATCTTCAAAGACTTTCCAAGACACCACCTGTGAACTAATTATGCTAAAGGATGAGAGATTTGTCAGTAACTACAGCTCCTGGCAATGGCTGACAGAATAGATACCAACTGTGGCCCCAATTTTTCAACTTTTGCAGCTAATTCTACGTGCTTTAAGTGTTGTCACTTAAAATTGAGAAAGTAAACTCCCACAAGTAAAAAACATCTCCAGCAGCGGAACGCACAAGTATATCACCATGGCTCTCAAACACGGCGTTGGGTTTGTGTTCGTTATAAATGTCTTAAATGGTTTGTCTCCTGTTGTTTGGAACAGTAAGGAATCCGTAGGGATCTTTAACCAAAATGGTTTTCATAGGTAATCATTGAAATACAGTTTGAGGATGTTGCCACATGGCTCATGAACATCTATAAAACGTCACAATATTTCGGTAATGAAATTTTACACGTGCATCTTATAAGTAACTTTTAACAATAGAAGGTCAAAACAGTTGATTAGAGTAATTCTACCAAATATGAGAAGGAAAATGGGTGAGGTGAAAGGTCTTTTGTATATACCAATTTCCACACTGACAGAGTTTGCGTGCTGTAAGAGCAGAAGAAAACGTTGGAGCCTCATCATCTGTTTAGACGGGAGTTATTAATGTTATTCTTTGGCTAACTGGTGCTTAAGCAGCACCAAGAAAATAGATGGCTGGTAAGAAAAGTGACCTGCAGGAGTCAGAGGCAGTAGCAACTGCAGGTTTAAGCATCTTAAGATGTCAGTGATATTTTCCTTTTACACTGCTCCTTCCATATACAAAAATACAAATGCATATACTCGTAAACACTAACAACAATGAAAAACAATTTTCAAAGATGTTTTGAGAATAGGGTGATTACTGTGTATTCAGAGTTGGACTAAAATCTCAGCAGAAGGTCCTTTCCAGATCTTCAGGATTACTACAGATTCTTCACTTTCTACAAAAAGAAACTTCCTAGTTTTGGCTTTAAGAAAGATCCTGGAAAACTCCCAACAGTGATGATGATGTTGAACATCCCGGCAGTCATTTATCTTGATTTATGGGAGATCTTTGGCCTGCAATTCTCCCTCATCTATTTGCAGTTAAATATTGACTCAGTTTTGGATTTTTTTCATAACCTTTGGCTCGATACTGAAACACTGGAGGAGGATTTGTCTCCTTCCAGCAGCAAAACCTTTTCCAGGAAAAACATCCATTGAAGCTGCGATGAAGTGAAGTTATAACTGACAGCAGGAATTAAGCAGCTAGCTGCAAAGCCTGGATTAAGTAAGAAGGAGGCTGATGCTCTGTATTCTGACCGATGCAAGACGCAAGGAAAAATGAGTTTCTACAAGTTTATCCACGTTTTGTGTTCCTGTCACTGCGTGAGGGAAAGCAGGGCAGATGGACAGAGATCGGCCGGGCGCTGCTGGCTAAAACCTCCTGGGCTGACTTTAAACAAAGTCACAAATCTTATTTTACTGTCATAAGCAGCTACGGACAAATAAACTGGGTTTTCTGCTCCCTTCTCCCACCCCAACCTACTGTCTTCTCTGCTGATGCTGCAGCACACGAGGGCCTCAGTTTCTGACACTCTGGAAACTTTTTAATTGCCTCTGCAGCTGCATAACTTCGTAGCAATAGTGATGGTATTATCTAGTGATTCACCAGACTAAAATTAGAAAAGAAGCAGGACTATCACAGCATTATTTAATTATGTAAGGCAAACAGAACATTTCAGTGGTAATGCCACTGCTGATACCACTGCTCATTTCCAGGAGGAAGGACTCAATCCTAAATTTTTTTATCCATTTTGAGAGCTTTTCTTTTTCAAAAAACCCTTCCTGTTGTCTTTCAGGAGAACAGATGTTGTTTTTCATCTGCAAACTGACCTCAGAGTCCTTTCCTCAGTCATTTAAAGTTGGATTGGCTCATGTAGTTTCATATCTGTTGCAACTTTAGCGTCTTCTAAATTTTTCCTCTGTTGTGTTCAAAGGCTTTCATATTCTCAATTTCATACTGTACTTTGGAAAAAGACCTCTCTATTTAACACCATGCTCTCAGAATTAAGGCAACGATCGTTATAAAAGGATGCTATTCATTTCCTTTCCCCCCCCCTCCATCCTGCTCCCAAACAATACACATAATTTTGCTCATTTGTCATAAATTTCAGCAGACAGCAAGAATTCAAACACATCTCAAAGCTCTGTTATTTGAACATCGATTTTTTAAAGTGAGAAAAGACTGTGCTTCCGTGTTGTAGTGCTATGTACCTACGGAGATTAAACCCCAAAACGTTACTAGAGTCCGTTCCAACCGTAACCATACAGCATAAACCATCATTCCCTGAACAGAGCAGGCTAAAGGGACTTTTCAACCAGTTACAAAACCCAGCGTTAGACGACACATAGACTGAGGTTCTCCTATCGCTACTTCGCACGATTGCCATACCATCCCCGACTCTTTTCTTCTTCCTGGCTTCTGTTAGCGATAAAAATAATTTCTTAGCTTATTTTCAACTGCTTGCCAGTCCAAAGCAACTGTGAAAAATCACAAGGATAGGAACTTTTATTGCAAACACTATCAGCTTGTTGCAGGTTAAGTCCGTCCCTCCCCTCCTACTCCTGCTGCCGTGTTTTGTGATGAACGGTGGTCATGCATAAATTGCTCAGTCGCTTTCACGAACGGCTTTGCACTGCAGACGCAGTAGATCCTCTGCACGTAAAAGAGAGAGTGCTTTGGAAAACTCAGTGCTGAGGAAGGGCACGTGGGAAGGCAGACAGGCAGCGCCTGTGCACAGCGAGCGTCTCTGCAGAGGACACCAGAGATATTGCCCTTCCTAAGCCCTTTAATTAAAAGCACTGAAGATTTATACACTTTCTACTCCTGCACGTTTTAAGGTGGGTGGATCAGTCTGCTGCCTAGTTTTGATTTTGTAAATCCACCTAATCTGTATTTTTAACTGGGGAGTAGATCACCTCAACCACTATGCCTTTCTGGTGTAGTCTTCCTAATCTTTTTAATCTTAATTTGGAAGTAAAAATACACTTCACGTGTCAGCTTTGCCAGAGGAAAGTTCTGTTTGTGTTTGTCTCCCAGATGCTCCTGATAACGCTTCCCAGAGTCCTCCTCCTCGGAGACCTGAGCACTGCACATCTTACCACATTATGCCCATGGAAATAATATCGACCCGTTGGGTCTGACGCTGTAACTGCACCCTGGGGAAGGTGCTGAACGTAGAGCAATGGGAGCTACAGCAGGGTACGTGACACTCGTGACTTACCCCTTCCAAACCCTTTGGGAAGTGGTTGGGAATATTGATATAGGCTGACCTGAAGCCATCTTTTAAAAAGCTCTGGCCAGGGCAGCCCCTGTTCGATAGCCGGGCTGACCAGCTCCACCGAGGGTGTCCTGCTGGGGAGCAGCAATGGGAAACCCCCGAGAAAATGGGAGTCACCACGAATGGTCAGGACCTCTCACCACCTGCCAAGCACAAGGGCAGGCTTTTCAGCTCTGCAGGAACACTCTCTGGCACCCTAAAATGAGGAGGACCTCACAACGGGCTCTTAGATCCATCCTACAGGTCTTTCAGTGGTGAGAGAGCAAGAAATCCGTAAGCCTCAAACCAACGTTCACGTTTACAGTGACACTGGAGAAGAGTCAGGTCATCACAAAGAGAAAACACAGTCATGACACCGCGTGGCTGCATCGCCCTGGGTACATCCACGGCATCACCCTGGGACAGAGAATGGATGGGAGAAAAACAGAGATGCGGGGGGAGGTTTTTCTCAAAAGGGGAAATTTAAGAAGAGAACAACATATGAAGCCTGGAGGGAAGACAAACCAATGAATGCACAAAGACGGGAAGGAGACAGTCCAGCACTATCACAACAAAGCCGCCCGTTACCAATTCCGGTTATTATGGCAATGCATCGGTTATGAGTCCCTGAGAAAAAGTACCCAAACATACTTCGTGAATGTATGTGGATACTGACCTGGGCTTGAGACAGGACTAGAGGTAGTAGGCTCAATAATTTCTACAAAAAGGGAAAAGGAAAAAAAAAAGAGAACATTTGGGAGTTAATCACACATGGAAGACAAATACAGAATGAGACAGCAAACAGTCATGCAACAGACACGACAATTTTATTTAAAGATCGGGCCGGCCGTCATGGGCCTGTGACAAACATGCAGTCGACCAGACTTCTGTGCCTATGACCTACATACATCAGCGTCTTTCTTTTCCCAGCTACGTCATTCATGTGTCACCAAGTGTACAACGTCAGCACCATCACACTCCAAATACGCAAATATTTTTGCCGGCCACCTTGGCAAAGCCACCCATGGAGTTCTCAAACTCAGAAACATTTCTCCTGGGAATTACTGAAACCTGCCTAGAAAAAGGGGGTTTTGCTCACTTTATTGAAGGTAATTTCTTATGATGAATATAAGTCAAGGTAACAATTTTGAACAAAGAACGTTTCAAAGTAATACTTTTGTGCTTTAGCGAACTTTTAAAAATGCGTGTCTTTTTAATTATTGAAGTCTTTTCAGAAGCAAACATTCATCGAAAACATCAAACACATTTGGAAGATGTTTACTTCACCTGGGTCAACCAATACAAACAACAGAAAAAGTTAAGAGAAGAGCACTATTCTCCACCATTCAGTCTAATGAAACAATCCCCTGTGGCTTTTCATTATAATTTTACTTTAAAATTCATTATTCTGTGCCTTTTTATTAGATTTGAATAGTGCTATGCAAAATGAAATACCAGTCCAAATCAATCTTGCACAGAAGCAAGCTACCATCTCAATGTAGCAATTCAATACTCTTAATAAAAGAGATTTAACAAAATTACCAAGCTCAAAAGATCACTGACCGTATCTTGACTATAACAAGAAACTAATGAAAAAAAATGTGAGGGAGTTGACAACAATGGATGTGCAGGTAATCGCTGAACACACTCTCCACTCTCGTCCAATTTTTCCTTTTTCCCCTACAATTACTTTTCAGGTTAATATGATGCAAAAATGATTCTAAGTGAAATAACAGACAAATATTTTCCCAGACAAAAAGTTATGAAGTTTCTTTACCAAATTACTGGCGCTAAGAATTCTGCTAATACAGATGAATTTTTCCAATCTTAAAAATATTCATTTGACATCTTGACAACACATCATTGTCGCTGATAAATTCAAATCACATTTTTAACGTAAAGTGGAATCTCAACTGTATTACTCCAACATCACAATTTTATTTGAAATTTAAAATCTGTGCAGGGTTGGCGACGTCTTGAGCAGTCTTTAACATAAAAAAGGGTTTAAAGTCTGGCATCGAGGTTTCCTACCCCTGTATAGGGGTAGTTGATGTGTGCGGCAGTGGAGAGAGGGAGAGCTGTGGACAGACGGCTCGGTCGGTCCCCAGACGTCCCTCACCAGTTCCCACCACAGCAACTGGGGCCGTGGGGAAGGAAGGGTGGAGGTGAGGGTGCTCTCCATCCTGCTCCGGCTGGGAGCATCCCGGGGACGTGCAGTTTGTCCCCCTGCCCCGGCGCTCGGGTGATGGGCTGCAGGACAGCAGGAGCTGGCTGCTTCCAGCAAGCCTGGCACAGAGTCGGTGAAGGACATAAATGGTGGTAGAGGATTCTTCTGGGGGTTGTGTCGTGCTTCAGATGAAGGTTTCTGCTTAACCGACTGCGGCGCAAACGGGGTTTTTCTCAGTGTATTTCACAGATGTAAAGTAAAATTGCACAAAGCTACAGAAATAATGATTGTACAGTGAAGACTGACGAACTAAGTTGCTTTCAGCAATGTGCAATTTTTTTAAAAAACATGGTCTTTGTTACGTTGGCGGGGATTAGGAGACTGCAATAGCCATAGCCATGTATTTGTGGGTTTTGAATCAATCTGCTTAAGACACCAATTCTGCGCCATGAAGGTCCTGCCTGTGTCTCATTGCCCGGGGAACCTGCGGGAGCCCACCAGGATGAATCCCACCGCAGGGCAGCACTGCTGGGCTGGCGGGGGACGTCCCCAGCCAAGGAGCTCTGCTTGTGCTTAAAGCGAGCAAAAAGGGAAATCCAATAACGACAAATTTTTTCAGCTGTCTAGAGAAAAAAACATGCCCTCTACAAAATGAGGTTGTACTCCTGCATAGAGCAAACATGATTTTAGCAGGAGAAAAGGAAGCGGTGTTAAAACGAGAGACTCAGAAAAAACAAAGAATTATCAGGAATTCCTTGATTTTGTATTTTAATGACTGTTTTATAATAATTTGATTTAGTGGTCTTTAATTCCTTCCAAATCTGTATGTTCTGAGAAACTGCATCCTGCTTCTCATGTATAATTATCACCTTTGCTTCAAATGCATTGTACAATGATGACAAAAGTTATTTTTCTGGCTACCCTAAAATAGCAGGATCTTTTTCTTGTGAATTTAGGAGTCAATCCTTCTCGTTGCTATGGCTTCCTATAAAGGAAAAGGTTCCTTTTGCTGCAGAACAACAACATTCTTTGCAATGATCAAGTAAATTAACATACTCGATGGGTACAATTTTTCATTAAAAGGCAAAATACCATACCCAAACCAGCAGGGGTTTTACTAGGATCGTGCCTCTCTTGGAAACATTGGATCTAGACTTAATTGTAGGTGCTTAAGGTAGCATGAAGTCACAGAGTCGTAGCATCACTGAGGCTGGAAACGAAGGCGGTAATATCATGTATTATTCTTGCAAAAATCTCATTTTTTAAATATATTATTAAATCAAGGAACTGGAGAGATGGATATATTTCTAGTTTCGAGTTCTAAAACTCTTTGCAAATCTTTATTCATGAAATTGTTCAGGTCTATAGAGAGAAAACAAAACCAGCTGGTTTCCCTATAAGCATGCTAGGCTGGTTCATTAAAATTAAAATGTATTAATGACTTCCCAGTAACACTGGGAGGCAGGGATGTGTAGGAAAGAGCAGTGGTATCTGTACTTCATTTCGCTGGGACCCCAATCCTACAATATCAGGACTGCTCAGATTTTCAAGGGTGGTTGTGGGAGAAAGCCACAAAAGTATAATGGAAAACGTGACATTCTGGTGCTATTTCTGTGACTTCAATGGAGAATTCTCCCTGAGCAGAACTTTTGAGATTTGTTTCATTAACCAGAGGAAAAGCAATGTGTTCACACCACCTCCTAGTCTGTCCAATGCAGACTTGGTGCCGTCTGAATTGCTGCATGCAGGATCCTTGCTGTTATCTTCAGGAGCGCCTATTCTGGTGCGGCAGACATGAGCCAAAAGCATCTCATTATTTTAAAGCAGAGCTTTAATTCAAGCTGGGACCAAAAAGATAGAAACGGGAGCATCCTGGGCATAGGGATACTGGCGTAGCATCGCTGGCTGCTAAACATACGTGAAAAACTGGTAATTTCTGTCAAGGTCTAAATGTACTAATGCCCCAAACCACTTGATGCTCTTTGCCAGCCTGCATTTGTCTTTGTCCTCACTGCCGGGTTGGGAGGCTGCCTGCTTTTCGGGCTGCGGCTGCACGTGCAGACCGACTGCTGCTGCCAGTTTGGGATAATGGAGCCAATTCCCACCAACAACTCCAAAGACCCGGTGGACGTGCAAGCGAGAAGGTCAAAACTCGTGGTGGGCATCCCTCCTGTGCCACAGGGCTCCAGGGGTGCTCAGCCAGGGCTTCTGCAGCTGCCGTGCCGCGGAGGCAGAGCCCAGCCCCCCCGGGAACCCCGACTCCTCCAGGAAGATGGGCCAGAACAGATTCAGCCAAAACAGAGCAGCACATTTTGGGAAAAGTTGATGAAGGGCGACAGTTTAGTTTTTTTCTAAAATGTGTACAAATGAAGCTTTTACTGCCTTTTAAGGTTCAGCACTCTTTACAAGTGCCCTGCTGACCATACGGTCAATGCTTGGGGATGCTGCCAGAGATGTCACTGTGGAAAGCAGAACTTCAGAGCCACGGTTTGGGACAAACGAGTCTGGAGCTAGAAGCCCCTGTCCTGTCATTTCAGAGGTGCTGCCGCGCACTGCAGATCCGTGGAAGTCACGAAGCAGCTTTTGGAGCAGGGTTGGTACGGCCAAGGACCGGCGACCCGCTGGGGTCAAGGCCGCATCCCCGACTCGGGCAGCTTTAAGAAGAAAAAGGGTGAAGGTTGGGAGAAGCTCAAGAGATCTCTGCAACTGTGTGTAGGAGGAGAAAGAAAACAAAATAAGCGTAGAAAGGAGAGGACAGCAAATAAAGTATTTGATGGATGAAGTGCGTGGAAGGAGTACAAACGGCGCTGAGAACAGCGGTCAGCTAAGCGATGCTGTCAGGAGAAGGGGTGTACAAATCACAGCCTGGCACTGGCCGTGGCCTGGGAGAAATATCAGAAGGGCCGGAAGGAATGCAGAGAGCCCTGCCAGGGGCAAGCGCGGCCAAGCACAGCGCAGTGCAGGAGCAGGGATGGGACAGGGCAGAGATCCCCCCCCCCCCAGGCAGGGCTGCGTCCTGAACCAGCGCTGTGATGGAGTACAGGGACGTAAGGGATGATAGTGCGGGTGAAACAAACTGTCTGGGTCAATAATAATACTTTGAGAAAGGTAGGGAAAAGCCTTCTTGGGTCGAACCAAGGAAATCTGTTTATCTGCAAAGTCAGAGTTTAATAAAGACAATTAGAGAGTTTTAAACAGCGAATTGCACCTACAGCTCCCGGTGTAACAGCCCGACTTGGCGGAGGTGAAGGAGGGGGAAATGAGGGGTAAGGTGTGCAGGTGTCTGTAGCACGTTGTCACGGGAAGAAATAACACGTAATGTTCTTTTAGAATCAGTTTTGGTGGTGAGCGTATGCTAGAGCTGACTGCTGGAAATAATCTGGAGTTAGAGAGTCAGCAGTTGAGTGAGTTTAAATAAAGTGGAAGAATAAACCCCACAGACTTGTAACTACAGCTCTAATCCTCAAAAGAGGAATCTTTGGAGAATATCAGCTACTAAAGACAGCTGGGACAAGGAGGTGCAGTTTAATGTCAAGGACATTTACCATTGCCTTTTAGCATAAGGAGAGAGACATCGTACCTAGCAATTCCTTTCTGATCCCAGGCAGAGAAAACCTCTTAAAAAAATGGGAAACCACCCCATGAAAGGCTACACAGCAGAAGGAGGAAAATTAGAAGGAGCAAAAGAATTGGCCACAGAGCAGCAATGTCTGGGAAAGGCGGCCGGGCAGGGATGAAGTGGGAATTGCCCAGATGCCCGGCTGAACGGCACCTTGGAAAGGAAACCAGAGCAAAGTGCTGCAAAACACTCTTTAGACCCATAGATACCATGAGAAAAAGGAAAGCACCTCTGTTCACAAAGGAAGGGTAGGGAAATTAAGCACGGACCTAAACATAATTTTTTTTTTGCTTCGGTTTTAGCAAAAGCTTAAAAGATGGCATTCTGAATAACAAAATGGAAATGGAAATTGCCAGATGAAAGTTAAAGCAAAATTCAATCAGCTCAGGATACTCAGGTCAGAGGGATTTAAATATGTTTGCACATAAAATTCTCAAACCAGCAGTAAATTCATGGGGAGGGGAGGACAGCAGGTACAGCAGGACTGAGGATTAAAGATATGTCGAAGGAGGGTAAGCACGCACATCTACAACTTCATGGCACTCGGGGCTCTAGAAAAATATGAGGAGGAAGGAGCTATTAAAGGATATAGGCAGGTAAAAATAAGCAAGTAAATAAAACTTGGCTATTAGTTTACCAGAGGCCAATTACTTGTAATTATTTGCCTAGAAAATTTCTTAGGGCATAAGTAAGGAACAGAGTAATTCATCAGCCCGTTTGCATGAACGAACGTGAACAAACCGAGCGCGAACGCATTCAGAACTCAGAAGCGGGTCTGAGCCTTCGCAGCCTTGCTGTCCTCACGCTGCCTCCTCATCAGAGCTTGTGCAAAGGAAAACCGACTCCTTTGAGGGGGAAACTCGATTAGTTTATGGAAGGGATTACACGGCGGAGCAGCCTGCGGTGTAAGGGGATTAGATTCACTGACCCAGGCGTCCTCCCAGTCCCAGAGCCTTAATAACATAAACCAACCCTTTTTTTCCCCCAGAGAATACAAAAAACCTCAGCAAAAGTAAACAATACGTTGTTTCAGTCTGTTGCCTGCAGAAAACCAGCCCGCACGCCGCTGACTCTCAGATAAAAACCATACCAACCCCACCAGCAAGCACCCCACCTCCTCCTCCATCTCCCGAACCCACCAGCAACCAAAAGCCGACACTGAATTGCCCACCATGCACGTGCCAGAAATTCTTCCTGTCTTTCCACCTAAAAACGCACAGACGTTATAGCGACGGATGCATCATTACTACCCAAACTGGCAGACTTCAGCTCAAACACCTTTTTTCGTGAGTGATGACCTGTCCCTCACTCCTCGCTGCTAACGAAGCCCCATTTCCCTCTCGGCTGCTCACAGGCTTGAGTTCATCAGCCGGTTGGGACAGACTACAGGCACTCACACGCACACACGGTGTAATTATAATAAACATAATTCCTACGGCATCTCACAGGGAAGAGTACGATTGGTATTTTCCAGAATGCGTTTTCTCCTGTGGAATTTACTACTTCGATAACACGAACAATTTCACGTAACAGATCTCGAACCGGTGCGCAACACTCCCTGTTATGACACGTTGCGATCTCGTACAGAGGGGTCTGCCGATGAAGGAAAGAAGAGAAGAACTACCAAAATCTCACTCTGCACTTGCAAATATTGCGAGTTTTCCCGCATCGCAAGTCTAAGACAAAAGGTGTCTAAAAAGAAATTTGGTGAAACTGAAAATGGCTCACAGCGTTCCATGAAGACGCAGTAACTGAAACCTCTTTGGTGTTGCCAGTTCATTTATTATTTGCACAGCACTAGCAGAGTCACAGTGCGGGCTGTGGGTGCGGGTCTCAAACACAACCCCCGTGGAGCCGTAGCTCACCTACGTACGGCTTTTATTCACGATTTACCGAATCCAAGAAGGGAAAGGCAATGGTAAAGATATAAAAAAATGTGAAGTTTGGAGAAAGCTGGACCGCCGTGGGACCACGCCAGATGTACGCCTTTGCTCCCCTGCCTCTTTTTCCCGCGCCTTGCCCTGGCCCAAACACGAAGGGGAGAAGAGTGCTCGTCATTTATTCCCGTCCCTTCCTTCCCCGCGCCCCCACCTCGGCTTTCTGCACGTTATCTGTAAACAATACACAGAACTTTGGAGAACTTTCCCATTTCTGGTACCTTGCCAAACCCCTCAGTCTTCGTCTACTGGTTCTGTCTCTGCATCTTATACAGCAAATTTACTATTTTTTCTCATAACAATTTTGAAATGACAAGACACGTCAAGCAACTGGACTCAGCACTTGGCATTCTTAGTCTGTTGAGATGGTTTTTGCTCTGAAAAAATGATCTCCTTCAAGGAAACAGAAAACAAAGTGTCTCTGCGGATATCACTTCTGAAGCACAGTTCTGCTCGAAATATTGTAATTAATTTAATATTAAAATATTTAAAATATAGTATGTATATTTTTTCCCAGTGTATAAAGGCTGTAAGGAGATCCTCTGCAAATCAAGGTCTTCAAAACCCCCACATGACAACCCGCAGATGTGACCGGCGCAGAAGCAGCCCAACGCACCCCGAGAGGGGCAGGCAGTGGTTCGGCAGGTCTGCTCCTGCTCACCAGCCCCCTGCCCAGACGCGTGGCCGCTGCCGTCCCCCCGCGCCCCTCGGCCGCAGATGCGGGAGCACGTTTCTGCCGATGCCGGAGCCAGCGAACAACGTTTGTTCCAAGGAGGACGTTAATGCCACCGTAAAGATCATTTCGATCCATTCGGGAAGGATAATTCTTCGGCCGTGTAAAGATGACGATGCTCTTTCCAGTTCTCTGGAGCCCCCTCCCAGCACGAGCTCGGCTCCAGCCCATCACTGGGACCACTACAGAAGTCTGGGGTTAAAGCTATGAACCTGATTTTTTTTATTACAAAGATAGCTTATTTTATCACTCTGCGGCTGGTCCAAAAGGAAACTGGTTTGGCTGGCGCAATTGATACCGTTAGGAGGACACCAGTTTTTAAAAATAAATATTCTTTATCAGGAGTAAAGCCATATGCCACGCTCAAGTTCTGGTTTTCCGTATAAAAAGCAATGCTCTACAAGTCTGAGATATAATTTAATTCTTTGTATTCGTCACTATTGCGGTGACAGAAAGTCTAACCTATTCTACAATAACTATGGTGAACACAAACTATGAAATGTTTTAATTGTTTTCTGCAGCTCTCAACATTGTAAAATCGGTTTCTGCCATTCTTCAGGTATTTTGATCCCAGGTGTAAGCAAACTCAGGTTGCCTCTAGCTAAAACCTTATGTTCCTTGAAATCTCATTTTAGGATATGACACGCACAAGAGCACAGAAATCCATTCTGCTCAATAGTATTTTCTTAGGAAGATCGAGAAGTCAGATACATGATCAAGAAAAGATACACACTTAACTTGACAAAACCATAGCGTTGGCACATATTCTAGTCTTCTCTTTCTAATGTTATTCTGGTTTTCTCTAGTATTTTGCAGTCTAGTTATTAATCATCAACACTCTAACCAGTTTCCCTATTTATATTCTGTTTAAAATCCCCTGAGTTTTCTTAACATAAATACAAATTATTTGAAAAAGTATGATTATTTGAAAAAGTATGATTAGATATTCATATTTTCTATAGAATGGCATTTACATACAGCATGTAAGAGAAGGCACAACTTTATGATATATTTTGTTATAGGAAGGGAGTAGGTCCACACCAACTTCGGTAACATCTTATCTAGTGAGAGTGCAATTTCTAGATCTGAGAAAGTATCAAAACACGGCGCTGCCAGACTAGCAGACTTACAAGTCATAAGAAGAACATTTTGTAACAGGAGAGTACAAAAAGCGTGTTTCATTTCAGTCTGCACCAGTAAAATCATCGGGTTTTGCTCTAATAATATTTAGACTTCCCACGTATTAGAGGAATCAATGACTGGTCCAAAATAAAACTGGCAATTAAACAGAAACACATTAATTAATTAAAAAAACCCCCTCATAACTATTTTCATTTATGACCTCTGATAATTAACCAGGCTTATTTAATCTACTCTCCCCTGGGGTTTATCAGCTATGTTAAAGATCAGTGATTTCTTTTGAAATGAAGGTCCTTAAGCCTAGGTAAGCCAGAGACTGTTTGGTAGAGTGGTAAATGGAAAAACATATTTAATAATAAATCTTTCGGATGTAAAGTGTAAGTGGATGGGATAGAGACATGAACTTAATTTACTCTGTGTCTTTTACTCACCATTAATACTTTGCAATTGCAATGTGAGCTCTTTTACAAGTTTGAGTTATTACACCTTAATTGCTTAGTAGTGGTTTATTTGATTTAAATGGTTTATTCTTTTATTATGGGATGATAAGTGTTTAATTGTTCAACGTCCGTGAGACATTAAAAAAAAAAAAGTAATTATTAACCTTGAGTTTGAGACCTGAAATTGCCAGGTAGCTTTCTTACTCCATCCTTCAGCAATCCTCACTGCTCTACACCTATAGTAGTTCGGCTTTGCTTGATAGCGGGAGTTTTTCAATAACTATTCAAACATTTTGAAGCCTGTAGAAAACCACATTAATGACATCTTTTCGTGTTATCTTGTAAAAGAAGCCCAATGGAAGTTAAGTTTTAAGAGCACTCACTGAAATGCATTTCTGTGGAGCCCCAGGCCTGAGCACCACGCATGGTTTTGGCTGGCACACCAATGTAATGGAATGAATTTAAAGGTTTACTTAAAGTTCTAATGGAATTTGGTTTTCTTATGAAAAATCAAAGAAAGATACTAAAATCACACATTGTTTTAACTCTGGAGTCTACTAAAGTTTTTTTATTTACTGAATTTTAATGAGTTCCAGAATGAATCATCATATTTTCTGCGGGGTGAACTATTTTATAGTGTGGGGAAAAAAAGAAAAGTTTTAAATTTAATTTGATTGGTGGGGAGTGTGAACCACTAACAACCAAAAATTATATTTCCACTAAAAATATTCAAAATAATATTTAAAATAATGGCCACGTATTCGATATTCTTGCCAGTAAGAGTATGCAGTTTCTGTCCCCACTCTCGCAACAATTTCACATCTATAACACGTTGGGATGTGCTCAAGGCTTTACCTTTCACCGGAATGCCTGTCTTTTGCGGAAATGATTAAATCAGGGAAATTTACCCTGAGCAAAGGAATTTTGGCAAAAGCACCCATTCATAATGAGTATCCCGTAGTCTATGGGCCCACCGCTAGCACATCTTTGCACTAGTATTTACAAGTGCTAAACTACTAAAAAATGAAAAAAGTGCAAGAAATTTCAAGGAACAAAAATAAATTTGAATGAATGAATAATGAAATTTTTCAGACTTGAAAAATAAATTTGAATACTGACATCTTTAGAGATTTTGGACGGACGTCAGCACTCACAGCCTTCAGCAGCCCATGCAACACATGGCTGAAGAAACTCCTGCAAAGCAAGTCTAAGAGAGAAATGTAAAACAAACCACGCAAAGGGTCATGTCAGGATAGCAAAACGAGTTTGTTCATTAATTGCCAAGAAAATATAGTTACGGGTAGTTCGGAGATGGCGAAGGTTACATGGAGAGAGAAGCCAAGAAAAGGCAAAGAACTCCAAAAACCGGGTCAAAATATTTGCTCTCTGGCGAGCCCCACGCGCACCCTGGGCGTGCAGGGCTGTCCGCAGCCTTCGCAGCGACCGCGGGACGGGGAGGAGACCACAGCGGAACGTACGTCCCCCGAGAGAGAAACGATGCTCTGGGCTGAAAGAAACTTTCAGACGGGAGAGGAACCAGGGGCAGCAGGTCAGCGAGGAGCTCTGCTTCTGTCCCGGCCACCAGAACGGCCTGGCCACCCTGGTATTAGGGACACACCGCTTATTCTACATAGAGCCACATAAAGATGGGTTTTTTTCAAAAAAACTGAGGCCCTTTCAGATGCGGAAAAAGATTTCTAAAGCACCCGGTTTCTAGCCTAGGGACGCCCGTTGCAGTCTATGAAACACAGCAATAACTCTCACAAACAAAGAAAACCTCCACCGGCACCGTTGCACGCTCAGAGCATACATCAACAGGGCTCGTTTGATGTCACATCGAAAAGCGTTTCTCTCAGCGCTGTGTATCCAGTTACGAGGCACTGTCGAGTATTATCAAAAATAAAAGATAATAAAAGGCTCCACCAATCTGCAGTCCCTGTTGAGGCGCTGCGTTCGTGAAATCTTCCGCATGGTTTACACTTTTTTTCTTATACCGTTCATCAGAAAAGCACTATTGAGGATATGATTTATGAAATTCCCTTCCCCTACACGCATGAAACATCTCAATTTCTCCACGAGCGGCTGCAGCCAGACCCACGGCGGACGGTCTGCCGAAAAGGAACAGAAGCCGCCGTCATTTTAACCACAATCCCTTACGGGAAAGTTTTTGAAAGCTTCCTGATGTAATCCAACCGGTGCCCGTGTTGCCTGACCGCCCGTTGCGACGTATGTGCGGTGGTTTGCCCATCGAGCCACAAACGTAAGCAAGCGCCGGCCGCGGTCCCCTCTGTGGGGGACACCATGCTTTGCAGAGAGCGCACCCGAAATGCCAGGGACGGTCAATCAGTGCGTAGCCACCAGCAACAGAGAGTCTCGTAAAAGAGAAAGCTTTAAAATAGACAGCAGGGTTTTAATTAAAATGAATGGAGGAAAAGGAATGGCTCTTCATGGAAGAGAAAAAAGAACATTTTAGGAGTTTTCCTGAAAGGCTTAATCCACCCTGCCCAGCCCGCTGCTCTCCTGCACCGAGTTTGTAGACCAGAGCTGCACAACTGAACTGCAGAACGGACAAAGAAACAGAAAAGACAGACAACCCAGCCGTCAGGGGTGCTACGCTGCGTATGACCTTCTGCTGATGCCAAAGGTCTAATGAGGCTGCTAACGAGCCTACCGCCCCTTTCCTGCTGCCGGTCGCCCCTGTGCTGCCTGTGCCTTAGGCAGCGAAACCGGGGTGAGGCAGAGAAAACCCATTGAATTTCGATTTCCTATCAGCGTTTTATTTATGTCTACAGCACAAAAGTTACATGAAATACAATGGTTTTATTTAGTTGTTCGAGTTTCAGTATTATAAAAAATAAACAATATTTGCTCATCAGTCCTTACTTCCTGGTTCAGATTTTTCCAGGGAAAACTGCTGCTTGAATGATTTTTACAGCTGTTGAGACCATAACAAAATGAAGAAAAAGTGACAAAGTAGTCTGCATCCTTTTAGCTTGGTCTTTCATTCATATGTATAAATGGGAGGCCCATGAATAACGGAGATATAGAAATATGTTAGCATTTTTGCTGTTCAGAAACATATGATTAACATTGCTCTGACTCCCAATAATTATATTCTTGTTCTCAGAGGTCATTCTTTAAATCTGCACAACTGTCGCTATATTTCTGGAAGTAAATAAGGCAAAATATACCTTAGAGATGCAATACAACGCACGCCACGGCACTACCTCCTGCCTGTGTATACAGCGGTATGCCTGCCACTGCTAACACTGTTAAACAAATGGTTTTGTCAGGTTCATGATAATAGGCAGGTTTGCCAATTTTTTCCCACCCCTGAATACACACAACTCCAATAAAAATAGCCTGGGTGCAGGGGAATTTTCCAGGAGACCCCTTCCTCTCCCAGTTAAAACCTCTGCCCGCACCAGCATGTTGCCATTCATCCCACGCAAGGCTGGAGGATGTCGTTAAGCCACGCTTAACGAGTGACCTCATATAAAAATGCTTCCGCTTGCTGGCTGGCTGCACTTTACCTGGATGTTGAAAAGAGGCAGACTTGCTTTTTTTCCTGGCACGCGGCGGAAGCTGTATGCAATCTATAGGAGAGACAGCTGGCCCCAGTATTGAAGACCTTTGATCAACGCGCCCCGCGGCATTTGCTCTGACACACGCAAGTTTGATCTGGGCTGTATAAAAGATCTGTGGGCCAGAAACACTATAAAATGTCGTGCTCTGTAACCAGCAAGAGTAAGTCTATTTTTTTCTCAGTTTCTTCCATGGGATACCTTGGCACACTAAATTATACTTACATGATAAAGCTGGGTTGTTTTACAAAGCTCTGCACTTGCAGAAATGCCAGTTACACTCTTCTGGTGCGGTCAGAGGCGTCGCTCAGCCGTACACGCACTAAAATTGCATCATGCATTTATGCTTTGGCTAACACGAATAGTTCGTTGCCCTGGAGCGGAGCACAATTTCTGAATAAATATTAGCTGGGGTCAGACAGGGAGTCCACCGGTAAGGATGCAAGTGCTGGTACACGAGAGCCCATTTTTGCCCTTTTCTGATAAACTCATCCCCGTGTTTATCAGAAAACAGGAAGAAAATGGGGGAATCTGCCTGAGTTACAACAACGGAGCAACAGCTTGGACACAGGGAGCTGACTGGGAAGAGCTGGGACTAACTTCAGGCACCAAAGCCGGTTGCTGATGTTTGCAGCGGCTACACAGGCCCATAGAGAGTACCTGAGCATCAGGGTCCACTGCACCCTGGGTCAGCCCTAGAGATGCTCCCCCTGAGCAGGGGGAACCCGGGTTCCTGACCTAAACCTCCTCCAGGTTGACCTCCTGTAGGGTGTCCCGGGTGAAAGTCTTCTCCTGCTGCTTGCGGCTCTGGGGCTACAGGCATAGACAACTCTTTCCGGAATAAAAGTATCGGTCTCATTTATAGACATTCTTGCCCCATCTGTGCATTACTGCTGTGTTTAGAGTGAGCATCCCCATCACTGCAATCCTCGTACGTATAGAACACATGCCAAGAAGAACTAGATGCTGTTCAACTGCTCCGATATTTGCTTTCACTGGCACGGCAATTTGTGAATAAGTTATTTAATAATTACTGCATAATTATGGTTCTGCTGATCCCTGATGAACTGAAATCCACAGACAATGCCTATCAAATGAATCATTACAAATCTCTATAAATTACATGGTGAAATGTGCCAATGTCATGATGAAATTCATAAAAACATCTACAATTTTCTGTAAAAAGAGACTTAATTAAGCTGGAGTTATGGCTGCACATCTCTATCCAGAGTTTAAGAGGCAGCACATTATAAGATCTGACTTCAAACTTTCCAAGAGAAACAGAGCACCACATAATGCTACAAGGCAGGGAAAAAAAGAGAGGAACACCATGATGAACCTTCATGTGGATTGTTCTAGTTACAAATGAGTCGTAGAGAAGTAGGACTGTGTTTCACTTGGTACAGATGTGTGTTGGAAAACAGGTAGCACAGGAGACGAACGGTGCCTGGCTAATCTATAGAACAAGTCATCGTGCAAACGCTCGGAGGAAGGAAAAGCATTTATTGCCTGGGGAGCTATTAAAAGCTGAGAACGAGGATCAGAAGTCTGCTGCAAATAGCGTACAAGAAAACAGAGGCTCCAAGCACACACATCCATGGGTTAAAATAAAGAGAAAAAAATGTGCTTCTCAGAGGATTCACTTGTCATCTCCCACAAGGGATTCAGATATATCGGACTGCGATAGCTATTGTCAGACCCGATAATTTTTTCCTGGTCAAGGTAATGAAATTTAAAATACTCGATTACGCACGCATCGGGATCGCGCCTCGGACGCTTGCACCCGCCCCACGGAGGACTCCCTGCTGAGGTCAGAGGCAGGCTGGCTCTGCTGCTGCTGCGGCTCATGCCGAGTCCGCACAGCTCGTGAAGCATCGTGCCACGGCTTAGAATCCTGCTGCGCAGATGAACTGCTCTTAGCGTATTATAAACATCGTATTAGCATGCCAGAACTGAACGTATTATTTCTGGAAATAGAAATATCTTCTCCGTTCTTCTGGATACCAAACCCAGGTGAACCTGCCTGAGGTGACCCTGGACTGGCCAAAGTCCTTTTGCAGTCCCTCCTCAGCACGAGGACGCCTACGCTGGCCCTCGCCGCGTCGTCCTTCCACCACTCAAATAACACGCACGACGAACTGGCTACTTCTAATGGATTGAAAATGAGATAAATCTGCGTCTGCGAAAAGACAAGCAGGACTTGTTTTCTTAAATGCAAAACAGTAAAAATCGCCTTAAAGAAACCTAGAAGCGGAGTGGCTGGAAAGAGGACATTAGGTAGGGTTAGACCCTGGGCCATCGTTGTCATTAATGCCAACCACATACCCCACTTGTTAAACAGGATAACAACACCAAAGCAGCACTAAATCCCTGCCTGAAATTATTGGGTTTTGTTTAGCTTTGCAGTGAGGTGTTCATTGGAATGGTGGAAAAGGAATTGTGCTCAAGCTGTGTCTTCTTTTTTGACTTTTTTTTTTTTTTGTATGGAGCAGACCCGAGGCTTTCGGTTCATTTCTTTAGCACTGAGGACAAATCCTGTTGATTGTCAAAACCATTTCGGTTGCCTGCCCCACCGCTCTCTGTTGAAGACTGTTGCAGAACCCAGCTATTCTGAGGGTCAGAAATCCTCCTCTCTCGCCCTGGGTTTATGCGTGACAAATTCATACCCGTTCCATTTCTGGACCAGCTTCATCCCTTAACCTAAGCGATTCTTTTCCCAAGCAGCGCTTTATTGCACTGCTTTACACGTAGAAACAGCCCTTTCCCAGCCTTTGCTCTGCTCCACTGGTATTGCACAAACGTTTATTCGAGGGCAATTTCCTTTCACTCTGTCCTCGTGCAGCATCACAGCCAGGCGCCAGTTCCAAAACCTGGGCAACAATTAAGTCGTTAGCAGCTCTGTAACAAGCTCCATAAGGAGCTGAACCACCTCTCTCACTTGCACTGACACTCGCGTGCGCTGGACGAGGTGATCTGCTCTGGTTGCACACCAAACTGTGGACCAAGGTTTACGAAGCCCAGGAGCAGACTGAGCGGCTGCTGGCTGAGGGTAAATGTGCGAGGTCAAGAACGAGCCTCTCCTTTGCAAACGGAGATGGACTGGCTGCAAAATCTCTGTTAGGGGAACCGTGACATACTGAAATTCAGACAGGTGATGACAAGCAGTGCAGGGCCACTTTAATCCCTTTTTCACATTGCACCCTAATATAGAAATCTGCATTCAGGGAAAGCATTTTGGTATTTTGCAAAACATGCTATTTTGCTTCAAAACGTGCACCACGTAGCCATTAATTTAAAAGTATTATTTTAAACCAGCCATTATACAATATACTGCTCTGATACTAGCAGGAATCTATTTTTTAAACTCTAGATTAAGAAGAAAAGTGAATTGCCTTGCTGAAGAAGATGAAGAAATGGGCAGGACTACCTGTAGCTGTAAAACCACACCACGGTCTCGCTTGATTCAGAGAAACCATCGCTGGATCCTCACTCCAAAGTTACTTTCTCCAGCCTGGCAGACCCGTCCTGACATACTTGTGGCACTCTGGCAAGCTCAGCAAAAGAAAGGGGGCTGGGACCAGATGTACGCTTGTTGGCTAAATAAATACAAGCTGCCATCACTGCTATATTAGTTTATGGTGCGGTTACTTCGTGAGATTTGTTGCTTCCCCCTCCCCTTCGCATCCCCAATAATTTTTTTTCTTTTTTTTGGAATAGTTTTTTAACTGAGTAAATTAAAATGACCAAGTTGTCAGGTTTATGTTTTGTCTTTGAATAAAGTTTGTGAAATCTAAATATTGCCTAGTCTAAAATTCTGAATCTTGTTTTACAGGCCAATTTATAAGGGAAGCTCTGTAACAGTAACAGCACCTTACCGCGCAGTAAAATTTAGATTACTGGTGTAGACGCTTCATAGCGGAACGTTTTAAAGTCAAGGTATCAGCTTTGTTATTTGTGACAGTACGTTTGGGAAAAAAAGTACATTTCTGAAAAATTCATCATATGTCTTTTTCACTAAGTATTTCTAATATCGCAAGCGATACCTAAGCATCTGATGCCGATGTTTTTCATTTGAGGTTTTGAAAGGCCCTGAGAAGAATAAGCTTTGATTTTCAATTTATTATTTAAAATCCAGTCAAAATCTTGACATGTAAATCTGTAGGTGGAATTAAGGATAATGTTAATCGAGGTCTCTATTTTAGATGCTTATTGAAATACCTCAGCATTTTGTTACTTATGTGATTCAGTACAGAGGTTAATTAGTGTTTGTACTGCGGGCTCACTGAAAAAGCTCTCGCTTTTAAATCTTGGAATCTATTTTTAGCTTTCCTGCAGAAAAAAAAAAAAAGATTTGGTTTTTTTCTTTCTAATTTTCTTCAGTTCACGAACTGTTCAGACACTTGGGAACATGTAGCAGCTCTCAGGAAAATGTAAATAGAAGCTGTGGAGACCATCTCTACCTCAATTTTTTCCAGTAATCTGTAGAGGACACTCAACATGATAGAAGCACACACACTTTTCAGATAAACATTGTTTGGTTTCAAGCAACTGCTTTTGTTAAATAACATAGAATTTATTTGGCAAATTGTCTCAGTTATGGCATTTTCCAACCTGCTGACTACTCACTTAAAAACTGAAGTCTTGGGTTTAAAATCTATGCTATGATCTTAATGAAAATTCTTGGTATCCTTGATCAATAGCTAATTCCTTTTTAAAGCCCCAACAACTTTTTATGAAAATAAGTTCTACACTTAATAATATTTCAATGAAGAAGTGCTTTGCATTAAGTTTAAAATTTGCCACTGATTAGTGTCGGTGAAAGCTCTTTTGGGCTTGTTTTATGAGAAAACTTCCTAACACACCTTCTCTAGAGTAGCCGGTATTTCAACAAGCCTCTTTTCCTTTAGAAGATAGACAGTAATCATCTTTAATCTCTTGACGTAGGCATTTTCCCATCCTTTGTTTCCTGTCACCCCTTTATCAACGTCCACTCCATTCTGCAAAATTTTTGAGGCCAAGGCTGAAGTCTGCATTCCAGATTGTGTTGTAAAATATATTTACAGCATTACGTTATAGCACTTCTGGTTTCATCCCATTTGTTACACATGGTATTCTTGGGATTTTCCATTTTTCTAAAAAGTTAATTTACTTCAAGGTTTTCCACCCCTTGAGAAGAAACACAAGCTCAAGCAGAGCTCTGAATGTCGGGGCTCCTCGCCCTGGTCGGGGCACGGGCAGCTGCTGCCTTCAATGGCGTGCTGTAATAAGTTCCACAGGTGACCTTGAATGTTTTAATCATCATAATTAACTGATACCTAAGATGAACATTTACACATGCTTCTGGACATGCTTCAACTGCTCGGATTTATCCAGTTCAGTAAGAATATGCGTCTAAACATTGTTAGCTGTGGTTACATTTGCACAATTTGAGAACATAAACGCAAATATAATGAAACATAACATAAAGGCAATGTCGGTAAGGATCCACAGCAAAGATCACTGGGGTTTTTGTTTGTGGTTTTGGTTTTTTTTCCCTCAAAACCAGATACATTCTCAGGCTTTTAAAGTTTCTTCTAAATGTCAAGGAGAAACACGTTATTTGCCTCGCTCAGACGGGTTATTTCTACCTCGTCCCGTCTCAGTCAGTCATTGTCATGTAATTCAGAATAAAGCTCAAGCTGGAAAATGGATTTAGAGAAAATTTGTCCTTAACTCTCAGTAATTGTTACCTGGAGCAGCAGTTGGCATCCATATGGAAGGATCTCAAACCCAACATCTAACAGAATTATTATGACTTACATAAATGGAGGATATGGCCATTTATCTTATTCTGCATGAATATATGAATTTAAGGTGCTGAGTTTTAAACTCTGCCAGGTTCCTTGTCTCAGCAATATCTTATGAAATTAGTCCCCCAGGTGTACTTGTGATGTAAAGAAAACTCTGTTTTACTTGTGCACTGTTCAGCTGCATTGTACATCTGCATTTCACCCGGTGCGAGAACGGGGAGAGAAGAAAGGTTTTTATCGTGCCTGTGAATCCCACTGGGGATGGTTGAAAGTTTTCAGAGAGTTGTTTTTTCCACTGAGAACATGATCACTCAGTTAAAATGCCCTGGATGAATAAACCTTGATCTTTGAGAAAGGTGCCCGAGGAACCACCTCCCAGAGTTATAACCCTGCCTCTCTAATTCTCTGAATTTCAACATGCTGATCAGGAGCTGGGTGTCCATCCCAGTCTCCATCCCCAGGACAGCTCCTTTCCATGATGGATCACCTCTCCTGTAGCACCTGGTCCTATTAGGCCGGCTTGGATGTGGTAAGCAAAACTTAGACCAGAAGACCCACCAGTGAGCACACACAGAGGGGAAAAAAAGGCCCCAAATCACCTTCAGTCTGCAAGAGAAGAGGTACACAACAGACGTTATGAGCTTCCAGATGGGAAAACGCGTCACACAAAGATTTGGCTTGGCTTTATAAAGGGTATACCATGAAACCCTACAGGTGTGGACCTGGATGTCCCTTGCAGCAGGTCAGAAGCCATAAGAAAGCATGATGGCTCAGACGTGTGACCATCCCTTTTCAAACTATTTGGAAATTCACAGAATGGATTTCAAATCTGCTCCTTGTCCATTGCCTCTCCTGAGACGTGGAGGAAGAGACCTGCCCAGCACACTCAGCAGGACGTGGGGGCAGGACTGGATGGGATGCCCCCAGTGAAAAATTAGGTCCATGGCACCAGTTCTCTGCACAGTGATGTCTACAGGAGACTTTGGGCTTGATCCAAACCTTATTAAATCAATAAATTTCTTTTGACTGACTGCAGCAGTCTTTGCACAGGCTCCTAATGAGTACAGAAATTTTAATCTAAATGTTTATATGTATATAGATACTTTTAAATTTAATTATTTTTTGGTGCCCACCAGCCTGACTAGTTGCGACATAACACAGAACTATGCAAATTTAAGTTTGATTTGCTTTGTAGGCCAGTATTTGAGAGAGAAAGTAAAACCTTTCTTAGGTAATTGGACAACAACTGAAACTGTGGACACAAAGGGAATTTCCCTGGAGAATAAATTTCTCTCTAGAAACGTCAAACGTGGTAGGCCAGGCAAAGCTATTGAGCTAAAACTCAGCAGAAACCTGTCACATATCCAAATACACTAAAATACGATTTCTCAGTCAGTAAAATGAAACTGTTGAGTTTAACGATGACACCAAACTATACGACCAGAAGACGACCCAAGCAGTCTTTGCATGACAACTAAAAGCTAAATTACTGATAATAAGGACCACTTGCAGCAGCGCCAGCCTTGCAGGGCTCGCACGCAGCCCGGATGGTACGGGACAACTCCCGCAGGAGGTCCAGAGGTCTGTGCCAGGGAGAGGGGAGCTCAGCCAGCAATGCAGCCCAAACCTCATCTGCATCAGGAGAATATTATTCCAGGCAGAATAACAAATGCGCATCCTGAAGGAGGTCTTGGGCTGCAGCCGGGGCCACGCACCGTGCACGGGGAGCGTGTCGAACCGAGTGCCCGACAGACAGACCCGCTGCACTAACCCGGGTGGTGCAGCTGCATTGCATGGCCCCTTTGCTCAAAATACGGCTCCAGAGAGGCTGAGATAGAGAAGTTCACATCCCAGATCCTGGATGTGTTTTGGGGAAAAAAAATCAAAAAAGGAAAAGAAGCTGGAGCTTGTTAATGCTGGAAGAATAAGGGAATAAGGGCATACAGAAACCTTTAAGAAGAGTCACTTCAAGAATATGACTGCAGCCCACGATTCAAATAACATTAAAATACCATTTCAAATGGTGACGGAAGGGTACCTGTCCCAGCAGCAAGCTTGGCCACCCCGTCACTGCTATCACTGACGATGGCAGTACAAACACATGCGTTTATCAGTACATAAAGTCACTAATTTTGGATCATTCCCTTGCTCATTTCAGGTGAAGCTTTTATGAACTTGGAGACAATTATTTTGCCATGGGACTGCCCTTCCCTCCCTCTGCCTAGATCTCATTTCTTCCTACCCCTGAGAAAACCTGCTCTCTTTTTCCCATGGTGACTATGAGAAGTGGAAACAGGCTTCAGCTGCAGTAAGAAAATGTCTGGTTTGAACATGAAGGAAGAGTTGCTAATGCATGAAAGAAGCACGGCTACAACCTGACCACAATGGTCACTATGGATTGAGGGAGCAGGTCCAACAGCTGCCAGGAACGACTAGCAACAAGAGCCTGCCCTCCATCAGATAACTGAGGTGATCTCTAAAGTCCCCCTAAACCCTAGATTTTCTTTGTTTTTCATGACTTGGCACAGCAGAAATTGACCATGGAAAACTGTTGTCTGTCCCTTATGTAGGACATGTGTCACACCAAGGCCATTATACCACTCTGTAGATCACAGAATCATAGAATAGTTTGAGTTGGGACCTCAAAGCCCATCTAGCTCCAGCCCCTTGCCGTGGGCGGGGACACCCTCCACTAGCCCAGGTTGCCCAAAGCCCCATCCAACCTGGCCTTGAACACTGCCAGGGAGCCAGGGGCAGCCACAGCTTCTCTGGACAACTTAGTCCAGTGCCTCACCACTCTCACAGGGAAGAATTTCTTCCTCGCATCTCCCCTCCTTCAGCTCAAAGAGTTGCAGTCCAAGTGGAGATCATCAAGTGATGAGTGCTGTTCCTCAGGGGTCGGTACTGGGACTGGCACTGTTTAACATCTATGTCAGCAACATGGACAGTGGGATCGAGTGCACCCTCAGCAAGTTTGCCAATGACACCAGGTTGGGTGGTGTGGTTGACATGCTGGAGGGAAGGGATGCCATCCAGAGGGACCTGGACAGGCTGGAGAGGTGGGCCTGTGCGAACCACATGAAGTTCAACAAGGCCAAGTGCAAGGTCCTGCACATGGGTCGGCACAATCTCAAGCATGTCTATAGGCCGGGCGAGGAATGGATTGAAAGCAGCCCTGAGGAGAAGGACTTGGGGTGTTGGTGGATAAGCAGCTCAACATGAGCCGGAAATGTACAACTCTTTGAGTGCGACCATCCAGCCAATTCCTTATCCACTGAGTGGTGCACCCATCGAATCCATGTCTCTCCAATTTAGAGACAAGGATGTCGTGCAGGACAGTGTCAAATGCTTTGGACAAGTCCAAGTAGATGATGTCTGTCGCTCTTCCCTTGTCCACCAACGCTGCAGCCCCATTGTAGAAGACCATCAAATTTGTCAGGCACGATTAGTGAAGCTGTGTTGGCTGTCACCAATCACCTCCTTATTTTCCATGTGCCTGAGCATAGTCTCCAGGAGGTTCTGCTCCATGATCTTGCCAGGCATGAAGGTGAGACTGACTGGCCTGTAGTTCCCTGGGTCTTCCTTTTTTCCCTTCTTAAAAATGGGGGTTATGTTTCCCCTTTTCCAGTCAGTGGGAACTTCGCTGGACTGCCAGGACTTCTCAAATATGATGGAGAGTGGCTTAGCCACTTCATCCACCAGTTCCCTCAAGACCCACGGATTCATCTCATCAGGTCCCATGGACTTGTGCACCTTCCGGTTCTTTAGACAGTCTCGAACCTGATCTTCTCCTACAGTGGGCGGTTCTTCATTCTCCCAGTCCCTGCCTTTGCCTTCTGCAACTTGGGTGGTGTGGCTGGAGCACTTGACAGTGAAGACTGAGGCAAAAAAGTCATTGAGTACCTCAGTCTTCTCCATATCCCAGGTCTCCCATTTCCTTCCGGAGAGGGCCCACATTTTCCCTAATCTTCCTTTTATCACTAACATGCCTATAGAAACTTTTCTTGTTGCCCTTGACATCCCTGGCCAGATTTAACTCTATCAGGGCTTTGGCTTTCCTGACCTGATCCCTGGTTGCTTGGACATTTTCTTTGTATTCCCCCCAGGCCACCTGCCCTTGCTTCCACCCTCTGTAGGCTTCCTTTTTTTGTTTGACTTTGCCCAGGAGCTCCTTGTTCATCCATGGGGACCTCTTGGTGGTTTTGCCTGACTTCCTCTTTGTTGGGATGCATCGCTCCTGAGCTTGGAGGAGGTGACCCTTGAATATTAGCCAGCTGTCTTGGGCCCCTCTTTCCTCTAGAGCTTTGTCCCATGGTATTCAACCAAGCAGATCCCTGGAGAGGCCAAAGTCTGCTCTCCTCAAGTCCAGGGTAGTGAGCTTGCTGTGTGCCCTCCTTGCTGCCCTGAGGATCTTGAACTCCACCATTTCATTGTCGCTGCAGCCAAGGCTGCTCTTGAGCTTCACATCCCCTACCAGGCCCTCCTTCTTGGTGAGAACAAGGTCCAGCATGGCACCTCTCCTCCTTGGCTCCTCTGTCACTTGGAGAAGGAAGTTATCACTGATGCCTTCCAGGAACTTCCTGGATTGCTTGTGCCCTGCTGTGTTGTCCCTCCAACAGATGTCAGGGTGGTTGAAGTCCCCCATAAGGACCAGGGCTTGTGAACGTGAGGCTGCTCCTATCTGCCTATAGACGGCCTCATCCACTCGGTCTCCCTGGTCAGGTGGGTTGTAGCAAACCCCCACTATAGTGTCACTGGTCCCTGCCCTCCCTTTAATCCTGACCCATAAGCTCTCGGTCGGCTCCTCACCCACCCCAAGGGGAGCTCCAGGTCCTCCAGCTGGTCAGTGACCTAGAGGTGACACCCCCTCCTCATCTCCCCTGCCTGTCCTTCCTAAAGAGCCTGTACCCTTCCATCCCAACACTCCATAGGAGCCATCCCACCACGTCTCCATGATGCCAGTGAGGTCACAGCCCTGCAGGCGTCTGTCTCCAACTCCTCTGTTTGTTCCCCACACTACGTGCGTTTGCACAGAGGCATTTCCGTTGGGCCCCGATGAAGGTGACTGACTGGTTGGAGTGGCTGGAGTTCCTCTGCGCTGCTCTTCAGGTGCTCTCCTGCTGACGTGTGATCCTTCTCCAGGCTCTGCACATCTATTGCTGGTGCTGGTAGAAGTGGGATGGATTGAGGTTCCCCTTGTCCAGCAACATTAGTTTAAAACCCTCTTCACCAGCTTGGCAAGCCTATGACCAAAGATGCTCTTCCCCTTCTCGATACCCTCAATACCTCTGGATCTTTGATGTTCCAGTAGATATAGACAATGCTACACCAATTACACATAGTGCCGCTGAGGAACATGCATATTATTACATGTTATGTGCAATTTACAATAAGTTAATTTAAATTTTTGGAAGAATTTTTTTTTTTTTTTGCATTTCAGATACGAAATCCAATGTATTAAAAAAAGTAATACAGCAGTTTAGTTAGGAATCTTTATGTAGGAACCAGGACACAATGCAATCAACACATATAAATTGAGGGCATGGTCTGGTGCTTCCTGGCATGTAGAAATGTTTGAGACAAGATTATAAGCATGTTGCACTAACCGTAAGTTCACAGTTGGATGCTTATTCAGTAAAGTAGTTCTGTTTAGCTGCAGCAATTAAATTAGCACAGAAAATACTACCACATCTCTCACACACCTTGCTATACTCCTCCTTCCAAATGTCACTGCTGACCTTTTCTGCAGCTCTTCACAATTATTTCCATTTATGAAAGATTACTGACAATGTATCTAAGAGTTCTGTATAAACCTGAACGTCAGTAACACCTGTGGATCATACAACCAGCCATTTAAAGGAAGTAATTTCTTTGCAGCTGTTAGTGACGGACATGGATGCTTCCTCTATATTGTAAGTTTTCTTAAGAAAGGTACCACTTACCAGAGAAGCCATTTATAGCATTCCTAAAAATACTAGGGAATGTATAGGAGGTGCTCTTTAGAAAATAAAAAGAATACCTTTACTTAGTAATAAACACATATCTACTCGAGAAGTAATGATTATTTTCATCTTCTGCGAGGTGATGGCTTACATGAATCCAGACTTCTGTGGATGAGATATCTTCAGGGGACACAGAAAGATCACACATGTAGCAGTGAATTTAACGCCTCTATGAACAGTGTCTTAAGCAGGTTTGTAGTTTCTATAGATGTACAGATTAAATCTACATGCAGATTAAAAATGCAGGATTTCAACAACCATGCAGCTTCTTGCCCTGGTTTATCAAGTGCTCAGGCAGAGGAGATGAGGACAGGCTTGCAGAGGTGTGGGGCTGGTGTTGCACCCCGGACCGAGGCAGGACACCGAAACAATGCACCCTACAACCTGCCTTACACAGCCTGGATCTCTGGTGCCATGGAGCAGAGCTGAGCCCTGTGCCTGGCCCAGCATCTTCTCAAGGGCTTGTGGTGGCAGCATCTCACCCCACGTCCCACTGCGGGAAGCAGGGGCTGAGCAATGGATCCACCTTTAAACTCATCGATGAAAGGTAGGGAAAACTTTCTGCCACGACTCAGCTTTGATAAGAGAAAGTAAGAAATCCACCACCAGCTGTGGCTTCTGGCCAGGAGAGTGCAAGGACAGGAGACACCTTGGTAAGAACGCTTTAGCAGCAACAGAGACCATCTCAGTTTTGGCTGCTTGAAAAAAATGGTTGAATAAACCTACCTCAATGCCAATCGTGACTGATAACTCCCTTCCCCTCGCAATGGTCTTGCAAATTTGTTTGTAGGAAAATGTCTTTTGTCTTGAATTAAGATCGTGCTAATTTAAAAGCAAAATCTACTTAATTAAAAAAAGGGCTGTTCCATTCCCCGTTGGCTCCTCACCCCTGTGGAGGGAACCTCTTACCCTGGCTACACACCATAACGCTTCATCTCCGGGGTTTAATGAATCAGCAAATCCATGCTTTATTTACAGAAAAGGACTACATTCTTCTTCTTCTTAAGCACCAGAAATTCTGGGAAAAGCCAGCGTAGGCAGTGCGAAACTTCTGATCAATTAGGCCCATAGATGGCAGGATGGGACCATCCAACAAACGCTCCTCACGCGGGTGCTCTGGGAGGATCGCGTACTTCATACGCTTACCCACAAAAAACAACACATTTGGATGTTACAGAGGACTTAGCCATGAATAATTAGCAAATTGCCATTCATTATTAATTTATTGGAACCACTGCTTCTCTGTGTTTTTCCCGTAAGACTCAGTCTTTCTATTTTACAGCTGCTGAATTTATTATTAATAACCAGATCTTAGACATGGCATAGAAGTCTTCGGTTAGGGATATGATAAATTTCGTTACGTTTGTGGGATCTGGGATGTTCATAACTCCCCAGACGTGAGGTTTTTCTGCAAACTGATCTGGCTATCTGTCCCCGGGACAGAAGTGGCTCCGGCTGACCTTCTGCTGGGTGTCCCCAGCTCACAGCAGCAGTGGGGTTGTCCTCTGGCCACGCATGAGCAGCCGTACCCCAGAGAAGTTCTCCTCCTGCCCCATCCACCCCACGGGCACCACCAGGTACAGCTCCGTTAATCTACCGTCTCCTTTGCTGAGTCCATGTCACAGCTAAAGTCAGCTTTTACCTCGTCCTTTACCTGCTTTATGACTTTCTGTTAGCTCAAGGTTGCCTTTATGGATCACAGGAAACCAGAGCCCTCTTGGTAAGTGGAAGAAATAATCCTTTTTCTGGCATCCTTGAGTTTTGTATCCGCATAGGATGCCGACGCCAGTAACGGAGAGCGTGCTGAGCTCTGTCCCAGAGAAAGGCTCCCAGCTGTGCACAGCCACGGTGCCATTTATATATCGTACAGGGATGTGTAAAGAAAGAAAGTACACTTTTTCTAACTCCGCTATATACATTTTTCTTAAAATCCCAAACCCAAGAGCAGACAGAAACAGCCAATTAGCAATTACTTAGCGGTATTGGGCAAGGTGCCAATACCTAACAGTGGAGGTGTGCGGGCATCCGCGCTCAGGATTTGAAGCGCTCCCGCCGTAGCTGCGCGCCTTGACGGCGTTTTGACACCCCCTCCCCCGTGTCTCCACGCACCCGCTGTGGTTTCACACGGGAAGGCAGCGGAGCGTGCGGCGCGGGTCCCAAATCGCGGCCGGTACTGGCGGCTGCGCTAACGATGCGATGCCAACCGCTCCGCATCTCAGCCTGCACTGCACCAATGCAACGGACATTTTAAAATACACACTGAAATAAGACATCAACGTCTAATTTTTAACATTTGTCCAGTAACGTGATGATCAAATTATACTTAACCCTGTATCTGACTATCAACTGTTGCAACCAACCGTTAGCAGCTAACACCTCCCCCACACATACCTGGACCAGCACGTATGCTCAGCTATCACTGCCAACAAAATAAAATGTAAGTAGCGTTTCACAAGAGAAAATTCTCTCTGAAGGATTAAGGAGTCCGTATTTAGTAAGTTGCTACCCTGCAAGGGTTTTTTTGTGTGGGTTTTTTTTTTTTTTTTTAAAAAGTGATACTCTTTCTAGATAACATTAATGCAAACTATGATCAAGGGAAAAACTTCACCAAGTTATCTTCATTCCCAACTGAAATCTAGATCACCACCTTTTGGAAACGTCTCCTTGTTTTGACTAGATTAAAAAAAATCATGGTATAAAATAAGACATTTCATCTTGGTCCTTCAGTCAAACCTCTGAGCAAACATCACCCCCATGTTTCATTCCGCGAGGTCAGGATCAGACCCAGATTTCAGCATTTTTCTCAGACTGTTCTGCTTCACACATCCCATCTCTTTCATGATGGAGAACATCTATTTTTATGATTTGTAACAATGTACTTGGTACTTATATGACATTCTCAACCTCTGCATCTCAAAATGCTTTTTAAGGGTGGCTACATGGTACATCAACAATTTAAAACTGATAAAATCCTGGCAGCAACTAAGAGACAGATTCAGCTCTGCTCTGTTCAAAATTAAACCAAACCTTCATTTTACCTTCTCTGCATTGCAAATACAGCAAATACCATCTGCCTCTGACATAATATTCCTTTGTTTTCACCTCTTGCATTTTCTGTTTAAAATAAGCGTAATGTTGTTTCCACTTTGTTAAAGATTTCTCAACTATTAAATAAAACGGCAAAGAAGGCTTTATGCTATTTTCTGCCTATTATGTCTCTTCTGCAGTAATTTAAATACCCTGACAATACATATTCATAGGAAGAATATTCAGAAGGAAGTTTCATGACTTGAAGGACCCTAGGATTTAAGCAACTGAAAAAAAAAAAAAATCTACATTTCCACTCAATAAGGAATATCTTTGTGTAGAGAAAAGTGTGTCGGATATATTCCAAGTTTTGTCTTCCAGTTTTATCACCAGTAGAACAGATTAGCACTGAAGTTCAACTACGAACATCTTCGGCTGCCACTAACAGCCGGATAGATATTCAACAAATGTGAAATACTACGAATTCACAGATAAAAATATCTCTCAGGCAGGACATTTGAGACCCATTTTAGGTAACCTTCACACTAAAAATCTCAATGCTTTGCTTTGCCTAGTAAAATACTTCTTGTCTTTTCCAAAAGATTTCGCTTCAAGTCCTCCGCGCCCTCTCTGCACCAGCGGCCAAGGACCGACAAACCGACCTGTCCGCAGGGCTCTGGCACCCCCGGTTTCTCAGCTCAGTGTGTTCCCCGAAACCAGCTGAAAAAGTTTTTCCCTTTGTTTACAGCGGTACCTTAGTGACCCGTTATTGCTATTCCGAGCAGAAAAGTTTGGTCATGCTAATTCTGACTCACTGCCACGCCGGCGGGTTGGGTTTAGCTGTGGGATTTTTTGTAGACTCGTAACTCATTGGTACCCCCAAAACGCGCCATCACTTTCGGAACAGAAACCCCTCTGCAGCACGGAATAAGGAACCAGGTGCGTTATTTCCCAGTACTGAGGAACACGATGGTATTTATATGCCTTGTGAAGAAACCAGGGGCAGGGGAAAAAAAAAGCATACGACTATTTTTTGGCTTTTGAGTCCATGTATGTGGAAACAAACAACCATGAACATTTGCCACATGTCCACGTTACTTACGGTTGAGAGGCAGGCTGGCATTGGTCGTCCCTAGCTTGTTGGCAGCGACACATGTATAGTTGCCAAAATGCTCTTCTGTCACATTGGTAACAGTAAGAAGTGATCTTGTACTATAATTTTTAATAGTAATTCCTTGTTGACCATTGATCAGTCTAGAAAGCAAAAAGAAAATCTCTGTAACTCATATACCATAAGCAATAAATGTCTTTTTTTCTTTTTTTTTTTTTTTCTATTTTAAAAACATAACTGGTAGCACACTAAGCTGTTTGCAAGCGGCCGAGGTAGTCTGTCAAGCAAAATTGTCATAGCGGCAGATCGGCGAGGCCATGGGCAACACGGGCGCTGTGGGGTGCTGAGGGGAACGGTTTCTGCCTGCGTGTCCTACAGTCGAAGGGAAATAAAGAAAATAAAGACTGACACCCCCGGCCCTGGCCATAGCGTAGGGTAGAAACTCTCAGCTGGAGAGCTCAAGTTGGGCAAACCTCATTAAAAATTTAAATGCCTATTTGGAGCAGAGTATTCTGGTAAGTCTTTCCGGGGGTGTTTTTTCAGGCGCTGCCGGCGTCCTTACGCACCTCCAGCCGATGGCAGGTGAGGATTAGGCAGCCAGAAGTGCGGCTGCGGAGGGTTGTGACCACGGTTTACTTTACAGGCCTCTACAGCTACAGATTAGACTTGCCATTAGGAAAGATGCGCTCTGTCCTGAGACAGCAACCCGAACAGAACCCGGGTAACGAGGTGCAGGAAAAAGCCGAACCAGGGCTCTTTCGCCCGGCTCTGCTTCCCTGGGCTTGAGCTTCCTGAATCGCATGGGAACCACGCGGGTCTTTCGATGTTGCTTCCAAAGCCAAGGACCGATTTAAACGTTGCTGGTGTTGTAGGTAAACCACGTCCGATCAAACACGGAGATGAGAAGGGTAACCGCGTTATTAAAATACTAGCTGCAGCTGATTACTCATAATTCCTTATATTTCGCATAAGGGGCAGAGTTCCAGATTAAGTATACAATTTTTGTTTGATATATTGAAAGATATTATCATATATCCTGGGAATGAAGGCAATCTTTTAGCACTCTGTCTAAAAACATCTCAAGCCTATCATTAATCGCGCTCCTGCGTGCAGTGGTTTGACTACTTCTCGTCGTTACACGAGTGCCTCTGTCCCCAGCTCGTCGCTAGACGCTGCGGCAGGCGCAGGGGGTTTCTCTGCCCCGGGCAGTTTGTGGTGCTGTGCAGGATTCTGCGCAGCCCATCCTTGGGGAGAGGACAGAGCGCAGCCCACGGACACACGTGGTTTTGCGAGAAACATTAAAAAAAACGGGACTGTAACGCCTGGTTTGGGGTGAAGACTGCAGTTGGAAGATTCGTCTTTTCTGCAGACTTGTGAAAGGCAGAAGTTTGTCCTTTGAACCAACGCATGTGCTTCTGCGCATGGGCGTTCTCCTAAAACTGCCAACGCCTGTCCCTCCTCTCTGCCTCCCTGCAGACAAACCCGAGACCCTCCTCGGCTCCAAAACACGCCTTACTATGGCCCTCCCAGGCCAGCACGCCGCGGCTCGTGCCCGGCAGCAGCGTCCTCAGCGGGGCGGCAGCCCAGGCATGCTCGCGGTGCTGGGGGAGGCAGGGCACTCCGCTGTCCCGTCCCGCTGCCTTTTGGGGACTGAACCCCCCGTCCCCTCTGCCAGGGGACCTCGGGGTACCGCAGAGACAGCCCCACTCCCGCCTAGGGCTGCTTCCTACCAGCTGCTTCCAAGCCACCTCCATAACTGCAGTTCGACCTACAGCATCTGCTGTTTGCAGCTGGAAGGTTTAACTCATTTTCTTTGTCTGGGAAACAATGGGGTGTTGGGATTTCTGCCATCCCCATGCCCCGTCAGAGGTGACATTTGTATTAAAAAAATTAACTGCGTCTGCCTGATGCGGTCAGCTTCCCCAGGCTGCCAAAAGGACGAGCGCCGTGGGTACCGGCTCAGAGCCCTTCCTGCCCTCCTCCTCTCCCACTGCTCCTGCCAGCGCAGCCGGGACGGCGTCGCCTTCCCTCCACATCCCTGCCAGGACGTGGCTGACCCTGGGGGTCAGAACTGGGACCCGAGTAAATGGAGTCGGAAAGATGTGCATATCAATAAGCCACATAATTAACAGACCGAGGAGTCGGCATTAGTTAGCATAAACTCAGCAGTTTTGAGGATTTCCATTTGCAGTTGTAAGAACCAGATGCTTTTACTTTCAAATTAATTACTCCCGTGTGCCGCTCTGCTCAGCTTATTGACTGAACATGGCGTTTATCGCTTGCCTGGGTTCTACCAAGTTACTTCTCGGGCTGGAACGGCATCTTACGTCGTGTGCAGCCACCCTACGCAGTTCTTCACCTTACTGCTTGGTACCACTAGTCATGAAGGGAAGAGCGACCTCCTTTTTATTCCAGACATTATGCCTACGCATCCAAAGAAGATCACGCATCAGTGCCAGCCCCGAGGGGTACCTACCTTTGGTTTCATATTTGAATACCTTCACGTTATTATAATATATTAAGCCATTATAATGAGTTTTTGTTATTTCAAATGTAAGTCTTGTTTGCTTTGTCAAGGATAAGGGAATTAATATTTTTAGGTAGGTGACTTTCGGGCTTCTTCCCTGTGGCTGTTTAATGTCTCAGATCTAATTTCTGCGTAACCCTATAACGTAACATCAACAGCTGTGTGTCTCAGAAACTGGGAGTCAGCACGGTGAAGCCATTCTCCTCTCCATTGGGAATCCTTGTGCACTTTTATAATTTTAAGATGCTCTTACTATCTTTTCCCCCAAATTTCCAGTCCCTTCCCAGCTCACCCCACCCTCCCTGGCTCGGGGTCAGCACAGCCACCTGACAGCTCCAGCGCAGAGCTCAAGGCACCGCTTCCGAGAGATAAAGTGCCGACCGGTCTGAAACGTGCCCGTGAGACCCCTCCTCGCCTTCCCCCAGCTGCAGCAGGAGAGCGGAGGGGCTCAGCCCGCCCGCTCCATCCCTGCAGAGCCACCCATGGGTGCAGCTCCCGGGGCTTTGGGCCCCTCGCCTGGCACCGGCCAGGGACGAGCGTTGCAAAGCACGCCGTGCCCCAGCGCCGATGGGAACTTACCCCACAGCAGCAACGCTCGTGCACTCGGGGATCAGGCAGAATTAGTCCTGCAAGCTCTCTGCCTCGAAGCCCCGTAGTTTTAGCTGGGTGTAGTCTGCGACTGCTTCTATGTTTAGTTTTAACGGCTGTTCTACGATGAGATGATGCCGTGGGTCTGACTTTACATTAATCTAAGTAGCAACGGTGCAGTTTACACACCCGAAAGGCTGTTTCGGACACTGAACATAAACTTGGGGTTTCAGATCTAACTCCCACTGTTCATTTATTCAACAATTCATCAAGATCTACAGGGGGGGAAAAAAAAAATTCCCAATCCAAGACTAACTGAAGAAAATCAGATTGTCTCTATTCTATTAGCAGCAAATAGAGCAGGGTGTGCACTCTCAGTATACAAATTTAGTCTTGCCCTATACCTGCAAGTTATCTGGTATATGTACATGCTACTCTGAACTACCTGTGAAAGCTGACTCTTCTCAGTTTTGCATTAAAACAACAACTGAGCTGTCCGAGGCTCCTTCTGTGCCGGCTTTCCATCACCCAGAGGTAATTAATACCGGAGGAAAAAACCCATTTTCCTCTTTCCTGCAAGTGGTGGAGTTCAGAGATCCCCAGTACCTTTGTAGTCAGAAATGCCTAGCGTATCTGTCAACAACGGTTTACCAAAAAAGGATGGACCGTTAGATTTAACATCATATTTGAGCAGTAAGACAAATCAGGACAGTATTCTTGCGGATTATAGCAAGCCTCAGGTGGTACACCAACTGAAACAGAAGGCACAACTTTGGCATCCTGAAATGCTCGGCTTAGTCTTTTCCTGCTGCTGCCGTGGCACTGAATGCACTCAGGAAGAAAGGAATTGGTCACTGTTATAAATAGAAAGGTGATTATCGCGCTGGAAATGGCTAATTGAATCCAGAGCGCTAAAACCTGTGCTGCAATACTTTCTACATGAAATATGTTTCTGCTGCAGCTCCCCCGAACATGTGTACGATATATTGTGCATCTTGGGAAATAAGATGCAGATTAATTTCTCCATTTACTGTTACATATAGTAAAGATCGATTATATTGTTTTAAAGAATGCTTTAGGATATGGTCAAAGCGCGATAGTTATGACTGCTCTCAAAATTCACGAAGCAGCTAATGCTCCTAAAGGGGAGCAGCTGGCCAGTGAGGAACGAGCTGACAGATGGCTTTCTATGAAAAATGGTCATTAATATTCTCATGTCAACTCCCAGGTTTAATGGGATGTTTGAGCCGAGAAACCCAGCACTTGGAAGCCAGGAAATTCCAGAAGTTAGGAGGTGCGTACGGACAGTCACTTACAAGGGACAATATCCACGGATATGTAAACGTAACATAAACAAGCTCCCAGATAAGCCAAGAGCTGTAAAACAAAATTTCCTATTAAAAAAAAAAATATATAAAAATCTACTTGTCCAATGAGCTGCTTAAAAAAAAAAAAAAAGCCCCTACAGAGATGGCTGTTACCGTTACGCAGCACAGAAAGGGAAGCTGACTACACATAAACCAGAGGCAGAGTCAGTTTTTAGGGTTCAAGCAGAGCGCGCTCCCCTGAGTCCCTCTTGGGCGCTGCGACGTGCGGCAGCTCTGCTCGAGTCTCTGGACTATCAGCCTGCGGTCTGGACCACTAATGGCACAACGGGGTGAAAATTCGTACTCGTTAAGGTTTGGCTGAAAGTCTTGTTCGTGAAACAACCTTTCCACCTCAACCCCCTTAGCAGGAAAACCCATGAAGATGAATTTAAAACCAAAAATAAATCCTTTTAGTAGACTTTTTCAGTCCCTTTCAGGTTATTATACTTAAAAGGCTGTAATTACTAAAGCACGTTTAAACGTTAGGCTCATTATTGCAATTATCACCATCACAGCCCAGCCACGGACAGCCTGATTCCGCCTCATTTTTGAGCGTAGCAACTAAAACCACAAAGAAACTGAGAAACTCCCCCAAAAGCCGTGCAGCACGGCCGTCAGTAGCCGACACCTCCAGGCACCCGCTCCGTAAAGCTCAGCATTAATTTCAGGACAGCCTGCTGGCCTTGTCATCACGGGGGACTAACCCAGCCCGGCGGTCTCCTCGCTCTCGCACCCGGGTCCCCGCGGGCGGGCAGCATCCCCAGCAGCACGAGTGGGTCGGCGAGTGCCGGCTACTTACTTCCTCTCTCCTTTGTACCACTCAAAGACCGGGGCAGGAACTCCTGCACCTTCGCACCGTATCAGTCCGTTCCCTCCAAGCATCACACCGCTGGATTTAAGTTCCTGAATTGTGGGGGCAACTGAAAAAAAAGAATTGTAAAATGGATATTTGCATCTAGACACGCGGATTGTTCAATGCCGCTTCTCTTCAGCGCGCTCTACGTTACTCTCAGCCTGGCGCACGTTTTCCAGCTTGGTTCACATTCAACCACGTTTTCTTCCAGCAGTGTGAAAATTATCCCACACAGCAGATTCTGACATATATTCTGTGTATCCGCTGTAAAAAACATAACTGAGACATGAAGAAATATCAATCCCATACTCAAAAAAGCTGTTTTTTCCAACTCGGTTACTCAACATAAAGTATAGCTATTGGTAGAGTGTTACTGTCATACAAGGTAGATTTAAAACCTGAGAATCAGCAAAAAGCACACGACGCCCCGACCGGTGCCGGCTGAGAGGCTGCAGGGTCCCGCCGGGCTCGCCCGGGAGGCCCCCCCACGGCTGGAGGGGTACGGCAGCGCCAGGGTGCGGGGTCCAAAGCAGAGGGAACGTGGCCAGCACCGCCCGTCTTCTGCACGTGCCCCATAAACCCCGTCCACTCCGGTGGCTGTTGAGATCCTGTTTTGCACATTAGAAGAACAAACTTACCTTCGCAATTACGAGCCAACGGTAAATACCCTGTAACAGCATGACTTTTCCAGTATTCTACTGGGTACAGCGTTGTTTCAGTGAGTATTTTTTGTCTTTTTAAATAGTAAACATTGTAAATAGCAATAAACATTTTAGGCTTAGAACTACAGATACAAATAAAGATAAAAAGCGATTGTCAGTTTTTTCCAGTTGCCAGCAAAAAGCAACCGTAAGCTGAAAATGAAACACAACAAATTCCTCAGGAAAGATATTATCAAAGGAAAGGCTGAACAACAACTGCCTTCTCCCTGGAATTTCTTTTACATTTTCTGTTTTTAAACAATAATTTATGTGCATCATAAAAACGCTATAAAAACCAAAACACAGAACTTATAAATAAAAATCTGTTTATTTTTTTCCCAAGCAGTTTTCCAGATGTCGCTTTAAGGTGGTTTATGTACATGTAAAACGCTGACTGCCTCTCGTCTGCTGCTTTCACCACCTCAGCCATCGCTCAGCGCGCCACGCTAAGAGACCAGAACCTTTCGCGGGACCCGGCCGCGCTACCGGAACATCGGATGCCCAGAAGAGCAGAGCGACAGCCAGGATGCCCGCCCAGGCGGGTCACCTCCATCGCACATCTCGTCGCACACCCGTCCGTCACCAGCGCCGTCAACGGCTGCGTTTCCAGATGTGTAGGGCATCGTGCAGGAATCCAGCTGTCCCAGCCCCGGGAAAGCAAACGCGCGCTTTTAGCCCTTACGCACGAGCCTGGGCGTTTAACAAAACCGCGTGCGGACGTTCCGGGTGGGATTAAGTAGAGACCTGGTGTTCTCTCGCCCATCGCTCGTGTCCTGCCCTGAGGCGGGCGGACAGACCGACTACCATTTCCCACAGCTGGCGAACGCACCCTCTGCCCTCAACTTTCTCTTCCCAATGATTACATCAAAGCAATCCATAAATTCATTAACTTTCAACCATTAAAATTTCAAGTGGATAATAAACGTATAACCAATTTGCATGAGTACTTCTCTATAATCCGCATAGGAAAAAAAAAAAGATTTCTTTTTTATTACTCCATAAAAATAACAGGGACATAGAAAGCTTACTCCTTCCTGAGAAATGAAGCAGTTTGTGCAGTCAAGACTTTTAAAGAAGTAGCTTTGAGTGAGACTGATCACATGAAGAGCTATGAACCGGTTGCATTTTGCCTCTGCTCCCGCAGCACCGCGTGGCACCAGCAGCTGCTCAGAGCACCGCAGAGCTCTGGATCGGCTTGTGCTCCTGAAGCGTTCAAAAGAATAACGCTAAAACTGGGCAAGATGAACCGTACAAAAGCAAAACTTGTGCAGGATAAATGAAACAGAAGCATCACCTGGACGATGGAAGAAAATTGATGTCTGCTACTGCACGGGCACGCGGTCAGTGGAGGTTGCTGAAAGCTCTGAGCAGCTCGCTCCCCTGTTTACCCCGTCCGACACCGTGGTTCTGGATTGCTGGGGGACCTGGCCCAGCCCCCTGCCCAAAGCGGGGCCAGCCCGACTCAGGTGGTCCCCATGGACCCCTCCAGCCCGAGGTTTCAGAGCTCCAGGGAGACCCACAGCCTGCCGGGATGGCACCGCACCAGCACGCGCTTATCCGCACCGTCACAGGTACGCACCTCGCTGCAGTTTTAAACTGTTCCTTATTTTGTCCCCGGTGATATAAAGAGCAGGACTAAATTTCTCTCTGAAGAAAATTTTTACCCATTTAAAGACTTGTGCGCTCATTCTCTCAGTCCTCATTTACCTAAAGAAACTCAGCCTAAAAGTAACTCAATTCTGTCTCGTTTCAGACATCACATTTGCCAAAAAATGTGCTTGCTTTTTGTGGTGCCTGGAAGCCCTCCAGTTCAGCCACGCTCTGCCTGAGTGAGCATGCCCGACACGAGACGCAGTACTACCGGGGAGATGCCGCCACGCGGAACAGGAAGGCTGCTCCACGTGGTCTGCACGTGATGCTTTCCTGCACGCGACGACATCCTGCCGTTTCTGACCTAACACGGCATTTCCTCCCCCGTTGCCCCTTGGGATTTCCGTGGCGCAAGCCCGATCGCCCATCTTACACGGGTGCAAGTCCCCACCTGAGCGGGGGTGCTACCCAGTGCTGCTCCTTTACTGGTCACCTGCAGCCGTCTCCACCGCTCTCCTGGGTGCTGCGACAACGTCCAGCCCTGCCCGCTGCACGGGCGCTCGCCCAGCAGTGCCGGGACACCCACTGGCGGGACGGACGGAGATCTGCTGCACCCGGAATAAACCGACCACAGCAGGCGTAAGTAGGCATCATCTATTTTGGGGGGAAATTCTAGGAGAGCAACCAGGATAATGCACTGGGTCCGTACGTTGGGCAAGCTTTCATGAACTGAGCGTTGAGTTTAAGCTACGGATATCTCATGTATTTCCATCACCATTGAAAGATACTGGGAAGATTTTCAGTGACCGTGGGTTTTGTCTTTCGGGTACTGAAAGACGTTGGGAAGATCTATCACGGCCGAGGGTTCTGCCCTGTGCAAGAGGGGAGCCGTGACCACCCCACGGGGGCTGCAAGCCCTGAAACCGCGGGAAACAGCATTATCCAGCCCTTTCTCCACATCACCGTGCGGTGGCTCCTTGGAAAGCTCTGCAGTAAGAGGCAAACATTTTCTGTGTTATACAAAGGGTGTGGAAATATTTGGGGTTTTTCCTAATTCAGAGCGGGTAGGATTATTAGCAAAAAACTGAGTTTAAAATTAACGTAGCACACCGCATGCACATTACACGGACAATATTTAACTCTCATGAGTTAGGCAGAAAGAGCAAACAAAAGGCCAGCAAAGACCTGAGTCAGGTAGAAAGGGGTTTTTTCCCCCAAAAGTACCACCTTCATGCTTCTCAACTTGGCCTGCCCACCTTTTGCTTGATGTTTTGTGGGTTTTTTGGGGAGGGGGAGGATTTTTTTGTTTGTTTCTTTTAAATAAATGCAGGACATCACTGGTAATAAATTTTAAAATTAAATGATCCATAAAAACGTACAGCTTGCCGATGTTTTTTCAGGCAGGAGCCCCAGGCACCGCGTTCCCGGTGCAGCTGGGAAGGGGATGCCAGCTGGATCCTGCTACAAATCACCATTCCAGGTTTTTCTGTCCAGTGAGGCAGAGTTTTGTTTGGAAAAACTTCTGAAAAGGAAGTTTTCTTAGATCTCCCTTTCAGAAGGTTTTCATCTTCTGTTTGTTCAGAATAAAAATTAAAATCAATATTCCCTGCTCTAGGAAATCCCCGGTTAATACTGGTACGAAAACAACAAACTGAAGATAGCTTAGAGCCACCGTTGTCTCTGATCTTTCATTGTCAGGTTATTTTCTTGGTTTTAGAATGAAGAGAAATAATGCGATGCAGGCACATTTCTGGTGCACTGATTAGTAACGTGCTGAGCCAAAAATCCCTCAGACCCTCCTGCTCCCATCAGTGTGGAAGACTGAATAACTCCAGATGAAATTACCCACCTAAATACCCGCTGCTGGCCAAGGCGTGCTTTGGAAAGGAAAGAGACAAACACATGGGAAGAGGTTCTTGGGCCTCCACTATTTCATATTTTTTTAAAAAATGTTTTTCCACGTAGCCAGCAAAGACTCGTTTTGGAGAGGACATTTGTGGGTTGATCTTATTGCTGCAGTCCTCTGCGTCCTGGGGCTGCTGGGGCTGCACGTGTGCTCCTCTGGGTAAAAGATTCTGAGGTTATAACAATCAGAAGGAATGCTATATTGATCTAAATACATATAATTTAGCAGGAGGAAAGCTCATATATCATATTAACAAGTGCTCACGAGGTTCAATTCACTTCTGCCATCGCAGTTACCCAACATACTTTTTTTTCTTTGGTGAACAATCCCCCTGACACCAGAGCTGCCCCGAACAGCAGGGATGTGCGAAATCAGAGAGGGACGGAGGCCGACAGCATCCCACCTCCAGCCGGGGCTGGTTGCAGGTGTTTGGGAGAGGTTATAATAAGCATACAGAAAACACCATGATTTTTCCCCCCAGGTAGCACCCCAAGAATTTAGAAAATTCCTGAAACAGATGCAGCGATGGTTCCCTCACCCCATTGCTCCCCGCTGCGCCAGGAGTCTCTGCGTTTTGCAGCACTGGTTATCCCTCTGCCTGACCACCTCCCCCTCGTTAGACCCTTCTGCAGCTCTTTACAGCTTGCTTTATTTTCTTCTGCATTGCCAAGCAACTTGCCAACGCTGTGCTGACACCCTCGTGCAGGGTGTCACGAGCAGCCCGTGGGGCTTCCAGCGCACTCCCTGCCCTGCGCAGGGACCGGAGGATCTGGCACTCTTAAATTACCGAGGGGGACGACGTAAACCCTGCTCAATCCCAACGGCAATTAGACGCCTTCCCAATCCCCAGCATCGCTGCCCGCATCGCAGCGGTAACCCCGCATGTCACCCACCGCCCCGGCGGCGAGCGGCTTTGACATGGCATCGAGAGCAAGGATAAATATCGGCCACGTAGGAAAATGTTTTCATTAAGGAGTTTAATAATGGTGACTTAAACTATTACAGACAATGGTTTAGTGTCATTAATGATGCAATCCTGCCGTATTCAGCCGATTGATCAAACCGCTGCTAGCAAAAGCCCCGAGTGGGCAATAGAAAGTAAGGAAAAAATACAGCTGGACATGAGCTTAAAGATCTGATGAAAGATTAACAAGGGAAAAAGAAACAGCTTTAATAAACAAATTTAAAATAAAGTAGTTACGGCTGGAAAAATACCGGAAAAATAGGAGAAATTTTGGTTAAAGATTCAACAGAAAAGAATCGGAGGCTGAAGGGCGGCACGGGGTAGGCAAGGCTCCAGAAATCCTTCCCCCAAAGCCCGCAGCCCCCACAACGGGGGGCTTTGCCTCCCCAGGTTACCAGGGAAGAGACTCCGGCTGCGTTGCAGACACAGACGTGCTTCCGAGTGCGTGCAGAGCGCTTCGGTGCAAATAATAATAAACACGCAAGCGAGCAAGAAAATAACAGCTTGTCTCAAAGGTGCAGAGCATCCGCAGAGAGCGGAACCGCTGACGTGGAAGAGCCCGCAGGAGGAGGAAGGAAGGGGGTGACAGCCATGGGGCGAGAATACACCACAAAAGTCAGCGGCCTGACACAAGATGCTGCAGTAAAACGTAACAGCGATGTTAACAAGGAAGCGTTGTGTAAGACTAATAATTTTAAATGTATTTGTCATTTTTATATCCCCTAAATAATGGTTATATAAAATAACAAAGAAAAAAAATATGATTATATCTATCTGCCAGCAGCACTGGGCTTTTGTGCCTCGTATTTGTAGGTTTACTCTCCCTACGGTGGATCCTCGTTCAATCCTCTCCCACAGTTCATCCCTGTGGAGCAGAGCACTTAAAATAAATGCTTCATTTCTGACTTGAAAATAAATTACTGGAACTTACTTAATATCAATTTCCCAAATGCGTGTAAGCGCCTTGCTGGGAAAGGCGTTCTCGAGTGGGTGCTCAGAGACTCGGCTCAACGGGAGTTTTACTAACGCCCTTTGGTGTTTGCTCCCACGTGACATGGCTCCGGAGGTAAGGCTGTTCTTGACCCAAAATACATGCATTTTGGGGGGTTAGTAATACATTTATGCATGCTTACATGAAGGATTTGACACGAGAAGCGTGTGAGGGAGGAGAAGAACCAGACCCGACAGGAACCAGGAGGCGACGCAAGATGCCAGAGCTGCTCGCCGTGGGTTTGGCGTCATTTCACGGGAGCCACGGGACTCTTACCCAGCAAAGCACAACGTGCCTCTACGTCACCTCGCACCATCACGACGTCAGTTATTGCTAAAAGAGCATGGGAAAAGTACAACTACCTACTGTCCTTCTTATTTGGGAGCAACAGAGAAAAGCAGCAGGCAGGACAGGAGCGCCACACGGCACCAGCCAGGAGAGCGGCGTGAGGGCTGAGCGATTCCTGTCCCACAGCCACATGCGACACGGATTCATCAGGCGATTCGCTCCGTGGAGTGCAAGAGCCTCGGGGGGGGAGAGGAGCACATCATCAGGCGCGTACGCGCACGCCCGTGTGCGCGCCTGCCCTTTAGTTTTAGTGAAACAATCGAAGTTTCAATAAATGCCCCTATTAAAGCCTCCCGTGATGATGCTGAGTACTCACCTCACTCCATCTCTCCCCCAGCGTGTTAACGAGAAAGATGTGGAAGCTATCATCTTTGTCCCCCGCTCCTGTGCTAGCAGAGCTCTACAATTACTTTCTGCTCAGTTCCTGCTCCTCTGATGTCACCGACATGTTCGCGTAAGGCGTTTGTGCTGGGAAACCAAATTTCACCACTTATGTTCCATCCAGAAAGGATGCAAAGTACTGCTGAAGCTGGTTTCCTACCCAAATATTTTCATTTTGCTTTTAAGCGTCCAAAGGAACAGTTAAAACAATGCACGCAATACACCGGCATTCAGGCCGGCACAGAAAGCGTGCAGAAAACCTCCGGCTACAACAGGTTTCATCTTTTAACATTGTAATGAGCTTCGGGAATTTTATGCATATTAGTTATGTTGCCCTAATTACTCATTATAATTCTAATGTGCTTTTTATATTTAATTACAATGCTTATAAAGATTTGGTATGGACAGTAAATTATTATAACTAACATGTGCATAATGATTATGAGCTGAATTTATTAACTTTTACACTAGCATTCAGGGCTAGCAGCTTCCAATTTCACCTTTGTGATTAACCATATTGTCTGATTAAACTAACAGTTTTGTGGCATTAATTGTAAATGTCAAAAAAGTCTTTTATTTTCCCAGTTTTCATCAGATTTTAATTTGGCATCCTAACATAGTCTTTTGTCAGTGAAATTGCTCTCCAGTGCGTTAAGACAAAGACTTTCAGGTAGGAGAACAGGTTTTCTGAGCTCTGTTTTCTGCCTCAGAAAAACAGATATGAGCGATATTCAAATACATTAATTTTTATATATATCTATGCACACAAACAATGTTTTACCAGTAAAATAACAAATCTTTACAAGTGAAGTAGTATTACTGGTACTTTATATAAATTAAGATGACCTTACAATAATCTAGACTATTTAATTTCTCTAATTTGTTCAGAGCGGCAGCCCTACCTATTCCCAAATTATGGGAGTGGTTTAATAAACGCCTCTTCACATCAGAAACTTCTCCAGCGCGTGGCAACATTTGAGACGTGCCTTTAACAACCACTGGGCTACGCAACTGATAAGCTTATTTTTTCCATCTTTTCTTGATGACTTATCAAACCCCACCAAATTCCGTGGGATCCTGATGTGTGCACACACGTAAATTTTCTATGCAAACGTACAAGGTGTCTGTAAGGATTCGCTTCAGCTCCCGCGTCTCTAGATGTAACCCAGCATCTCTTTTGTCCTTTTCCCTTTCCTCTTCAGGATTTCACTTTACAAGACAGCATACTTTCAACGTCGATTAATTAAACAATCGTGTAAACACCGAGTGGATTCTCAAGCATTCCCTGCGTGTAATTTGGCACGTCACAGGGCGCATCAGAGTGTCCCGAAACGTGCATCTCCCCGAGCTCCGTCTAATCGATTGCGCTACAACAGACCGTCAAAATCCCTGGCAGCGGTACGATTTACGTTTTTGAATACAAACCCCTCAGCCTCGAGAGGAAAGCTTGAAATCTGCAAGTAATTGTCACGTGGGAGGAAAAAATAAAAATCAGCCACACAAAATAATACTTAATAAATAACGGGCCGGCAGACAGGAATTCTTAACAGTGTGTTTTAAAAGTACTGGCGTGATAAGAAAAGGAAGAAACTGAACAAAACCTCCCCAAACCAGCAAAGCAAAGACCTCTAGGGAGCTCCGTAAGAAAATGCAAGGTAGCGCACAGGTGGAAGAACTGCTTTGGTTTTCTGCCCATCACATTTTATCTTACTGCTTCGTCTATTTAATCCTTCTACTTTCCAACAAAGCATTTTGCTAATGGCATTCCCTCTAAGGCAGCTCTGCAGATGTATTTTTAGCCCCGACAGCGGAGTTGCTCACAAACCCTTTTCTTGCGTGGGTCGACAGCACCCGGGCAGCTCCGGGCACGCACCAGCATCTGCTCCACGTCCCCGGGTTCGGCAACCTGGGCTGCCCCAGGCTACTACACAGACTAATATTTTTACGTGAGCGTTGACAGCGTCACATCAAACCCCCTTCGGCGGCAGAGCTGGGTGTTAACAGCCCCTGCGCTGTCAGCGGGGTGCTGGCCCCGGCCGGGGGATGCTCCCTGGCCACCCAGCCCAGGTATGACTCGCCATCTTTTTGCAGATAGTTACGTCCCATTTCATAGAACAAGCCTTGCCACCGTATATAAATGCACAAAACCCCTTCAGCTCCGTGTGCTCCCTGCAGCCAGGGACCTCGTAACGTACATCAGAGCAGCTGGGGGAGGACGCCGGGTCAGAGGCATCTCATACCGGCGTTGGTTTGACGGCACCGCACTCGCCCTTCCGCGGGCATAATTCAAACCACGATGAACAAACATGGACCAAATCCTGCCTTTGCATACCAGACTCGCTGGTAATTTAGAAGGAACAGATGCACAAAACAAACAGAGTTATAAATGCTCAGTGTTTGGTGGGGTTTTATATGGTGGAGTTGGTTTTAATCTTTCATTGGCCAGTGCAGCTTGATTCAAATTTAACTGAAGTCAAAGACTTGATATTGACTTCAGTGGGCTTTCAATGAGGCCCAGAAAGATCTGCAATAAAGGAGAACTTCACAGTTTTCCAAACAAAAAATGGAAAAAACCCCGCAACTTGAAAGAGCGTTAGTATAACAAAGACAGCTCCTGTCACGAAATCCCTCTTTTTATACGCTGTTGCTCTTGCTGCTGTAATTTGAGGGAAAAGTTGTCATTGATACTTTCTCATCAGCAAAGAATGGCCAAGCAGCTGTAATTACCTGAGTCAGAAGAGCAAACTTTTATGTCTCATGGCATAAAACATGGTATCGACAGGACCCAGCAGAGCCGCTGATGGTCTTTTTTGAAATACGTGAAGGGGATCTACTAGAAAAGGGTTTAAAGCTTTCAGTGTGGCACGTGGGGAGATCGAGAGGCACAACTTCTGAGTCCCAACGCTGCACCCACTGTAGAGAGGGGGAAGAGCAGAGCTGGAGCAACACGTAACTGCACGACACCCGTAGCAAGTTGTTTGGCAAGCGCTGGCTGGAGGACTTCGAGGCAAAGGGCATCTCTGAAATTCAGGAGAGCATCTTCCCCAGGAGAAGGTGTCTGGGGAACAGCCAGGGTTAGCTTCTCCCACACACCACGCACACCAGTCTGATTCTCAGTCCCCGTTTGCATTAACTCTATCACGTTACGGTTCTCCACATGTTGAGAGGGGCCGCACGGCCCCAGGCGGGCAGGGAGGAAAGCCCAGCGATGGGGACCTTTGTCCTGAACGGCAGGGCGGCATCTCCCAGCTGCGAGGCTTACCTAGGGGCAAAGATAAGGGTGGTTTACGCCACGCAGGCTTGCTGCTCGATACTGCAGCGCTCCATAGACAAGAGCAAATGCACATCCCTGGGGAATGCTGGAGGACCGGAGCTAGCTTGGGAAGGGGACGTTTGAGCACCAACGTGGCAGGACGTGGGGGAAGAGGGATAATGCGCTGTCGTGTCTGTTTGCCCAGGGCAGCCGGGCATCCTACCTGAGCCGGGCTCAGCAGCTCCGCTGCTCAGCAAACCTCCCTCCCTCGGCAGTTCCTAATGGAAAAGCTGCCACGCAATTAGCGTGCCCTCGCACTCTGCTGCCGTTCCTTTATCTCGGCAATTTATTCAAACGTGTCTGTGGAGGTGAAAGGGGAAAAATGAGTATCAGCATCCTGGAGTGGTACTAAGGAACGAGGAGGAGGAATGGGGATGCTTTCATACATCTGATGCCAATCCAGAAGGAAGAGTTGGCCGGGAGCCTGGGTGCAAATAAACATGAGCGCTTTTACTTTGCTATTTCTCTCCCTCTAAGGAAGATAAAAGCAATGGACTTCAACAAATTCCAGGAATTACTAAGTAGATCTTTTGGCAGTAAAGCTGAGGAGAAAGTGAATGAAAGCAAGCTGGTAGTTTTCCAAGGAAAGAAAGTTTGGAACAAAAATGAAAAATATCTCAGAGTAGGTCAGAAATGCAGCAAGAGACCTGCTCGAGTCCCACCGGAGTGCAGCCAGGAAGCACAAAAAGCAGATAAAGGCAGGCGTGAGACATCAAGGGCAACAAGAAACCATGCCATACGTAGATTATCAGAATTAAAAAAAAAGTTACCCTGCTGCTCAGCGCTACCCCGTGTGGTGCCCAGACCACCGAAACACTCAGGGGGGTGCATCTCTGTACCACCAGCCTTGCAGCTTGACCCTACCTGAAAACACAACATGATCGCTAATCAAAAACCTGGACGTGGGACACAGAACAAACCCTGGGGACCCTCATCCCTTTGGCCGGGCAAGGCACCTTTTGATGACAATTTTCTAAATAATTTTGCATCCTCACCATGGACAGTCTTTCTCATCCATGTTTCTCACACTTGCACCTGTAAGTGCCACATGTCAAAAGTTATGAACGTCAACACATGACATCATCTGCCTTCCCTGGCGACAAATGCGAATTAGCGAGACACCGTGATTTGTTGTTGATGAATCCCCGGTAGCTGTTACCCTCCTCAGGTTCTCTCCCAGGTACAAATGCATCTTGTTGCAGGTCCTGCATGTGTCTGGGGACTGGAGACAGGCCAGGCGACTGCCAGTTCCCTCTGAACACTGGGGACCCCAGGTCTTGGTCCCCAGGACCTCACCCAGCCTTTCTAATGTCTCAGAAATAACATCATCATCATCATCGTTTGCTTTATGCCGATCTTTGATGAAGTTTACTGTACTCATCTGATGACCTGAGACAATTAGCTTATAGAAGACTGTTCTCCATCTGCTGTAGTTTAAGCTTTATTGGTATACAGTCCTGGAGTCTCGCAGGTGACCAACCTTCCCTTCTTCCCAGGTGGTGGAGCAGAAAAGCAGGAGGAGGCATCTGACAGCGCGCAGTGCTGGGAAGAGAGGCCAGTACCTCCCAGGGCCCCTCAGCACATGCGCTGTCTAGCGCAAACCACCGACTTTATGGGGCACAAGCGTGGTCTCAGCTGAAGTACCAAAAGTTCAGAAAAGCAGAAGGAACTGGGATTAGTGGAGCTAATAAAGGTGATTTACTAGGGATACATTGCATCACTAAATATGCAAGACAGAAGAAAAAAAAGAAACCAACCCTATCTCCTTTATGGGCCAGGAAAGCAATAATCAACCAAAACTGAAACAAGGGAGATTTAGGTCTGGTAAACTATTGCTGGAAGGGATTGTTTAAGGAGACTGTCAAGGTGCTCTTTCTGGGTTTGGGTTTTTTGGGTTGGTTTTTTTTTGTTTTTTGTTTTTTTTTTCCATTTTAAAAGAAAAGGTTGACAATTTGAATACCAGCATCTGCATTTGGACAGCAGCATCAGCCTGACTCCTCAGTTCCTCATCTGGGTTGAATTTTTGCAGTCTCCGAGATCCTGGGATTATTAAGCACCAGAACAGTTCCTATAACGACAAATTCCTTTACTCCTTTCTGTAGATACCAGTGTTGTGTTTAAGGTTATATGCTCTTTTTCAACACAATGGGAAAAAAAGAAATTATACTCTTCTCAGCTTACAGCAGTAATGAAATCTCCAGGTTCATGCTTAACTTAAAAATGAGGTAGGTACTGAAACTAGATTTGGAATTCAAAAAAATAATTCAAAAGACAGAAGTAGAACTTTTTTGCAGAAAACTTACCACGTACACCTTGGATCTGATTTGATATATTTTACATAGATAACAAAGTAGCTAGGTGTACTCACCAAAATGATATTTCTAAGGACAGAACTCATTACTACTGTATAATAAATGGAAGCATAAGTCAGAGTTAGCACTGAACAGATTGTTTGGGGTTGCAAAGACAGCAGCTGTCACAGCTTGACAGCTTTCTTGTTAGTGAATCAGCTTTACTGACAGTCTTTTTGATTGAAAACCACTGTTCGCTGACAGTGTGTTATAGCTGATATACATATGTATCTCATGAAGAATGAGAAAGAGCCATGAAAGGTCTAGAAGCTATTGCTCTGTATTAAAAAGAAGTGAAGTTTACATAAAGGGGGTTTGGTTTCTCCCCCCTCCCCAGTAATCGGCGGCAGATGTAAGTTGATAGAAACAGGACAATCTCTGCTGAGATGTGACAAGCACACGCGCACAGTCAAGTCCAAAGTGGGGTTTCTAGCTAAAAGCAATAAAGCCGCAGAAATACCAGTTGCTTTCAAACGCTATCAGGAAACGTTTGTGTAATTGAAAACAAAGTTTAGAAATAAAATTAGAGAAATAAAACTCAGCACAACTCTGACAGGGGCTTCCCAGACCTCCTGCTAGCCCAATGGGGGACCTGCTGGTGTAGATATATCCATGCTAATTCAACAAAGAACCCCTTTACGTTGGTCGCATTTTACTTTCCTCTTACATGCTCCATCGCTGTTAATGGTTTCAACTGGCAACGCCACGGGACCGGGAGCATTGGCTTCTGCTTTCTGTGGCAGACGCATGCAATACCCATGCAAACCAGCTCCACCGCACGGCCAAGCACAGCGCGGGCTTCCTCGAGCACCTCGGTTCAGGGAGCCACCTGCCCAGCCATACCCCGGACGCTTCACTAAACACATGTGCTCCGCATACTTTTGGGACTAAACAATTAGCTGGCTGTGGTAAAGGAGGTAGTGTATTGAAAGAAATGCACCTCAGGGGTCTCCCCCCGCCCCCATCGGTATTTATTTATAAGACTGTCCATGTAAAATAACTTCTTCCACTTCTTCCACCTCAGTTTTCTGGTTATTCAACAGATAAAAGCCAAGGAACTGGGTACAAAGGATGTCACCTTTAATTCTGAGATCATTGCTTAAAACAAAGCAGACATGGTGCTGTGCTGAGGAAGACCAAAGCCAAAAAATGAGAGCCATTTACAAACACCAGAAACGTCCAGGGCTTTGCATTTTGTCCCTGGTGGTCATTTATATTCTTGTCACAACTGCTCGTTTCCAAAGAATGTCACACGTTTCTCGAAAAGAGACAACAGATTCCAAGTCAACGCTTGGGTGTAGACCTGACTTTACGTGAGAAGTCGGGAATACTGGGATTTCCCCACTTAAACATTTAATTGCTGCATAAGATAATTCCTGATTTGCTCTTTTTCTTGAGATTCTCTTGTGCCATTAACAACACCAGGTGCAGAAGCAGTGAGCACCTGAATTTTGAGACGTTTGATATTAAACAGAATTTTGTTCCATATATACTGGAGACAGTGCATTCTGAAGGTATTTTTTCTGAATTCTTTCGGTCCAGAAATTACTATCGCGATCTTCGTGCACAGTGTGCAACAGGTATCAAAGCAACCGAAGCAATATGGGTCCGTGACGTTACTTGGGGAAGCAGCGCTGAGTGCAGCCGTGCCTGCCAGGCATCAGAGCTTTCATCGCAAGAGCTTGTGTTTGCTCTACAACTCTAAGTTCCAAAAAAGGTCAGATCAGCCTCAAAATTGTTTGTTTTTATTTGAGAAGAGGCAGAAAATATGAAGAGAACCAGCTTTATGAATTATAATGCCTGAAGAATGATGTTGGCAATTTTTTCCTTTCTTTTGTGTCAACAGCACCACTTTGCTTTAAACTATAAAAGCAGAAATATTACTTCTCAAAGCTCCCCTAGCTCCGATCTAGCGCCTACATTACACACTTGCTAATACCAGCCAAATTGCAGAAGTTATTAAAACCTAATTTAGCAATCTCACCAGGGGACAAACAAGTTGTAACAATATCATTACAGTCTTATCAGGGACTGGATGTCTCGTTGAAATGACGAGCGTAGTCAGGGTAGGAGCCAACGGGGACTGTCACTGCGTGGCATCGCGGCTGTACCCATGCACTCACAAGCTACGATAAACAGATTTCTTTTGCAGAACCATTTCAAAGGAGCAATGAGTGCCAATGGAAAAAATAATAAAAAAAAATAATCCAGGGATTGAGAATTTTGCAAGACTGACGCACTGTTCAGACTTGTCTTTTCATGACCCCAGTTGGTGTCACCAGCTGCACTCAAAACCCCTTTAGACTGTCACCTCAAAGGCACCGCGCTTGCCAAGGAGAGGGAAGACACTGTCTTAGGCCAACAGCAACAAGGAATACTATAATTACTAGGAGAAATATTGCTTTACAACACGTTGACTATTACGGGAAATATTTTAAGTAATTGTTTTTGCTGAAGAGCAATCTGGGCAAGTGAACGCTCCTGGAAGCTGAAGAGCTCTCCATTAATTTTGGCTCTAGTTTGGAGTCTAACACAGCCTGCTGTATACTTCAAATTGCTTCTTGAAATGCATGAGCTCTTTAGGGATGAGTCATCTTCTATTAAGACTTCAATTTTCCTGCACTGTATTTTAGCTGGTATTTAAAGTGGGATCACCTGGAGGCTGAAGAGCTAGCAGTGGTTCAGAGCTGGGAGAAAGCATCGACTCCAGGCAGGACTGACTTCCCAGGAGTGCTTTTCCTCAGGCACTACAAACATTTCCTCGCTTTGCATCCCACCAAGTTCAAGGGGGTTAACATCCCACCTGCGGACGGGAAATTTTAGCACCTCCAGAGATGACAGCGAGCTGCACGCTGACCCTGCAGGGAGCCAGCCCCATCGAGAGGAGCACGCTCCTGCTGATGCCAGGAGGAAGAGCTGCCAGAAAGGCAGCTTCACCAGAGGTGGATGCACAGAGGTGTGCAGAATCTTACCGTAATCTTATTTTAACTATAAAACAACAGCACAAGTAGAAAAGTACACAAAAGTTATTTAAAAAAACTTCATTAATATTTTTCATCCACTAACTCACGAGCTGGTCCCTACACTTTCACCAGCAGTGGCCTGAAGCCTTCACGTCGTGCCTTTGCCATGACCAGCAACAACAGACCGTTGGTGGTATTCTTCACCGATATTAGGAGAGCTTGTCGCAGATGCTCTTTTTTGCTACAGCACAGTCTCCCAGAGATGCATAAACATCATGAACAGCATTTACTGGTATACCAGAATTATACAATATGCGGACCTGTAGCTACCGGCAAAGTGTAAATATGTGCAAATTAGTACAGTAATTTTTATTTCAAGGACTTGTTTTCCTGGGGAAAAGGAACAGAGATTGCTTTCAAATGGGTAATCACAGAAGTCCTCAGAATTAACCACTGCAGAAAAGACAAATAATCAGCACCCATAGGCTTCTGAAACAGTAAAATCCAGATTTGAATAATAGAAACAATCTTTTAATAGCGAGGTCAGACACACCGCTTCCCAAGAAAACGGTGCTTGAAAGGATTTGTTTGCACATGCTTTAATAGCTCTCTAACTCCTCAACATGGCTCACAGATTGGTGTTGGAGATACTCCTCACATAGTGAAGGGGGAGCGTGAGGCATTTTTAACTCTTCATTTGCCTTTGCATCCAAAAGCTGGGCCATTATGGCAGCAATTCTGGTCTTACGCTGGAGCAGCATCTCCCTTCCGCTGGAGGAGCCAAGCTGCATCCTGGTTCTGCAGCTTCACGTGCTTCTGGTCAGCCCGGAATCTTTACGGAGAGAAGAGGCAGCTCACCCGACAGGCTGCTGTCCTTACTCATCTGCACTGCACCGCTGGCAAATGCAGGATGCAGCCCTCCGTACCCCCAAAATACCCCAGAAATCACTTTAGGGGAAAAAAAAAAAAATTTAAAAAAACCACACTTGGCAGAGTTAGGCAGAGATTTTCTTTAAGATGAAAAATGTACTCCTTATCTGCTGGAGGGATGTCTTGAGTATAATACTCTAACTTCTTCAAATACAAGCCCTCGTTTCATGTTGCCAAAGCCCTTGATTATGTGCTGTGGCAGCAGAATGCCATCTACATGAAGGAGCATTATAATCAATTTTGTCATGCTCCAATATGAGCAACGTTTCTCAGAAGTATGCAGTAACTGTGCAGCAGTTTGCAGAACCTAATAGTAAACTATTACACCGCAGAAAGAAATCAATGTTAATTTAGGAGCCAAATTGCACTCGAGTCAGAAACTTGAACTATATTGTTTTAATCTGACTTCTGAAATGTTAATAAAAATACCTGAAGGACATAAAATGACAAACATTACTTTCATAAGAGGCTTTTCTCCACCAGTGAGGAGAAAGATATTTTTCATCAAATCAACTACATTTGTTCCCCACTTCACCAGTTGAGGTGGTTTTAAATACATGACCAGTTTTTACTGAATTGGTATAAGTTGTTTTTCATTAAGTGTTACTGTGAGATAGGACATCATGTAACTCTTACGAGGGATCTCGTGATGAGAATAGCTTGCAAATTAAGTAAATGTTAGTCCTAATGTTGACCAAAAATAACAAAAAACCTCAAGTAAGAAAACCTCAACTCTGATTACATTGTGCATGATCAAAAACTCCATTTTGCAGGATAGCAGAAAATTCTTCAAAGATCTTTACCTTATGCAAAACACCCCTGTTCTTATTTGTACTAGTTTCACCTGAAATATTTTGTTAGCAGCTCCTTGTCTGGATGGCTGGACCCAAAGACAAACTCTGCAGTTATTGACTTAAATCATGATCAAAGTTTTCATCTCAGCTGTGCTAACATCTAATCTCCTTTAGCTAGAGTGGGTGGCTTTGTATTCTTATATATTTGACCCACCAATGTAGAAACTAATTACACCGTTATTGCTCTGCTCTCAGCTGTCTACTATGTACTGCAGGAAAGATGTCCTCTCCATCGTTCCTCTGAGAGCATTCCTGCGTCTTTTTAATTGAAATAGTAGCTCAGATGTAAAAGTTATAACTACTGAACTAGAACATCTGTACAGCACAGAGAATCCAATGTTTTGAATTAGGTTAATATTTAACAATAAAAGGAAAAACAAGTCAAGGGACTGTCTTGATGGACTAACACGTGAACACCCACACCACTCCTGACCTGCCTGTGTTGCAGACTGCCAACACGTCCTTCGAGAAGCTATCCCGTGGTGCCCCAGCAGCTCATCGTGGAGCAGTATTATTCTCACCATTCAAAGTGTTAGCACAACTCTAACTTTGATCTTCTGCAACAGCTTTTCAGAAGAAAAGAGTGAAGGGAGGACACCATCCATGCCCCATGTCTGTGGCAGGTAGGACAAAACTTCTTCCCAAAGAAATCAGAAAATTTATGGAAAACAGGGCAGCCTGAAGTCATGCTTTGAACACAGCTTATGCCTGGCCAGGGTTATCTCCTGCTCTTGCAGACTCTGACCCACCATCTGAGTCCACGGCGTGCATCAGCACTACCCTCACCCACACGTCCTAGACCAAGAAGGCTTGAATGGAGCGAGAAGTCACATTCTGGAAAGCTCACGCTGCGATAAGCCCCGCTGATCCATTAACAGAATCAAATATGAACCAACAATCAGATTTCCAGGAGTCCCCAGTGTGACTTAGACCCAAAAATCCCATTTTTGAAAGGTAGCCTGAGAATTTAGGAAAACATGTTTCACAGAAGCCAGTGGAACCACACTCCAGGGTGCTTTTAGCTTTTCCGAGTGTAATTTTGATACTACAGAAGGGTATTGCAAAGTTCAATCTTCCAAGGCTCCGCACACACGTACCTCTCGAAGCAATCGGTGGGAATTGTGGCTGCTCAGTAGCTGCAAATTGCTCTCCGTCATTACACTATCAGGAAATACTTGGTGATTAAAGAGAGACCGACCTACATGATGCAGTTTTAAATGTATGAATTTCAGCCAGATGGATAACATCAACCACTGCAACACCAAGATAAGGTCTTTCTGTTCCACGGTCAAATATGAACATATGACTTCATCTCATGTGGGTGCAATTCTGTTTGAAGAGTTGACATGACCGAACTTACTTGATATAAATGACACCGTAGAGAAAAGCAGTAACTTCTCCACAGTTTTGTTCTTTCAGAGAACTGCTTTTAGCTGGTTTAAAAGTAAAATCTTTGTCATCGGATGGAAGTGTCCTCACCAAGAGGAACCATTTCTGATTAAGTATCGTGTCTCTTAAGGCTGCGAGATGCATCACCCTTGACTGCAGTCGCTATTGTGAACTTCTGGTACAACCACAAGAAGGCTCTTCCTTCTCAGGCTGGCTAACAAGCAAACAATATTGGAAAAACAAAGATGCACACAAACAGGTACAACTATTCAATACGTTGTCCATGTTGGTTTTTTTAAAAAAAAAAAAAAGAAAAGAAAAGAAGTTGCATTTCTGGCTCACAATACATTTATGTAGGCTCCCTGGTTTCTCCAGAAAAGTGACTCCTACTCTCCTAAAGCCAACGCTGACTATAACCCCCAAGTCCTAAATTCAGTCAGGGATATAAATATGAAGCTGCACATGTGTAGCTATTAAAAATGGACAGAAGCAGAGTTAGTTATTTATGCTTAACCAGAAGCCCCCCTCCTCCCCTCTTTTATATTAGAGGAATGTGAAAATTGAAACTGCAAATTGCTCCGAATAATTTTATACTTGGTACCAAAGCAGAGGAGAACCGAGACCTTCAGAAAATATTTGGGGGGTTGCCTTTTTATTTAATAATGCCTTCACCTTGATTGAGGGAAGTTTTCTTTGTTCAATCCGAAATAATGAACCTTGCCTTGTTTTGTGTAGGTCAGCAACAGTTCACAGCAAGACACTTTCTGGGAAAATGAAGTCACAGCAACGTGTCCAGGTATCAGGAGCCCCAAACAAACACTCAAGTCCTATAATGTTTTTCCCCAGTGGGTTTAAGGTTACAGATATAATTAGGTTAGAGTGGCTTGTACAGTATGTCTGATTTTAAAGTAAAATCAGAGTATTATGCATAATATTATGCAAAGCGCCATAGCAACAGTAAGGCAGACTCCTAAGAAATGCTAATGAGATAAGCTGTTCTGCAAAAACCCTAACCTGTCCAAGCAAAAAACCAAACACGTTGCTTAAAATTCATACAAGAAACTCACACATTCCTGCTATAAAAACCCCCAAAGCATAAATATCTTATCAAACCATCACAGCCGGAAGGACACGAGCAGCAAGGGGGCACAGGTCTGTACAGCAGACACCTCTCCTAACGGCTCGCCGCTCCCCGAAAACCCAATCCCGCACGGCTGGCGCTGCTCCAGCTGCAAACCAGCGGCAGAGCCAGGATGCCAGAGCCTGGGAGGGCGGGCAGCAGCCCAGGGTCCCTCCGCTCTGGACTTGAGCGGGACCACCGCAGCCCGCGTGGTGTGGCGCCTGCTCCGCGCACACCGACCCGGGGTCCAGGGGCAGAGGGAAACTTGATGAAAGGAGGGGAAAAACCCAACCCAGATCAAAACTTAGGTGATTTACTGAAGAACGTGGAACACATGCACAGAAAGGAAAGGGTAAGGGAGGCAGAATCTTTCCAAACACAGAATTTGACCAATTCGGTGACCACAATTAATTGTTTTATATTTCAGGTTAAGAAAAGGAAAGAATAATGCAGCAAGTACTTGAATAAACCAAACTGATACAAACCCAATTGGCCTAATAAACTTCAAAACTATATTCAAGAGGTGGATTACGGAAATGCAGAGCTGCTACATCACGTTGCCCTGACGTGCAGGGCAAGTGCCTAACGCGGCACCACGAACCCTTTTCAGAAAAGGGGAGAGCAACAGGAGCCAGGGGATTGCAAGTCAGTCCTTTTATCTCCAATCCCCATAAAAATGCTGTTCAAGCAATCAGAGATGTGAAAGCACCTGGAAGATAACAAGAAGACAAGCAATCGCCAACAGGTTTGTTAAGACTAGATTGTGTCAGGTCATCTGCTCCTGCCCGTAGCAGGGAACAGCAGCAGATGCCGCAGCTTAAGCGCAGCAAGCATTTGACCACAGCTCCCATGCACAAGCAAGCTGAGCCTGGCCAAAAGCTCCCTTTGCCTGAGCGCATGTTGTCTGGAAGGCTGTGCTCATGGGTCTGCTGTCCTGCCTGCTCAGCTGGACATCAGTCCTGGGCCTGCTACTGGGGGGGGTTCATTATTACCGTTATTGGAGATGAGAACCCTGAAACAACCCTGATAAATTGAAAAAGTGGCCTGAAAAATGGACAAAAGCAAACAGGAATGAGTTTAACACTTAGGATTCATCAGCTGGATGAACATGGTGAGGAGGAGAGACAGCTGTTCTGCAGAGAGGGACTGGGACTGCCAGGGGTAAGCCCCCCAAAGTGCCCTGCAGTCACAGGGAAGGCAAGCACCCTAGCCAGATACGTGAACAGGCACCAAAACGAATCCTTCCACATCCGTGGCAACCCAACACCTCACCGGCATGCTAGCTCAAGTTTTAAACACCTTATTCAAGAAAGCCCTTCCCTAACACCAACTGATCTACAGAAAAGAAACTTTTAGTCAATCCCTTAGAAAACATGACCCAGGAATAAAGATGGGGTGAATCAGGGCTGGTGAACGTACGGAGGTAAACATGGGGAGCACAAGCCCGCTGTCTCCAAAGAGATCGAAAGGCAAGACTGATTTGTCCTCTGGTCCTCAGAGGTGAGGAATGGGGTTGTAATTCTGCAAGGAAGGTTCACATTAGACACTGAAGAAGTGTTTGGTTAAGGACTGTGATTGAGTGTGTTGCCCATGGAGCTGCCATCACTGGAGCTGCCTTACGGAGGGACTGGGCAAACATCGCTTAGCAACACCTGTTCATCAGCAGCACAACTTACAAGGTTAATGCAGTTTTTACAGGTTACCATGTAGCCTATTCACTTCCATTTCCCATTTTCAAGATGTAATGGGAAATGTCTGTACAGAGAGATGCCGTTGCAAGCAGACATGGCTCAATGGCTACCATATTTTCAGTTATCTTTATATTGTTTGTATTCACCGTCTACAAAATTTGGCAGATGAGCTTTCTCTTCTGTAGACTGTGGTGCATCGGAGGCAGGAGAACTGCTGCAGGCTGAGCCCAGGCTGCCCTGTGCATCATTTCCTTCAAAGCCACCTACGCCAGGAAAAACTGCTTGGGAGTCCTGGCTCAGAAACGGAGACCTGTCCTGCCAGGAAGATCTCAAGACAGCCAACCCAACAGACCCGACCGGACAGACCACATCGGTGCTTCCCGGTGCCAGCTGGGCTTCCTCAGCACAGGAACTGTAATTGTCACCTCCCCAGTAAGCACCGATGAATCTGGCCGGCAATTTGCAGCACGTTGGGTTTCATAAAGGCTGAAATTAAATTATTTTCTGTTAATTTCAGCTGAAGGGCTTTTTTCCTGTCCAAAGCCGCCGGATCTTAATTCAGTAAAGTCTGCAAGATCCAGCTTCAACAGAGCCGTTCAAGATACAATTACAGAAACCCAGATCCTTGGTGTATATTACCTGAAAAAGGGATACTGCAATACAGCTCCACTTTAAAAGTCCACAGTTGCTATTTATTTAGGTAGCTGACAATTTTACATAAATTAAAATACATGCCAGTGTCGTGATGCACACATCTCTTCATCTCAGCACGGCCTCAACACTTCTGGAGAATCTCACGTTTAATATTTTTAAAGAGTTATTGATTTAATATGCCATTCACATTTTTAAGGATGGCAGTAGTAACCCAGGAGAAAGTCAGCAAAGCTGCAGTACTATATGTACAGTTTCAGACCAGCTCTCAGATGACATATTAAAGTCCTGCTAATCCAGACACTGGTTCATTTAAAGTGGGGTTCAATATAATAATCTATAAATCACTATTTGCTTTATAAAATGTAATGGAAAATGCTAATAAGATTTACTCGTGAAATGAAATTGGATATCTTATCTATTTTAACTTGATTTGGTATAGCGTTCCTTCTTCATAAACCAGCAGCCTCAATTTCTTCCCCCCCCACCCCGCCTCCTCTCTCAGAATTGAGTCAGACAAATGCATCACAGATACTCAGACCACCATTTTTAAAAGGGAAACTATGGGGGACATACATAAATTAAGTAGAAAATGTAGATTATGCAATATGAAGCAGTATAAAGAAAAAAAAATGCCTGTAAAGTCATTAGAGTTCTAATTTATGTGCTGTAAGGCAGATAGCAAGCTGGTTGTTTATGTGTGGTTGGAAGTTGCCTAGCCAAGAAACTTGAAATTCAGAAAGTAATTTAAACCTGGTAATTTTCTTGTACATGCTTGGATGACTGAACAACCGCTATATGCAATGAATATCCATATTCAAAATTATGCTTATATCCACCATAACTGCTCAGGGCTCATTGATACTTTCTATTAACTGGGCACAATAAAACCTTGATTTATTCTACAGTTATCAGGTCTGCAGTAAAGAACATTCCTTTTAATAACAGCGAAACAGTATTAAAAATTGTCAGAAGCAGTGGTTAAGCGATCATATTCATGCAAATGTAGTGCTGTACCATCATCATCCAGTGTGCTGGAGATCGTACGTCAAGACGTCGCTGTACGAGACACGAAACAGGGGTCACCGGGACTCTGAGATGAGACGACGCTTCTGCACCACATGACCGTCCCTACCCCACCGGATCACGGGGTGCAAGAGCAGGAGGCGAATTATGAGCCACACACGTTACTTCCAAGAGTATTTCCTGTCGTAAGCACTACGGGTGGGAAAGGCGATGGACATTTTGTGAAAGTACGGGGTCCATGTAAGACTGGAGGAGGGGAGTTTGGTGTGCCGGGCATCGCTTCAGGGATGCTCGCTGAGGAACCGGATCTCGAGCAAGTGGAATTAAAGACGCGGTGGAGGTCCCTGGCAGATGGGCACAGCATCCCTGCACCACAAGAACCATCACTGGATAACGCCAGGGTGGGCAGGAGCAGCAGAGGCTGCGGGGCCGGTGCTGAGCCCACGCGGCACGGCGTCAGCAGGAGAATTAGTGGAGTTTACAAAACCAGAGGAAATAAAAGAATGGGAATTTTGGGGCGATAGAGGGAGAAAGCCTTGCTCTTCATTAATTTATTAGACAGAATGAACAGATATTTTCTTAAAAGAAGAATCAGGACTGAAGGACATTCAGCTAAGGAAACTGCCTAACCCAGGGTAACAAAAAGGCCTGAAGGCTTCCTCTCTTTTTATATTTCTCTTGTTAAGAGATTTCCAAATTTCAAACTTTAAAATAAATTTGATAAACATTTCTTGTAAACAGTGACTAGCAGACAAACCACGGCTCTCCTACGTGAAATATTTAGCTCGTACTGGCAGAAAGCTGCCCTGCCAGGCCAGCTCAGACAGCAAACGGGCATCATTCTGCCGGTTTGATGCCACACACAACACATCCCTTTTTGAACGGGGCTGCCCACGCCGAGGTGCCGGGGAGCGCATCTCGCCCCAGCAGCATCGGCCACCGCAAGCGATGCGCCCGCGGGGCTGGTGACGGCAGGGTCAGCTCTCCCAGCATCAGCCGCCTCCAGCGCGACCCTCTCCCGAACGCCACGAGCTGTTTTTCTGCCTGGTCAGAAGGGATGAGCATCAGCAGCAGGGAGCAGATGTCCCGAGAGCTTTTGCATTGCGTGTAACTGGCTGGGGGACGAGGTACAAATCCAAGCAGAAGCGCATTAGCAATTAGCTGACTACGACAAATCATTCACGTATGCAGACTGTTTCGTGTTGTAGCCAGATCCTAGTTTTACATTGCTTCTGTTTTATCCCCCTCACCCCCGCCTTTTCTTTAGTTGTAAGAAATATTGTAAAAAAAATACCTAGAATATATATTAAAAAAATACCTAGATGTTTCCCCAAATCTGATATAATGTCACATCCACGGTATGGCTAAGGACACTTCCAGCTTAGCCCAGGTAGCTGAACTGGGACAAAGATCAGCTTGGACATTTTATTCGAGTATTTCCGAACTTGGGGGTTGATTTAGCAGTTCGTAACACGTGTCTCACCACAGAGAGCGATCCCCTCACGCTGCGTGCTGCAGTCAGACCCCAGCACCTCTTGCCTGTGGCACGCACCAAGGAGGAGCGTGACCTGAGCCTGCGCATCCTTCGACACGGAGACGCTGCTTCTCCCGTTACCCGCTCGGCTCGGGGTTCCGGGAGAGCAAATCCCACCCGGGTGCAAACCAGCCTCTGCTGCCGGCCAGGCGGGAGTCGGTGGGTGCTGGAAGGGCCAAGGGCTGGAGCAGGAACAAACCACCACGGCTCAGCTTCACCTTCCGAGCTGTCAGAGCTGATCTCCCTGCCGCCAGAGACATGTGATGGACCCAAAACTCACGTTAGGAGAACGCTGAATGGAGGTGGGGAACCGTTCCAGCTTTGACACAAACGGGTGCAGAGCAGCTCATCAGCTGCACGTTGCATTTAAGCTTGAGTTCTGGCTTTGGGCAGCTAAGGCGATGCTTTTATCTGAACTAGGGCTCATGCAAGTCTAGATCCTGGCTCAGAAAGCAAGAGAGATTCCAGGAGTTTACCACCTCCTCTGTCCGTTTTTTTTTTGGTTTGTTTTTGGTTTTTTTATTTGTTTTTTTAAATAAAAAACCCCAAACACCAAAACAGCCACTGAACAGGCTTACCAACATTTCCATTTCTGTGAACAATTAGAAAGCTCCCAAGACAGCTAGCTTCACCCTTATTAAAATCCCCATGATATGAAACAACACAGATGCAATATTTGTTTTGCTAAAACTAGAGCTCGCTCGCCACTCCTTCTGGTCCCTACTGCAAGTTATTTATCCAACACCACAGAACATTTGAGTACAGCTTGTGTGAAACACCCAAACACCCAGGCACACCTATACAAATATCTGCAACTTCTTTTATTGACAATCCTCAACATACCGCACAAAGATAACGCTCACTTGTTCCGCAGGACACCATCCTCCCACATAGCCCCTAGTTTTTAGGGCACTGCCCACTTCTGGGAATTCAGCGGAGCCGGCGTAGGTGGAAACGCATCAGTGGGGACAAAGCAGCAGTGAGAACGGCGACGGACTCTGCACGAGCCTCCTCGAGCTGCTCGGTCTGTCCTTGGGACTGACGGTCACAGCACGTTATACCAGAGCCTCAGCAGCACAGGGAAAGCAGGATCTGCCCCCTTTTTTAATTTTTTTTTTTTTTTTTAACATGTTGGAAGGAAAAAGACCACTGTTCTGAATGTTTGATGTCACATCAAGCGCTAAACCACATTCGGTGCCGAGTCAGTAACACCTCCTCGGTGCCACGTCCCAGGAGGTCGGACCCGACAGGCTGCAGGGAGCAGCAACGGCTCCCTCGGTGGTCCCTGGGGGTCCCACCACCCACCCAGACCCCTACGGCAGGACTGCGCAGCAGCGCCGGAGTCCTCCTCGCCTTCACGCCAGGGCGACCGCACAAAACAACTTTCTGCCTCTGCTGGGAGCACTTCAAATTTCCACAGAGATCAATCGCCATCTAGTCACCCAAACAGAATTCCAAAAAGTTTCTCATCTCCTTATATTATTGCACAACTGCGGCAAATTAAATCAGAAACACTTCAGGCCAACAACCACAGCAGTCCTCAGAAGTTACTCGGATAATTACTCAAAAAGTTACTCTGAAAACCGAGTCTCAGCACCGGCGCCCAGCGAGAGCACGTGCTGCAAAGCCCGTGACAGCACGCGGCACTACTGTCCCCGGCAGACAAAGGGAGGATTTGAACCGTAATCTCATTTTCCCCTCCTTTGGTGAGGCTAACTCGTACATCAAATAGCACAGGTCATTTTGCTACTGTAATATAAAACCCAAACACGCTACAATTTCACCACAAGCAGCAATTCTCTGTATTAGACTTTTCTTCTCAGCCGCGTCCCTCTTCTCCATTGGATTTAGCGATTAAAAAACAACACGACTTACAGTTTACTGTGACTTTTACTTTTTTCACGTCTGGGACTGAGACATCATTTTCTGCACTGCATTCATATTCCCCAGCCTGGTCTCTTGTAATTCCATAGATGTCCAGGTACTGTCCGCTCTCAAATGGTTTTGCTGAAATGAAATAATCAGAGAAAGAAATTACTGGAAGCCGAGCACAAAGCACCTGAAGGTTCACCAACACCCGAACAGCAGCCGGCGGGTTTTGCAGAGTGCCGCAGGTGATACACGTCCAAGGGGAGCCAGGCAGCCACCACTGCAGCTTTTGCTCAGAAACCCCAGCTCCAAGCTGGGCTGCAACCCCCCCCCCCTCGAGCTCCTGGGGGTGGCCAGGGTCCTCTCCTGACCGTGCCCCACAGCCAAGCTCAGCAGCCTCCAGACACGAGAGGAATCTGCTACGGCAGGGCTGTACCTGATGGGCTTCACAGAGCACGAGGTGTGGTCCCGTCGAAACCTTCCCTTAAAGGTTTCAGCTCATGGTTTGCACCTGGGTGGACACCTGCCCCCCTGCAGCAATCAGAAGCCGAGGCAGCCGTCAGGGCAAGCTGAAGGGACGAACGGCCTGGCCCTGGCGCGGCTGATCCCCCCCGGCTGCCCCAGCACCAGCTCCCCGTCGCTTGGTGACAACCGTCCGACCTTGGAGCCGTGCATCGGCCAGCCGCGTATACGTAAGGAGGACAAACCTCCTCAGCTGGGGGGTCTCAGCCCCTGCACCCCAAGGGTTCCCAGAGCCAGACGTGTGCTGGAGGGAACCAGCACCCCATCGCCCCTGACAGGTGCCCGTGGGTGCAAGGTGGGTGGCTCATCCCGCGTCCTCCCTCCGGGGAAAAAGCCCCTTCAGGCTTGCTGACCGCACCGCTCGGTGCCGACGTGTTGTGCCCTAAGCAACGCTTCATCCGATGAAGCGAACATGAAATAGCGGCTCTCCTTTCCCAAAGGACCCAAAGCCAAGAAATAAGGTGCTCAGCGTCTGCCCTGTCACAGGGAAATAAGGACGGTCAGCGTGAGCACTTCGGAAAAGAGGTGGAGGTCGGTCGGATGTAAAACAATGGGAGACCAAACTGAAATATTTGTGTGTGTAACTCCTTAGTGCATTGTAACCGAAAACATTAATTATTGTAGAGCGCAAGAGCAATTATATGATTCAAAAGCTAATTTATCTCCACTTGACACGGAATCATAGCACACACAGAAATTTTTGTGCTTTTCCAAATCCCAGCACCTCGCAGCTTTTCCCCACAGCGGTTCCCATGCTGCAGTGAGCACTTTGATATCCTTCACATGGAAACCGCTGCCTGGTTCAGGTTCATCCTTCTATGTCTTTCGAGCAGTGCGCTCTAGGTGGGCAGCAAATTAATTGTCTTAGATTCCTCACAAGGCATTCACCACATAATAAACCAAAAAATCTTAAATACAATTTTTATCTTAAAACAATATATCATAGCGGTCGTGACTACAGACGCTGGAAATTATAGGCCTAAAGGTTAAAAAGACTTGCTGAAAGTGTTTTCCCAGACAGATAAGCTTTTAATTGCCTGTTAATAACTTTGCAACGTATGGAGCAATGACAAAAATCTGAACCGGGTAGCGAGAACTAAGCAGAAGTATAACGTTCATGTCCATCACCGCAATGAATTTCATTTGCTTATCTGTTCACGGATTAATGTTTTAAAGTGTGCAAGGTTCAAAACATCAATTATAACAGTGCATCGCTTAGCAAGATGGCACTCATTAATAAGCACAATATGCCATGCCTGTCACGGGAAAGAGCCCAAGTAAGCACTGGTTATGTAAAGTAGAAAGATAAGACTGAAATTGGAAAATTATTGTGAATTGAAGTGAACATTCATAAAATGCAATGAAATAATTTATGGGATATGAGAAATTGCATGAGAATGAATTTTTTTCTCTTCCATGTTGTTCGTCGGAACAAATTACAAAAAAAGCCCTTCCACAAACAACCCGGCTGTTACTGTTCACATCGTGGCCCTCGTCCCGCCCCGCCTTGCCCAGGTTGAATCAATTCCGAGGAAAATTTTATCTCCTGTTGCTCTGAAGGGCAGTGAGGGATGCAAAGCCCCTGCCTGCATGGGGGCCTCTGCCCGGGCACAGGAGAGACCTTCCAACAGGACTGCTGCTTTGTTTCTAATACCAGGAAAATGACATAAAATGCAAAAATTCTCCTGTGTGTCAGGTTAAAAATCTCTATTAAATTATGAGATTGTAATGCTCTCCAATGCCAGTACTTCCCTGGATATACGGTACGCACCAAGGTATTATATACTGAATTCTGGGAATAATTTATGATGTATCCTATCCCAATTTCCAACATTAATTTGGAAAAAAAAGCAAAAAAAATACATCTCCAAGTACCTGGAATTTCATGAAAACAGTCATTCTGTTTCGGAGTTAAGCTCAAACCAAACATTCTCTGCTTTAAACTCTCGGTTTAACATCAACGCGACCCAGCAGGCGATAACCTGGCTTCTCCTCTCCCAGCTTTTGCTTCCGTAACGCTTCCGGAGAGCCGCCAGCTCCGGGCTGGGGCAGCACATCAGAGCACCACGGCTCAAACGCTCCACGCTGCTGGGTGGGAGCTGGGGGGGAGTTCCCATGCTCACGCCTGGCAGAGTGATTTGCAAAAACGCCCGTCAGCGCTCTTCATAACCCTTGTGTATTTATAACGATCTTCTGCTGGGCTGTTAACGAATCTACGCTGCAAACGGCACGTGTACGTTCACAGCGCTGGAAAGCCCGTGTATTTTATGCAACTCACACATTTGAAATTATTAAAATTAAGTCATTTTTAAACCCTCAGGTCCCCGGAAATTTTGCATCCAGATCACACGAGAAAGCTTTTAGTAAATATTAGAGATAAATATTTTTGTTAGGGAATGCGCTGATACAACGTTTCCTCTTTCCTCCTCGTCTGCACAGTATTTCATCTTCTTCAGCTCGTTTTCAGTTCTAGAGATTTCCCATGGCTGTGCGGGAGAACTTAAATCGTGTTATGTGAAAGATCTACGCATAAGGATATGTAAGCGTATTGATGTTACACTGCATGCACATCCAGCTCAAAAAAGGATATTCGTAAGCAGTAGGGAGAATAAATTGTGTAGGAAGACGTGGGTGAATGAAGACAAGTTTCAGGAGACAAGCCAGTTTTCTCGCTGATTGTTGCTGTGGTGCCTCACAGCCCGGGGTCACCACACCTTGCTCTGCCCTTCTGCAGACCATGTGCATCTTATGGAGCCTATCGGGATGTCAGGAACACGTCTGGCTGGCTTTCCTGGCCGAGGAGCCAAAAGACTTACCAGATTTGGTATCTGAGAAAAAGAATTCTGGAGGGTTCATCAGCACCCGTCCCTCAGCCTGAGGTGGTGTCGGCCAACGTCTTAGATCAAAGGTGGGAAAAAAAACTGATGAAGTAAAAGCAACTTAAACATGAGTGCCTCGTGTCCAAGGCAATTCCTGATGGGTGTTCAGAAGATCTCTTAACGACACTTACTGATACACATAATGACATGTGAGTAACCTGCTCTGATATCTTAGGTTACAGGATCAGGTTCTCTAGCCAGGAGGAGAAACGCCTGAGGAACTAAGCTGGAGTATTTTCTGCTACTGCCGTGTGATATGATGCCTGATAAATCATCACACTTGTTATTCCTCAGGAGAGTACACAATTAATACTGTGTTTTCTTGCCACGCATATGGTATCTGGCGTCAGGTGTAGCGCATGTACACACTGCCATATGGACCAGTTCTCAAAGGCTTGGACGGATGAGTTTTGCAAGGGTAGCATTTTCCTCCCCTGGTGTTAAACGTAAGTCAGTAAGAGGAAAAATCTGGTGCAAGTCCAGGGCAGCTCTGAAAAACTCCAAGGACTTCATCTGAGTTAAGAGTTGGTTTGTGGGGGTTTTTTAATTATTATTCACTAGGATATTAAATAACTACAATACAGCCCCAGTTAATGAACTGTAAAACCTGTTCAGTGCTCAGGACTGGCTTTTATGACCCAATCTTTGCGATACCTCACCCTCCAGCAGAGAGTGAAGATCCTCGTAGGGAGAGTGGGGAGCACGAGGCTGAGCTGATGCCAGTCCTGGTGCATCAGGGACTCAGGACACCTCAGAGATGCACACAAAAGACTGCTCGGAGCCCAGTGAACTGTCTCCAAAAGAGAGGGGGTGCGAAGATCCCAGCACGGCTCATCCTCATGTGCACCGCCTCAACGATGAGGACTGGGCTCAGTATGGGAGAACAGAAGGTGGTCCCCAGTGACGAGGCCACCATGATGCCATCTGACTGTCACCAGATGCTTTAAGTAGCCTGTAATCCGTAAGGTCCTTCTTGGTCTCAGAGGCTGGGAGGAGATACAGGATCAAGAGCAGTTGGACATGAGCTGCCGTGGGATACTGAGAACACTGTAGAGACTAAACAACTGGATTCACCCAGAAAAATCATTTGACGTCATTTCTACTACTCATTATGGATTCTGGGTTTAAAGTTACACCAAATGCTGTAATTGGATAGTGTATAGTCCTCTCCAAGGAACAACTGCAGGTAATCCGAACAGCTCGCTGTCTATTAGGAGAATGGCCCTATCACATTAGGGACCATTTAAACATTGATCGCTTAAGGCCATTTAGCTTTAGAGAAGCCATGCTCCACGTTCAAAAAGAAAAATCAGATAAAGAAAAGAAAAAAAATATCCCAAACTGGCAGATAAATTGAGGGCTGGAGGAGATCTCCCAGCTGACAACACAAAGCAAGAAAAGCAAGTAGAGCAATTTTGTAAGAAAGGCTCGGTGATAAACGAAGAGAGATGTGAACAGAGATTGACAAAATTGAAAGTTTCAGAGGAGGAGACAAACAAGGTTACTTCCGTACATGAAATATATAGGTACGGAGAGAAGCATTTGGAGAGCCGGCTGTGTGCATGCTCATGGTGTGGGCAATGTCAATCTCAGCCAGGTAGTTATCAAGAGATGTTGCGTGTAGAGCTTGGTCCTACGAGAGAAGTCGTCACAGCTAGTTTTCCTCGTTCTCTAAAGTTCCGTCAGTTTCTGTCCCTGCGCAGAACCGGTGCCGTGCGGCACTCTGTGTCTGAGATTCACGGAGCTGTGATGTTTAGAGCAAGTTTGAATTTTCTCTTTGCGGACTTCATGCCAGGGAAGACAAGGCCAGCTCATACTCCCAAATACGGACTGGCTTTTCTGCCTTAGCAGCTATTACTATAAAGGAGAGCCAGCTCCATTTTAGTCCTTGAGGAGAAGATACAGTCAGCCAGACGTTAATTTGGAAGGAAAAAAAACCCCCACTTGAGACAGTAGGTTTGGCAGGAGAGGGGTTTGCAGAGACCCTCCTACACAGAGGCCACTGGGTCTTCTGCAGTAAATAGCTAACCACAGACAGCTTCAGTCTGAAAACAGCCTAAAAACCCCTTTCTCTGCAAAACAAACAAAAAAAAACATGTAGGAAAGAACAGGGCAATGATCTTTTTTTAATAAGAAAGCTACACGAAGAAATCTCACTTGAGCTTATTTATAATTTATAGCACTTAATGTGGGGAGTTGGCTCTTGGGAAGGGGCTAATTACTCCCAATGAAGCCCCACGCCTGTGGTGGCTTTGGGAAGAGCCTTGGTCCCTTCCTCATCAGCTGGAGGGTGCGGGAGCCCCGGGGCTGGGGAGCGGGAGGGATGGGGCAGGAGCCCGGAGGGTGCCGCCCAGGCGTGCCCCGGGTGGGGGGGTCACAGCTCTGCCGATGTCTGATGGTTGTAGAACGTTCCTTCCTCCCGTTGCTGTATCAAAATGATGCACTGCGAACGACAGCCTCTTATTTATCTACCGGTTATCTGTTTGGCTCAGACACATTTGTTGATCCCTCCCATTTTATATGACTGCAGTCTGTTGAAACTAGAGCTAAATGAATCATTAATGACAATTTTTTTTCATATTTCTTCATATCCCCCCAAAGCTACGCCATTTTTTGGTAAAATGTGCACGTTAAAAAGAATTCTTAATATGTTTAAAATATGATTTATTCATTAAAATGCCCAGAAGAAATGATTCTGGGAAATAAAACAGGAGGTAGGTACTGCAGGTATGGGCGGGATGAATGTGGCATCTGCGGCTTGCTCGCTGTCACCTCCCTGGAGCGCCTGCGTTCCCCAGCGTGCCCAGCCTGGGATTTCTGCCTGCCCTCCTGCCTGCCCGCTGCCCTCCCGGAGGGCACGTCCCCAGAGGAAAAACAGAAAACAGAAGCATTTCCTTGCACTTTAGAGCTCATCTGTTACTTTTCTCTAAAAAAGCTGCGCGAGCCCCAAAATCATCACGCTCTGTTCAAAAGAGCAGTCTCTCCAAAACAGCCGTGAGGGACACTGCACCAAAGGAAGGGGAAGGAGGGTGAAAGCTGCAGTTGCTTGGTTTGGTTTTGAACATTAAAGATTTTGTTTCACTGAAATATCCGCTAAGATTCGTAAATTGCTCGCTCAGAAGTGCAGTATTTCTCAAATAAAAATGAGCTAATATCTGAGGGAATAAACTAAGCATGTATTAAAATTCTAATTTTCATAGCATTTTATGAGTTATTAATGAGTTCATCTATGGTTATTGAAAAAAATCCTTTCCATTTGTTATAAAATCATTAAAAAATTCATACTTACTTCTGTGCAATGCTTTTGTACAGGTTTAGTTTGAACCTCTGTATTTCGCTAAGATCGTACTCTTACACTTGGTTCTCCATTCCTTCACAAAGACCCAACTATTTGACCATCTTAGTTTGAATATTCTTCTCCTGAGAACTGTATTTTAACAAGAAATATTTTTTTCAGCCTGTTTAAAGATTTTAAGAAGACATGAGGATTTCCAGGAACACCTTCCATTGTTCCTGAAGGGATGCTCAAACTTCTGGAAAGGTCCTGATAAAAACGACATTTTTCTGAGAAATCTTCCTCAGAAACCCCCTGACCACAGACACTGTAATGTCACTTGGCCCCAGAGCAATGGATCGTGCTACTGAATGTCACTTAATTGGATCCTCATACTAAATCTCCCCCCCACCAAAAAAAAGCCCAGAAGTCCCATAGCCTGGAACCAAAAGGCACCGTCTTTTGTATGGGGCAGGTGTGATTCTGGAAGTTCCTTATTTTTTATTTGTCCAAACGCAAAGGAAAGAATAGCAACAAGCAGTTTATATCGAGCACTAGTGTTTGCACTGCTGTCTTTAAACTGTTAATTAACGCCCTCATTTACTCCGCCTAGAGCTCCACACCATTCCCCCTTGAGTTCTTGGGAAGCTGCCAGCCGTGTGTTTGATATCAGGGAACCATTGATTTAATGACACGCGATGCCTTTACCAACTGACAAACTCCCCTTCAGGATCACAAGCCAGGCCATTAAATTCATATAAAACATTAATCACAAAACTTCAAGTCCCCAGACAGTTGTAGCATGGACCATGCCATCTTCGCAATCGCCACATGCCCATCAGCGTGATATTTAGCTGTCCCACGTACATTATTTTTCTTGTGTAAGCTCTGACGAAAGACCCCGAGTGCCCCGCGAGCCATCCCACGTCCCAGGCGACGCACGCTTTGGGTGTTTTCCAGGGAGGTCTTGCTCAGCCATGCACAGGACCAGCTCCTTGCAGCTGAGGAAGTGCTCAGGTAGGAGGCAGCAGTGCAAGTTGTTGCACTTAGGGTGTTCAACCACCCAACTAGCCTTGTCTGCCAAGAGGGGAGCGTTGCAGTAGCTCATGCTCTGCTGGATGAACAGCATGGACTTCTGCAGCCCACCTGCTCAGGCACCCGGCCCCGGCTGGCGTGAACAGCAGCCCAGAGCCCTCCGACACCAGACTGGAAGATTTCCTGACTGCCCCGGCCAGAGCTGATGACTGGGAGAAGCGGGCATCCCCACTCAAGGCAAAATGCAAAGCAACAGGCTTGTGTAAAGCACTGCAACACGGAGCTGTGAGCCTAGAGCCAAGCCGCTTCCTCGAAGGGCACAGAACGAGGAGTTCAAGGCGGAAAAAGAAGGGGTGTTCTCCATAAACCCAGTCTAGGAGCAGGACACAAAAGCTTTGTAAAGCCCCAAGGCACCTGAGCCCTAAATTAACGTTATCTTTGTCAGCATAGCACGTTGGCATTGAAGGCGTTACTTCTGAAACCAGCTGGCGCCAATGCGTGTGACGCACAGCCAAGAGGCAACCTGCAGGTTCCTCTGGTGGCTCAGGACAGCTGGGAGCACATCCCTGTCCTGCCCTGCTCCCGAAGCCGGGACAGACACCACCAGCAGATGCCAGGGGCTAAGTGGAGTGGAAGAGGAGCAGACAGCTTTGGGCAGGAGTCCCCCGCTTATCTCCTCCTCTCCACTGCACAAGTAAAACCTCCCTGATCATGGAGCATCTTAGCCCGTCAGTGCTGATCATCCCTGCCCTGGTCTATCTCTGAAGGTTTCCTGGCTCGTCTCCAAACACTTCCAGCTCGGTTGCAAGGAACAGATGTTTCGGCTCAGTCCGGTAATGCTTCACCTGAACGAGGAGCACAGCACTAGCGCCGTAATGAAGCTGTTGCCTTTGAGATGAGTAACGATGGCATAAGGGAGGCATATCACTGTCACTGCTGATCAGGTTAAATCACTGAATTATTTTACATTCTGCTTCATAGACACCTAAAGGGAACCAGCTTTGCTTTTGGTCCAATGCAGCAATAAATCTGCCTCCATTTAGGAAAGGTGGCTGCCCATCATTGCCGTGTCTCGCCTGGGGCAGGGGCTCGCTCTGCCCCGCAGCCGGTGAGAGCATCACCAGCTTGGCCCCAAAGGTTTGTGTCCCGCAGGACATCGCCCGGACGAAGCGATAGCTCCACTGTGAGAAAACCCTTCATTGCTTGTAGGGCTCGTACCCAGGTGCTGGGGAAGTGAGATGGGATCACCTGGAGAGGCAGACAACGGAACAGGGACTCCAGGCACTGCAGACCCAAACCCATGAGCCAGGAAACAAAAAATCACCAATTTTAGAGGTATTTGGGACAAAGCAGCTTGAGCAAAAGAGGTCTTTTTGGAGGGCAGTAGTGCCAGGCTGTTTGAAGCACCTGCTAACAGGACTTTGAATTACAATGTTGGGAAAACGTACTTCAGTGGCACGATCCTTCACCCGACTCGATTCGAGCTGGGGGTAGGTGCACTGCAAAGGCAGCCCCTGAGCTGGGGGGGGACACAGCAGCTTCGCGTACGCCATGCACAATTGCAAATATACCAGAGGGAAACAGTGGTGTGACATCACCCTCACCAGCAATGGTGTCTGTTAGACTCTTAGAACATAGTAGGATGAAAGACAAAGGTTGGAAACTTTTGTTTCTAAAACTTTTAGTTTTAAAACCATTTTGAAGCAAGAGATGAAGCATTTTAAAAGACAAGCTCACACTCTGTACACACACAAAGCCCTGGAAATAGGATAATAATTCACATCAGTTAAGTATTTTCAGCCTGAAAATCCAGGTTCGGAGTACTCGCACTTGAACAAAATACTTCTTATTTCCATCACGTGTGGATAACATCTGAAAAATGCTGGTTCTTTAGCAGAAGTGCAAGCGGAACAAAATATTTGACATTAGCTGTGCTCATATCGAGCTTTGTTTCTTTTTTTTCTCAGGATTTAGCTCGAGGTTTTAAAAAAGCCTCTTTGCTCCCACCCCCTGCCCCAAATCTCAGCTTTCTGTAGCAGTCTGCTTCAGGAAGGCTCTTGCAGGAACCAGACTGTGCAGGGACCGGCACTGCCTTTTGTCCTGTAATTGAATTGAATCGACTCTTAGGCTCATTCTTCCCAGACAGCCCTATCATTTGAGTGCTCCGAAGATGTATTACACTAATATATCGTCAGAACGACATTGCTATGATGATACATTAATGCAATACATCTTCACAGCTTTAGGGCTGTCCAGAAACAATAGGACGGGCATTAGATTCAGCTCAGTCATATCACACTCATGCACGTACGCCCCGGTGGCGAATGGAATGTGGTGGAGGAGAGTGATCATGTGAATACGGTCAAATCTAAATTCAGGCTAATTTCTGGAAAAGTGTAGCTTTCCTCAGTGTTAGTGAAAAAAAAAAATCTGTTATTTTGCATGTGCTAAACAGTTCTTACAGGGTTGGTTTTTTGTTTTTGTTTGGGGGTTTTTGGTTTGGTTTGTTTTTTGGGTTTGGTTTTTTTTTTTTTTAGAAATGTTTCAGTGTCACCATTTTCTGGAAACAGGACTGAATGAACAACAAGAGTGTCCTGGTGCTAGCGATTTGCCTTTCACTCCACATGGGAAAATCTGTCTTCATTCAGCTAAACTCATAATTTCTGCAAATCTGTTCTCCCAAATGCTGCATATACTTTACATCCAGTTTATCCTCGTTTTAGGAAAATAACTTGAAACTAGACTGGAAGTGATGGGGATAAAACTGTGAGAAAAGGGCAAGAGAGCAGGGAAGAACTGGAAAATACGGGTCTGGGTGGCTTTGCTGCGGAGCAGGTGTGTCCTGGTTGCGTGGGCTTAACTCCCGCCCGTGGCAGGACCACGTGAGGGTCCCTCCAGGGGACCACCCACAAGATTTCCTTCGTTTGAGGGGGTGGAATTCATGCACTTTGGGTGGTCTGTATCAGCATTTGAGTTTGGACCAGGAGCGCACTTTGGAGGAGAACCTCTTGGGTGCCCTCACGTCTCGCACCTCGCTTGGTGCTGCAGAGCGCGTGCGCGGAGCCCAGCCTTGTGTGTGAGGTGCTGGGTAACACCACGATGCCAACACCGACCGGCCAGAGTGAAAGTATTTGTCTGAAAGATATGAAACTTCATCTAACAACACTTGTGGTAAATATTCTGATTGCGAAGTCAAGCACTCTGAACGAAGCCAAAAGTGAGGCTACTCTTGCAATCTTTTTATGCCCCACTCTCCCCCGTGTCTCTCTCTCTCCATTTGATACAGACCCATCCTGGTCACTGTTGTCTTCATTTGAAGCACCTTGTTTCTCCCAGCATCCATCCAGATATTTAGCTAGTTCAGCAAAACCTATCCATACACGTCTGAGCGATCGCCCCACCTGCCCTGCTGGCTCTGCTGGCTTTCAGTGTCCTCCCCACAAGAGACAGCAGCCGCTCCGATGCCTCCATGAACGTGCTGTAGTGGCAACTGCCAAAATTACCCACTGGGATGTGGAGAGACACCCCGCTTCTCTCCATTTGCTTAATTCATAGAATCATAGAATCTTAACGTTGGAAAAGACCTCTAGGATCATCAAGTCCAACCGTCGACCCAACACCGCCATGTTTACGAGACCATGTCCCGAAGTGCCACTTTTACACAGTTTTTGAACACCTCCAGGGATGGTGACTCCACCACCTCTCTGGGCAGCCTGCTCCAATGCCTGACCACTCTTTCAGTGAAGAAATTTTTCCTAATATCCAACCTAAACCTCCCCTGGAGCAATTTGAGGCTGTTTCCTCTTGTCCTATCGCTAGTTCCTTGGGAGAAGAGACCAACCCCACCTGGCTGCAGCCTCCTTCCAGGTAGCTGTAGGGAGTGATCAGGTCTCCCCTCAGCCTCCTCTTCTCCAGACTAAACCACCCCAGTTCCCTCAGTTGCTCCTCATCAGACTTGTGCTCCAGACCCTTCACCACTCTGTTGTCCTTCTCTGGACACGCTCCAGCACCTCAATGTCCTTCTGGTAGCAACGGGCCCAAAACTGAACACAAATATAACCAAATGAAAACCCTCTACACCCTGAACATTAGAATATGGTAAAAACTTTCCAGAATTGCCATTTTGTTTTAAGGCAGTTAGGTAGAAAAAGTTTTGCTTCTCCCATAAGAGTTTTTGCAGCTATGGAATTTAACCCGTGTTGCATTCAGATAAGCCCAGGGAAGGTCGGGCTTTCCCAGCAGGCCTGTCCTAAGCGGCACAGCGCTCAGGTGGTGCACGCTTCTGCTGCTGCTCCCCGCGCAGCCCCTCTGCCCGACACCACCCGAGCATCCAGATCCGTCCCACTGCGGCCGGGAAAGTCGCCCTTGGAAAGTCTCGTCAAAACCGCAGAGGAAAAGAGTTTCAACATACAGCGCCCGGACTTTGCAAAGCAGCAATGTTTTATGAAAAGATTTCTGAATGGCTTTTGTAGTTACGGCTCCTGGCAACGCTGGCAGAGCTGGCCTTGCAAACACACGCACGGTGCATACGAGTGTGTTAAAAGCTGGAGTTATGTCTCAGGCAGACCTTAATTCTTTAAAATTCCGGCTTCATTCTTAAACTATTGATGCTGCACTTTGCTCTTAAATGTCAGAACAAAATAAGTAATACCTGCAATTTATGCAGACGACATTTCAACAATACGAGATTTTCAGATTACAAACTACAGCCCCATACTTCTTATGGTGTTACGCTGAATGTGTAGATTTTGTGGATTTACATAATGGGTTTGTATAATGAATATTTATATAACGAAAACATTTACATAATGACTTCAAGTTAAACATGCACAATAAAGATTCCAGGCCAATGATTTATGTACTAAGTTAAAAATCACCTCTAAATACATTTTATTTTTATTCCTATTAAAGGTTCATTTTTATCTCTTGTTCAAAAAAATTGAATCCGACCTTATCCAAGTAAAGGCTGCATTGATGCACATCATGATAATATTTTGGAATTAGTCTACATTGAATCATTTGTATTCAGAGATTTCAGTTTCTTATCTTTTAGCAGCAGCTTTGACAAAAAATTTCAGAATATTCTCAATATGATTCATTAATATAATTTAGTGTTGTATTCTAGATGTGATGCTTGCATGTAAGCCTCATTAGTGCCACTGGGAATTACAGGAGAAAACTGGTAGAAATTGTAAAGTGCATATGAAGCTTATGTTCAGATAAAGGTAATTTGCTGCAGACAGAATATAAACTGTTACAGAACTCTGGTGTTTTCAACTCTCTTGCATTTTGTTTTCTAATAAATCCAGGCTAACTTGTTTGCCAGACTGAGATTTAATTGGATTTGAGTGCCATTTATAACTGTCTGTGCACCAGAACATATACCTGAGCGCAAAATTGGTACAGTGCTACTGAAATGGAGAAATTCTTCTTTATTTGGACAGAACATATTCTGTAAACTATACGTTCGCTTCCGTCACATTTTACAACATTTTTGAGCAAAAAGTTATTTGGATCCTGCGTTCTCCCACTCCGGACAGAGTTCTGTCCATTCATCAACCAGGGGACACCAAGGCACGTCCTCGTGCTCTACAGCGGCCGCACCGGTGCTCGCCTCTGGGGTGACACAGGTTTTGTAACGATGCAGCATTTGCAACGAGTTTGCAAGGCCTCAGCACTGAGGCTTGTCAGAGCATCTCTGCCTGGCCCTGCCCTGCCCTGCCTGCAGCTTCGTCAAGCCTGGTTCAGCTGGGGCAGCATCTCCTCCAACCCATCGGGCATCCCTGGCTAATCTGTTTTACCTCTGCATTTCCATGGTACGACCACAGTTTTATACCGCCAGCAGCAGCGAGCAGTTATCCTGTGTGCCACGAGGTTTTTATGACTGTTCCACAGTGCGCTGCAGAGAAACTCAGGCTGGCGTGGGAGCAGGGGACACAGGACACGGCGCAGAGGAGGGCAGGCACGGCGGGGGTAGAGACGGGCAGGGGCTGCCACAGGAGACGCCGCGGCTGTACACGGCTCCCCCGTGGGCACTGAAGGAAATGCAGATTGGAGCTGGACAAAGTGGGGTTTAGGGGTATCGGGGAACAAAGGAATAGCATCGGACGTACGTAGAAGGCACCTCAAGTAGTAAATTAGGATGTAATACGGAGTTGCAGAGCAATGAAGAAAGAGCAAAGGTGTCAAAGCAGGATAGCAAACATTTAAAAAAAAAAAAAACAGATCTTAAAGGGAGGAAGAAGAAACCACCGTGAACGTCATATTCCTCCCCCCGAAGAGGATGCTCACAGCTCACCATAAGAGCCCCCCACCAGAATGAAGCCACCAAAGTTCGGCCCCGGCGGGGCAGGGGAGGGGGTGCAAATCACCCGGGGGAGGCGGCGAAGTGAGGTGCGTCTGTAACAACTTCAACGGCGTTATTATTCCTTCTCACCTGACGGGGGGTGTAAAGGAGATGGATCCAGAACTGTGGTTCAGTTCTGTGATTTTTTTTCTTTTTTTTTTTTTTTTTGAGTACCAGATTTGTCAAGCCTATGTTTGTGTTTCACCTGACCTGCTGCTTGCTGGTGAGAGAGTAAGGGATGTGGCAAAACCCATCCAACAAGCCACCCTTCCCCAAAGAAACTCGGAGAAGGAGAAGGCGCGTGGGATCTGCAGGATTACCTGCCAACTGCTTGGTCAAGATGCTCCAGCGGAGAGGATGAAACGGCAGAGTATATGGTAAACGCACGTTGCTCTCTCCTATGGGCACTGTTCGCATACGCTCCCAGGAAGGGCTGGGAAGGAGGAACGAAGCAGGTATCGGCCGGGAAGGGAAACAAAGCCCAGGCTGTAACCGCCTGCCCTCAAATCTTCGGTGCTGAGACAACATACCTGCCTGCCCGCCGTGCCAGGCGCTCGGTAAGAGCACATCATTGTTGAACCGTGAGCACTTTGATTGACTCTCCCTGTACCGTGATACCTTTGATTAGTCTTTTCCTCAAATGTCATTTTCGGTTCTCATTGTGGTAAGCGTAATGGGTCTGCGGTTGAATGATCACATTTTTCCTCTCAGTCCTCATTTTCAGTCCTTTGGTCAAGAGACAAAATCAGTGGGTTCACTGAAAGCCCTTGTGATTACGTGCGCTAATTTTGTCTGAGTTCAAGATGAGGAGGATCTAATTCCTCCTCAGACCCCTTCTCCAGCCAGAGTGCACTAATTCTCCTTTTCTGCTTTTTTTCCTCTCCAGGAAAATTGTAACAGCTCCTTTCTGTAGACAATCTAATGCTTTAAGCTATTACTCTAAAGTATCACCACGGTTTCCAATAAAACTTTATTTGACATTTAGTTAAAATCCATTTTTTTGCTACCACTGAATTTTTTTCCCTAGTCCCTTGACGGACACTTCAAGCAGAATTCATTGTCATTGTCTTAAAGGTCAAAAGTTTTTTGGTTTTTTGTTTTTTTTTTTTTTCCCCCAGATCTTGCTTTGTAAAGCAAACTGTTACTCAGGATTATGAGACGCTGCGGTAAGCTGTGACAGTCCATGAAACCGTTCTTCCCTGCAATTACATGGATTTCATAAAAGTAGTGTGAGCAAACAGAAAGACCTTCACTGCAAAATCAATTATCATTGTAGAGTCCCCGTAAAGGAACCGGTGCAAGACGGGTGGCTCTGCACCAAGTCAGCCTGGGGAGAGCTGCCTGCAATGCTAGCTAAAAGTTTTCCTTTAAATGTTAGGAGGAATTAAAAGTATAAATGGAAATATTGAATAGAAACTGTGCTTTTAGGTGCCATTTGTTTGCAATTTCTCATACATATAGTTGAATTTGTTCAATAAAACCATTCTAACAAACTATGCCGTATCATGGAATAATGGTTCAATGGCAGTTACATTAAATTAAATCTATTGCGCGATGTATTAATGTTTTTTAACTTTCGCTCCTGGTTCTAGAGAGCCCTGTGTGTTCTTGATTATTTCCTTGTTTTGCTTTTAATTGGAATTGATTAATATCTGCAGCCAGTTAAAATGAGCTTAAAAATCTAATTATATTTAGGGCGCCTTTATTTCTACATTCCTATGTTACAGCAGTATTAAGAGTTTTCACTCAGCTGAACTCCGAAGCAGCTTTTGCTTTCCGAAAGCCTAGTTAGCACACACTTTTTAAGGCATACAGAAGTGATGCTGTCACACTGAAAACGCAAACCCTGCTACTGGTGAAGCGCCGCAGAGAGCTCCGGGTGACGGATACTTGGGCTTACCGGACGGAGAGATGTGCCTCCAGGAAATGGAAGGCTCTGGCTTCCCCGTGGCCAGGCACACCAGGGTAACATTGCTTCCTTCGTTCACAACGATGTCGCTCGAGATACGAAATATCTTCGGAGAAACTGGAAGGAAAGAAGGAGAAAGTTGTAAGGGAAAGGTGCTGAGTCAGTGCACGGATAGGTGAGGAGAGCTGGGACACCCGCACTGCCCGTGCTGATAAAAACACCTGCAGCCGGTGAAACGTAACTATGCAAAAGCCTTGTTTAGGTGTGACCACAGCGATTTCCACCACGTTTGCAGAAGTTCAGCCCTGGATTCAAAAAGCTACAAATAAGAAAGCAGCAATTTCCTCTATTCTGCGCAAAGCGGGTATTGTTATCGAGTTCTCGGCAAACTCCTACTGATGGATGCTCTTGTTTAAGAGACGGTTGAGCTTGCTCGTGACAGCTTGAAAAGAAGATGAAATTAAATTTTTCTTGTACTTTTAAAAATAATGGTGCCTATTACATCTACTCTGTGTGTACTTGGAGAGTCATATCTGTTCATGGACAACACTAAAATACATTTATTTCTGTTGCTTTGTATTGCTTTTAGGCTTGCAGTAGCAACACGGCTAAGAAAAAATAAGATAGATTTTATTTTCTTTCATTTTATCATCAGAATTCTTCACTAAACTCCCTTTTCTGTACTATTTATACATCTGGGCATAAGAGAACAGGGTTCCACATGGATGGAAAATGATGGAAAGCGTTAAAGGGCCTACCCTTAAGGGAATGCTTTACTTCTTGTAATGCTACACAGCGAGGAAAGGAACTCAGGGTGCCAGCAACAAAGGCAGGAATTCTGGATTTCAGAATGAATCTTTCTTTCTAAAGAAATATGTATTTCTTCACATGTCTTATGCTTACGTTTGATATAGAAATCAAACCAATGTGGTAACAAGGCATACCCTATCGACGTTTCTGAAAAAGCACTATTCTCTATATGATATGTAACAAATTTTGTACAAATATCTGCAGAAGATACCGATCGTACACGGGGGTGTTTCAGAACCTTCTGTAACAACTGCTTCAAAATCAAAGTGCTCTGCAAGGTAAATGGGTACCAATACAATGAGAATAAAAAAGTTCATGATCTGCCATTTTCCTAACCAAAGTCTCTGTCCATCCGGAGCTTTCCTCTCCTGAATGCCACAGCCCTGTCTCACTGGTTTGCTCCAATTCGTCGCAGCCAAAATCCCACCGTTTGACCCCATACATACACTTTTGCAACCCGGAATACACTGTTAGCATCCCTTCGGTGCACTTTTTCATATGCACCGACGGGTTTTGTGTGCTTTGGGCTCTCCACCTGCAGACGTTCTCCAGCCCCTTCCCTGGTCCAGTGACTGGAAGGATTTCAGTCACAGAAATGAGCCGGGGTCAGACAGACTTCAAAAAACCTGGAAATTCTCAGTGCTTGCTTGTGGCTATGCATTCGTAAGCAAAGAAAATTAACAGTCTATATGTAGAGTACTTTTAATCAGCAGAGAAACATTGTCTTGAGGGAAAACAAAGGTCTGGGGAAGGCTGAACCTTTCCCAGGTCCTAACGCAGTGAAATTCAGCGTTACCCGCCTGTGAGGTTCAAGCAGGTTTACCCCGTCACTCGGACAGAGATGTACTTCTGAATTTGCCACAGCCTAACTCACAAAGGTGACAGTCCTCCTCCCTACCTCACCTGATGACCCGGAAAAGCACGCGGTCAGCATATTTAGGGGCTGAAACATACCGAAGAGTTATTTCCACTGAACGGGATCATTTATTAATCAGGTTTCTTTGCAGAGACCTGCAATGAACCCGTTACTCGACTTCCCTCAGCAGAAGTCCTAAAGGAGAAGGTGGCCAGCCTCCGCCTCCATGCCCACCCCACGCCAGCTATGCCATGCCAGGACCCTTCCTCGGGGTCCCCCACGCCCTGAAACGGGGCACTGCTAATGCAGGTCCCCCCCACCCCCCCCAGCCCAGCCCAAATTAAATATCAGTAATGGTACAGCTTGGCCGCAGACAAAACATTGAGAGGAATTCTCATTTCTGTGTACAGAGTATGAAAAATAAATCTACTTCCTAAAGACAGCTGGTGAGGGATCATCCCATCCGAAATGCAGAAATCCATCTGAGAGCAGAATACCGTGAGTAATGTGGCATGTGCAGTGGCTTTAGTCAGTCTACAATATTTTTAAAATATCTCCCTAAATCTGAGCTACTTATTTCTTTTTCCTTCAAGAACGAACATACTTCCAGAAAGTCAAGTGAAGGAATCAAGTAACTCAAACCAGTTCTTCTCCCACGTAAATATATACAATCGACTGACGCAATATCTGTTTGGAACTGTGGAAATATCTTCCAGATTAAGTAAATGTTACGCTGTAAGATTTCCAACAGCATTAAACTTCTTATTCAAGGTTCTGCACCTTTGAAGGTAGAAAGAGAGAGAGAGATTTGCTCGTGTTCTGGCATTACTGAAGCAGCACCGCAGAGGGATTTTTCACACCCGACACCTAATGCTATTTTTCCAGGTGATTTTTATTTGCCTTAAACTTGTCACTGAAGACAGAGGAGGTGGCTGGGGGATGCTGTGCTGCCACGATGGCACCGGGGTGGCCAGAGCAGACTAAAGCGAGTTAAAGGAGGTCTCCTGGCACTCAGGCTGTGCCAGGGTCAGGGTTACGTTTAGTCCCGTCTCTTCCCTGCATCCATCACCAGAAAATGGGTGGATGACATATCTACTCATTGCTCAGTAAACTGATTTAGCGCGACTGATACAAACAGATTAGAAATAAGGTAACCTGGATTTCGGTGGGAATGAGGAGCTCTTGCTGCAGGTCCTTCAGCACAGCCACCGCTGGTCCCGTGAGCAGAGTGCCAGAAGGAATGAATACCAGCAGACAGGCTGGATCATATAAGCAACTGTAATCAAATCTCCCAAAATAAAAATCTCCCAAAAAAAATACACTGGCAGTCCTGCCATAGGCAGGAATCTAGAATTGAAGTAGAAGGATTTCATTCAGTTCACATAGATGAACAAAATTTCTTTTCCAAGGCAAAGATCAACACAGTCTGCTCTTTTCTCTGCTACTTAATGCAAGCGTTGTCTTCGTCCTCCTCTGCCTTTCCTCATAAGGTTTTATTTGCTCTTTATCACTCACCTCCTTTGCAAGCATCCTCTGCCCACAAAACGCAGCACATTTTCCCCAGCGCTCGGGCTCCCAGCCCTGAATTTCCTCCTGCAGCTCCAGCTCGTTCCCTCTCCTCCGGGTTTTAGGATAGCCATTAACTTTGGCTGCCAGTCTCGCCGTCTTTGTTACAGATTTTGCCTGCCATGTTCTAACCCCAAATATTTTAATTTTGACACAACCGCATGCTCTCCCGGCACACAATTTGAAAATCTTTCCCGTTATTCTACAAGCAAGCCGTGGTTATGGAGCACAGAATTTGATATGAACGGAATTCAATCGTATTAACAGATTTGTGGAATTTATATAGCCAGAGGGGCCAGAGGGTAATTTAGTCTGAACTCAGATAGTCGCAGGCTCTAGAAATTTTCCCAGAAGCCTGACTAAAGTCTATGTTTTAGAAAGCTGTCTAGTCTTATCCCGGCAATTCCAGGTGATGCTCACACTGCCACGTCTGGTAAGCACTTTCGGCAATTAAATACCCCCTCGCTGCCAGGAAATAGCATCTTGGTTCAAAATTGCATTCCACTAAACTCAGCTTTGAGAAATCAGATCTTATTATGGTTTTGTCTGCAAGACCGAACATCCCCCTTACTATCAAGTATCTTTCCTATGACTAAGGGCCCGTACAACATGATAAATCACCTCTTCATTTTTCTTTGCCAATGAAGAAAAAGCCTAGCAAGAGTCTTACCAACCGAGAGGCAAACCTACTGCTTTATCCCAGCTTTATTTCCTCTTTCCCTGTGCAGTTATTATCACGCACAAGATTATTCCCGTTATCCCTTCAGCTCCTGCCGTGGCCAGCTGGGCAGGGACGGAGGGGCAGGAGGCGCTGGGGGATGAGGATGCTCGCTGCACGGATCTCCTACGTGGTTGAAAACACCAGTTGCCTACGCTACCAGAACAGCGTAAACACCCGGAGGCTCCTGTTGGTCTGGGTTACGTCACGGCAGCTCCGTTAAGACGTTCCCAGAGCAGACGTCCCCACCAGCGGCTGACCAAGACCTGCTTTTTCTCCTGGCTCTTTGGAGAAGCTGCTTTGTCCGACCAGATCTGCCATCCCTGAAGCCTGACCGATTGATGCCAATAGGAATCGAGTCTCTGGCTCCTACTTCTTCCTGGAGTCCAGACCTACGTGTGCCATTATTTTGCAGGGGATTGACATTGAGTCTATAGTTCATCGCAGGGTCTTGTTTCTCATTTCCAAGGACTGGAATGATATTCTCAGTTACATTCATGTGTACATAAATGATGCAGCATAATAAAGCTTACTAGTGTAGTGGGAATGACTGTAGGGCGAAGCGGCGCTTTTAGCTGCTGCTGCTTTTTGAACGTGGGGAAGGATGTTGTATTTTCATCGCAGTTTAGAATTATCAGGTAAAAAATCTGGGCCCTCAGCATAAGTGAACCCATCTTGTTTCTTAAAATATGTGCTCCCCACACTGAAATGTCCAAAGTCAATGTAGTATCAAGATTGCAAAACATCTGGCTGGACGTACAGCTCTGTTTCTTCAGAAAGTTTGCCCAGATAAAGGTGATGACACGCTACGAACTACATTGTTTATAGTAATAGTTATTAAATCATATGGTCCATTTTCAGATTGTTATGCAATCAATCCTATTTTATATACAGAACATAGCCAATCCCAACAGAACAAATATAAACTGTGAGAAGAATTGGCTTGTGAGTACCGAAGTGTTACGTCTGGGGCCTTGGCAAGAGCGACTTTACCACCAGAATCCAAGGACTCACCTGCTTCACCCCTCCCAGGTGCATCTGGGCTCACGCTGCCTTAGCTCAATCTTCCTGTGCTTGCTTCTCAATAAAGAGTGACTTTTTTTGGTGAAAGAGAAGTGTTATACGGCCTCTCTTCTAAAATCCCCACTACCCTTCAGTTCTCCATCCAAATGCTGGGCTGCACTCCCCACCTCTCTGTCTGCAATGATAATTTGATTTTTTTTCCTGATTATAATTTCGTAATTAAGCAATAAACACAGAGGGGAGGAGAGAAGAAGTTGCTTTCAGCAGCTTAACTGACCGTTTCTTTTGGACTGGAATTAATTTGTTGACCAATCCATCTGTGCAAATGTTTCTGCGTTTCTAGCTGTGATCTGGCAAACAGCAACGTGCGCAGGAGTTTGCACGACACCGTTCACCACATTTCAGAGCCCTCCTGCAATGCGCACTGCAGCTCTACTGCAACGCACCGTTTGAGCACAAAAGATGCTGTTTAGGGTCCGAGCTGCAGCGGAGGGCAGCGAGAGCGCGGCGCAAGGGATGCTCGCGGCGAAGCGGCGCGTGACAGAGGCACCTTGGCCTGATGTGATGCAGCCTCTGCTTCTGCAGCAGCAGGAACGTTCAACCAAACGCGTGTTTCTAAAAGCCGCACAAACCTCAGAAGGCAAAATCCCTCCCTCAAGAGCACGCAGACGCCCTTCGAGCCTCGGGGTTTCAGCAGAGCATTGGCCTCCCCGGGGGTACCTGCTCCCCTCCCTGCAGGCAGCAGCCTCCCCGCAGGGTCTGCAGGGGCGGGGGGCAATGCAGTGCCCCCACGGTGCAGCCCTCTTTTATTTGACAGACTTCCTGCTATTGCTGCCTGCAGCAACCAGCCCAGGCAGGGTACAACAGCTTTGGCATGCCCACGCACGCAGAAGGAATCTGCTCCTTCAGACAACATTTCCTACTCCTTCCCAGCAGCGCGAGTCGGACGTTTCCACCCAAGGGGCAATCCAAGACCACCAGCTCTCCTCCCGCAGCTGCGCGGAGCCTGGGGGACGTGAGCGCGCAGAGACCTGGCTGGTAGCGCTTCACGCCCCCGTCCATCATACCCAAAATATGCGATGGCTGCATTTCATTTTTAACTGTACGATATTGTATGATAGCCTTTACACTATATATGAGACTACGGTTATAAAGGCATACGGTCTCTTGCGTTTTCGTTAGGGCGGCAGAAGCTCTCTGGTGCAACGCTCCCCCCCCAGCGCCGTGCCCCAGGACCACCTTTCCGAGAGCAGGCGGGCAGAGCGCACCCCCTGCAAGCCCCCCGCGCTTCGGGCAGCACCCGGCCACGCCGGCGTCGTTGCGACCGCCTGCTACCGCGCTTGGCTCTCTGGCTTTATTATTTGTGCCTGTATCTCGGTGAACTCCTTTTCCCCGGGCCCTGTTGGATGATCTGCTCCAGAACCACAGCTGAGCTTTAAATACGAAAAAAAGAAGGAATGGGAGGTGGGAAGCTCTGCGACCGCAGCACAGCGTCTGAGCCCTGTTTGCATGCCCAGTGATTTTCTGTGCTCAGCGCTGTGCAGAACACGGACCACACCGTCCTTCCCTCCAGGGACACAGATCCCAGCGGACAAACCCTCTCCAGGTTTTGCTAAAGACTGGAAAGTCTGATCCAGAAGCTTTTGTTTCTTTTTGAGGCTTATCACCAGGAATTTTGCAGTATTTCTAAGGGAAGGTTTGAACTGTGACATGCTAGAAGATGGAGAATTTTCCGGACTTACACAGTGCAGATTAAGTGATTTTCTCTTAAGTACGTGCTTTGTTCATTTTCTAATTGACTGGGCTCTTCTTTAATCTAGGGTTTATAGTGGGGAAATTAAATAAAATATAGTAGAAGACGTCTGTGAGTCTTATTACAACGACACTGAGCAGGTTGCATCATTTATGCATTTCCAAAACAGAATAGAAAATAAATGAATCCAAGCCATACATTAACTAAGATAACACACAAGTAAGCGCAGAAGCGCAGTCCTGCTGTGTAATGCAATTCTATAAAATTACAGAAATGATACAATATGATCTGGTACTCATGAAAAATCATAAATTTTATTTTTATCAATGATTTCCTCGGAAGATCTTCTTTCCCATGATAGAAATTGGCTTCTACAGTAAGTAGTTCTGGAACCTCACAGTTTGAGACAAATAATGATTTCTGGTATATTAGTATGCTGCTAATTTTTCTGCTATTTACTGACTGTTAAGGATCATTACATTCAGATCACTAAAATCTGTGGAATTTATTAATTATGACTAGAATATATATGCATAATCACAATGGAAAGTTAATATTTAATAAGAACTAAAAATGTTTATTTTGTGTACATACTTCTTATGATACCTCTAAAGACTCTGATCTACGAGCAGATTCAGGTTTTAATATCTGCTATGCTGAGCTTCGAGCGCAGATTAAATCCATTGCAGAGCTACTCTCCATTTCCACAGCTACAGTCTTTCACCCATCCCACACGGCAACTGTGACGGTCAGAAAAGAAATTAAATATAGCAGCGAAGAAACACTTACGCAGTACGTGGATTAAAGAAACGCCCAAGAAACAAGGTAACAAGCTGGGATGAAAGACGAATGAAACTCCCAAGAAAATTTTGTACAGGGGTCCAAAATGAAAAGCGCTTTTTTTCTTAAAATGCTTTTAAATGAATACTTTCCCATTTAGGGAAAGGTGCGTAGACTGCTTGTGGAAACTAAGCAGAGAAGGCGATCGGAACTAAACTTCTGCTTTCCGTAGTCTTCCGAAAGTGCCGTGCCGTGGGGACTGAGCGAGGAGCCCGGGGCATTGCCCCAAAGGGCAGGAGGCAGCGCGAACGGCGCCGGCAGCGCAATCGTGCAACGCGCAGCGGGTGCCAGGTGCTCGTGCAAGACGCGGCACGGCAGAGGGGTGCTGGGGCCGCCAAGCACCGCAGCGACGGGCGACGGAAGGGAACCCCTGCGGGCGCCTGCGGAGTCACTGCGAAGGGGTGGCCAAGCAGCTGCGAGGCTGCAGAGCTGGTTTGCTGTGACCCACCTGATGGTCTGATTTTTCCCAGTTTTATATTTATTTGGAGTGATGTGGGATCAATTCCCCAAATTTGCATATTTCCAATTAAAGAGTTGCCCGTGCCACATCGAAGATTAAATGCGCTTCAACCTTTGATCATTTTCTGGGAGTCAAAACAAATCAAAATGAAAGCCAAACATTTTTTGGGTTTATAAAACAAATGTGAAAAACTGAATGATTATTTTTTGTTTTGATGATGAAATTTAAAGTGATGCTAAATATTCTGGAAAAAGATTTACATTTCAGTGAAGCTTCATTTTCTGTCCAGAGAGCAGTCTCTTACACTGCCTACTTAAATTTTGACTGATTGAGAGAAAAAACACAGAGCAAAAGAGGAACATGGAGGAGCAACTGATAATTCAGCCTCACAGGCAGTCATGCAGCCATCGCGACGTCCCCAGTGTTAATGCATGATCCTAATGTGCAGTTTTAAATCCCCACCACCCCCTTCCTTCATATGTGGGGATGAATACGTTCTCTAAAAGGTTTCTGTAAATGACCAATAATAGGAAAATTTCAGCATTTTCCATTACTTCCTTTCTCCAATTCTTTGTTGAGAATAGTTATCGTACTCCACTCTAATAAGTAATTTGTCAGCATTATAGGAGAGGAAAAAATCCAGGGAACATACTCAAAAAAGGTGTTTACCTATTTGGTTTGCACAGTGGTTTTTTAAAATATTTACCAAAGCTTATATCCGCTGCAGCGTTAAATAAATGAATCACCTTTATTAGAAGTGCATGCCAATGGAGGGTGGCATGAGGGACACAGCGACACGTTTATTTTCCCTTGGGCTGTTTATAACAGAGGGAAATAAATTTGTTTCTGTTTCCAAAAACAATTAAAACAAATGGCAGGAGAATGAAATTCGGACAAGCCTTAATAGCGAGCTACTATAAAAGCAAGTGTGCAATAATAATGATAACGTTAATAATAACAGTCATAATTTTATTCCACCCTGATACCACTAATGTACAATTCATTGGAACTAGTCCATCTTGGTGAGAAGCAGCTCCAAACCATCTCATCAGTGATACCAATTTCTCTACTGTAAACCAATTAGAATCCCAGAATCCCAGACTGGTTTGGGTTGGAAGGGACCTTAAAGCCCATCTAGTTCCAGCTTCACATCCCCTACCAACCCCTCGTTGGTGAGAACAAGGTCCAGCATGGCACCTCTCCTCCTTGGCTCCTCTGTCACTTGGAGAAGGAAGTTATCACTGATGCCTTCCAGGAACTTCCTGGATTGCTTGTGCCCTGCTGTGTTGTCCCTCCAACAGATGTCGGGGTGGTTGAAGTCCCCCATAAGGACCAGGGCTTGTGAACGTGAGGCTGCTCCTATCTGCCTATAGACGGCCTCATCCACTCGGTCTCCCTGGTCAGGTGGGTTGTAGCAAACCCCCACTATAGTGTCACTGGTCCCTGCCCTCCCTTTAATCCTGACCCATAAGCTCTCGGTCGGCTCCTCACCCACCCCAAGGGGAGCTCCAGGTCCTCCAGCTGGTCAGTGACCTAGAGGTGACACCCCCTCCTCATCTCCCCTGCCTGTCCTTCCTAAAGAGCCTGTACCCTTCCATCCCAACACTCCATAGGAGCCATCCCACCACGTCTCCGTGATGCCAGTGAGGTCACAGCCCTGCAGGCGTCTGTCTCCAACTCCTCTTGTTTGTTCCCCACACTACGTGCGTTTGCACAGAGGCATTTCCGTTGGACAACCTGCCGCCCAAATCTCAAGGCCTCGAAGACAAATGAAATGGAGGCATTCGGCATCGTGAAAGACCCCACAGCTATCTTCTCAAACACTGCTGTGAACTGCAGCACACTGGCCAAATCGGGTCTGGCACTCAACGTGGGCTTTGCCCCTGTCCCCCCGCCATGACGGCACCGTGCTGCCCTGAGCTGGCTGTGCACCATTGGGGCGGGGGGAAACGATTGTTCGTGATGCACAAACCAGCGCGTGAAGCACCAGGGACTCGTTGGCCACGACACACCTGGCTATCTCCGTGCAGTTTGTCACCATGAGCGGTCAGGAAGCGCTAGCCGAGCTGCACGCGCAGCCGGAATCTAAAGAAAGGGCTCAGAAGGGGAGGGATTATTATCTTCTCAGGCTCCCTGCGTTTTAATTTCCCGATGGGATGTTTCTCTCTGGCATGGGGCGCAGATGACCCTCTGATCCCCCCCAACCGGCCGAATCCCACCCCATGCACCCCTTCCCACCGCCGTGGCAGAGCGGGACCCGTGCAGCACGGGGCAGGGCGGGCGCTGTGGCACACTCAGCCACACTCCTCCTCACGCCAGCACACGCCGCCCCTGGGGAGGGGCACTAAGCCAGCACGGCTATCTCCACGTCTTCCTAGAGCTGTCTTTGAACAGACAACTTTTTCCTGTGCATACACAGATTTTGTAATATTTTCTGTACATCTGCCTTTTAAAATTAAAAAAAAAATAAATCTACATTTAGCTGTGAAAATCAAAATATTTTTCAAGATGTTTAGCAGAGATAAAACCTCATCAGGTCTAGCCTTGGGCTAACAATCTCTAGCAAGTCATCCCCCAAAACGACGGCGGCAGCAGGTCCCTGGCTCGGATCCCCACTGGCTCCCGGCGTGGCAGCGATGGGACCACGGGACAGACCCGGCTGCTGCAGGAGCCGTTCCCTCGGGGGTGGCCAACGCGGCCAGCGGTACAGCCACCCCAGGCTGCTTGGCCTTGGGCAACCGGACAGCTGGCCCGCGGCAGGCAGGGCTGAGGATGCTGCATTTCACGGGGGGTCACCATCCGCTGCATCTCTGCACCCCACGCTGCTGGAGTGAGAGGTCAGGGACGTTCGTGACCTGAGCTGGCTGCTGTAGATACTGAAAAAACCAAGGCGAAACATCGATTTCTCTCTGCCGACAGAATAATTTATTGCTTTGCTTTCCTAATATGCATATTGATTTCATTAACTTGTATAGTATCTAGAAATCACTAACATGACATAAGAAATAGATTATTGTTCTTCTTTTTATGGCTTGGACATAATAATTAGTTTTTATGACAAATACATAGAAAAATTAAAATGTGCTTATGAGGGTTATTAAAAGCAGTGATGAACTCCATTTGCCACTAATTGAGAATCTATACGACTTTTCAGTTTGCAGTCATCAGATCCCCCGGCATCTGGAAAATCTTCAGCTTTACAAATGACTCTGTTTCCCAAGTTTTCATAAATTTTAGCATATGCACTTGTATGAAGATTTCTCGTAAGGAAACCCTAATTTCCCGTTCTTTCCTTCTCTTACTCTTCCCATTTCAGTCAGAAGGACGAAGCAACTTGTGACTGAATAACCAGACACAACATAACACTCAAATGTGGAAAAGAAAAAGAAGAAAAAAGAAAAAAAAAAAAAGGACAGCTAATCAAAGGAAAGTTTTTACGAAGAACAGAAGTAAATCGGAGGTTGAGATGTGGTTCTTAGGAACAGGCGGTACGTCTGAAGCGCGTGTCAAGGAGAAGAGGGGATTGCATTCACAGCTAGCCGGGTTGGACCATCTGCAGAGCTCATCAATAACCCTCACCCAGCAACAAAAAAAGTAATAATATCGCCAAGTGCGAACCACTGTGACTACCGCGAGGTGTATTAATTAGCAGAAACAGATGTAACTTATTTCCAGGAGATTACACTGGCGGACGTCCCACACAGCAGCTAACGCTGCTAATCCAGCGCGGTGGCTAATTAGCCGGAGGGGCTGCATGTGCTTGCGAAGCTTCAGCGCTTGCTCGTGACCCCCAGCCCAGCTGTAAATCCACGCCTGCTTCTGTGTGGTTTGGGAGAGGACGCCCTCCGACCAGGGGCTTTATATCGAAAGTAGAAGATGCCAAATATTTGCGAGCCCAAACTAAAAACGGGAGGATTGCAAAGAATCCCCTTACGGGCTGGACTTTGCACAAATTACTGTCAGGCAAGCGGTTATTGAAGGAAAGTCTCAGTGTCACCATGCAAAAGTCAGAAGTTCCCATAAATCAGCGTGCTTCGAATGCTCCAAGAAAAAAAGAAAATATTTCACTGTTTTAAAATGCCTGTAATTTTGTCGAGATTTCTAAGTCATTCATATCTACATAAATCCTCTACCTCTCTGGCAAACATTACACCATTTTCATTCTCAGACCTGTAAACAAGGTCTGAGATCCCTACACATCGCTAAACGCCACATCTAAAATACTTTAAAATAAAAACCAACCCTGAACACCACAGAAAAGGTTTTTTCCAACGAAATCGTTTTTATAGTTGAACATATTGCACCACAGTATCTATCATAAAAGAGATTATTGTGCTTTTTAGAGTTGTAAAATCATTTGTCAACACTAAAAAATAAAAAACCCCAACACCCTGCTCCACTTCTATATACTTTTTTTTTTATTTTCAGAGCACGTTAAAGTCGCCACACAGAAATATTATTACATCCTCCTCTGCTCAGCCCTGGTGAGGCACATCTGGGTCCAGGGCTGCCCCCCCGGAAAAGAGAAGCAGGGAGAGAGTGGAGCGAGGCCAGGCAAGGGCGTGAAGGCGATGAAGGTCCTGAGCATCCCTCCTCCGAGGGGAGGCTGGCGGAGCTGGGGCTGCTCAGCCTGGCGACGGGAGAGCTCGGGGGCATCTTAGCGTGGAGATAGATGGTCATGGGAGTCTTAGTGAGGTCCAGCTGATGCTCTCATCAGGCAGGAGCGGATGAGCAAGAGTAAATCAGCAGCAAAGACTTAAATTCGTACGCAGCTTGTTGGGTTTGAAACAAAATTTCAAGTGCTGCATTTTAAAGGGTCTGGGTTTCGGAGAAGAAACCCTTCATGGATGAAGTCCCATCTCCAACTCCCAGCGTGAGGCAAAGGCAAATAAGGTTTTTCTTTGGGAAGGAAATTCCTTGAAAGCCAGGATAAGTGGAAACTGCAAGTTACAGAAAAATAAAAGTTCAGAATTTTCCAGCCATATTAATCTACGGAACCAGTTAATTGCCCACGTGCCAGCAACAATCCCCCGCTCCTAAACACCGATGCCTATGACGTGTATTACTGCGCCGCTCCCGACTCGCGGTACCTCACCTCCTTACGGCGGCTGAAAGAGTTACCGGCGGGGAGCGTTGGCATCCTCGGCAGCGGTGCAGGCACGCACTGTAAGCTCACGGATTATTATTAAACCTGGCGCCATGCATGACCCGAGCTCGTGGGAGAAGCCCGAGCACCTCCGTCCCCCCTGCACCCCCCGGGGTCAGTTTAGCGCTCTATGACTGCACAAAACTGCGGGCAGCCATCTACAGGACCCTCCATCGGGTTTTGTCCAGCCAAAGCCCCCTCGTTGCAATCAAATGTTGCACACAGATAACCCACAGATTTTTTCATGTTTAACAAAATAAAATAAGAACATGACCTCAATATTTGGCGAGTTGTAAAATACCCCCAAAACTTATATGATTTTTAAAGTATAGTTAATTCAGTTTTTAAATCAATGGGGTACATAATATGAAGAAGCAGACAGCACCCTGTGCTAGTGTGGCACAAATCTTCATTTTCGTGGCAATCAGTCACCAACTGGGAAAAACGAAGAATATTTTTTTTCTTTTTTTGCATTTACATGATTAGTTCCTTAACAGCAGTTTGATTGAAGAGCGTTGCCTAAAGGTCCCCACCTCTTGCTTATTAAACACACTTTGTCTTGTACGCAGAAGCGGCATTGGCACACGGGTTCTGATAAAATAAATTATGGGTGGGCTGTGAAGAAAAATGGCTGTATCTTGATTCATCATTTATTTCCAATTCATGTCAACACTAGAGCGTGAGGAAAACTTCACAAAAGTAGTACTTTTGTAAATTTTTGATTGATCTCTTTTCCCCTTACCTATCACTAGCAGTATAACCATAATTTGTAAAAACTAATGTAATACCCTTTATGTTTTAACTAGAAATTTATTATCACATATTATCTGCTTTCAGTGATGGATTTATTTTAGACCAACTTGAACATCAGTCTTAAATTACAGAAAAATGACCCACATTGCCACAGGAACATGCTAATGCAGAACTGGAAAGAAAAATCAAATAAGAAATGCGTAAGCAAGTATTCTATCTGTTGTATTTATTGTATTTCCATCAAGAGCATCCTGGAGTCACAGGGGCAGGAAGGTTTCCTGGAAGTGGATGCTGGCTGGTTAAAGGCTGACACAGCTGGATTCACATCTACAAGGTTTTTCCGAAATAATTCGTTTTGGCACGGAAATATTGTCCTTTACCTGCTCTACTTGTGGCGGTGTCAATTCTCAAAGGTAAAGATCTATTTTAACCTCAGCAGAAGTTTTTGAAGGCATGAGAGACTTGGAAAGACATCAGCAGGGTCACCTGCATGGGTGCCATCCCTCCTGCTGCCTCGTTAGCCGCCGAGCTGCTAACGACGGTGGTGTGCACTGACAGACCTCGGACTCTGAGAGGGTTGCATTAAAATAGTTGATTTATCTTCAGCAGCAACATCTCAAATAAGCAAATCTATTCAAATTGTCAAAACCAACTTAAAATGAGCCATGCCTTGAATATGGGAACTGAATGAAAAGCGAATTCATACTTGAGAGGTTTGCTGAAGTCAGTGAGAGATTTGCTATCGATTCATCGAAGCAAGGAGTTTTCTCTGCATCACTAAACCAAAACTACACGGTGGCTTTCGGTTCCGTGCTCATCCCCCGCCGCTGCTTCGCCCAGGTTTTGTGGGCAACGGCCCCAGCAATCGCGGGGCAGCAGCGGGGAGCGCGGCTTCCATCGTACTTGGAGGACTGTTACCAAGCCAAGAAGCCATTCATCATGTGTGCATTGGAATAAATTTATAAATTCAGAGAGTACCACTGCGTAAAATTTCAAGTAATGGAAGCCACTACAAAAGCACTACATTTATTACTAAAATTAATGAGTAAAAAAGATGAAGAAAATGTTAACAACTATGTATCAATTGTATCACTGTGATCGATTTCCACTTAGAATACCTAAACGTTTAACTAAGAACTACTTAAATTGAATGTTTTTTTCATAAATATTTTAGTAAATCTAGAAAGTTTAACAAAAACAGGCTAAAATATCAGGTGGACTTTTTCTGTTATTAAATATTAACAGTGATTTTCAGGGACCATTTTCACACTGCTATGCTAATACCTCCGACGCTGATGGACCATCCACGTTCTTCAAGGACTGAAAGTAAAAGAGCTCAGCAAAATACTGTCTATATGATGTACACAAGAGGTTGGCCCCAAACAGAAGTGAACCACTTCTTCTTCAGGAGGGACGGAGATGCGTCTCCAAGCACGGTGCTTCTGGAACAAGCACGTTGGCCTAAACCCCAAAGTTACTGCGGGAGGGGAGCAGGTAACAGCCCCAAAGGTCCACCTGGCAACCAGAGCCTGCTCAGCGAGGTGGGACGGATGCGCTCTGAATGAAGGCTGATGAGCAAAATTTGTTATGATGCTGAAAGTTCTTTGAAAGGCGAGCATGACAGCTTTCTTTTTTCCAAGCAAATCGAAGGATCTTCATCTCCTACCCACAGTTATTTTGTCATGCAACCATTTCTCCATCAATGAAGAGGCAGACTCTCCGCAGATAATCATTCTTCAATTTCTGATGCCATAGATTTTCCCTATTTTCTGTGACTCATATTGTTCACTTGGTAAATGCAGAGAGAAGGGAAAGGACGAGCACTTGTTCTCTCTGCAGCCCTTTCATCACTCTCCTACATTTTTTCATTACTGTACTCAATTTATCACTGAGAAAATACAGAAATAGAAAAGCTATATTCTTTGCCTCGAGATGGATTTGTTATCAGCAGTTTGATGCTTTGTAAAGCAGAAGAAATGTAGAAAATAAAATTGCCATTTCTGTTAATTGATTTGCAAAAATCTAGTTTTAAATCAGAAAAACCTTACTGAACCAAAAATCTAGCAATATTTTATTTTTCTTTCAAAGCTTTCCATCTTCTTCCCTTAAGTGGAAAGCCATTCGCAGGCGCGTTGACATCGCCAGATCGCTGGGTCCCCAAGCAGCGTATTCCCCCGTCGCCAGGTCTTTGGTTTCCAGGAAAGGCACCGATTAGGATGAGCAATCCCGTCCCAGTCTCGCTGCCCGGGGATCCCGAAGGACAAGCCCCGTTTAGGCTGGGGGTGAAACGTCCACGCAGTTGCACAGCCTGTGTAAGGGATGTTGATGTTGGCTGAACACATTTTCCTGTAACATCAGCACGTTTGCTTTTTTTAACCACAATTTCAGCTGTGCTTAGCAAGCTAGGAGCAATTAGGTACTCTTTTTTGTTGACTGTCTAATTATTCTTCTTAACTTTTTTAAGCACAGCTGAAATTGGTTAAAATGAAAAGCAAATCACTTGATTTACAAAAACCCCCCTTACTTATTCCTGCTACTAATAGCACTGCAATGGGATGATGCGGTGTTATGACTTTCTGGTATGAAAAAGTGAAATAAAAGGAAATGAGAAAAACATGTTTCTGCAAGCCATAAAGTCCTCGAAGCGACTGCGTCCCATAAACCCGCGCACACGTGTGCCTGGTGCAGGTGCAAGCGAGACGCCTTCGAGCTTCAGAGGGAATCCCTCATCCAAAATAAAGATTGTCGGAGTACGGGTAGAAAAACAATTATTTTGTTTGGAAGTTCTTTCTGTGCAAATGGGGATGACATTTGTCTTTGTGGGATGATGCCTTTATGGTCTTTTCTTCTCAAAGGGAAGGCGAACCGTCACGGTGAAATGTCCCTCAGGCGTACAGAAGCTGCAGAGCAGGGCTCCCACCTTCTCTTTCACACACTGTTTTTCCCACTACCTGGAAAAGCTTTCAGATGTATCACAAACTACTTTCAGTAAGCAACGCTCTTCAATCAAACCGCTGCTAAGGATTTAATCATGTAAATTTAAAAAAAAAAAAAGCAAAAAAAAAAAAAGAAGCAATAACCTACTGGCTAAAACTAAAGGTTTCCCAGTTGGTGACTGATTGCTGTCTAAGTAAAAAGTCTGAGCCACAAGCAATATTCTATTTTAGTTGTATTGTTTAAGCTAATTTAGCACTCACTGATATGAAAGTACTCTGAAAAATCAGGGATTCTTTCTGTGTATCTTACAGACCGCTATATACATGATTTATTTAATTATTTCCTAGGCAAATTATGTCAAATTTACTTTTCATTTTGATTCTAAGAGGGATTGGCACATCCCAACAACCCCAACCCTCCGTCCGGCACTGGAGACTCGTGTCATGCCTGTACAACTGCTTCCGTGCAAGAACTAAATAGAATCCGAGGAGGGGTTCTGGGAAGCATTATCTCAGATAATCAATGCAAAAGTCTTATACGTGGCAGCAGTGATATTGTTTGATTAAAGAAGTTATTCCAATTCATTAGAAATGTAAATAAAGATTATACACGAAGTTTATTCTTGAAGACCCTTTCCAATTTAGTGAATTAAAACATTTAGTATATCCACACCTGGAGTAGACTGTGATTTTAATGGTATATTGTTACAGAAAATAGGTACCTCAAAAAAGAAGACTGATTAAAAATATGAAAATGATCAAAGGTCAAAATAATACAACATTCAATCTAGTTAAAAAGTGGCTCCCCTATATTAATTTTATATGCCAGCATTTCAGGGGAATGATCACTAAGAAAAGACAAGAAGAAAATTGTTTACATCGCGTAAGAAAGGAACAACTGGGTGGAACAGGAGAAACATTTCTCAGTTAAAATACAGTCTGAATAAATGTGCATAAAACAGTCAGAACGCTTGAAAAATCTCATGGTCCATAGGAAATTTTTGAAGACCTCTCTCTGTTATTAAGTAGACTTAGACTGGAAGAGGATGATAATATACAAGCAAAAATGGATAAACAGATCTGCACATAGACCTTTTCCGCCTGGGAAGTACCATTAAACACCTGCACCCTCCCCGGCTTGCCGAAGAAGCAGTTTACTTCCCAGCCCAAAGCTTAGCCAGATCAGGTCTAGCGTGCGGCTGCGTTGCGTGAGCCAGCACGGTGCCACCGACCCGGGGCTGCCCTCTGGTCCCTTCCTTGCAATTAAAGTGCAAGGTATGATGTTAACATCTTACCTACGGGCAGCCTGTTTCCTAGTTATTATTGTCTGCCAAAACCATTCTAAATCTGTTATTTCTTCCTATGCCATTAGATATAAGCTACACTGTCCTCGTTTCTCCAGAAGGTGTCAATAAGTTGCTAGTTATCGTACGAGGACATGCACATATTATTCCCTTAAACCCCACTATTCCTCTTTTCTCCTCAGACAATAAACTAAATACTACAAGGTTCGATTTAAAAACCAACAGAGAGAGAATTGTAGTTTGGTCAAGCCAGAGAAGCAATGTAATGTAACAATTCAGAGTACACTCTTATTTATTTCCCATTCCGTATCATTGTAGATAAAGCAACAGTTGTGTTGAGTCTTAGCGAAAGGGAAAGGCTGCTTGTCTGGGGTTGTACACTGCTGAAGTTGCTGTGCACATTTCTATAGATATGTACAGGCAGAAACAGAGGGCACGGAGAAGCAAGAAACAGGTAAAATGAGGAAATTCGGTATGCAAAGATTTTAAAGATGAATTAAACCATAAGTGGGCATAGAGCTTTTCACTGAAATATTTTATGCAACATACTGAGTACCAAGGAAAAGAACTCTAGAATAGAAAATTGGAGGTAAACACTATCAGTAATCCTTACAGGCAAAATGAGAATGTTTGAAGTTTTTGGCAGATAAATAATAATATACTTGTTGCCACTCTTGCTATCACATGAACTATAGAAAAGATCCGTAGTGATTCAGGATGCTTTCCTGTAACTGCATTTTTAGTTTTGGAGAATTTTACAGGTTCGATTTTTCTGCAGTAAGGCTGGATGACAGATTTACATTGTATTCCCAATGTAGTTATTAAAATAATTTCCTTTGACAGTTCTCTGACTGCATCACTCCCCCTTCCTTGAATCTCAACCATATGTCTCTGCTTACTTTGCATTTTAAGTATCTTGTTTTCATCTGAAAAGCAATTCATTGTCCTTTACTCCTCAGTACGTGTCCACTCTCACCCGTTACGACACGACCGTGCAGTTTGATTGCATCCGGGGCCACCCGCTCGCACAGCATCATCTTCCTCTTCCCTTCATCCACACCTCCCTCCACACCGGAGAGCCCCACGGACAGGACCATGCAATCCCCGGGACCCCTGGACACCTCCCTCCACACCGGAGAGCCCCACGGACAGGACCACACGATCCCCGGGACCCCTGGGGACCCACCCCAGTGTGATTTCCACATCGAAGCTGCCCACAGAGCACCTGGTGGTGACAAACACCGGCATCCATCGTCATATCACTTCAAAGATGCTGTCAGGTGTTAACTCTTGGGAAGCTGGAAGTCAAATCTTTCAAAGGTCAAGGTGACTTGAAAAGTGACGTGGGCCAGCGGTGCTTAGGAAAAACTTTCGTACCTTGACAAACGACATCTTAGAAATGGGGCTGAATGGAACAGACTCAATCAACAACTTCGACCCTTTGCTCTGAGAGAAGATCAAGAGTATGGGAGACATCTCTGCCATGCGTCAGTCTCACCTCGGCTTGGTCGCTTACGGCAGAGATCTCCCCAGGCGAGAAATCTTTCCCCAGGTATGAAATCTTTCACATTTTTGTTGGCGTTGTTTTTCCTACTGTTCTTTATTTTTAGGTATCTTGGGTTTATTCTCCTTTTGAACTTTCTTTACCTTGTCTAAAACATTTTAAAAATTATTCTTCCCTGAATTGGGCATCTCATTCCATTAAGACTTCATCAGGGACAGATAAAGCAGAACAGGTACAAACCGTTTCCAATTCAGGTACTTCCAACCACTGCATCTCCAGATGACATCTGCCCTTTCCCTGCAGTATTTATGTTGTTGTCTCAGACTTAACACATGGCCCACTGTAACTCTTCTGAAGCACTGCTGCCTATGTAGTTCTCACTCATTTGTGTATTTGATTTCTCCCAAAGACTGCTGTCTGGCACTGTCCTTATTGAATTTCATCTTATTGATTCCAGACCATTTCTGAAATCCATCATTTTGAATTTGAAGCCTGTTGTCCCATGCACTTGCACTTTGATGTCACCTGCAAATTATATAGATGTATTCTCTAGTATATCACCTAATTCATCCATTGAAATCCATATTAAATCCTTCTGGAATTACGGCAGACTCATTCAACATGTTCTTCCCGCTAGACAGTGAATTATTGACAGTCGTTCCTTCGGTATTATTTTGAACAAGCTGTGTACCCCCCTTCCAGCAACTTGATCTGGGCTGTCTTTTCTTAATTTTTGGAAGAGAAAGCCAGGCCTGACTGTGTGAGGATCACTCTAATGTCAAGATGCAATTCCCATCTGCTGCCTGACCTTTCCTGGGAGGCGAGTTACCTTCTCAGAGAAGGAAATTAGACTTGTCTTTCATATTGCCTGCTTTAAAAATTAATGTTGATCATTTATCATCTATTACCATTTGATTGTTTGTGAGATTCCGTGTTAATTCCAGACTTTTTTTCAGGTCAAAAGTTAAGCTCGCTTTTTTACATTTTCTGGGGTCTTCTGTTGATTGGTTTTTAAAAACTAAATACTAGATTTCCTCTCCACCCACCCCCCCACCAGTTTTCCCAAACAATTTGTCAGGGTTCAGAGACCGCTTTCACAAGTCCAAGGATGAATGCTACCAGTTTGTGACTACGCCAGGTTGTGCGATGCACCTCCGGCGCCCCGGTCCCCATCCAAGCATCACGCTCAGCTCCGACACATTTCTTCCTGCAGCTCTGGGGCAGGTTTGATCACGAGTACCAGCCTGACTCATTCCCGAGTTTCTCTACCCAAGGGATGCCTTTCGTTATCCAATCACGTACTATTTTTACTTAGGAAAATGATTCTCTAGTGATACTGTGTGCAAATATATACTGAGCAAGTTTCGACTGAATTGACTCAATTCAGATGAATAAAGGCTTGTTCCCTGAATTACGTCAGTTGGTAGGTATTTATTCAGTATTTAGTTTTGTTCTCACTACGCAGCCTAGAAATTAGTAATGATTATCTAACATTTAAACTTGGAATTGCTTTCCACATTAATAATTTCTTCTCTTGAGTTTCTGCAGAACTGCCCTCATCGCACATAAATGTGTTGTGAGCGGTATGATTTAATCTTCATGACGTTCCAATGGCACGGGAAGCATTAGTATTAATGGGGATTAATGGGATTATTAATATTCACATTTTACAGACAGTTAACACCGAATTAAAATCAAACTGTTACCTGCCCAACAGTTTTGGATACCCGACCAGAGACAGTGGATGTAGCATCTTCTATGGGAATTGCAGTGTCCAGCTGCTGCAGGAGAGGCCAGGGAGGACCGGTGGATGTGCAGGATGCGACCCTGCCCTGAGCAGGCTCCTGTGCTCAGCGGTGCTGGGAGCACCAGCTGTTATCGTGGGGTTCAAGACTATTTTGACATTTATGCACAAAAAGGGAAAAGTAAGTTCACCCCAGGTTCCTAACTTTGCAACTTTAATATTATTTTGGTGCGGCCTTTGAAAACGATACCAGCAACAAACAAATGTTCTAGCCCTACAGCTAGGACGATTCCAACTCCAAATGAACTCAAAGGCTGCAGCCAACAAAACCAGCGTTTGTTCGACCTGAACAGAGGTAGGTGAGGATTTACTTCTGAAATGGTTGCAAACTGCTCTACACGACACTGGTGGCTCTCAAGGATTCGTGTACTCAGCCTCTTACCCTTTGCTGTATCACCTATAAACTAGAAGGTTTCTTCAGAGAAAAATGCAGTGAGTCTTTCTGCTTTACCCACACGTTCAGCCCAGCATAACCTTGAGATGACGACAGGATCACCCCGTGCCTTTTCATTAACAGAAACAGCACTTTCAATGGAGCATTGTCCTACTAATGGAATTTATAACGTTTGAAAGCCTCACAGCATTGCCTCAAGCGTAGTCTCTGGGCCAGCAAGCGTTTGAGTGTCAAATGAATGCCAGTGCCCTGTTAGGGTACTTAATTTGACTAAGAGAGGTCCAAGTGAAAATTTTACCATCGTTTCAGCCATGGAATCACAGCAATAGATTCAATTTCTGTTTCCACTGTTACAGTGACATGTACACTATGTTACAATGGACAATTACCACCCTGAATGTCTCTGCTTACAGAAATCAATACAAATGAAAAATGTAAAAGGATTCTATGCACTTATCCCTATAAATTACACTGATTATTAAAGACTCCAATAACAATGAATAAATCAAAGCTGTCCTACTACGCAAAAGTCTCACAAGGATCATAACCATTCAAAGTAGGTGGCTTACTCCAGTTGATATGGACTTCCAGAGCTGAGAACTCAAAATCCTGTTTAATTAGCATTTCAACATCTAGCTAATGACTTTGCTTTGATAATACAGAGCACCACTTTCCATCTTAGGTTAAAATTACAGCAGTCGCTTGTCCATGCTGGGTAACTATGTGACATACCAGATTCATAAATAAATAACCATTTCTCAGTGCGAACGAGCATCTAGATTAATTTCTAGTACTTCAAAGTTAAAAAAGGCAAAACATATTCTGTTGGCGTAGCCAACGATGAAAGCAACGTCGGTTTCCCTTTGGGAGAAGGCACAGTGGCAGGATGGCAGAAGCATCAGTAGAAATAGCTAAACTCTACGGACGTGCTTTGCTACCCTACTTGGCCGGCATTTCCACCGGGAGATCAGTGTGCTTCTGCAAGGGCGGAGACACAAGAAAAGCCCCAAGAGCGGTTTGGGGCACCCGGACAGACCCAGCCGGGCACACTGATCTGCTGCCTCACACCCCTCCCGGGAAATAACGCTGCTGGCGGCTTAGCAGGGATTTGGGAACTGGGAAGTGGAGGGGTTGGTTTGTTTTCTGCAAGCTAGCTTTTTGTCAAAGGCGGAAGGGAAGGCATGATGTGTTAACCACAGATTTGAGCTCCTTGCCCTGGCACAAAGGGTCCGTGCTAAATGAGGCACGGGAAGAAATCAGTTGACCTCACTAAGACTCCAAATAGCTTCCTGTGAGGACCTGGGAATAAATCTATAGTAAATTTTTGAGTGTATGATGAGGTGGTCAAGTTCTGATACTGCTGGGTCTAGTGACCAGCCCTAAGTGCAGTAAGTTGAGCTGATAACCAGCGTCGTGGCAGGGATGACGCTGGGCTCACACCTAACACCAAGGGGAGCCACGTTTGCAGGGGCAGGAGGCTCAAGGACCAGGTAGACGGATTACTCTTCTAGCCACAGAGGTGTAAGGGATTACGAGTGGTGCTTCCAAATTAGCACACAGCAAAATGACAGAAGTCTCTAGTTGTGGCCAGAGAAAAGTTTGGAGGAGAAATATCGCTATGTTACTGATGAGATCAGCGCTAAGAAATACAGGGTCAGACACCAGCACGTGCCAGTGAGGATGACGCAGGGGAAGGCTTAGCTCAGGCAAATAAAGAATGAGATATCAAGTAATAATGAAGCGATTGGGTTTCTAACATCAGTGATGAGGAGTGGAGGGACAGAAAAGTTGACTTGAAGAGGACCAGAACTGATTATTGTAGAAGAACAAGAATTTTGAGGAAATACATGAACTAATACATAACATAGAGAAAGGCAGCTAGCTTTACTATTTACCTTTTCTCACGTTACTATGACATTATTTAAAAAAAAAAAAAAATCCCCCCCAAATAATAAAGCCAATCAAAATGTGTTTAGGAAGAAGTTAAAAATGTGCAGCACATAAATAATGATTTCCACAAGATCTCATGGATGCCAGGAATGCTTTTTGCATATTGTTTCCCATCATACCGGACTACAAAAGAAGAGGGAAACACTTGAATTGCAAACCAGACAGCATCGGACCCGTCTTGAGAAGAAAACTCCACCATGTTCCCCAGGGTTAAGTTGTTCCCCACATCAGTTCATACGGCTTTCCCATCCATCACCGCGGGAAGGGAGAGAGCTTCCTCTCGCATTATGCCTTTTTAATGTAAAATGCAAATCCTGCTCGCCGAGCTGCCGCTGGGGTGTAAAGAGCTCCTTCCGAGAGCCCCAGCGACTGGGAAAGGAAATCTTGCCTTTTGTGACGAGGGAGGAACATACCCGTCCCGAAAGTTAGCAGTTAACTGCTTGTTTACATAAATTAATGGCAACCTTGAATAAGAAATTACTTCTTGTTCATAGCAGACTCTGCATATCTATTCTAAGTAGAGTTATGAAGGAAATAACTCTCTATAGCTCGTGCACTATGGCTGGAATGGGATTTAAAGAAGTCTGGAAAATTAAGCAATAAAGCACAAGAGGCAACGTGTTTCTGGAGGTTGCTCAAAGAGCTTTCAAACACGGGTGACGTGCAGCAATCTGCTGGGCGCACGCTTCCCAGTCGCCACCAGAAATGGAAATCAAGGCGAAAAGTCAGATGAGAGGAACCGAACAGATGCGTTTTGGAGAGATGGTCAGAAATGGGGTAACGCCTCTGACAAACGGGTCAAACCACGACTGCGAAGCATAAACCAGAGTCCTTTCAAATCTGCACACGTGGAAACGCCTTGGAAAAAATTATCACAGAAATGCTATTATAAAATTAAATATTTTGGCATCTGCTCGCTGGAATCAGGCTTATACGTATAAACATCCCTGCTGTGTGTAATTATACTCATAAAATGGGTGCACACATGGGTGAATGCGGAGACACAAACCCAGGGTTTCCGTGTGCGGTTACTCGTTTTGGGCTCACAAACTCGATGTGCATTCAAATACTTCAGATGTAGCCAAGGAACCCCGCTGAAAATTTAACCACATTGCATTGGGTGCATTTTACTGTTTGAATTTAACTTTTCTGTACATTTTCATTTAAAATATGCAACGTCAGAACACAAAGCAGGCTGAGAATTTACACCGTGGTCACATTTTATCTCGCTTGAACCCTACCTGAACATTGCATTATAGATCCGGAAACTCATACGGTAAGTCTGGAGGAATAATGGATTTTTTTTTTTTTACGAGTAGCTGAATTCCTAAGTTTGAAAAAAAAACCATTCAGTTCACATCATAGAACTGAGAAAAGAAAGTTTTGGTTTTGAGGATTGAAATGAAAAATAATAAAATTTCCTTGGGGAAATATGAATGTTTTGTTCAATCAAACCAAAACCCTGTGTTTCTTTTCCAGGTTACAGAATCCTCTATAGCTCAAAAAAAAAAGGGCTGCTTAGAAAAGGACAGCTGAAAAGCTGAAGGCACAAGACACTGATTTGTAAAGAGTTATTATAATTATCTGCTCCTGTGTGTCATTAAGGGGTCTCTTATCCCTGATACACCCCTCGGGCTATATCGTGTGATAAGTAAATGATGAGTAAGCTCTTGTTCAGATGATGGCGTGTAAATCCTGACACTGACTTGAACAGGATCAGTATTGCAGAAACTGCTTCAACACTGCATTATTCTTGACAAAAAGGACCGAAACCGTCCTGGATTCATCATACTTGTATGAACCCCAAACTTAGTTCTTATCTTTCCATCTCCCTACTTTGGGCTAGAAGGTACATCTGTATTTTATTTTATTTTATTTTTTAATCATTTAATCTGCAAAGCTGGTTTTGGTAGGAAAGCTTGTTAGATAGAAGATATATATATATCACATATATTCATTTTTATTTTAAACCAAGATTCTATAAGCTGGGGAAGTCTGATATTAGAAATAACTGAAATTTGCAGTCTCTGATATTCCTGGTTTTTGAGTCACAGTGAGAAAAGAGTGTATTTGTCTAAGCAAATTGTACAATCCACCGTGAATTGGAAGAAAATCATTGCCTTACAAAGCTTGAGTTAAATACAACGTCAGGAAGTAAACAACAGTAGCACAAAGATTGTAGGCAGGATAGAGAGCAATTACTGTAAACCTAGAACTGTAGGCACTCTTCAACCGACTTGCACTGACTATCTGTATTAATTATAGAATAATGCTATCGCTGTTACTATATTAAATATTAATTACAATATTTACATACTGATCCTACTCCTCAAGTCTATGCAATCCTTTTCACAATAGAGAGAATAAGCTGTTGAGGACAATACTATAGCGGCATTATATTTAAAACACATCTGACCGGAACAGGCTGACACCTATTATCAGCGTAATTATAAGACCCCTTTTATCGGAAAGTCAGCAGAGAAGCCCAAAAGGCAGAGGCGATTCCAGCCATATTATTTAATGAGATGTTTCCATTCTAGTGCTACGGAGGTGTCTCTGCAGAAAATGGTTTAACTCCCAGAGAAGTTATAATCTGAAGCGAGACTTATGGCAAATACTTTTAGTCTGCGAAAACCTGGGGCGTTACCTGTGAGCAAGCGGAGGGGCGCGCTGCACCTAGCGATTGCTGTTACCACGTAGAGGGATTTTGGAATATTTATGGGCAAAATATTTTAGAGTGCCAAATACATTCAATTCACTATCAAAACAAAACAATGTCTTTCCTTTGAAGTATTTCAAACAGAAAGACTTTTTTTTTTTAATAAAACAACCCTTTTATTGTATAACGGAACTGTTGTCTTAATTATAATTTTTTTTTTTTGCCAAGGATTTATTTTACATAACAAAGCAAATCTGCCAACTATTAAGGAAATTTTCCAGTTTTCTCTTGCAGATGATAGAAGGGGAAATAATATCATATTTTAAATGCAAAGTGGGGATGATTAAAATTTCACTCTAAGTAAAATAAGAACATTTCTGAATCCTAAAGACAACAAAACGAGTAATCTGCTGGGGACAATATAATAAGCATCTTACATTTACATACTTTAGCCCTTAGTATTAAGGGCTTACAAGTAAGCAAAAATTTAACCGTTTATTTTGTCTCACTGTAATGTCTTCAGCACCGATGGCCTTGAGGCAGGTTTGAAAAATCACAGGCTGACGACTGCGCCTGTTTTACCCAACTCCTGACGTGCCTTTTCATCCATTCAAACCGGGCAATCAAACTCAAGTTCACATCTCTCCTGTGAGGTTTTTGATTAATTTTTATTTTTTTTTCTTTTAAATGAACATATTAACCCGAAGGGATAAATGTTCAAAACTTCACATGGAAAAAAAGAATGCCAAAAACTGTAGGAAATGAACAGATTTTGCATGTGCATCTCCTGGAGCACAGTTTTCAAAATTTACCCATGGGGCTAGGCTATTCTGTTTGCAAAAATTCCTAAGCTTTTCTCTGAATAGCTGGGATAAAAGATCTGTGATAAGCAGGTATAATAGACGTTAGAGTCATATTATGGGATTGTATTAAGAAGCAACGCTACACGGTTTTCATTTTGCTCTAGAGTTTTCTTGTATGGTGCAAAAGATCTTGTACCATTTATTATCCTTGTTACCGCTTCATAAATTATAATACACAAGAAATACAGCCCTAGTAATTTAAGTCATACAGTATTCATTATATGGTTCCTTTAAGGAAACTCTTCACAACATTTCTGTGAAAGATTTGTTCATATAAATGAACAGTTCGTGTTATAGGACTTGTTCTTTAAAGGAAACAACATAGCTCTTAGTCACACAGGGTAAAGGAAGATAAAATCCTTGGGTGTACTCAAACCCTGAGCACTGGCTGATGAAAACATAAATGTGAAGAACAAACCCTTTAAAAATTAAAAAGTTCTACTCAAGTTCTGAGGGATAAACACGTGAATCATGACCTAACGAAAAAGAAACTTTGAATTTTCGCTTTGTAACTAGGTGTTTTGCTGGATATTTTAAGCGGAAGTAAGTATCACGGAAGAACAGCAGCAACCTACGCACTTCTTCAGACCTGGATGAAACCCACGGTTTCATCCTTCTGCCTGCCCCCCGTTATTCCTGGTGACTTCCACTGGTCTTCATCCCTCCTCGCTGGAGGTAAGGTGGAAATCCAAAAGGGTGCCGGGCTGCAATTACAACTCGCCCGTAAGTGGGGGTTATTTTACTAATTCTCATTCATCACTGCTGTGACTGACAACATGCTTCTATAGCCGGGTGAATAGTCCATAAAAAACCCCCAACCCACCACCAACTCACGGAACTCGTCGCTGTGTCAGACGTTCAGTTCTGCTGCCCTTTGAACAGACTGTAAAACACTCAAGAAAGTTGTAAAATTAAGCATTTGGAAAATCAGTGCAAGAACGGCATTTTCATGCCTTTTTGCCTCAAAGGATGCTCTGATTTTGCTAATTGCCTCAAAGAGGGCTTGGGTTTACTGTTTGCTACGAACAGTATTCTAATTTAGTTTATCCTGTGAGTCTGCAGCTGTGTTGGAGTACGGTGATGTTTGGGGCTCGTTGAGCTACCCTCCCAAAATTCATTCACTCAGCTCCTCGTGTGAGACGGTTTATGTCTCTGCAGACTGGACTCGATACCTTGCACCAGGTGAAGACTTAGACATCCTGGCCTTTGACAGAACCACCTCTCCTGGCGGGAAACCCAAAAATATGTTCTTAGTTCATGTATCCTAAAAACCCGAATCATCGCTGCGATTATCAAATAGAAAAGAGAAGAATAATTTGGATTACCCTTTACCATAAAGGTGTTTTTCTAAAACTGAAGAGAGGACCATAATTGTAGGGCGGCTCCAAGAGTTGGTTAAGGCCGGGCCATCAAAATGAAAAATACTTGGATGATTTATTTTTTCAGTTTTACTTACAAAACAAGGGGTAATTGAATCTAGTCTAATGATATTAATAAACCACTGATGAATCTGCTTATTGAAGACCAGTGACTCCTGACCCACGAGACCCACTTTGTAGGTTCTGGTTGCTGCTCATGCCTACTGGATGAGACATAATTAAATTGAAGTATTAACAAATGTTAATAGTAGTTACATATTTTTTTTTTCCCTTTGTTCTTTCTGTTAAGTGATTTCAAATTAAATCACACTTTCAGTTACCACTGAAGTGTTTTTTACAACTCATTAATGATATTGTAATTATTGCTTCATATACCACACGCAGGCAATTTCCAGATCGAATTTGCAACTCTTTGATTACACCACGTCAGTCACCAGAAATAGGACGTTCTGGCCATTGTTCTACATCTAATGGCTCCTGTGTCACCTAAACACCGAGACACGCCCACGCTACGAGACATTTCCCAGAAATAACTCACTGTTCGTGTAACTGCTACTCAGACACATTCATACAAGCTGCTGCAGAACAACCCATAGTCAGGGCCATGAAGATGATGAACCGCTCTGAGGACCCGACATGGGGGCAGAGGCAGGGGAGGTGGGAGCGTGCAGCCCGGAGAGGAGGGGGATGCTCAGGGGCAGAGCTGCCCAGGCTGCTGTGCTTCCTGGGGAGGTGGTGAAACCCTCTTACTACTGCCAGCTAGAGACGGGAGGAGCAGAAGCTCCCTCTTCTGAATGCCCAGTTCAGAAAGTGAAAGCCTCCTAAATTAAGCCTCAGTATGAAGGTATTCCGAATGCTAAAATGGGGAACCGCAGCATCTTTATTTCCCCTGCAGAGAATGCACCCCTGCATCCCTGCCAGATGTCTCCGGTTAGGTAACCTCTGCGTTTGCTGTCCTGGAATCTTTTGATATGTAACAACTGAAGAAGTTTTCCTTACATCTTTATGAAGGCTGTACAATCAAAGATGAACTTTTTCAAACGGAGATTTTCCAGGCAGGAAACACTTAATCCATATCCTTTAAAGCGTTCTCTCAAATTTCTTACAATTCAATCTTACAGTATGAATCCGTGACTTGACTTTTCAGTTGGTTTCAGTCCTTCCCAGAAATTGTCCTAAATTAGCACTATGAGTTCTTTTTAAAGATATGCATTTGATTTTGCCCTTCCCAACTGGTGGATTTTGCTGCTTGCAAATGTCAGATATTATCATCGTCCTCTCTTACCCTCTCTTTAGCTATAAAATCACAAGTAAGCTGTAAGGATTCCAAAAAAGAAGGCACTATATGAGAAGGGACTGCTTTAGTAAATCCATCCCCGCGCTCCTCATTCTTGGTAATTCTCCCAAAACCATGAATCCAACACAACTCACAGAACAAAATATTTCTCTTCTGCCAGTTCCCAGCTCATAAAAACAAGATGTATCATGTAGTAAATTCAAAGAGAAGAATCGCATCTTTACACGCTGGAGGTGGGACTTAAAGAGCTGATGCACAATTCTTGTTCCTCATTTCATTAAATAACCTACGCAACGCAGAAACGGTTTGCCATAGCTCAGTAGAAGACATACCAACGTGAAACAGTACCCAGCACAGCAAAATCCTTGGCAATGGACTGTCCTCTTTGTGGGTTGTTCAGTTGCGTGGGCAATTATTTTTCTCCTAATGGGCCTCACTATGAATGGGAATTACCTCGGGGCATTGGTGCTAGAAGAGACAGTCTCAATATAAAAACCTGACAAGGAGCAGGATAGTGACTACGTGTATTTCTTTCAAGACTGATTCTCTTGCAAATACAATCTTCCATAAATACCTAGACATGCTGCCTCTGTATGAATGGAAAAAAAGGTCCCATCTTCATTTAATATTTTTTGTGTGCATATATTCATTTAGTTGGTAAACTATAAAAGAGCCTGGATTGAGACCCTGTGTATTGCCCGAACACTGCTCCATGTTTTCCAGTACCACCTAAGGCTGCTCCTGAGGAAAAGGAATTCCTCTTCTTAGACCCAACGTGCAGCTTCTCTGATGGAGTCTCCAGTTGTTCGAGTACTTCAAGTCTGTGCATTTCACACTTTCATCTGGCTTTCCTAATGAGATCTTGCTATCCCTTCCTGTTTATGGATTTTTATTAATGGACTGGTCACTGGAGGTAGAATATTTCTGCCTATGTATAATTTAGCCAGCTTTAGGAAATAGTCTACTGTGCTAAGAGGTCATGCATCAGCTTTTGCTAAAGCAGAGCTAGCTGCGAAGGGTATAAATCACAGTCCTTTACACTGTTCTGGATAATAATGCCATCTCTCAAGGATGTCATTAATTTAAAAGCAGGTATACAAGCTTACTTCACAATTTCTTCAGAGCAGACTAGGACTAGGAGCAGAGCAGCAGCATGCAATGCAGATTTAAGTATTATGCATCATATAAGGAAACAAAAGACAAAACAAATCCTCTGTGCTATCAGCTTCTCCAGCATTAAATATGGAAATGCAGCATGAAGCATACAGCTCGTTTTATTGCAAATATTCTATCAAAGTCCTCCAAAGTTTACTACTCTCTCTGCTTATAACTCCAACTTCATTTCTACTTGTGCTTGGCCTAGTTTCACTCCTACAACTGATGCTTCTTCAAAGGAAAAAAAAAAAAAAGTGTGGGAAGAGACTGACACAGAAAAATGAATAGCAAATCATTTAAAACAAAACCAAAAAAAGGGACATGCTCTGCATTAATGCCATTCTAGATTTCATTATTACACTTAGCCATTTCTTACTGGTAAAAAGACATATGGGGAATGTTCCTTACACTTTCCTCCTCATTTAATTTTACTTCATATGCTTTTGTGTTTAGCTTTTCAGTTCTTTCTGCTTCATCCTGGGACATCTTCAGCGACAAAGGTCATATTGTAAATGAAAATGCACCCTTAGCCAGTAACCAGGAATATGTCCCCTCTATCTTGCATGTGCACTTAAAATTCTTTTCATTTTATTGAAAAATGTCCATCAACTGCCTCCTAAAAGTATAAAAAAAAAATTTTGCATTAACTGTCACCAAATATTTATCATGAAATTTAACGTGGAACAGAACCACCTTGTTTCTGTATTAACTCTCACCTCTTTTGAGAACCCTTTTAACACGCCCCGCTTTGGCTTCCCCAGGACTCCGCACCTCTCGCAGACGACGCCAGTGCTCAGGATTGCGCTCTTTTTAAACACAAGCAACAAAGCGAACACCAAGACCCATAAAGTTACGATTTCAGTCTGGAGTGGACTTTTTCCCCCCTTCCTTCTATTCTGTGGGACAAAAAAATGCTGGCAGAACGGGATGCTTGAATGGGACATTCATTTTGGGGACATTCATGCTGAATGACTGTCCCAAAAATACAGAATCAGTGGACCAGCAATGGAGATCCATCATGTAGATACAAATCTTTCCCTTAGTGGTTAAAAAGCAACATAAAATATTGCTTTATACTATTTCCCTTTATTTGCTAGAGCTTTTCCTCTTCTTTTTTGAGACTTTAAACTTATATTTAATCACCCTCTTTCGCATAATGACATTTGGTAAACTATGGACTTGATTTAGCCTCCACTGATGAGAACTGACATTTTCCCACTGACTTCTCCCAACACCTTCTCTCATCTATGAAAATAAACATCTTTTCCCAGTGATGAACCATAAAGAAGCTGAATAATCTTACATTTTCTGTCTTGCTGGTCTTGTTTTCATTTATTGGGCCAGTCAGTCCTTACCCCAGCCAGAAAACACCGTAAGTGACCTGAAAGTGGGCTGATTTTTCTGTAATCAGCACTAATACCGCAGGCTTTCAAAAAGAGATGGACAGCAAGGTGTGAGGCTTGGTTGGGTTTCTGCTTTCTTCTCAGCCTTTTCTAGAGTGACACTATGTTAGAGCACGGGCATGAAAGCAAAATAAGACCCGACGTTTGGGTTCACGCTGTATGGAAAAGCAGTATCTTACTTATATTTTAGAGACAAACAGCCTCTTAGAGGATTTACGCCCGCTGGCACGCAGGGCTGACACAGCCTTTGGCCTTGGACATTCATCACCGGCGACACTGCAAACCGGCGCCCAGCAGCCTGGTCTGCTCCGGCTCTGGTGGGCTTCTGCCACCAGCAAATGGTGGTGGTGGGAAGGGAGGAAGGCAGCACCCGGCCACCACGGTCCCTGTCCTTCGTGGCACGGCACGGGCCAGGAAGAGCTGGGCTGGGCTGTCTCACCTGGGCAGCATCCAGGTCCCAACTGGACTCCGGGATGGGGAGGAGAGGTGGGAGGGGATAAATAAATATTTTTCAAACAGTAAAATGTGGCTTGGTGCTACTGAGAAACAGCACACAAGAAAAGGCAGACGCTGGTATTTTTAAATAACAGTCCGGTTTAAGACAGAACGCTGCAAATGCAGATCTAACTCATTAAAAGTAAGAGCTTCGTGCATACTTCACCAAGGCACCCTGAACAAGCCAGGCAGTTACAGGATAAATATCACAACTGGTTTTGAATTTGCATTTTTGGGTGACAGCCCCTTCTAGCCTGGCTTACACTAGTGATCACTGCACACGTGGATTCTCTGCGTATTGCCTATGACCTGCCCAAAGCCTTTCACCCAGGACCAGGGACATGTGCGAGGATGCGATTCGCAATGTGTTCCCTCAACAAGCTGCAGCATGATGCTTCCATGGTGGATTTGAGATAGGCTGTGCCCATGAAGCCCCCATGTAATCGGGGGAGAGATCCTCAGAAAGCCACCCGTGTCCTGGGCTGCGTGTCCAGCAGCGTGAGCAGCAGGTCGAGGGAGGGGATTCTGCCCCTCTGCTCCCCTCTGGTGAGACCCCCCTGCAGTGCTGCGTCCAGCTCGGGGGTCGCCAGGACAAGAAGGACATGGAGCTGTTGGAGCGAGTCCAGAGGAGGCCACGGAGATGAGGCGAGGGCTGGAACACCTCTGTTCTGGAGACCTCAGGCTGAGAGAGTTGGGCTGGTTCAGCCTGGAGAAGAGAAGGCTGCGGGGAGACCTTAGAGCCCCTTCCAGTCCCTGCAGGGGCTCCAGGAAAGCTGGAGAGGGGCTGGTGCCAAGGGCAGGGAGTGACAGGCCAAGGGGAATGGCCTGAAGCTGCAGGAGGGGAGATGGAGATGGGATGTGAGGCAGAAATCCTTCCCTGTGAGGGTGCTGAGGCCCTGGCACAGGGTGCCCAGAGAAGCTGTGGCTGCCCCTGGCTCCCTGGCAGGGTTCAAGGCCAGGTTGGATGGGGCTTTGGGCAACCTGGGCTAGTTGAGGGTGTCCCTGCCCATGGCAGGGGTGGCACTGGACTGAGGTCCCTTCCCGCCCAAACCATTCTGGGATTCTGTGATCCTCAGAAGTGGCTCAGGCCATCACAGGAGCGAGGGACACTGCTCATGCCTTCCCAAAAGCAAGCAGGGGGCCCAGTCCCATTTTTCTGTCGTAGGCAGCCTTTGCTTTTCCTTGCTTTAGCCCCATTTAAAATGTTATCATACATAATTGTACTTCTGTAGGAGTGCACAGAAACAGAAGCAAAGTAAGATGTACAGGCAAAGACTGTGCATGGAAGAATAAAATGTTAGAGACCAATTACAGCACTGTTACTCAGAGAAGACAGCTTGATTGTTTAAATTTCATAGAAAGGAAAATCTAGAGCAGGTTTGTCAACAGATTTCTGAAGAGCCCAAATGACATTTCACACTTTTACAGATGCTACTATCTAATTATTCCAATAAGACTAATGCTTAATGGGCTCTTAAAATTCTAGAAGCTAATTTCAATGTTTTTAGGTTTTTAAAGTTTGTAATATTGACATTTAGAATGGTTGGATTTATGGCACAGAGTTTTTACCTGTTAGATCAACATATGTGCAGAATTACCTTCAAAAAATGTAAGGACAGCGGTGAACAGATCCAAATCTTTTTCTTATCACTTAGAAATAGTTGTTGGGTCACAGATCTGTGCTGCTGACCTCGTGCTGCTTTGCAATTACACAACGCTCTCATCTGTACAAGGCAAATCTACGAAATCTCTCTCCATAGTCAGCCCCCACATTCAGCACATTCCTACTGAATTATGCCACGGTCTCACCCGTAACACGGATATATACAACAAGGAACCTGCATATCCACATCCACCTGTACGTGCTTGTACACCCCAGTATATACATTATTGATAACCAGTGTAAACAGACGAGAACTCTGAAGTCTCTTCTATCCCTGCCAGTTATCTGCTGTGTGATCGTGGGCATTTCACTTACAAATAAATGTGAGTGAAACCATCCACCAGTTTTATTTCTCTCCACTAATGCCTTACTGGCTGGATTTTTCATATTGCTGAACATCAGAAGGGCAATTTCAGACCGTGAAATAAGTCTGATTTTATCCTCTCAAGTCTATCAGGGTCCGCACTTGTAAAATGGAAGGTAATACTTTTCTCTATTTAGTAATAGTTACATAAATTTAATTCAAGTTTAAAAAGAATGCAGTTATAACAGGACAATCATTACTTACTTATAGTCAATGCATTGATTTTAGTCTATAGCTAATATAAATGAACTATTCCTCATATGAATAAGCTTCCAATAAGTCTGATGACTACAGTGCAAGAGACCAAATTTAGAATGAATTGCCAGCAAATTCAGAAAGGTCACAGCATCCAGCGAGGAGCACTGCGAGCCGGGAGCACGGGAACCGCCCTGTCTTTGATGATGGAGGAGCAAAAAATTTGTGTATTACTGCTGTCCCTTGCGTTGGTCTAGCAGTGTTTCCATGGGAGAAACTACTGCCAGCTTCTTTATTTTCACCCCATTTTCAAGCCACCTCTCTAGGTCTGCAGTAAAAAATGGGAAGCAAAACTGAGAGGGGTAGGCAAGAGGGGATGGGAGGTGCAGGGGAGGAAGGCATCAGCCCAGCTCCATCCTCCTGGTTCAGCGCAGAGGCATCGGTACGCAGCAACAGCCGCTGTCAGCGTGCAGATGCCATTTCACAAGTCGTTAAAATTTTGAGCAAAAAAATGTCTAAGAATTGCACGTTGGTTATTGCACATTTTCTTGGAAAGTATCATGTCGCTGTGATTTATAATTAACTCTATCTGCTTTTTCTATTTGTTCTCAGAATGCGTCGTGTTGTAGTAACATAAAACATTTCCAGCTGGAGCATTTTGAAAGCACGTTGTGGCCGTCAGCGCGTTTCGGCTGGCTGGCATTACCCTTCCCGGGCAGGGGCGTATGATCCCGCTCCTCCGGCAGACCAGGGCGCGCAGACCGGACAGAGGTGCAGAAGCAAAACCAGAAGAGGAGCCAGGTGAGCTCGCTCCCAGTTTGCAGGACACCATTCCAATCCCACCTCCCACTTCAATAAATAATGTGTTTGTGAAAACTTGCACTTATTTTTTCATAATTTCAAAAGTGAAGTGTTTTATTCATTGTTTTTACAGCTAGTTATTTTTGTTATATTAATATACTTATAATTGTCTGTCCTGATACTTAGAACAATATTTCCAGTGTTTATAATGACAGTTACTTAACCTGCATTATAGCCAGAGAAGCAGTTTAAAACTAATTTGGAATTTCATTATTGTGGCAAAGGAATGTGTAATTCTCAGTGTCTTCGCTCTTAACCAGGAAAGGTCATGTCACACAACAAAGCACATGGAACTGGTTCTGTCCTGGAGTTTCCGTGATGCTCTTCTCTCTAGTTTTACGAAGTTTTGTGAAAGTTACGTCTCCCTTTTTTTCCCCTGAGAAATTATTCTAATGTGTAAAAGAGTTGCCCTAAAAAGTATTTTTTAATTACTATATGCTCATGTTCAAAGCATTGCTCCTTTCCCCCTGTGAATAACTACAGAAGACAAATCTTCACGGATGAGCAATGCCTGCAGCGACACTGCCTTGCCCAGGACAAGTTTCACCTGCAGCTTTTGCACGGCACTTGCTGGTCCGACAGCCCGGACTCCCCGCTCGTCTCGTTGTTCCGTTACCTCTTTCAAAAAGAACCTTAGCGTCAGTAACTATTTCTAATGCTTTCCCAGCTCCTTCCATCCGCCTCTGTAAAGTCGCCTTTCCCACGCAGAGCTGAGGAGACCGGCGGTCCCAGCAGCGCCCGTGGCCTCCAGCGTCCCGTGGAGGTGAGCAGGGATGGTCCCGCGTCCGGCAGCAGCAGCCGGCACCGAGGCACAGGCAGAAGAGGCGGCAGCCGAGCGAGCAGCAGGACGGTGAGCTTGGGGCACAGCTCCTGCGCCGACAGGGAAGGGCTGACGGCTTTTTGCTAACGATGCGGAGGTGGAGCGGCGAGTCAAGCGTCGAAATTCCCACAGAACAAACTGCCATGCTACTGAGGTGCTATTTCGTTTTATATATGGTAAAATTATTTCTCGCTGGCACCCTGGAGCCTTGAATAAGATATTTATTACTTTAATTAGTGATTAATTCTAAAAGTACATAGGGACATAGTTACGATGCCACATCTTCAGCAGCATCAGCAGACAAGGGATGCTGCAGGGAAAGTTTTGCTCTTTGGGAAACCCATAAATTCAGCGCGGATTCCATTTGTCTCACGTTTTAAACATTAACTGGACTTGACAAAAGGTTTTTATCAGATTATAGTATTTCAGCTAGGGTATTTAGTATGTCAGATGTTATTAGCTCTAACCAGGCTAAAAGCAAGATGCTGACCTCAGTCTCTCACGCAGAGACACAGCAGCCGCGCTGCTTTCGCTCACGCGATGAAGGGACACAGCCGTGCGGCCGGGCATCAGCCGCCGCTTGAGAATGTTTGATGGGTCCTTTTGCTTTATTTTCCAGTTTCTTTCCATTCTGTTTTTATATAAATGGTTTTTGTATATGGGTTTATTTTTTTCCTTGATTAGAATGAACACAATTCCTGATATGGCACATTTTGATTGCCTTGATTAGAATATTGTGAGGAAGAATTGACTGAGTATCTTACCCTGCCAAAGCTTTGACTCTAAAATACTTTTACAGTGTTTTCTCCTCAATCTCAGAGGAACAGGAGATAAGGATTTTCAAAAATGTTGGGAATTCCTTTGAGGATAATCACTAGTTTTGCACCTCCTTAGCAAGACTTCACTAAATATTTAGATTAAAACTCTTTTTGCAAGATAAAACCAACATGTTCTAGATCTACCCTGCATCAGGTGGGATACGTTTTACATCCTCGTTCAAATCTAGGTGATGAAAAAGATGACACTCTGCGTAAGAGTTGCAGGTACTGGTGTCCAACGCACTGCAAGGCTATTTAGCTGTCTTTGTTAACATCACTCCAAGCAAATATTAACCTTTTAAACATGGCACACCTTTTTTTCTCCTGACAACCGACAGTCTAAAACTGCAGAAGTTGAAATAACAGGAAATCCAGTGGGGAAAAAAAAAAAAAAATCAGATAAATCACAGTAATCACAGTGTTCACTGTGACAGGCAGCAGAAAGCTCAATAAAATATTATACTCCTTACTCAGGGTACAGGGTTCCAAAACCACTTTCAATGTGGAAATCATGGCAATGAATAACAAAATAATTACTATCTCAGTTTTTCCAGGCTAGCCCAATTGCCTTTAATTGAATCAACGGGACGGCGAAGAGGCATTCAGAGAGGGAACAATGGAGCCCGCAGTAAGGGCGGCCAGAAGAACACGGACTCGTACGTAACCAAACCCTTAAAAAGTGTTATAAGCCAAATTCTATGTCTTTAAAATAAAGCTCCTGCAGTTCGTTCCAGTTACAAAATAACATTTTGGAGGATCTGTTCAAATGAAATTGCGTTTGGATAAGTTAATTGTAATTAAAATCTCTGCATTTCCGCACTCTATTTTCAGATGACAATTGTATTTCTGAGGTAGCACAATGGAAAAAACAGCATTTCAATTTTAGTCCTCCAAGCAAGTCTTGCAACGAGTGTGGACTCTTTCATAAGTGAAACTATCGGGATTTTTGCCATCGAGTTCAGTGGGAGCAGCATATTCAATAGACAGGAAATCTTAAAAAAGGCACATTCGCTAAACACAAAATCTTTAAGAAGAAGTAGGTTTGGCAGCCTCGGTCATTTCTTGCGTTATACGATGCAATCACACATCCCATTGTGCTATGAGCACCTTTTTGCTAAGAGACCCATGGCTCCAAAACCATGCCCAGACACAGGACGTCGTGGAGTCGGCATCTCCTCGCTGCTCGTGGGCAGCGCGACGCTAACGCTTTGGGCTGGGGGGCACGCGGTCAGAGCCCCACAACACTGATAAGGCTTCCCACGACCCGGACCGATTGGTACTAACTGCGAAAAGTTTTTCACAGTTTTCAAAGTCAAACACTTCTGATTGTAAGTTCCTTAATAAAAGCCTTCTCATTGAGATGTGGAAGACAATGGAGGTTATCTGCACTTTAATTAAAAAGGAATAAAAGTAAAAAATAAAAGCTGGCCCAAGAGTTTTCACTCATGTCATCCAATTTAGATCATTCTAATGCAAAGTAATGGATTTGACCTGTATTTGCCTTAAAGACAGTAAGAACCAGGAGGAACCCATCGCGCAGAGCCGACACAGCCACCAGCTCACTCTGTGATAAATTCTCGTTCTCAGTTGGCTTTCTTCCCAAAATAATTCCTAAAATTTTTCTATCTCAAAGTTTCATAATCTTTTTTACAACTTGGGTCTCACACAATATTTCCAACGGGTTGTTTCTTGAGGGAAGTCTCCTGTCTGTAGGGTGGGAGCTTACCAGACCAATGCGTTAGAAAAGACGAGAGATGCTGTGCCAGCAGGAAGCATCGAGTGCTTATGGACCTCTCTAGCTTGGTAGAGGAGATGATGAAGAACCTAACTAACCTAATGAATGCAAAGCTCTGAATTTAATCATCTACATTTTGCCCTTTGCAGTACATTATTATGTTCTTTAACCTACATTTTTTTTAATTTTTTTTGTTTACCCCCTATTTTTTTGTTTTACCCCCTATTTTTTCCTCCTTACTCCTGCTTGTGGCGTTGCCGTATCACGCAAGAAGTTGCTGAAAGACCCTGTGGACTCTGTCGAGCACACCTTTTGCAAGACTCTCACAGATCACAAAACAAGTCATTCAACTTAATTCACATGTAACAGAACTAATGTACTGTCGACCAGAGAGCAGATGATTATTTTGTGGAGATTATCCTTTGCCTGCAGATTTCAGAAGATGGAAATTTCAGGCTTATAATGGAAATTCAGTTCCAGCCATGATTATAAAGCGCCTCCAACACTGCAGAATTATGAGTTTCAGACTAGCACAGCCCTGTTCTACTTCAGATAAAATATTCCTGATTTACATCCTTGTAAATGAGATCACCTGCTAATGCAAACATTTTCCAAGATTTAAGTCTTTTACAGAAGGGTAAAAGCCATTCATACATATTTTAGAGAGAGAGAGAGCCCCTGCAGCTCATTCGAATGCCGTGAGAGGTACAAATGTGGGAGGAATTTAATGAATGGATAAAAAAAAATACAAATCCTGGAGAAGACATTCTGATAGGTCATTAATGATGCATTAATGATTGTGGATGCAGCCCTTGGTAACAGCAAGTCCAAGGATGCTGTTTGCTGGAGTGGGTGGTTCCTTCAACTGGGGGGTCTCCATCATCGAGCAAATCTCACTCAGCCGCCTCCATCTCTGGAACAATTTTTCTAACTCTTTTTCTTCTTGTGCTGAGCAGGGACAAGATGATAACAGTGGCTGGCACTATTGAGTTAATTTTATAACGAAAACTGACATCCTACTCGAGTGCTAGCAATTTAAAAGAGTAATGGATTGTCAGTTTTAGCTGGAAAGTGGTTGTTATATGATTTTAGAAGTCTTTTGCATATTTATTTTGTCCCACTTTAAATAAATTTGGGTAAGATTTATCTCGTTAGCTCCAAATGCAAGTCCCTCTTGGCCTGATTGAGGAAACAAATTAGACTTTGCAAACATCGCAAAGACTAAATCAATACATTAATATTTAGGGGACATTAAAGAGGTTTATTAAACAGAAAAAGGGCCTTGAGTATTACTTCGGAAATATTATCCATGCTTAAATAAAAACTATAGGTTGCAGTTTCTGACTGAATCCATAAATCGCATTTACATAGATAACTGAATTATTTACATGCACAGCATGTCAAGTGCAGATTACGTACAGAAATGAGACGGTGCAGAGAGGGCAGGACGGGAGCGAGTGCCGTGTCTCACTCACACAGGGTCTGTCTGGGACCAGCATGGGCTGGATTAAAATCAAAATTAAGACGTCAAGTAACTAAAGTAAGAAAGTTTTTATGTCACCGATTCCCCAGCGTTAGCACTTTGGTGCTGATGGAAGGCACTGATGTAGCCAGGAACCGGGCTCCTGCGGGATGGGGAGGGCAGAGGGAGAAGCAGGGGTAAGCAAGCGCAGCAGAGACCATGGGGAGCTGGAGAAGAGGGGAATGAGACCTGTTATCGACACCTCAAAGCCTAAACCATGGACCTGTTCAAGCTGTGCATCCATGCAGACTAAAATACAGCTGTGAAAAACCAGCCCTCCATCCAGAGCGTGCCAGCGGATCCTGGCTCCCGTCCCCAGGAGCAGCACCAGGCTCCTCGCTCACGTTGATGGGACAGAGCTGTCAGATCCGTCATCCCATCATTAGGAGGACGACGGTCACAAACCTCGCTCGACTTCATGGCCACCCCTGCCCCACCAGACCCCACGGAACTGGTGTCCCGAACCCTGGCCGCTCTCCCTGGACAGCCCATCCTAACGCGACGGGGACCAGCACCTTCCCTCATCTCATTAAAACCCGCTCATGGCTAAGTTATACTTGCCTGCTCCTGTGACCGTGCTCCCCCTTAGCCGGTGTGCTTGTTCTCCCTTCTGGGCAGCCGCACCAAGTGCATTCATACAGCATAACAAAATTATCCCCGAGCCCTCATTTCGCTAGGTTAAACAAAGCAATCTCTTTCAGGTCTGGTCTTTACTCCCCTCATCATCCTGGTAGCCCTGCCTTGGCAGCTGAGGTCCTTTTGAACACCCTGTTCTGGCCTCTATCTCCCAGGAGTCACCAACAAGAAGCGTGGCTTGCCCTTCCCCGCGCGGTGCAATAGCATCGTCACCGCGCCCTGACACGCGGAGAGAAACGGAGACTTTGGGCTGTGACCTGCCGCTCTGCCCCACAGCGAAATTAATTCTCAAGGACGTTGGTAAACATGTCTTAATATTTTTGCAAATTGAAAGGGATACACAGCTTGGAGGATGCAATTTAAACTTTGATAGAATAAATGTCAGATTAGAAATGGCAGAAATCGCAACCTTTTGCTAGAAAAATTATGAGTGTGGTAAGAGGTATTTCATTTTTATACTTTGCTGTGGCAAACATCTGATGTTTAAATCATCCGCAGTTCATGACTTTGCAGATCAAGCATCTGGCACCGAAGTAGACTGAGTTGATTACAAACTCCTACCTTCTAAACTTTTAATTAATTACTTCATAATTCTCACTTCTTTTTAATAAGGTCACTGAAATAAAGTTAACTGGATTATCCTCCTCTCTTTCATGCGATTTTTCTTTCACTGATGTAAATATGAGTTAAAGAAACATTAGGCTTTTTCCTTTTTTATCATCTATCTTGATTAATTTTGTTGGTACCAAAAGATGTAGCTATGTAATGAGTAACGGTGACCTAGGCTTGACTTGGTGGTCTCGTTAAGGCATTGAGCAGGGATTTGGGAGACTGAAATCCAACTTCAAGCTCTGCCAGAGCTTCCCTGGTTGACTGCGGCCAGCTCGCCAGACCTCACCGGGTCTCGCCGCTCCCTGTACCCGCACGTGGGACGGCGACGGAGAGGCGGCCGCTTCCCTTCCGCCGTGGTTAGTTATTGATCCTGGCACTGGACAGGAACTTTTTGTGCACAAGATCTGGGGTTTAATCTGCGAGCGTACAATATTTAATGCAATGTAGCCTGAATTGCATTTTGGGATGCTATTGTAAAAAGCCAAAAAGGAGATAAAAATGGAAGAGAAGCGACGGGGGCGGGATGGATTTATTGAACGTAACGTCGTAACTGCCAAGGACCAAGCGGGGACCATCTACAGGCTTAGCCAGGGCTGGCAGAAATGTCAGTTTTGTGGCCTCTCTACTATGTTTTACTCATGGAAATTAAGGCATCTTTAACCCATTAAAATGTATTTATTCTCTGAAACACTTACAAGAATATGTTTGGAAATTGTCAGCCCAAATAGCAGGGAAGAGGACATTCCAAATGACCTCACACACACCCCAGAAAAAAGAAAAAGAGAGAGTTGGATTTACACGGCTTTTAAAGTGGAGTTCCACGGCAAACAATTTTGCAATCTGGAGTTTGAACCTATTTGGGAGCTTATGATCAGACATAAGTCTTTATTAATTTAATTTGTGCCACAATGCACACCCCCCTGGCTCTTGCAGCTCTGCTGTTTTCAGCAGGAGAATGTCTTCTTTCAACGCCACTCGACAGAACACAGCCTGCAGGGCAGAGGAATTTTAAAGGGCTAAAACTTTGCTTTTAAATTTTCTTTTTCTCCTGTTATTTCCTGTGCTGCTCTAGGTCTACTGCTGATCATTTATTCACAATGTAAAAGGAAACCCAGCCCTCTGACTGAATGATTTTACTTTGGCTAAAGACCTGCTTTTCCCTTCATTTATTTCTCCCCAATAGCAGAAGTTGTTTCTAATCTTGACGTACAAAGCCACGAAAAATATTAAAAGGAAACACAGAACTGCTTCCATAAAATGTTATTATATCATCCCTGTGAACCCCGTTCAGCAGGAAAGGATATATAAGCTTATAGCACCAATTAGCTGTTTGATGTTTCCTTCCAGTCGCGGTTACTTTCCGAGGGGTCATCCTCCACCTCAAAGGACGCATCAATCTTGCATCCTCCCCTCCCGCGTCCCAGCACACGGAAGGTGAAGCGATGGCTTTATTAGCAGCGTAAGTACGAAGCGACCTGTTTAAAAGCGCTTGCGCGCACAAGTCCTGCTTGGCGCTGGGTAGATAACGACCGCAGTAAGTGCGATGCAGATCTCTAAATTACCGTGCAGAACCCGATGTTGACTCAAGGTGGGATCCCACCCGTGTGGGATGAGGGGTCGGTGCGACTCCCATCCCACCCACCGGGCATCCACCGCATGGCTGGATATTGTTAATATCTGTAGCAATGTGTACATAAAGATATGAGCTGGAGTGGAAAGAAATGGCCGCAATCGTCACCGAGGTGGGACGGGGCACCCGCCAGGGATGCTGATCCCGCTCTGCCGCTCAGCAGACGCAGGACCTCTCTCTACAAGCAGGGAGCTCGGCAGCTTTCCCTTCGTGCTGAGAGCGCTACGCAGGAAAAAATACAGGGACAGTGATTGTTTTTATCTTTATCCTGAAAATGGCTCACTTCTGGCTATGCTTCATGGCGCTGGTGCCTACTGCCCGCATAAAGTACAACTGAAATAATGTTGGAGTAACTGAATATATATACACAACGGAAATAAAAATTGATACTGTCACAGCTTCCTCCTTCCACCTTCCCTACCTGATGGCGTACGAATACTTCTGCAATCCCTCAGCAACCCCCTCACGTAAGCAGCGCGTTCACGGGTCCTCACGCAACAGCCGCCGCCGAGGACGGTTATACGAATGCGCGCGCCACGGCTTTTCGGCTGCACTCATAACACAATGTTCCCGATGCAACGAATTCTCTGGGCTCTCACAGAGCTGGAGTCTAACATTCTCACAAACCATCGGGCTCTAAAGGTCCAGCGTTAAGGATAATTAGTTTGAGGAGCATTTAATACCCGTTATTTGTAAGGGATTTTGGTGTGCCATATGTATTAATAGAGATTGCCATTTAAATTCTTCTGGTTTAGATTCATTGCTTTATTACTCATAAAAATGCAAAAGAAAATGTTAATGATGATTACACCAAAGACTAATAAGTTAAAGCCTTAGGTTATACTTTGCATTTCTGAAGATATAAATGCAATTGCTTAATAATTATGCATATTTTTAACTATTGAGTTATTATTTCTCTATATACTTGTAGTTAACCTAATTAATTTTAAGCTCCTGTTTATAAGTTTTATATATGCAATTAATTTCCACCTTTTTTTTAGCCCCTTGCACAAGGACATTAACTATTATAAAGACAATCAAAACTAAGAATTGTTCACCTTGGAACAATACAATAAATATTACCTTCACGTGTGTAAATCTGACTGTTGTTCTGCAGCGCTTACAATAGAAATAAATGGATTGCTCTTATTAACTATATTGGGATCTTAGTATTTCTGTGAGAAAACTGGACTGGAAGAAACAAACCCTATGGATTTCAATGCAAAATCAGCTTGTTTTGTCTTCACTTGTTTATTTTGGTTTTAATTAATTTCTATTAAATTTGTAAATCTAATAGAATTTGTATTTTCAAAAAATTGCTTTATTCATTCGAATTTTGCTTTTTTTAAGCATAATTCTTGTTTTTATAACAAAGCTTGTGATGGCACACACCAGAGAAGACACCTGGGGTGCTCAGATGAAATACTGCATCTTTTAAATGCCAACAGAATTTACGGAAAGCTGCCCACCTGAAGCTTCAAGGGGGTAGGACATACCCCCGCAGGCAGGTAAGCTGAGTGCTATGGGGGCAGGAAGAAGACCTTCGGGGCTGTGGGGCTTGCTGATGGGGATAAAGCGCCTGGTGAATCCTTCCTTGCAGCTGAGCTGCTCGGGAAGAGGACGAGCTTTCCAAGGAGCGACCTGCCACCTTGCGCACGGGTGCGGGAGCGCCGCGGATGAAGCATTTTGGTGCTCTCCCCCGGGCTGCCCTTGAGGAAAGGAGCCCACAAACCAATTCATCCTCCTCCTTTAAAACTCGCATTAAAATAGTCCTGGAGGATCGTTGGAGACGGGCCACTGGGCTGCCGGCGCAGCTGATGGCCATGCCCACCTGCAAACTGCGCACAAGAGATTGCGCGCCGGGCTCTGTCTCACCGCATCCATCAGGCGTCTCTTATTCGATACTCTTCCGACGTGATCATCAACGCACGTCTTGTGGCCTTGTCCTGTCCCTGAGGACAGCTGACCCTTCCACGGCGTGCTGCAGTGGCGGCACTGGCTGGTTCTGAACACGTCTTGACATCATAGAGGAAACGAGGATGTTTCTGGCAATATTTGGTATCAACGGTAAAATGTGAAGGCTGTAAACCTTCTGTGAGCTCGGCACCTTGACATGGTGACTAGGTTGAATACCGTGCAAAACAACCAAGTTTTGAGCCGTGCAGGAGACCTATACCAACCTGAGAGACCCCTGCAGAGTACCTATACCTGCAGGGACCTACACCTCGACTGTCATACCGGTATTTTCCTCTTATATTTTTACATCTTGTTCAACTGTCAGCAGAGTAGGAGTGCGGATTTAAACCTGATTTTGGCAGGTCGGAGACCCTTCTGGGCTAATTATCTATCTGCAGGGGCCCAGAGCCAAAGGCACATATGGTCTATGGCTACAGACATCCAAGACAAGTGAAAGAAAGAAAAAAAAAGCTTTAAAATGTGCTTAGCTGACGTTTCCCATCCATGAACTATTTTTTCTAGTACATGTCCAGTAACGATTTGCAATTGGTTTAAACACATACCTTGTACAGTTAAGTGCACCTGCATCGTTCTAGGAGTGTGTTGAGTTTGCACAGAACAAGTGTATGGACCGTCATCTGTCACGTCTACGTCCTGTATCTGCAGGCTGTATTCTCTTCTATTTGCTGTTGCGATTGAAACTCGAGGGTCTACTGACCACTTATCACTTCCAGCAAAAATAATACTCGACCGATTCAGCCAGGCACCTTTTGAAGCTCCATCTTCCAAGTAACACCTGGGAAAAAAGGTGAAACCATAAGTATGAAAATGTAAGAGCTTTTAAATACCGTCAACTTGCTATTGATTCTTAGACTGAATAGAGCTGTAATATATTAGAGTCGAACCTCAAAACACAAGTCACTTGTTAATTCACAAATCATCATAAAACCAAAAGCCTATCTTACAAACACACAATAAACAAATATATTTTCCTGCTGTGAGTGTTCAGTGGAGCAATAGGTAGAAAGCCTAAGTTATTTCTGCACTGGACTCAATGACTTCATCGAAGCAGCCCTTTCTGCTCCAGTTTCAGCCCCAAAGGATCAGGAGTAGGCATATGTGCCTGTGCATAATTACTGTCCCTTTCTCAAGACACGATAAACTTCTGCTTGCTTAGTTAAGGGACCAAGAGATTTTTTTTCCACCAAAAACTATAATGACATCTTAGAATCCAAATCAATATTTTTTTCTTTTCAAAAGGTTATTAGATTTGTCATTGTTAATCAGATTCAAGACATCTCGTTTAAAGCAAGCATGGATTTCCCTGCTGACAACAACAATGAAATACAAACCATCGTTCTACTAAATGTTTTTTAAAACATCATTGGTGTGGTAGTGACTCAAACAAATGTGATTTGTTCACTATGCTGTGTTTTAGCTTTTTTACAATTATTATTAGAACAATAACTAAAAATAGTGCTCTTCAGGGTATGACAGTCGCCTTAGCCAGAGCTCAGTGAATACCACCACCGCTACAGTCAGAAGCAGATGTACCCCAGACAGATTCCTTGCCTCCTAAATTTTAGTTCAGAAATATTCCTCCATAAAGCAAAGACTTCGGTGTTTTGGTTTTTTTTACAATGAGTAAAAAGTACAGCTGGAGAACGAAAACACATATATCTGAAGAGTTTGACAGCATTTCTACACAATATCTCGGGGGTTTGAACATGGCACCGGAGATTGCAGGGGAATTGCGAGCTGAATGCACCGGTGTAGGCACTGCGAACTGCCTGAAACTAATCAGTTGAGAAATATAAAGAACAAGGTATATTGCAAAATCTCATTTGTAGTCCATTTCGCCATCTGTAGACTCAAAAACCAGTCGGAGTATTAAAGGTCAATGTTAATTGAAAATCTTTTCTGTAGATATGCAACCAAAAAAAAAGCCGCCCATGCGGAACAGAAGTATAACCTTCTACTAAGGTAATTAGGCGCTGCAATATGCTGCTGCTGTCAATATTTTGTATGGCGCATTAGGAAGCATTTGCAATTTCTCTCTAAAATAGCTTTCCATCATAAGTTGCTCACTTGCACACTGGGATGAGCAGACCCGCACTGTGACTATTAGATATTATTGTCTAGCCCTGAGAATAACACGGCGTCAAGCGCAATTCCTAAAACTTTGTGGGAAGAGCGGTAAGAAGCTGGTGAATAGCGCTGGCAGCGCTTCTCAGCACAACGAGGTAAATAAGAAGGAAAGCGGACGTTTGTTGGGGCAGGATCCCTGCAGAGCAGAGCGGGTGCTGGTGCTCCTGAACCTCGGACGGGCAGAGCGGTGGCCGGGGAGATGCCAGAGGATGTGAAGCTGCGCTGGAGCCGAGGAACCTGTGTGGCTGGCGGAGCTAAAGAGTGGCCACCCAGTGGCACGCAGGGCGGTAGGATAAAAACGGTCCCAGGAGATGCTCTAATTTTTAAGGCAATCGATGGCTTTGGAGTAGCCATCAAACTTTTCCGTCATCTGGAACGAGGGGAGTGATGCTGGTGACAGGTGGGAGAGCAGGAGAGAAAAGGACACCAAGCACCGCTCCTCAGCCCCACGGGCATTTGACTCGGTGTTCAACGGATGCTTGGACAATGCAGCCTTTGTTCTACGCTGCAGTGTTTGACAGGGAAAGCAATCCCTAGGCAAGGCAGCCTAGGAACACGCTCTCGAACCTCAGCCAGAACGATGATTTTGGTGAGCGATCAGGAAAGCACGTGACAGAGCAGCAAGTGAGGAAAGAAAACAAAAAAACGGGCAGAAAACCAGTAAACACCAGTAGAGCACAGGACTGTGTGAAGTATGAGAATACAAGGAGAATACAAACACTGGAGATACCTCAAGGACCACCTTGCCATAGACAAGGAAATGTTTGTCATAAAAACAGGAGGGCTGGAGGCAGGAGATGAGACCCGAACAAAAGAGAGCGGTGATAGTTTGGGTAGAGAGCATGGGGAAAGAGGACTGGGAGAAGGGTGCCCAGGAGGAACGGCCAGCAAGGAGAGTCCCTCTCGGTGGCCAAGGAGTGAGGGGATCGAAGGGCAGAGAGAGCACGCTGAAGGAGCTTACTTCTATGAGCTGATGAAAAAGCCTGAGGTTAAGGACATTAAACTGGGCTCAGCCCTATACGCCGCTTTTCCATAAAGAAGGTGACATCCAGCGTGTGGGACAGGGCAGAGCAGTGAACGGAGTCAGGGGCAGAGAAAAACCTCGATGGGCTCACGGCTGAGAGCCTGAAACTGCAAATCCAGGAGCGTGCGGGGCTTGCTTAGACAATCGGAAAGGGACGGTATGTGACTGGGACATCACAAACGTATCATCTACATTTAAGGAAAAGCAGAGAGTGAATCAGGCAAATTTTAGGCTAACCACCATGCCCACAATAGAATTTAAGGCTTTAAAACAACTTTAAAAGTTGAAGGAAGGTAATACAAAGTGCACCAGACTAATGGGACATTTTTATTTGATAAAGAGGATTTTTACATGAAGGAAATCCAACAGAAGAAGAGAATGCAATAGATCTCGTCTCTTTGATAAAACATTAAAATAGCACAACTATGGAAACTGTTAGGTGGGAGAAAATGGTGATTTCGTAGCTTAAGCGTATGGTGGTATTGTTTAAGGGGAAGAATGACGTTCCCTTTAGGAATAAGAAACTAGAAGCATCAAGCTGAAATTCTTCAGAAATGGATCATGAAAATAACGATTCATTTAATTAATGAACCCAACATGAAATCTGAAAGGGTTCTGAGAGAACCTGCGTTACGGTATGGGATAAAACCCCACCGTTTATGTAGCAGGGAACTGGGGTGTCACGGGGAAGTATCACTTTGAGGATGGAGAGCACAGCAGACGCCTGTGAATCCCTGCAGGAGGAGTTTTGTGGGGCTGCTCCCGTTCGGAGAAGGCAAGGAGCCGCTTTCAAAGTCTTACGAACATTTTCAAACTGATTCTAATGAACAGAAGACTGGGGAGAAATAGAGGAACCTCAGATTCGCTGACGTTTTTCTACAATGCGCTTCTTTTCTGCTGGTGTTTCTGCAGCAGCTGGATACAGTCAGTTATAAATGAGTGCTTTTGAAGGTAGCCCCTAGTTTCAGGGTGCGTTTACCATTTTATTTAACTCCCTCGTTGTTTATACACATGCACACATCCAAAAACATGCAGAAAAGCGTTAGCACTCTGGCTTCTTCCCACAAGACAGAAAATCAGCCTCCTTGTCCTCCTCTCCCAGCACAGAAAACCAGCCTCGCCTTGCAGTCCCTGCTCTCGTGAAGCTTGTAGGGAAAAAAAGGTCTTGCTTAAAAAAAAAAAAAAAAAAAAAAGAGATAAAGAAAGTAGAAATTTTTAGTTATTAATTAAAGACAAAAGTGGAATTGTCATCAGATGCATAGCGAAGCCCTTGAAAACCACGCTGAGAAGGGCAGTGCGCAGGGCTGCCGTGGTGGCAGCTTCAAAGCATCTTCACAACCTTCTCACAGCGCCTGCTCTGAGAGCTGGAGAGGGACCGCTTACCGGGGCAGGGAGTGACAGGCCAAGGGGAATGGCCTGAAGCTGCAGGAGGGGAGATGGAGATGGGATGTGAGGCAGAAATCCTTCCCTGTGAGGGTGCTGAGGCCCTGGCACAGGGTGCCCAGAGAAGCTGTGGCTGCCCCTGGCTCCCTGGCAGTGGTCAAGGCCAGGCTGGATGGGGCTTTGGGCAACCTGGGCTAGTGGAGGGTGTCCCTGCCCATGGCAGGGGTGGCACTGGGTGGGCTGGGAGGTCCCTTCCCACCCAAACCAGTCTGGGATTCTGTGAAATTCCCAAAGGTTCCCCAAAACCTTCTCATCTAAACACAGCCCTTTTGATATCAAGGCTTTCCTGCTGAGAAAAGGCAAGATACAGCAGTGCAGAAAGGAACATGAGACCTCTTGCTCTGTTTCTTGATATATAAACGTATTTTCTCAAAATAACTTTCTAAAATAAATAAGAAATTTGGCTTTATTAATTCATAGGTTCATGGTTATTGTGGATAGAGATGAAAACTGGCTAAGCCCAACTTTCTTCTATACCTCACTAGTTAACAAAAAATATGCAGTATACAATTGCTGTATAAAACATGAAAACCAAGGACTAAAAATGGAACAGATGTTTAGTTGCTGAGAAAGATTTTCAAGTATGATGAAAAAAAAACCAAACACAAAAGGTATTTCTACAAATGTAACTAGGAGAAAACATTTCAGTCTTTTTCAGACCCTGACGAAACATGTGGTATTGTGGAAGCGCATTGGTTTCAAACTAAAAATTGTATTCCAGATAAGGTTCTTTGAAAATAGGTTAAATATTTTACCTCAGACAAGCTCCTTCAATAGCCCAAAGCAGTCTTTTCTCTACATTTACTCAAAACCCATGCAAGTTCCCTAACACTGTGGGAGTGAACTGATTTGATAATGTTGCAGAATTTGGCTGAAATGTTTTGCACAGAATAGCCTTCAAATTAAATAGCAGCCAACATGCTGTATTTTCCCACTACGCACGCGGGATGCAAAGGATAAAGTGCATATTTACTCCACGGAAGAAGCAATCAAATGATTCATCTCAGAAATGTTTTCTAATCTAACAAATTTAATCCCTTTCTGTTTGCAAATCACTTCTCATTTCTGAAAATGCATTTACTGCTTAAAACTATTCTGCAGGCAACTTGGACTACACATTCATCCGTGTGTGTTCCTGGCCATTGGAGGCAATGCTTCTGCACTGTACGCATTGCAGAGGAACAGAAATAAGGAAAATAGGGATTTTTTTTTCCCCTTTAAATGAAGTCTTGGGGTTTTTTCCCCCCATGTCTTTATAATTCTCTATGAGGCAGCAGTCTTTCCACATACGTTTTGTCTGACATAACCAACCAATTGGGTATGGATGAACATTTGCAAAGAATAAACACCGAGATCAACAAAAATACCGACCCCAAGCAAGCCCATGGGATCTGAGCAGTGCGCATGGACTCAGACTGCAACACCGCAACCGCCCCTGCACAACCTCTGCATTTCTCCCTACAACTGTATTTCTCACATACTTGATCTCTGGATGCACTTCTTAATTTTAACTAAGTATTTTAACATTATTCTTTAAGCTGCAGATCATAATCATAGAATCATAGAATCATTAAGGTTGGAAAAGACCTCTAGGATCATCAAGTCCAACCGTCGACCCAACACCACCATGTCTACTAAACCATGTCCCGAATTGCCACATCTACACGTTTTTTGAACACCTCCAGGGATGGTGACTCCACCACCTCTCTGGGCAGCCTGCTCCAATGCCTGATAAGTGATAACTCTATTATTTTCATTGCACGCACATGAACATATCTGGAAACACATTGGCTCTTTGGATTGAAACCCCATGATGGTTCAGCTCCTACAAGACGAATTGCCTCGCTGCACGTGCCACTCCCTCTGTCCATGTCCCTCTCCACACTGCTGCACCGGCCGGGATCGGGGCACACGTGGTGACAACCCAGGCATCGCATGAGCGAGGACTGGGAGGAATGGCAGCTACGAAGAGACGAGACCTCGCAAAGGAAACGGATGAGAACTACCAGGAACTGAGCTGAGCGGGTCTGCGTGCCCCGTGCACGTGCTGGGGTGCAGCTCAGCCGGGCGGTGCGACGTCCACGCTCTGCGCCTGGGGTGCACAGGACAATGCTAACCAAAGTCCTCCATGAGAACCTCCATGTCCTTAGGACTGCAGCACTCTAGTTGAGCAAAATAGGTTACAAATCCTAAACCAGGAGTCACCAATTCCAGTTTTACTAAAAACTTAAAATTTGGGTTTGCGCTCTGGAACGATTTGCCCCTTAACTCTTCTAAACTCTTCTTCCCATTTCAGGGAACTTCTAAACAGAAGTTTTCAGCAAACCTGAGAAGTGAGGTTGAGCAGAGTTTTGATTTCATGTGAACCTATGAAGAGCTGTCAGCCTTCCGCTGCAGCTCCCTCAGGATGAGTCTGAGCCTTCAAGCTAAGAGCCCAACGCTTCTTCAGCTTCTCCTGGTTTTAAATGCCACAAATACATTGAATAGTGACGCCAGATCAATGCGCAGTTCCAGGTCAGCACACACAAATCCCGGTGGGATCACGCCACTGAATGAGCACCACGACTACGGGAGCCGTGGTTGGCCACCACCGATCGCTGGCAGACAAGTCAAGCCAAAGCATGCTGATGTTAATAAAGTCCAACAGTAAAATTTTTCTTACAGTAACGTATGGGAAATAATTTACTGAAAAGATGACAACCAGTATAAACTGCAAATATTAGTGGCCTTCCCTCTCTTCCCCCTTTCCTCTCTTTCCTTAAATTTTATTTATTTTTAAACTTCATGCACATCACGGCAGCATTTTCTGCAATGTAATTTTTAAAATCTATGCATAGGACCAATTATTTTTAGAAGTTAATAATAACACTGTAGCAGAATTAAAGAAACCGTAACAATCATTAAATAAAAGTGACTTTTGCTCTTTTTACCTTTACATTGCTCGGAAAAGTATTGATTAAACTATAGCTGAACTCAGAAGATAATTCTTCTATTTTTAAACTTGGAAGATTGGAAAAAAGAACAATTTGTTTTTTAACTGATGATTGTAATCAGAAATTCTCTACTCAACAAGCATAAAAAATAGATTTTAATGTTAACTGTCATATACAGCTGAAGGTATTTTATTATTTTTCTGATCATTATTAATGGGGATGATCTTCTGTAATTTGTGAGTACAGAAAAATACAGTCTCACTCGGCTTCCTTAAAGTTTTTAATCCTCTCTTTTTGGTACCTCCCACCTTCCTAGCTCTCCAGTCCATTATTTCCCCATAATTAAAACATAGACCTATTAATCTTTCTGAAAAACAGTTCTTCCCAGTTGCTTAATTAAAACCGCACACGGTCTCTTTTTACCAGAGCCTTCGTGGCGCCGGCAGGGTTGAGCTCCCGCCCCGCTGCCCTTGAAACGAGCTGCCCGGCGCTGCGCAGAAAGCTCTCCCACCTTCCCAGTATCACAGGGATGCTCGACGCCTGCCCGTCTCCATACATCCTTCCATACACTCTCCGGGGTTACACCTGGATAGTACCTGGGCTGGGGCGGTCCTTCAAATCAAAAAAGTCTTCATTCCCATAGGACCAAGAGCTGCCCTTATCCTCACCTCTGTGCAACTACTTACTCGACCCCGATTGCAAAGTGAAAAGGATAAGTAAGTTTGAAACTGTCCTAGACACCCGTAGGCAAATTCAAGCCATGCAACCCTGTACGTGCACCCATCCAGTCCACGGGTCTCCACTTAGTGCTCCCACCTCACCCGTGGCCGCTCGGGTCCCTCCCGGGGATCCGTGGGAGTGGAGCACCAGGAGCCGGCCGGGAAATGCCGCCCGGGGCTACGGCACTGCCCAGCTGCAGAGTCATTCCCAACACACCTCCGACAACACCGAGGGACACGCTGCCAGACGCGTCCTCCGCAGAACGCATCCCCCAAACAGTGAGACACGTCTTCCAGGTCAGGAGATGACTCACTTCTGTGTAGGCTGTGTCTCTAAAAACAGCAATCCTCGTGCGGTTCAGGTTAAAAGTTCCATCTCATTTACAGAAAGTCCTGGAATTCTTTATTTTCCCTGAAAACCTAGAATAATTTGACTTGAAAATTGTTACGGCTTTATGTAACTGGTGCTTTGGGTGCTGGAGGAGCCGCTGTAATGCCCACGAGGGATGACAGCATCCCCTTCCCATCACCCTGCAGTGGGTGAGTGCTCACCAAAGCACTTAACAGAGTTGTTATTGCTTACTACAGCATCTTTTTTTCCAGTGAAATTGGTTTTGGCATTGAGTTATAGCCACTTTCTTCAGAACATAGGAAACCTTTGCAAAAAACTGTGTTGCTAAAATTTTTCTTCTTTAAAGAAGATTGGCTTTGAGCTCAGCAGCAAGGGGAGAGAGAAACACGAGGGTCAGGGTTCAGCCTAGAAAAACACCCAGGAGCTCAGGACATGAAGTGCCACATCCAAGCTCCAGAGCCAGAAACTCACCCCTGCTAAGAACTTTTACAAAGCCCTTTTACTGATGATCTGATCTGGGTCTTCTCTGGGTTCTCCGTGCATTCTTACAAATAACATCTTAAAAGTTTGTTACTCTAAGGAAACTTCTCTGGACAATAAAAATAACTCAGGCGCAATTAGAGGTGATCCTTTTACTTTTGTCCTCAAGATCAGTTTCCTCATGTCTACTACAGCTCAAAGCATGGGATACTGCATAAAAAAATGTGCAGCGGCTTATTATCATTTATTTATTTACCAGACACTCTCAGACTGATGCATCGATGGTCAGTGACCGGGCTGGCGTACGCCAAACCCCGGCAACTCCATGCCTGACGCTCGAGATCCCCCCCAGAAGCAACAGATTTCCTATTTACGTATGAAACATGCAGAGGATCACGTATCCTGCACAGGGAGACTCCTGTGTCCTGAATGGGACAGAAATCTGCAAAGGCAGCTTCTGGAAAGTCTGGTAAACAGGAGTGAGGTAAAACAGGGGAGACAAGCAGTTGTTCTAAACCAGAGTTTAAAATCAGAACCCCAAAACTTTGTCTCACGGCAGCCAAACCAGATCTAAAATAAACAACCGGCTTTGCTTAGCCTGACATCTCCGCTGCGCGCCGAAGTCCCCAGCTGTCCCCCTGACAAAGCCTTCAGCTCAAGCGACGACAGCGGCGTTCGCTGAGAGCCGTGGGGTTTCCTTACAGGAGCCGCACCCCTCCGAGCGGCTCTCCCCGGGGGCCGGACCGCTCCTGCCCCCCCAAACACCAAACCCACCGCGCATCCTTGTGCGCTGCGTTTCTGAACGGCGCCGGGCGAGCTGGGACTAAAGAGACGTGCTGCTAATGGGTCGAATATAGATTTCAGGTCCTTTCTCTCCATGCAGCCACCAGTTGAGAGCACGCGTTCGCGACCTTTGCAGCACCTAACGCAGGTCTGCAGACACCGCAAACTCTGCTTTGATCCCCTGCGAGCCCCTGCCGGCAGCGTCCTGCCTCCCGGCCCCCCACACCACCGCGTCCACCGCTGCTCCCAGCAGCCCCTCGCCCGCCTGGCCGCCAACCCCCTTCTCCTTCCTCCCACCCTGGTGCCCATCGCCCTTCTCCGCAACCAGCGGTCCCAGCGTCTCTGCCGCTCTGTGTCTATCCGTGCCCGCGGCGGAAGGAGCTCTGACTGTACCCTGAGGTGTTGACGTGCACAAATGAGCCTTCTGCCTCGGACTTTTGCTCTGCGTGCGTTCTGCTTTCTAAGCACCATAAACTGTAGTTGGTACCAAATCCTTTTTTGGGGCAAGTTTTCTCTTCGGGTTCAAAAGATGCAGCGCGTCTCCCCCGCAGAGGATGGGGAGTCTCCAGAGCCGCTCTCCATTGGGAAGGAGATGCCACGGGGCAAAGAGCAGCCTGCTCTGCTGCACCGACAGCGGAGGAGCTAACCGTGCCGCAGCATCTCCTCCCCTTCCAAGCTGAACAGACCAGACACGCCTGAGACGTTTTACCCAGTGTTTGCAGTCAAATAATTCATTTAGCACCATATCAATACACTTATTCATAATTACCTCCTTTAAATAAAGACGTCCTGCCGAACCTACTACCCTCTATTTTCCGTGATTCTCAGCAGTCCATTACATCGCTTTCTAAAACAGCGGCTCAGAACTGGAGATCTGCAAACTTAGGGAGAAACCAGGATAATTCTTTAAATATTTGCTGACTTGTGGACTTTTCCAAAAGGAGCAGATAACGGTGTGAGCTTTTTACCTGGCAAACCGCCTGAAATAAATGGGGATACGTGCTGCCTGCATTTTCATGAGTAATTAGCGTTATTAACCCCCCTGCTCTGCTCCTAAGCCGCTTCCACCGCTCCGGAGAATCAATGTACAGTTTATTAGCCCGGAGAACCCGCCAGATTTCCTGCTCTATCGCTGGGTGTGACAAAGTCACCAGGTACCTGCCAGCCTGGGGATGAATCGCAAGACAAGGTGGAGAGAGAAAGCAGAGCAAAACCTCTGGGAGAGAAAACAAAACCAAGCTTTTTCGTTACGCACCTCCAGCTTCTTGATTTGATAAACTCTGCTGCCTCGAGATGCTTTAAGATATTCTAGGAAATCTGTCTGCAGGTGAAACATGGATTAATCCCTAAATCTGAAACATTTTTAATTGGAAAATCAGTAGAATATTAGTAATTAACAGCAAAAGTGTTCACTCTTCTACTTCAAGATTTTTAATGCAATTTGCTCCACAGCTGATGCTATTTGAATTCACACCTGCATGGGTTTCAGGCTCAGCCCCTGCCAATCCACCCAAGCCGGGGCAGAGAACACTTTCACGGGGTTTTTCTGGCCTCCGACGCTCACCATAACCGCCAGCCATCACCACAACGCGCGTTTCCCTCCTGCCACAAAGAAGTGGGATTTTCCACGGCAAGGACAGAGAAAGTGTTAGCATCACGACTGCAATAAATTCATTTGTTGTTTTTATTTATGCAAAAATATTCCCACCCCTTTTCACAGATGGATTTTCATATTAAAATGAACAAAACAGTATGGTGTAAAGCTAAGAATTCTTAATTGTTAATTAATTATTTCTTGGAAGCACATAATATTTTCTCTTTGAAGGCTCAGAAACAACATCACACAAAATTATTGGTTTTGATAGCCTGCGTTTCATTTTCAGAGAATAACTCCCAGCTTAATCATACTATGTGAAATATTAAAAAGGAGCCGGCTGCTGCCTTTGATATTTGTTAATTCCTAAAGATTTATGATACAGAAACACTGACTTCCAGTAGTGATGAAGAAATTGCCAATGCATAAAAGTAAGGAAACAATTCACTGTGTGGTTTTGTCTCTATTATTTTGCACTTTTCTTAAGGGAGAGGGGTTTTTTAAAAATTGAGAGCCGATGGTGTTGATTTTATAGGACTAGATAAGTCAGCTGTTTCTTCCGATGGTGAAAGCCAACCCAGATGGCAATTCCCCCCCCCCCCCGGCTTTTTTGCCACACGACACTGAAACACAAATTAAAGGAATAAAAAGCAACATAAGCTCTGAGACCATGGCAAGGCAAAGGATCATGCCTAGAGGATGAGAAAACATCGGGGCCGTGAACATACCGTGTTACTTCTCAAATTTTCAATATCACGGGAGGTTATTGAAGGATTTTAGCATCCAGAAATACATGACCGAATTAAAAGAGCCGTGATACTAATTGACTGCATTTATTTCCACTTCAGAACAGCTAAATTAGTCTTTACTTTAATGCTGAAATGAAACAAGGGTTTCTTCACTGACGCAATAAGCTCTGACAAAAAACCGAGGGCTTCCAACGGGAGCCTGTTACCGTAACGCACGCTGGGTGTCGGATAGCTGTCATACCCCACGTCCACGGAGCCGCCGTGATTTGGTGAGGAATGACGCCCCGTGGCGATGCGGGGCGCACACCAGCTGCAGCACAGTGCCCCAAGGAGCCAGGCAGGACAGCAGCCCCGCCACCCGCGGCTGGGTGATGCCGGAGAATCGTCGCGCCGAATGCAAACGTCGCTCGAGTTCCGAGCTCAGGAGAAGGAGCCGGGGTCGCGGGGGCCCCCGGGAGGTCCCCAGGAGAGGAGGCAGGCGTGCGGCTGGGTGAGGAGACGCGGGCTCCCACGTGCACGGACCTCCTCGACATAAACCTGCCCCGCTTCCATTTCTGCACGTGCCTCCCAAAGGTTTTAGAGGAATAACCCAAAAGGCGGGTGTGAGAGGGACAAAGAGCAGACGCTATTTACCGTTCATTTAAATCGTATGATAAAAGAAAAATGTGGGAAACCTCCTCTAGATCTGCGCTCTCTTGGAGGATTCTCCGCGTCGCCCTGCCCAGACACCCCGTTATCAGCAGCCGGACGAGGGGGGAGCCCCTTGTGCTGCCGAGGGGTCTGCCCTGGCTTCCTTGGCCGCCCCCATCCCGCAGGGTCCTGCTGCCGCCAGGCTGGTCCCTGGGACCGCGCGGTGTGGTGAACCTCCTCACTTCTGCATCGTTGCCTCTTGCCCTCGGGAGATTTTATGATGCCTGCCTGCAGAGCCAACGCAACGGTGAGGTCAGCTCTACCTGCCCAGCTGTCGAGGAGGAAGAGCATCAACCACGGCGAGGAAAAAACATCTGCGAGGGCCTGGGTGCTCCCGCTCCACGGTGGAGCTCTGGTAACTTCACCTCTCCTTGCTGCAGGCAGGCACAGCCGTGGGCTGCAGCTGCCCACGCTCCGGGGATTTCTGAATTAATATTCAGGTTTTACGTCTCCCATGTTCTTCCCGAATCGGCTTTTTTCACTAACAAGGCTTAATGAAAAAACCAGTCTTTGGAAGTGAAAGCAAGGTGGATTTCAGGACTTCCTTATAATAACATCTAGAGCACGAGCAGATAGCAGGCACAAGGCGGGAGATAATTGTGCGCTGTGTCGTGTCCTTTATCGGATCAGTATTGACCCGGGACTCTTCTCCGAGAAGGTAATACCAACCCCGCAAGACAATTCTCTCCAGGTTGGTTGAAGTAAAATAATAGAGTTAATGACAGAAGCAAAGCTACCTAGAGAGGTGTAATTCATCATGGAGTGTTTCATGCCATTATCTTAAAAACATACAGTGTAGTAATCACTTGAAGTAGTGATAACACATAATTGTATGCTTCTCATAAATTATAGGTGAATGGGAGTTTCAGCTAATGAGTGCCAAATAGCAGCTCAGGAACTGCAGTGATTACAGAAGATGTGGTGATGAATGCATTTATTATTGGGGTATTACAAATCTTTTTATAGCAGAGGTGCCAAGTTTATAAATAAATAACCAGCCACAGAGGTACCCGCACGTCTAACCAAGACAACTAAGTTATTAGCCTGCAGTTTAACCAGCCTCGCATACAAAAACATTTTAAAGTTTGGTGAAAACAAAGCAAGGCAAAGCAAAGCAAAGCAAAGCAAAGCAAAGCAAGCAAAAGTCCCACCCAAACATCGCACCCACGGGTTTACACACACTGTTTTCGCCAACGTTTTCAAAAGAGTCACTGTTGGAGTATTCTTAATAGAAAAACCAGCTTTTGCATCGTTTCTCATGGAAAACCATCCCCACCCCGCACAAAATAAATAAAGCAGCAACGCTCCTTTATGGTTTACATGAGGTGCTGCCCAAGTACAGAGCGCTTTCTGCGTCCCCGGTCAGGGTTAGCCCTCGCAGCAGCCGGAGCCGTTGGCACGGCCGGGAGCGGGGTCGGCAAATCCGGCAGTGACCGATGAGCCCCCGGCGAGCCGCCCTGTGCAGGTCACGCTGCGCGAGCCGCAAAGCCCAGCGACAGCCCTGACCCACACGGACAGCAAAGGAAGAGCGACAGCCAGGTGCAGCTCTCCACTGTCACACGCCAGGTGAGACAGTACGAACCGGCCTGTGGATGCCTTGTAAACCAGACCGAGTTTAAGACACGAACAAGTTGCTATAAATCTGAGAGGCTGCCTTAAATATATTATACGTCTTCAAATGCTGTGCCTAGGCTTCTTATTTTTTGTCCCTGTACTGCTAATAGGATGAACATTTTTCTGAGCACCTCAGCAGCCTATTCTCATTTCTCATGCTGTATTTCCACTTGACTCACTCATTGTGAAAAGAAATTTTACCGGAGGAATTCAGCTTTTTACAGAAGGCAGCCAAGGAAGTCGATTACTTAGCAGAACCGCCATCTCCACTCAACTGGTGCTCTTTATCTTCTCGCAGCAGACACTCACACGCTTGCCGCCGTAATCCAGCCTGAAGAACGTGGCCCACGACCATTAAGCGCAGTTACTGCGGGATAATCACAGCTATTGATTCTGACGTGCTGATTTTTCTGCCAAAATCTCCCACTATCTCCCACAACGCTGCGGAGCGGGTCCTAGAGCACCTCCACTGAACGAGCACGTGGCCTGGCGTTTGTCTGCTCCTCATCCTTGCTGTGGAGTCTTATTTATAACACAAAAAGAATCGAGTGGAACCTACCCCCCCGTTGGACTAGCTTTGAGGAAAGCGGCACAAAACCTGACTCGTCTACGTCTGCGTGCTCCGTAGGGCCGCTCTGTCAGACACGCATAGCTGGTGCTCACCGCAGATAATTACGTGGCGCTGACTGCATTTAAATCCCGTCTTTGAAATGGCGATGCAATTTCTAGCAAACAATTTTAGCGGATGTGAATGACGATTGCTTTTAAACACACGGCTGGTTGTTCACCTGGCCTGCTCCAAACCAGACCCCCGACAAAGACTAGAGCGGGCACGTGGGGACATGGTTTAGTAGGCATGGCGGTGTTGCGTCGACGGTTGGACTTGATGATCCTAGAGGTCTTTTCCAACCTTAAAGATTCTATGAGTCTATGATTCTAACATCGCACACGGGAAAACCAGACTGACGCTACTCTTCAGCTGGAAGGGAAATAACAGAAGACGCAATCCTCCTTCCTGCGCGCCGCCTGACTTCGGCACGGACAGGATTTCACCCCAGATCTACAACCTTGCCTACAGGACAGTGAAGCCTATCGTCTGAAGGTTACACTGCCCGACGCCAGTGCGTGGAATCAGGTCCTAGGCTCGATGCCTGTCTTACAGCATCGTCCCGAAGCAGTTTGATTAGCGACCCTCTAAGTCAGTTCATAGCACCATGGAACAGCCCAGGTTGGAAGGGACCTCGAAAGATCACCTGGCCCGACCTTTCGTGGGAAAGGGAGCCTAGATGGGCAGTGTCAGCTTTCATCTAATTTCAGAGAAATTAAATGTACCCTTTACTGGGTGCAGAAAAATGGCATTTCTCAGCACAGCTGGTCTGGGGTTTTTCCTGAAGAAATAAGTGATAGTGCACGCAGAGGAAGGATGAACAACCAATCCAAACAACCGTTCACTGACTGCCTATATACAACTGTGTTTATAGCTACTGGGAAATCCTTTTGTGCCATTTGAATCTCCCCAGAGCTGACTTTTGCTCGCACGACTGCTCTCAGGCAAAGTTTGATACAGCCTGGCAGCGTTTGCGTAACCTGTGTGTAACAAGGAACTGTTCTTGAGTAGTTTCCCTTAGCGCATCACCTACAAACAAGCTTTTCAATAGTAACAACTAGTGGGAACTCCTTTTTTCTTTTTCCTTTATGTTTTCCCTTTGAAAAAAAATATCCAGCCTTCTTATTCATGTTCAAAATATGTTCTCTGTTCATTTTACTTGTGAAAGAGGCGGAAAGATAGAATCCCATCTTTTGAAAGTTAACGACTTCACATCAGAACAAATAGACTTTTATAAAATGAATCAATTATTGATAACCTCTGTATGAGGTATATGAAGATGCTGAGTCTATTAACAGGTGAGGTAATCACCCTGGGAAACGTACAGTGCACATTAAAATTCATACTTAGATGGAATAGCTGCAAACTTTTCTCCGTATGTTTTTAGATTCAATCATGTTTTACGATGCAGTTTTGACAAGTAAAATAGTTGTTGGCCAGCGAATGGATGAGTACACGTTTGGTTCATAAACAAGAGCTAGAGGAACAGTCTCAGAAGCGTTTACAGTCCCGCTGGGCACAGACTCCAGCCATGCAAGCATGGCCCGTGGCCCCCCGACGGGCACTCAGGGCCAAGGAAGGAGCCGCTGAACGTCCCGGGGAGGTGGGGAGGGCTGAGCGGTGACGGCAGCCCTCGGCACCCCCCTTCCCTCGTGGAGGGGGCAAAGCTGCTTCCTCCCAGGCGGTGGCACTCACCAGCGCTGGAGGTGCTCGGGCTGTGCAGAAAACCCCCCGCGATAAATCCCGAGACCGGCCAGCTGAATAATCGCACCTCCTGGTGCCCGCCCCTCCCCGCTCCGATCAATATGGCCTTACGCACACCGGAATGAAACGATCCGCGATACAAGCGCTGCACGACTGTCCGGTTCATACGACCGTATCCTCACGTACAAGTAGCTATATGCAACGTAGTAAATGATTTTGTAGCTACGTCGCTAGTTCTGTATATCCATCACTGTGTAATCATCGTACAGAAACATTTATGATTCATACGCCTTTTCAGAAAGGTGTTTAAATTCAGGCTAAAATCAATTGCGGCCGAAGCACGAACATCAAAGGGTGATATGTTGTGAATGATGGGAAGGCACCTGCTGAACAAGACCACGGGAGGTGACTGCTGGATAACCGCGTCACGCCGTGGAGCTGCCCCGTCCCTCCCCAGCACCGCGCGGCTGGCCGTGTCCCCCCGCTCCAGCCAGGGATTAACAACGCCGTGCTCCCTCCAAAACGCAGCCCTGGGTAGCTCGGCTGCACGCTGCGCGGACTCGGGCTTTGCGGCGGCAAGGGAGCAGCCAGCAAAATGGGGTCAGGGTGGGAGGGAGCAAGGCGGCTCGCCGTCGGGATTTCGTGGCTGCACAGCCTGCTTGCCTCTGAACCCCCCGAACCGGGGCTGCTCTTGCTGGTTCGAACATCTTGCATGAGGAAAGGGAATGAAAAGGGAATACGGTGCTGAAAAGAACTGTGCAGCAACACTATCTTGCTTAATAATTCAGCCCACGCATACAAATACATCTATTTATCAGTGTTTATTTAAATTAATGGCAAAAATACGTTTCCTCCTTCAATTCCCTGAGCCAGGCAAGCCTCGGCCAGCAAGCACAGCTCTGTTACACCCGAGGCGTGAACAGAAGTGTTTGCTGAATGCCAGTGGCTTATAGCCCTGCAGAGCTTAAAAACCAGCGCTGTTTTATTATTATTATTTTTATTTTTTTATTAAACGTAACTGGAAAGAATTCAGCTTGACTCTCAGAGGTAAGCTGAATTCAGAGTGCTGGGAAAGAGAAGAAATCAAACACACAAACAAGCCAACCCCCAGCCTGACCATGTTTTGGGCAGAAATAATTGAAACTACAGGTGGAACCTCACCATGGCATTTGCAAAGAGTGGCTCCTTTATAAACAACCACATTTCCTATGATTGCTAACCCACCTTTCCCACTCCCTCCCAGACAAATACTTTAAACGCCGCTTGCCGGAGAGCTTAGAGAGGTTTCAGCCGCTCGCCCACTTGGAGCCATTTTTAGATTTCTGAGTTTCCTTTTCTCGGTCGGTTTGACTAAGGCAGCAGCCGCGCGCAGACAGCACACAGCGCTCGGGCACCGAGCCCTTGAGGAGCGTTGTCCTCGGGTGCACACGCGCGTGGGAGAAGCACCAACATCAGTCCCGCATCACAGCTCGTCCTCGGGGAGACTTGCATCAGCTAACGGGTTTGCTTTGACAAGAACCGTGTAGGAACAAAGACTCCACCCTGCTGTAAGCAATACATTATAAGCAAACATATTTGTATATGAAAACATAATTTTATATTTTTATATATTTTTTTCTTCTTATATAAGAACTAGGGCCGAAGACCTTACTCTGGCAATGGCATAAAAAATCAAGGAGAAAAGACGGATCCCCACATCCACCTGTGCACTCTCAGTGCTGTCAGTGCTGTTGCCCAGTGCATTAGCGATCAATAAACGTTTTGAAGGAGCCACCCCACGACCAGGTGGAACGTAGGCAATCCAGGAGGTGAGCTAGGATGGCTGCAAGACGTTTGCTCTACATCTTTTCAGTATTTAAAAAAACCCAAACATTAGAGCTGCGCCATAAATAGCATGAATCGGAATGAGGTTATTAATCTTTGAGAGCCACATGCAACTGAGATTAATCAGCTTGTCTCTCATAAGCAATATCTGCAACTCCAGAATAAAAAAAACATTTCCATAAATAACGCACGCAGGCATTAACCTCTTTTCCATATCTTAAAATCACGTCTTCATCACAAAATTTTAAAATACAGCTTCTTTTTTAAAACAACTAGGCAAACATCAATAATTGAGTCTGATTTATAACATAGGAGAGATAATTAACTGAAATTTACTGCCTTATTAGGAAGGAGCACATGAAGAGAAAAGTGAGTGGGGAGAGGTCTACGGTGCTGCCCCAGCACTGCGGAGTGTCGGGGCACCCGAGGGAGCTCGGAACTGGGACGGCGGCTGTGCCAGGCACGGCACGGCGCGACCCCCCGGGGAAAATCAGCCTTTTGCTGAAACAGGGTAAATCTGTGCTCCCAGCTCCCACAGCTCGCCTGCCACTGCTGCCTAAGCTGGTGACGTAAAAGCTGCCATGGGCATCTTCAGACTCACGTGGGACTGAAGCTACGGGTAGTCGTATCCTCAGTACCGCACTCTGTGGTTTTTTGGCTAAAAGGCTAAGAAAACATCAAGCAAATGGACTGAACCCACCTGTTACTACCGTGGACACAATTTATTTTCATTTAGCTATAGGCATTTTGAGGATGGTGCTCTGCTAGACAATTGGCATTTTTCAGATACCCAAGTCCTTATTCATTTCACTGTGATGACAGGGAGGTACCTGCAATAAAGTGGGGTTTTTCTATATATGAAGTGATAAATTTTATATAAAATCTGATTAATCAGAAGAGACTGCTATCCTGCATATTTCAGAGCTTGCTTGACTTCTCTAGGCAAAAATGTGAGTCCCATTTCTCCAAAGCCCCTGGTTCGGTTACAGGGAGGAGCCCACAGGAAAATTGATGAATAAGAAGAAGAGACCCAAAACGTGAAACGTGGAGTGGCAGAACGGTGTTTCAGGGAAACCACGCTATTATTTTGCTGGGATGATGAAACCGCCCAGCTGGCGGGAGGTCCAGCCCAGGGGCCAGGCGGGAGAGGATTAACCCTCCCTTCACATCCCTCCGCTTCGGCTATCCAAGTGAGAGCCGCTCCGAATCACCGCACATGGCGGATGGGAGGGACGGGTAAGAGTTGATGGGGCGCCGACACGTGCTGACCATAAAATTACACATGTTGCAGGAATAAAATCAATGGGGTTGATTACGAAGATTTACATTACCAATTTAAAGGGATGGCATCACTAGCAAAAGGAGCGGAGACCTGGATCCTCGCAGTTTTTAACAGTAGGCATGTTTGGCCTTTGTTGGTTTTGGTAGTAGAAGATGGAGAATTTGCGTACATAATTGCACGTGAATTACATATCCGCAGACCACTGTAAAAAATAATGACCTAGCTTTTAACTGTTACACATACTCAGCTCAAATTAACTCCAGTGAAAGCCTTGTGTTTATATGCAAGGAAGAATTTGACTTAATTATTTCCAGTATTTTTAATACAAATTCTGTTTGTTGTACAGAAGTGTGTTTATGGCTATCCATGTACCGCCGGATAATGGAGGGCTGACTTGGTGCACCGCCACAGATGCCTGATTGCATATTTATCTATAATGGGCATTTCAGTGAAATGACCCAATAATTTTGCTGTCCAGACTTATTGCAATATCGCATGTTAATTGCTGGAGTGAGCTGAAAATAGATCTTCAAAGAGGACGTAGGTGGTTAGCCCCAGGGGAAAAGAGGAATGAAAGATTTCGTCTGTGATGCTGGCTGTGGTAAAAAAAAAAAAAAGCAGCAGCAGATAAGGTGGAGAGACAAGTAGAGGCAGATGGGAAGAAGAAAAGCTGTAGTTATACGGGGAGCTACATTTCCACATCCATCTGATAAGTGCCGGCCGGCGTCTAAAAGGCTGAGCAGCATCAGCCCATGTGCGGGCACCTGGGAATCCCTGCCGCAGAAGTTTGGGGAATCCCCAGCATGGTCGCAGAGGTGGCTGATGCAAAAAAATAATAGAAACGTATCGCTCTGCCGAGAGAGTATCAGGAGGAGCGGAGATCGAAATGGCTGGAGCTGGAGAATACTTTATCCTGCAATTATCAGCCGCTGCGCCTGCTCGTCCGTGGTGCCAGCAGACCGCCGGCGGGCTCCGGGACGCGCTCTCCCCTGCACAGCGCAGCGCCCAGACGCCTCGCCAGCACGGCGGCGGGGAGGGACCTGCGAACACCTGACGTATCTGTAATAGTAATAGTTCTAACAGCAATATTTCTGAATGACAAGTGCTCTTTCTCGCTGAGAGCAACAAATAAAAAAGTCCAGCCCTCCTGCAACCTAATCATGGCACTTGTCTGTCTGCTCTGCCCTCCCAGTTGACACCAGTTCCATTATTGCCGCTACTGGTATCGGCGCTGGGGCCGTTCCTCAGGACTCCGCTCTGCTGCGGGAGCCGCTGAACCAGCGCGACAAAGACCCCGCCAAACTGGCACAAAAATCAGCTGAAAGGCTTGCAGTCCAAGTATTTCTTCGCCAATATTCCCTACATTTTCTGAAGTAGCCTTGTCTTAATTGTGTTCATATTTGTTGTCCAGAAATTTAATTTCTTCTAGTTCTTCAGTCATGTGTCAAGATATCTAAAATTCCTGTAATATTTATTCTCCTTCTCTGGATAACCTTGTCAATCTTAATTATAGCTTAGGGTAGGCAAACAAAATTGAATGCGTCGCTCCAGATGAGATGTACCATTGTTCAATATGCTGCTGTAATATATTCCATACTTTTAATGCACCAAAGCATTTTAACTGCTGTTGCACACTGTGCAGACAGTCATTTGAGCTCTCAACCACATTTATTTATTTAGATTTCAACCTATAAAACATAAAATAATACATTTCCAAGACTCTAGGTGCCCTTGACAAATAATTAAAAATGCAATTCAACAAATTCCAAAATAGCATCAGCACATCAAAAACTTTTCTCTGCCTAAAACCGTACGAATGTCAAACTTCTTTACCTGAACTGTCACAAAACTTTATTTCCTCCTGTCACCCATTTCCGCAAAACCAGTACTATTTACCCGCTTTTCTCACAAATTAAAAGCCCTTTCAAGCCAAAGGGAGGAGTGCATCCCCATTCCCAGGAGCTTTCTGCAGAGCACTCTGCCAGTTCACAGTTTACACTGTTTTTGCAAGCGAGCCCCAGTGAGCTCCCTTCGCCATGGCAGCCCCTCGGACACGGCAGCTCCTGGGCTGAGACCTGCTCAACTCCTCACACCAGCTACCCCAAACTGCTCTAAAAAGGGAACAGACGCTGCCTCTCCTGGCACTCAAATCTTACAGGACGGACCATGGGGCAAAGGAAAGGGTGGCTGCAGATGATCTAAGGGCACCTGTAAAGTCGAAAAGGAGGTGGAGAAAACCGGCAAGGAGCAAAGGGTATGCTGGTGGACCCGTCCAGGTCTCACCGCAGAGCCAGCTGAAGCAGGAGCAGCGCTCGTGCTACACAAGGTAAGGCAAGAGGAAGAGCGGGCAGCCTCAAGGGAGAGGAAGAAAACAGAATTTTGCCTATATGAGCAACCTCCTTTTGCTGCAGGCGCCTGCCTGAAGCAGCCCCACGGGCACGCGTACCAAATACAGAGCTCCTATCCACAGCACCACCAAAGTCCCAGAGCCAGAGAGAAACTGGGGCTGGAGGGGACGGCAGCTCCCCAGAGCACCCTCCTGCTCAGAGCAGGGGTGACTTCAACACGGGGCCAACTTGCTCTGGACCTTGAAAACCTTCTTTTTATAAAGTTATACGCCCACCTAGCACCCAATGAGGCTGTAGTGACATATGCCCCCAGCCTACTTGAAAGTATTGCTCTGCATTTGACAGCCAGTGCTGGATCTCGGTATTTTTGCTACCAGATTTCTTCCAAGCACATATTTTCTGAAACAGGAGGCTACAACGATAAGTTAAATGTCCTTCCATTCTCATGTTATGTTACTAGATTCCTATGTGATGTACAAGGAAGATATCAGGAGGTATCATGGCTAGTGGCCAAAGGGCCGTGCTAGTGGATGCAGAGAGATGACTCTTCCATCATCCCACTTCTCTCTCAAGACCCAAAGAACAACAGAGGATATGATAAAACAAACCACAGCCTCCTAAATTCCTTTTGCTGCAGATGACCACATTAGGTCTCATACCGAACCTGTACTTCTTGCTGCAACAGGAATTGTAACTCCATCGTGATTTCAAAGCGACTCTATTCCTAGCAAGTACTTAGGACTGTAAAAATCCAAACGATCCTTCCGCAACAATGTTGAGTGACCAATGAATGGAAATCACTGCAACAATGCATTACAGTTATTAGACAGAAGCTAGCTCCATTGTACACGGCATGGCCATTTATCAGAAAAAAGAATAAAGCAGATAGGACAGGACGGGACAGGACAGGATGGAACAGGACGGGATAGGATAGGATAGGATAGGATGGGATGGGATGGGATGGGATGGGATGAAACAGATCCAAATAGAAAGGAGAAAATATGAACAAATCAGAGAAGCAATTTTCAAACATATGGTAGTATTTTTATAGCGCTTAACAATTATCTACACTTTAACTGTCCTTCTTTAATTTAAGGGCATTTGGAATCCATAATCACTACTCACATTATGTGCTCCAAAAGTGCCACATGAGTCCAGCAAGAATCCTCAGCTTAACCCTGGTCTAGAAAAGACAAGCTTGACGTTGGTCCTCTGTGTCCTACGTGGAGGCACATCTCCTTCATTCCTGTACCACCCTGGCAGTTACTGATGGAGCTGGTAGCTCCCGCTGCACTTCCGAGCTTGCCAGGCTCTACTGTCACCACTTACTTTTGGAAGGACGTCTAGCTAAGGACGTAACAAATCTTGCTTTTAAGTACCAAACACAGAGCTCCTTGACAGTAATATGCCAGCTACCGAGTGTATCCCTTAGATAGAGAGGAATTAATCAGGCTTAGACATCAAGTTGCTTCAGGATTTAAAAATCCCAGCTGTGGAGGCTTCATAGAGAATAGGGTAGCACGTACTGGTGAATATTTAAGATTTTTTGAAGTGCTCAGAATTTGCAGCAAATATTTTACAGTTGCAAACAAATTTTATAGAGATTAATCAAGGGAATTAGTGAAATATCTGAGAGGCTCCTGCATTAACAAGATGCAACCACAAGGAGATGGCATGTCTAGAAAGGGACAATGCTAAAAAAGTTTCTATTACTTTAAAGACTTGATTCCTAAGGGAACAATTCTATATAAATCATATTTTCATAATGTAGACTGGAAAGTGTGGCTAGAGCACTTTCATCTAATTTTCATAAAGTGTCTCGAATGAGCAAGACGTACCTATCCCTGAATATAGATATTTCAGAAAAATTAAGAAAAAAATGACGTTTTAGTTAAAGCTTCCCTAAGGCAGCTTCAAGTGGAGAAATATGGACTTATTTAGCAAATTATGAAGGTTGAATTATATATACAGTGATATACTAGTAATTATTAAGGATTTGCTCAGAAACCAAGCTCTCATTCCCCTTCTAAGTTGTAGGATACGAAAGGGAACAAAAAGCATGTTTCACCACCAATTAGCCTTTTCCCATATGGATGAAAAACAAATGAATCACCGTCCATGTAAATTCTTACTTCCTGTCATCAAGCCTTTTGTTAAAAGAAATTGGAAAAATCGGCATCGCTGAAGTTAGTGATCAAGTTTCTACTGACTTCTACCAATGGGACGCTGCTCTCCCCCACTGCTGATACCCTCATGAGTTAAAAGTCTTGTGAAGAAGCGTGACAGCATCACGGACTGGTTGAGGTGGGCAGGGAGCTCCGAGCTCACCTGGTCCAACCCCCCAGGACCAGGTTGGGTTCTGGATATCCCCAGGGATGGAGACTCCACCACCTCCCCGGGCACCCTGTGCCAGCGCTCGGCCACCCTGACGGTGACAAAGGGTTCCCTGGTGTCCAGAGGGACCCTGCTGTGTTTCCTTAGAATTTACTTCCTAAGGTTTACTAAATGATATTTAGAAATAAAGGGTAAATTCATTGGCTAACTAAATACCAAGAAAGCTACTAGGGAAAATAGAAAATTAGATAATTATTAATACAGAAGGGGAAGAAATTTTTTTTTTTTTTAATTCTTTTGACCAAACTTAAGCTTAAAGATGAAAACACATATTCTATTGAAAATGTCAAAACCTTTTTCAAGGAACAGAAATGATGGATAAAGTTTTCAAATTCCAAAGGAAAGGAAGTCAGTATAATCACATTTGTGGGCAGCAAGCTAGTGCTTAGGAAAATAGAAATTCATGAGATACAATTGACTACCATCTGCCAAATAAAACCAGGATGAAGAAGTTTCCAAAGGCTTTTAAGGGCTAAGAGGGTCACGAGGCTGTGATATTTGTGAGGAATTTGCAGTAGTGCCAGTTCGCGCGTTTGTGTACGACTGGCTCTTGTCCTCTGGCACGCAAAAAGAACAGCGCTGAAAACAGAGTCCTGAAGTCAGAAACTGGCTTAAGAAATGCTGCTTAGAGGCAAAAACCCCTCCCCCCGGGTTAATTTTTAAGCTATTTAATATTTCAAACTTATGTGAAATCATCTCAGTCTCAGTATTATGTTTCATTAAGGTACTTAATTACACGTAGTTTGGTTTAGAGACTGTTCAGCTGCGTGGGGCCGAGCGAAGGCTTAAACTCCTGTCTGAACCGGGTAACGGCACTTGCAGAAGGGATTTCTCTCTTCTCGTCCGCCTTGGAAAGGCAGCTTGTGTGCCGCCAGAAACATCTAGTTTATTTGTTGTGAACTGAATGCCCAGCAATTCCGTTCCGTCGTCATCCCCAGGGCACGCCAAGGCACACAGGGAGCTTCACGGCTCTGGAAGGCAGCGACCGAGTCATCGTCTTGTTCCGTTTGGCAAAAAATCCCTTTGAATTACTTTAGCCAGTGCCTTCCAAGCTGTTAGTATTGCCCTGTTGATAATACTACTAATCCTTTGGACTACGGATAGTCCAAGGTCCAGATGTGCTCTGTAAGAGCCAACGCTCCTGCTTTCAGCATAGTAAAAGTACAAATTTTTATTCTCTGAAGCAAAGTAGCCACTACCAGCTTTACCTATGAGCTAATTAATTTACTAATATTTTCTCCTGTGTGAATTACCAGACAGCCAATATCCACAATTTCGAGGCAATATAGACTGAGGAGGTCCCAACGGAAGGTGCCGCGTACCGGTGCTCCCGCATTCATAACACACACGTCTCTTTGCAAGCAAGGCAAGAAATCGCATCATGCTACCGCGGTGCTTTCAGGCCAAACTCACATAAACATAGATTTGCTCACTCTTCTCCTGATTTCTTAAAACCCTATCAGTTTTTGAGGCTGACAGGACTGGCTTTACAACACAGCAGCTGTTCTGCTCTGCCTAGTGCAATATTGATTTTTACAACAAGCTCTGTAAATATCAATATTTTTGTACTTCGAGCAGACGAAAAGCAGCATAGTGAAATGTACCCTGCCAACCAAACATGCCGGGTCAGTCTGGAGAGAGCCAAGACAAGTTTAATGAGAAAGTAAAACAGGCAGGAAGAAAAAGAGCTTGGAAATAGAAAATAAGCCGTGGAGGAAGAGACGAGAGCTCGAGTGAAGTAGAGGCAAGGTAGGCAGAGAAACTGCAAACACGCTTTGGGGGCATGCCAAGCCAGCAGGAAGATGGGGAACGCGGAGCAGCCAGCCGTAGGGACGGCAGGGAGAGCCACCGGGACCAGAGAACTACGCTGTCAGGGTTTCTCATTTCCTGACTATTTTAACTAAATGCTACTCGCCTGGCTATGACCAAGGACATATGTTGGTCTCACTAAGTAACGTTTTCTGGGTTTGTAGGATTGAAAAATCCTACGTAACTGAAGAAATTGAAGTTGTGTGTTATTTATTTCGTGGTTGCCCTTTATTACCATGGACATAGAGACATCGTCTTCCCAAACCTCACCCAGATGTGGGCTTCAGTGGAAGTTAACCGCCCAATGTCTCGCTATAAAAAGTGAACATTAAACGGGACAGCTCGGGACAGGAGCCCATGGTAGGCTGACCCTGTCCACCCTGGTGGAGTGGGTTCATAGAATCCCAGAACCATGGAATGGGACCTCACAGCCCACCCAGTGCCACCCCTGCCATGGGCAGGGACACCCTCCACTAGCCCAGGTTGCCCAAAGCCCCATCCAACCTGGCCTTGAACACTGCCAGGGAGCCAGGGGCAGCCACAGCTTCTCTGGGCACCCTGTGCCAGGGCCTCAGCACCCTCACAGGGAAGGATTTCTGCCTCACATCTCATCTCCATCTCCCCTCCTGCAGCTTCAGGCCATTCCCCTTGGCCTGTCACTCCCTGCCCTTGGCACCAGCCCCTCTCCAGCTTTCCTGGAGCCCCTGCAGGGACTGGAAGGGGCTCTAAGGTCTCCCTGGAGCCTTCTCTTCTCCAGGCTGAACAAGCCCAACTCTCTCAGCCTGAGGTCTCCAGAGCAGAGGTTCTCCAGCCCTCGCATCATCTCCGTGGCTGTCAAAGACCCTTCATGGCCTTGGGTTGGCCAAGTACCTTGCAGCGAGGTTTGCGAGGTGCCAGAACCTCCTGAACCTTTCACAGCCAGGAAGGTGCCGCACCATCCCCGTGCCACACCGGCCTCGAAACGTGCCCCTACGGACCAGAGATCTGTCCCACCCTCCTGGATGGCTTCTCCTTGCCGTTACAGGTCATGAACCTGGAGAGGGGACAGAAACATGCCGGCATGTTTGCTGACGGGAAGCTCAGTGGAAAAGGCAAACTGCAAGATCTGTGAATTTTTGTAGTATTTTTTTCTCATGTTACTACTTATCTGTAGTTTCAATAATTCCTTTACACAGTGGATATAACAGAAAGCTATTGACAAAACTACATTTTATTATTATTTTCTGATGCCAAACATTAGTAAAATTGACAAATACTGCACAGCAGAATGGAGGGAGGTATGAAACACAACATACTCCCTGCGTGCTTTTAATTTGGTTTATGCTTTTAGGTAGGTTGCTCATTAAAATTTTCATGAGCTAGTAATTCAGATGGAAAAAGCTGTGGAATGCCAAGTTCTGAAGGTTTCCTGTAATTTTTTATTAAGAATTAAACAGATCTTTTCTGCAGGACTGCTCTTTCTACGGGGAAACCAAGTCAAAGAACGTAACAAAAACTACCTGTTGCCAGCCCGACTGTCTTCTGAGGCTCAGGTTTTACAGGAACTAAACTGCCAGAATCGGAATTAAGCTGTCTATGGGTTGGGTTTTTTCCCCCACAGCCTTAAATTGGCCTCCTGTTACCTGGACTATGACACAGAGTTTATTTAAATAAAGAACGAATATGTTTCCAGTTAAGCACGAAACTATTCTTCATCTATTCTTGGCAAAATTGTCCATGTTAAACTGCTCCGGGGCCACTCTTTCCAGCATTCCCTCACCCAGATGCTGACTCTTTATCTTTCCTAATTTTCATTTAGAATAATTTTTATGTGCCAAAAATGATGTGACTTAAGAGCTCTTAAATAAAAATACAACAGTCTTCCAGTGTGAAATGAGAAAAACTCTTTGTTTTTAGAAGAAAACGTATTTTGACCAGGTATGCCATTATTCTATCTGCCATTAATTGTGTCATTCACTAATTTAAACCTTTTTCCACCTACCTCACACAAATTTGAAATAAAATATTTAAATACATTCAGTGTCTATAAAAGGGTAAATGCAGCTGAGAAACAGAACAGATTTCCATTTTCCTAATGCTTTTTGGCACTTGCTGCTGTCCAGTTACATTAGTCTGTAAAAATGTTTCCAGCTTTATCAGCCCCTAAGTATGTGCCAAACCAAATGTGAATTTATAATTCTGAGTAAATAAGTCCTACACATAAAGTCCCTCAAGAACTAAGAATACGTAATAGAAACAGTTTGTACATTTTAAATGCCTGTAATCGTAACACTGTACCCAAAAATGTTATCTACGTTCCATCAGGGGAAAAAAAGCTTTTTAGGTAAATTCTTGACAAGACATAACCTTAATAGCTTCCTTTTTTTTTTTTTTGGCGTTACATATGATTTTGACAGAGAAAAACAGAGGACATTTCAGACACATTATGCATTTTGACATTAAGTAACTAGCAATTAGCTAAAGTACATAATTGCATCTTAATGCAACGAAGGAGAAACTAACAAAGACGACTGGGGGAAAGTGTTACCAAACTGGAGGTTTGATGATAAGTAAAACAAAAAAACAAACAAAACAAAATCTGGGGGGAGAAAAAAAAAAAGAAAAAACCACAGAGACTCTGAAATCACTGATACCGGGCTAAAAATGAAGGTAGATAAGATTCCCAAAGCCCACGTTCCTTATTCAGCCAAAATTCCCATGCCGTACTTACAGACGGGCGCACTAAACGTACGTACACGCAGCTCCAGCGCCACACAGCAAATTACTACGCTAAGGAGAACAACACTATCTCTAGCTGCTCTTCGTTGTACACAGCTTGTTCCGAGAATTCTTCCTACGCGCCATGTTACCGTAGGTTCCCGCAGTAAGGAAAACGTAGGTGTTTTGAAGAAAAAGCAAGCCACGTGCTGCAAGTCGGGTTCGGAAAATGGGGTGCGCTGAAAGCCCGGGGCCCTGAGCTCGGTTAGGCTCGTGAAAACAAATTAGGGTAATTAGCACCAGCGCAGCTTGCGCTGTGTCCAGTGAAGACTTTACAAATTCAGGGGAAATGTGTCAAGCCAGTGAGGGAAGTCAAGTTCTGCATCTGCTTGCAAACAAGAGAAAAAATGTAAGAGAAAAAATCCTGGTTTAGAAGAGGGTTCTCCAGTGTGGCAGCAAGGCGCTGGAGTCGGTCCTGCAAAACGTGTTTGTTCCACACCGAGTCTTCTCAGCGACGGACAGGCCACCCACCGCTGACGAACAACAAGTAACACCTCGTTTGGCTGATACGCTCATCCCCAGGGATGACGACAAGAATAAGCATGGAAATACTCGTTTAAGATCAGTCTCTAATTACGGAATTGTGTAGCTGCAGTTGGCAGAAGTATGCTTTTCATGTTCACGTAATCGAGAGACCGGATGCTTTTCTCTGACATCTGGACTTGCTCAAAGTCATCAATAACCTCACTTTGAAAGACGGTCTTCTGCAATCGGCTCTGCTCCTTCGCTCGCAGACTGCTGGTACTCACCTCATCTTCAGCACGCGCAGAGAGACGAGAGCGCTGCAGCGACCCCGCAGCAATGAATGCTTCTGGGCAGAGTCTTTCCAAAGCCAAAAGCTCCCTTGGAAGGGGCCTAGGATCTCAGAGAGCTCACAGACCAGCTCCACCCGTCCCACCTTCCCCACAAAGATGCCTTTGTGAGGTGCGTGTCCTCGGGAAGAGGTCCAGGACACCAGCACTTGCCGTGGTGTGACTTCCGTACAGCTGAAATCTCCTGTCTAGTTGTTCTCTCTGACTCTTCCCCCTTGGAGCCTTTGAGGAAGAGTCATCTTTGACCAGGGCGAGGGGGGATCTGGTAGAGATGGTTTAGTATAATTGCTTCAACTCCAAATTTAGGATAGCAACTACGATAAGTCTTTCCTCAGTACACTAAAAGCAGGTAGATAAAACAATGGCAGATGTGTTGTACATCTTGCAAAAGGGTGGATTTAAAAAGGCAAACGAAGGGGGTGAAGAGATGCAATTTTCTTAAGTTTTGCTGCTGTGTCACAAAGCCCCTTCGGGTGATGGGGATCAACTCGGCAAACACCGACCCTGGCTCAGCAGGTGCTGGTGAGAATTCGGAGGCCACAGAGAAGAACGGGAGGAGAAGCAACAGGAGGGATGAGGGAAATATTGGTGTGCGCAGCCCGTCTGCTGCCCGCCAGCCCTGCACCGGGTGCCAGACGGACGGGGAACGAGCAGCCAGCGCGAGCTGGGGTGCTCACCGGGAAGGGGAGGGAGGAAAGAGAAGCGATGAGAGTACAGGAAACACCCCCAGCCTGTTTTGGGGTCTTCAGACAGAAATGCTGCTCAGCAGGCGAACGAGCAGGTGACGCTCCACAAGCAGCACTTCTGTAGAGCGTGGGGAAAGATGAGCAGAGGGATAACGGAGATAAAACAGGGACATGTCAGACAGGATTTCACGGAAAGCGGGAGTCCAGCGGGGCTGCTCACATCTTCCAGATGTTAGCTGTTAAGCAGTGACGTGCTGCTCAAAAAGGGATGTTCTCACGGATGCTACAGCTTCTCTTTCACCATCAACTCCCACGCCGCAGAACACCGTACCCAGTTCTGCTCACCAGCTGACCGCAGGTATGCAAAGGGATTATAGGAAGGGGAAGCAGAAAATTTGGAAAAAAACCAACATGGAAACAAAGAGATTAAAGACACCGGAATAGTTTCCATTACGAGGGACAGCAGAGGCAGCTCAAGGTCACGCTTGCAGCACGGGGAGCACCACAGGCACGCCGAACGTGCACGAGCACCCCTTCTCACCACACTGCCGTTATTGTTCACGATAATCTCAACCACAGTCCTTTCCATACAGCGAGGCTGGCAGCTTGCCACGGAGGTGAGCGTCACCATGTCCACTTTCTGGAGAGAGAAGCTGAGACGGTCTCCGAGCAGGACACCAGCTGAGCTGCGGATGGGTCCGTCCAGCCGCGGGCAGCACCGCGACCTTCAGAAGGGGCTGCACAGAGCCGATTCTGAACTGTTTGCTCAAAGTGTCAAAACCCTGGGTGTACCCCAGGATAGTTCAGCCCATCATTTGTAATTTCAGTGCAATAAAAATGACAATACAATATTGTTCTGTACACGGCTAATGGCTATTGGGGTTCAGTGGGTGGTACGGCTTTACTGAGAAAGGTGACGTGTGCTGATACAAATTCACTTTATGGCTTCTCCGGTCCTCTCACCACCAGCAAAACAGAGGCACGATGATTTGCCCAAGGAATCGGCAGTCGTGGTGCTAACACTTCTTCCGCTCGGTCTTCAGATCTCAGTAGGCAAAAGCACTACTTGCAGGGGGACAGAGGCGTGCACGTGTGTCAAAGGCAATGGGGTAATCCTGTGCAGGAATGTAAATTTCTAAATTAACAGCTAAGAATTTTTCAATGAGCACTCAAGACTTTAAGCACCTGTATGCGATAATAAATGACAGTGATCTATTTTATTTTAAATAAAGTGTTGAACAATTGAAGCGAGTTCTCGTCACTAGTGCGCTCAAGTTCTTTATTCGATCTTAGGATCAAATCTTCCTTTTGACCAGAATATTGTGACATAAAATAACACCTCTCAGCATGATGTGCCATAAAGCTACAAAAACATTTTAAGCTCTAAAACACACACCCCAGGAAAAAGTGTATATTCACAGGTACGTTTTACTAGCAATGCAAGGAAGATGTTTTTATACTAGATCTCTAATGAACAGATTTTCAGATGATTTTCCCTAGGTTGCTAGGAATTGCACATAACGATGCAAAACCTGATCTTCTGGAAAGTTTCCAGAGCCGCACTACGCTCCATCGTGGTGATCGCTATACTTAGCATGGTATTTATTGTCACGTGCGATGCTTCGGCGCTGCTAGGGAACATCTGAATGTTGCTAACCTGCTGAATCTGACACTTACAGACTTGTCGCCCGTCACTTTTAACATAAAATCTGACCACATCAACCTCGTCGCTTTAAAAGGACGATATACTCTGATGTCTCGAAAGGCGAGTCCAGATTTCTGTGCGTATTAGCATATTAGCATAATTAAATTGGTTCTGCCTGTAGGGCAGCCAATCAGACTGTGCAAATGTGGTTGCTCATGGAGATGTTGAAATAATTTGCCACTTGAGAATTAGAGTGAAACAATTCCATCCTGCTTTGCCACAGAAGGAATTAAGTCAGAAACATGAAGTCTATCAATCTTCCAGCAAATACTCCAGAAGACAACCTCCTCCATGTTCTCCACTTACACCATTTGCAGCAGGGAGCGTACGCCCCACAATCCTGTTTATGCGAGTTGCCCATTTTTATGAGAAGTACCATTGGATTTGTGGCATTAGTTGTGTGAAGAGCAATTAGGCAAGCGAAGCCGAGCCCGACAATGCAGCAGCAGCCAGTACTCACGATCGCACGCGACTGCCCCATTTAACCAAAAGCACAGACATCACCAGTAACGTGATATCACGCTTTCATGGACATTTTCTCTAATTAGATACATAGGAAGAGTTGAATTGCAATCCTGTTTTAAACACAGGGAGAGGTTTTCCTTAGCTGACTCTAACAAATTTCAAATTTTTCAAATTTTCCTTCTGACTATCTGGCTTCAGGAGCAAGGTACTGGTGGGCCACCTTGGACCAAAGTCATACAGCTTTGCTCTGCACGGTAAAATACAAAATATGTGCAATGAGGCACAGCAACAACCAGCCAACCCGCGCTGTAAGGCACAGCGTTAAACACCCAAAGCACTGGAGGGGGACCTGGGTGGCAGAGGACGGGGTGTGCGGGGGTGGCTGTCCCACACCGCCGGCTTCCCCCTGCTCCCAGAGCTCCATCCTCAGCCGTGCAGGAGCTCCTGGCTCACGGTGCCATGGGCATCTCCAGGGATGGACCCTTTGGTCCTGCTTCCACCCCAGAGATTATTGTTAACAATAACAAAGGAGGAATTTGAGCGATACTAAGGTTTAAAAGAGGATTATTTTTGACAGTTTGAAGGTAGTGCAGCAACCCCAAAGCAAAGACTTAGACCGTGTTTTAACCAAGCAGAGGGTGAACGATGGAGTAGAGCACCAAGGTGGAGAAAAATCATTTCCTGAAGGGTTAAGTCTAAAAAATGTCACGGATTTAGTTATTACTCTATTACAGAGCAAATCTACAATAGCATAGGATGCACTGCCTTTCTCCTGTAATAATACATTTTACTGAACATCCTTCAGCCTACCTTCATATTCAAATCAGACGAACATTAGCCGCACTAATAAAATAATATTTGCAGAGCTTGAAAGAGCCTTGGTCCTTTAACAAAAGGAAAAATTAGCAGGCTGTGAAAAGGTAAACAATATTTTAAAACATAATGCATGAAAGACCAAAAAATGATTTTTTCAGAAAAGTAAGGATCATTATTTCCCAGAAGTGGCCATTATTTTTACATAAGCCAGAGCAACCCCGGCACTGCCCAAGAACAAAGAGCGTCAGCACCTCTGGCAATGCTGCATGTAAATGAAATGTCCTCTGAACTGCAGACACAGCGAGAGCTTTCCATGATCGGGTACTGTGCCCATGATGGCATCTATGACGATGGAGCCACATTTTTCCTATATTTGTTCCTATATTTCACTACATAATTTTATTCATATGTTCTATTACATAATACCAATAAGACATGACAGCCAATGAATTTTCATGGGATTATTACACTTCTCGGAGGTGGATGATGTCAATCAGACTTGTCATAGAATCCCAGAATCCCAGACTGGTTTGGGTGGGCAGGGACCTCACAGCCCACCCAGTCCCACCCCCTGCCATGGGCAGGGACACCCTCCACTAGCCCAGCTTGCCCAAAGCCCCATCCAACCTGGCCTTGAACCCTGCCAGGGAGCCAGGGGCAGCCACAGCTTCTCTGGGCACCCTGTGCCAGGGCCTCAGCACCCTCACAGGGAAGGATTTCTGCCTCACATCCCATCTCCATCTCCCCTCCTGCAGCTTCAGGCCATTCCCCTTGGCCTGTCACTCCCTGCCCTTGGCACCAGCCCCTCTCCAGCTTTCCTGGAGCCCCTGCAGGGACTGGAAGGGGCTCTAAGGTCTCCCTGGAGCCTTCTCTTCTCCAGGCTGAACCAGCCCAACTCTCTCAGCCTGAGGTCTCCAGAGCAGAGGTGCTCCAGCCCTCGCATCATCTCCGTGGCCTCCTCTGGACTCTCTCCAACAGCTCCATGTCCTTCTTGTCCTGGCGACCCCCGAGCTGGATGCAGCACTGCAGGGGGGTCTCAGCAGAGGGGAGCAGAGGGGCAGAATCCCCTCCCTCGACCTGCTGCTCACGCTGCTGGACACGCAGCCCAGGACACGGGTGGCTTTCTGGGCTGTGAGCACACATTGCTGGGTTGTGTTGAGTTTGTCCAATATCATGAATTCAAACCAAAGTAAAATAAAAAGAAGTTATCGCCATCGTAATTGTAACTTTACTTTCATCAGGAACCTCACAACGCTAGCCTTTTTATGCCTCAAAATCCACTTCCTTTCATAGACACTATCACATGGTCACAGCTATAAATATAGAAACAAAGAGTATGTATTTTGGGCATATGGAATTTTGACATTCAGAAGTCTGATCTCTTTTTATTTTTTAGTTCTATGAATTTCTTTCTGTAAAAATAGATCCCTTAACTCCAAGTATTTAACTACAGATAAGAAGGAAGAGGATTAGCTAACAAAATTAACTTAAAATTTTACAGGCATAATAATGCTGAAAGGCCAACATAACTAAGAAATAGATGTTTATCGGTTTTGAGTAGAATACAGAATACTAGCAGGCACAAGGTAGCTGGGAGACGTACAATAAATAAATCTACTTTGTTGCTATTCCAACAACTTATTTGCTATTAAACATCTCATTGCAGGACAAGCAAATATATTAACCTATTTAATAGCATTTTCACTACTCCAACATTGACAAATTTACCAACATTAACACAAATCAAAACTACTTGTTATTCAGTGTTGATAGCAATTCTATAATAAAAGATTGGACTGTTTGAGATGACTTCTTCGTGGTCAGTGGGTGAGTGTGGGTTTGTATTATTCTCGCTTGAAAGGTTTTAGTGTTATTGCTGTCCCTAACCACCACAGACCCTACAGGCCCTTGAAGAAGAACATCAGACCATGCGTGTTGTCTGGCATAGCCGTGCCCTACTGCTGCAAAAACTAAATTTGCTCATTTTATTCCACTCCCACGGGGAAAGGAACGCAGAACGGGAATGCAGAAGTGTTGAAGACCAGATCATCCATGGCTGCATGGTGGTCCTCAGCCTCAACGAGACCCAGATCAGGGCAATTATGTGCATAAGCTAGGAGTACCTACACTACACCGGGGTGTAGATCCTCCTCTGCAGTTATATGAATATAGAGGGAAAAACAGAAATTACATTCTAAAGTACAATGATGAAAGTGTTACCTAGTTTTTTTTCTGTGTGAAAGAAAAATAGCTTATGAAGCTCTTGTGGCTTCTCAGAAAGAAAAGATACATTGGAAATGTAAGAAAACAGAAAACAGATTCTCAGTGGTGTAAATCAGCACAGTGCTCCCACCGCCAAAGCAGTGGAGTGGCGCTACTCAATACTCAGTCGGGATCTGCGGAGCATTCACAGCCAGGGTATGTGTACACTGATACCCAGGACTTGTAAGAAACAAAACCTTTACAAACTACACAAGGTAGAATATTAGCATTACAAAAGCTATGCCCTTTAGGCTGAAAATATGATGCGAATACTTGCCAGCATCTCAGCTCTAATTTCTGGCATAATTATTCTATGTTAGGAAAGACGCTAATTTGAATGTCCATTTACAGCACTGATCAAATTGATGCCACTGTTGGAATTCAATTATCTTCTTAGGCTTTCAGCGCTGCAACCTAAGGCAATGCGTGTGTCTAACACGACACCAACATTTGTTTATACGCCAAGATAATCAGAAGTGACAAGAAAGTGAATATTTTTTTAAAAAGGACTACCTTAAAATGGTTCTGCTTGCTGAATATATTTTCCCAGGGACATTAGAGAATCACGCACCGCTCTGCCCCACTCTCCCATCACCCAGACCAGCGTCTGCCTCTGCTGTCGGGATAACGGACAACGAGCCCGTGCCCCTCGGCTCTGCAGCTGAGCGCAGTTTGGAGAGAGACACTGCAAGCCACAGAAGCGCCCGGCTTTGTACCTTCACGGCAGCGAGACGTGGAGTGGGACTGTGAGATGTTAAACATCATGAGATACACAGATTAATCGAGATTAATCCCCACCTGCCAACAGAGAAGCTCGCCCTAGACCCTCAGAAATGAACTAGCTGCTGGGAAAGGAAGGGCTAAGTGAAAAGCCTGCTGCGCAGACGGAGACAGCAGAGCAGAGGGAGTCGGCACCCTGCGGCAGGGAGTGGGGTCCCTGCTCCAAACAGGATCCTGGAGGGGAGGCTCCTGCGGAGCTGTTAACCCCGGCTGCGGCCTGAGCCTTGCGGTACAAGTCTTGGTCGTGCTTCTGATGGCAGATCTGAGGAGCGATGCCTTAAACCTTGTGCGCTGCATGCCCGTATTCCACCGCCGAGAGAACCCTGCCCATCACATCGCACCGTGACCTGGTCTGGAACTCGGGAGCTCACGCTCCACGCTCCCTCAACGAAACCGATACACAGAGGCAGTCTCAGATGGGATTTGGAGGCATTAATTGTGTTCTGCAGTTCATACCTACTTTATTTTCCAAGGACGTCAATCAGCCTTTCCATCTCGGCATAACTAACCTACAGGGAACCCGTGTACAGACGTTATAGACAAACTAAAATAAGTGTGTTGATTTCCTTTTTTCTTTGAACTTGAAATTCTGAATTAAAACCAGAATATTTTTATCTGGCCACAGTGTCTTCTGTGTTTAAATTTACCTATAAATTCTGGTATTTGTTTCTATACCCCCCATGAGACTCGCACATCCTTTCCTTCTGGTACTTGTTTCTATACCAAACATAAGCCTTGCACATCCGTTCTTTCTTTTCTACTTATTTTTCGACCTGAAGAATTCTGGTTGTCTGCACAGATTTGCCTTAGCGGGAGGTTTTAGCTGGCCACTGGCAATACTACCAGATGCTAAAATTTTATAACTCTCATTTGGATGGTAATTGTGCTAAATATTCTCAGTTTGCTCTTTATACATCAGTTGTTAAAAACACATTAATAATGCAAATTCCTAGTAAGGACCTGACCAAATGTCCAGCCACGCCAAACATGGCAGAGCTGCCCATGAATGTACCTAGTTTGAAAATAGTCACTACTGTTCCAGGGGGAAAAAAAAAAAAAGGGCAAAAAAAAAAAAAGCAGACTTTTGAAGTAATCCTCTAAATAGATTCTTTGCTTGGAAAAAGCATGAGCCTCCCATTGCTGCATGACTACTGCCGGCTTTACCAAATGTACTTCAGCTTATGGTAATGGGAAGAATTAGCAAGGTCAGGGATGCTGCCTGCCACGAAGAGACTCTTTTGTTGAGTCACTGACAACTCTGGAAGCACGGATTAGGGTACCAGGAGTAAAAAGAAATGTTGAGATAAGGTTGGAGGTTTTTCAGAGTCTTTTTAGCGTTGCTTGGAGAGGCAGCTGCTGCTTAGTTTTGAGATACAAACTACAGTAACATTTTTAATTGTAAAATGGATAAAGACAATGGATTATAAATGCTTTTAAAGGAATATATTAATGAATGTAGTATACGAAATGAAATTTAATTAAAATTGTAAACTCATAAGCCTTTAAGGATAAAGCGAATTAACTAAAAGGCTTTATAATGAATTAATATAATACATGAACTGGAATTGAAATAGATTTTAAAGTTTTTTTAGAGAGTTCTTGTATGGAAAAACAGCAACACATGTGACGAACTTTTTAATTGGTTTGGATCACTGGGAAAGAATAGTTTCTGGCTTTGTTTTACTTGAAAGTAATTTTTCATTTATGCATATTTATTCTCTATTTCTAATGCTAATAGAATAATAGAAATTAGGTAGCTATGCAAACAACTTGATTAGATTAGGTAATCAAATTAATCTCCAACAGCATAAGTATGTCCCCTATAGCATACGGCATGCGAGCGTTTCTTTTTCCAACTCTGCCAACAATTTCTCGGTAACTGGAAGCGACCATCTCATAACCGCTAATTCTTAATGAAGACCAGCGCACACGATCTCCCTGCCTGCTCTCTGCTTTTACCTCATCTTCTACGTTCTGCAGTCCCTTGCACTAGAGGCTGTGTTCTTCAGGGAGCCCAAAACAACCTTGGGAAGAGCTCACAGAACACATCCACAAAAGACCCACTTGGTTTTCCCACCCGTGCCTCGCCAACACCGAGAACAGGAGTCGTCTGCAGGACCACGCATCTACGTGCAAATATTTCAGAATCTGTTCTTAAATTATGCCGCACTACAAAGAAGTAAACCCTTCATGTGAAGAGCCACAAGCCAGCAGGAGTTGGGAGTCCTGAAATCTCCAGGGAGATTAGTCCCTAACAGTCTTTAAGTGCAATTGCTGGAGACTAAAAACAATTTTAAAAGCATTCTAAAGAGAAGCAATAATCTAAATGAAGTGATATCCAGCCATAGTAGGACAACAACCTAGATAAAAAAGAGTATTTTAGCATAGCCAAGTGAAAAGGTTTTTTCTAGAGAAAAAAATGAAATGAGAGAAGTATAGAAAATTAGAGAATGGACAGGTAAAGCTTTTAAAACTTCCCAGGGTACCAACCATAACCATGTGAACCTGTGGATAATAAGGGGCAAAAAATTGATGCCTCTTGACATTTATTGGAAAGATGAGGTCTTCCCAACAGAGGCCAACAGCAGTAACTCAGAACCACAACCACAGATTTTAATCTACAGGTAATTTGATATTTCCTTCAACAGGAGGGAAAGAAAATTTACCACATTGAGATGATTTATGGTCAACCTGAGGAGGGTGCAGTGGTGCTCCTCATGGGACATGAGGGAAGAGTGGCAGCTGAGTGTGGTGGTGGTTCTTGGAGAAGACACCTTTGGGTGCCTATCTCACACCATCCTCCCAACCTGGGACCACCGAGCAGCCCCCAGCACTGCAGCAGCCAACTGAAATACCCAGCGCTAGGAGCGGAGCATTTGATAGAGGTCCTTCACAGGACAAAATATTTTGGTTGGTTTCAGTTTTATGTTCGAGTGTATGTATTTCTCATTTAAACATCTCTCAATAAATAAATAAATTGAAAAGAATCAGGAGTAAGGCATCAGCTGCCATCTGAAAATGCTGCTACAGTAGGTGAATACACCTAAGCCCCGGTACAACGCCCGGGTTGGTTTCTCTGAAGGCAACAGTCCAAACTCCTCATTGACCTTACACATGTGCCAGAAGTGGCTTAGTGGTTGCAGTGATCAGATAGATCACTGCGTGAACGCTGGGTCAGCGCTGCCACATGGCCGTGCGCCCACCGGCTCCCTGCCACATCCCCGTCTCTTCCGTGTTTGTGTGGCTTGGGCAGTCCTCACTCCACTTAGCTGCATCTCTCCATTTTCCAGCTCAAGCTTAGATACAGAATATATTGTGGGTTTTTTTGTTTTGGTTGGGGTTTTTTTGTTTTGGTTTGGAGTTTTGCTCTTCTTTTTTTTTTTTTTTTTGTTGCCTGTTTAACCAGTTTTTCTTTCACTAATTGAAAATGTATATACTACGAATGTCTCTGAAACCAGTCATCCTTCCTATTGTTAGAGCAGGCTCCAACTGCAGTTAGTGTGCCTGAAAGCTCTGGAATATTAAGGGCAACACCCCAGTCTGAGTTAACGATCTATTATTACCCGTGGGTAGTCACTGTCAAAAATCACTCCAACACAAAAAAATATATTTTTGCCTTTCAGTGAATTCACGTAGTGAAACTTAGTTATCAAAACAAGACAAATCAAATGGGCGCTGCACGTGTCAGACAGAATTGCCTTTGGAGACGTGCTCCCGGGGTGCACAGCGTCAGGGATCCTTTGTTTGCAGAGCAGCGGGGAGCTGTTGCTCGATGCTCTCTTCGCTGAGCTGTGCAGCTTCCGACCATATTTACTTAAGATCTTGGCAAAGGCGCTATCCTTGTCCTTAACAAGCTTAGCTAAGCTTTTGCAAGCCCATGGCAGGTTCTGCTTGTCTCACATAATCTGATGGGATGAAATACTTTTGCCTGTACTGGAAAATAATTGCTCACCTATCTTCTGCAGTGCTTTTAAACCTTCTCCCGTGTGGTTGAAATAGCTTCTTTGGTTTGCTGGTCTAAGTCCTGCGAGATAAGTGTGTTCTCTGTTCTCCCTCCTGCTTCCCAAGCTGATAAACAGGCCATTATGTTATGCTGTATAGACCGTGTGTATACACCTGAAAACAATATAAAAGACAGTTTCACTGTGACTTGATCCTAAATTTAGAAGGGAAGAAGTTGTGATGTTTTCCTTCTCTGCAGTAGCAAAGCAAAATAAAGTTATTCTGACATGACCAGAAGTGTTTTTCTGGTTGCAAAATTATGCACTAAATGTGAAAAAGGGAATTCCATTAACGCAGAAGAACGAGAGGTGAAGAGCAAATGCCGTCCCTACCCAAGGTACAATGGCCGTCACGTCCACCAGCGTGCTAGCTGCACGGCCAGCCCGGAGCGGGCAGCCAGGTACACAAACCACGAGGGTCGCTCCTCCTCCTGCCACCGACAGAGACGATTCTCACGCACCGATATGCATTTACCTCTTAGTCAGTGGGACTTTCTGAAAACGGTGTTCTTCGCTTCCGTGTGCTTCTGCTTGCCTTTCCATCCTGGGTTAAACCGACCTACTTGGATGGTAAGCCACTTTAACCACTTAAATTGTGGCAGGTTGCGATGCCTTTGTGCTGGGTGACATCTTCCCCATCTTCTGAGAGACACCCCAAAGCAGAAGATGGTGCCCGCTCCCTGCTGAAGCCCAGCCCTCCGACCATCAGCCCGCCAAAGCCACGCTGCTGCCCTCCCCCCACCTGGCACGCCAGGCTTGTGTCCACCGAAAACAGTTCCACGGTCCGGCACGTCTCCGCACGCTGCCCAATTGTCTTGAGAAATGACGATAAACATCTAAAGCCCCCAGTGACCCTGGATATGCTATTTTTGCAATAACCCTCTGAATAATATTTCTCAGCACCAAACAGTGCTTCAAAATGACACCGGCGTACAAAACGTCTGTTGGTTTTGTTAATGGGTTTACCTTGTTTTTACACCAACATAAACATGATGAGATTCAGGCTTTATCAGAATATCCTGGCAAATATATTTAGCCCTATTGAAAAGAACGCTCCTCTTCTCATGAAAAAGGCACGCAAATGAAACCATGGTTACAGAAGTAGTCTTGTATGTTAAATAATGTAATACTGCCTCAGTTTAAGTCTCTAATCTCATTAGGATCAAATGGTAGCAAAGGATTAAAACAGAGATTGGAAACAGTGCAGAAGGATACCCTGTCCCTCCTCAGGTGCAAGGTGAAAGGATTTTACCCTTTAATGAGTAGGTAATAGAATTGGGTTTATTTTACTGATTATTTTTTTACTAGATGAGCCTTAACAATCTCAACATCGTTCTGGAACTTCAGATTCAAGGCAGAGTCGTAAATGACCCGTACATCCGCCACCTTCCCTCTGTACCGCTGGGAGAGGAAAGGATGGGAAGAAAAATTTACTTCTGAGGACTGTAGCCTTGTCCTGCCTCCTCTTCTCTCTCAAAGTTTGCTGTCTGAGCTTTAACTTGAATGAAAGGAAGTACCAAAACCAAAAATAAAAATAGAGGGGAAAGACAAAATAAAGCGGGCTATCTAGCGGTGCCTCCGCTCTCACAGGGAAGTCGTGGCTGTCATCTGCCGTATTTCACGATGCTACTTGGGTAACAAGATAAAAAGCTTTGAACTAAGGTTAGCTGATAGGATGTACAGGTAAACGCAAGCGTTTCCAGTGCGGCAGAAAGAAGAGGCAGTTGCCTTTTCCACAGAGCTCAGCAGCCTGCATCCCCCCCATCGGTGGAAGCTTATTGCATTTGGATGCAAAACACAATTACCCTCGAACTTAGCCTCTACTCTTTATGAGGTAAGCCTACGTGTTGCTGCTTGCCTGGGAACATTTATCAAGAGATTTGCATCATTCAGAGTCGGTTTTAATAAACTTTTTATTTACAGTTGTCTGGTTAGGAATAGGAGTTAATCGAGTTAACTCTTTGCTTGCAGCAGCCCTCCAGACCTGGACACCCCCGGTCTTTACGGCTTCTTTCACATTAGCTGGAACACATGAAGATGTAATAGATGAGTAAGAGAAAACAGGTATAGGAACAAATCAGCTAAAAGGCATCCTTGAGTTAAAATAACAGATGATGTGGTTTCCTAAGGTAATCATGTCCTTCTCGGTGAGCCATTAAACTGATGAGAATTTTCAACCAAGCTTACAATTATCATTATGCAGAAAGTTCACCAAATTAAAGAAGGAACTTAGTTTTGGAATATATAGAAATGTCGACAAGTCTTGAAAAAAAAAAAAAAAAAAGAAAGGCTCTGAAATTCATCATGCTGAAATGTTTTAACTGGATGTGGAGCTGCAGAGCCCCTGCTTTGAGACTTCTGGTTTTCCACTCCATCCGTTAACCCCAGAAAACGGACAGGAGACTCTCCAAAGTACTTTTCACCTAAGCAGTGATGGGAAAGAAGAAAACCGCCAATTACTTCATTATGAATCTCATTACAGTAATTTCAATATTTATCAGCCGTAAGAGGTATCTCTTACCTCTTAGCACTTACTGCCTAAGAGCCACATACTGACCCTGCCTGCGCATTAGGGACAATACGCTGCATTTAAAGGGCTTCGGCAGAAATCCCATCAGTTTAGGTGACCCGATCTTAATTTCTTTGCCAGCTGAAAGGATTAATTTCTGTTAAAGATTTTCCATTACTTGTATTTCTTACAACAGATCGCTATGATTTTGTCTGTGTGGGTATATATATATGCATGTATGCGTATGGACATGCAGGGTTATATTTATCTAGAAAAATATAACGCCTTGCTGTACTGCACACACTCTCACAGCTGACTGTGCTGCTCGTACTCAGCACACAACGCGCACGACGAGGGTTCGTTTAGTGCCAGCTGTCACGCCAAGACCCACAACAAAGCAGCCCACGTGAAGCTGAGACAGCCGTGCCCGACCATCGCACGCGTTACCGGTAACGCCGCTGCCAGGAGGAAGCACGCCCAGGCAGACACCATCCCGGTGGAGGAGCGGAGCTGTGCGGGAGAGGGACGGGCCCCCCCGGTGGAGCACAGAGCTGAGCCCCCCCACCGCCGCCAGCCCCGGACACCCCTTCCTGCGCCGCTGCCATCGCCTGTCCTGTCAGCCCCGCTATTCCCCTTCCATGCAAGCACTGAAAAGACGTTTCCGTTATTGATTTGAAACCCCACGTAGTTTGAAGTATTACAAATTATTACTCATAATTGGGGGTGAAACGCTTCATCTTTTGAGAGCTGGTGACGCAGCCATCCACTCCGCAGCCTGGCCGCGCTGCGAGTGTGCTGAAGCATCTCTGCCAGGTCCTCAGGCTCACGCTCCTTCCCTGCATACACCACAGCAAACCCACGTAACGTGGGGGAAATGAAGGCTGCGCACGTGTTGACCCAACCTCTCCGTGCTTTGGGTGTTGCTTATCGCAGGTTACAGGACCCTCTATTTAAACACGTCTCATTTAGGTATATGCCTGAATTCAGAGAGCAAGAGTATTTCCACCAGACCCGTACGAAAATAAGGACGGCCGAGCAGTTTTTTCCAGGCTGAAGAGCGGTACAAAGGTGACCAAGTTCATTGCCGATACACAACTGTTTGGAGCAATGTAAAGGCAAGCCGGCTGCGAGGAGCTCCAGCCCAGCCTCACGGTATGGAGCTCTGCTGCAAGGGCAGGAGGGAACCGCCGTGACGGATACGTGCACGGTCAAGCTGAGCGAGCCAGCCCCAACGACACAGGCAGAGCAAAAGGTCGCTAAATCACCTAGTTAGAAAACTTCCCCGGACGGTGGAGTCTCTGTGGGTACTTCTCAACATCAGCTCGGTGCTCAGGAGGGGAGAAGGAAAGCAAAGGGACAGGCAGCAATTACGCAGAAAGGCACCGATGACGATGGAAAACGTCATCATGCCAACAAAAAATCCGCGGGAGAGCCACAGTTTGCGTATCTGGCATCCTATCTCAGAAAGGATTTAGAAGACCTAAAAAAGGTATGAAAAATGTGACAAGAATGGTTAACTCATAGGAAGAGGCTGTATTCGAAGGAAAATAAAATAAAGCGGTGTTCAATTTGGGGAAGAGAGGACGGCGTAGCAGACGTATGGAAAATCAGGTATGGCAGCAAAAGCGTGAAATGGCAAATGATTATTTGTTGTTTCTCAAAATGCAAGAACAAAGCATTGTCAGAAAAGAATTAGACAGTAGGTGCGAAACAAAGAAAAGAAAGTATTTTTTCACATAGTGGATAATTAAAGTGTGGAACTCATTACCACAGGATGCTGTGGGAGCCAAACACATAAATGAATTTGAAAAGCAATTTGACAAATTAATGGAAGAAAAAAGCCTATTAAACACAAAGCCACGGATACAACTATTGACACAACATTCATCATCAGTCACGCAGCACTTCTATCCCGCTAGGTTTATCCTCAAAATGTCATTTCCCAGCCCCTCGTCCGCAGCAGCAGCCCAACGCCGGCGCGGGCGGCACGGGGCTCTTCTCCCCAGTCCCAGTTAGCGCAGAGACCCGCTTGCTCAGAGCAGGGTTTTACCGCAAGAGGAAACAAAACCTTCACCGAAGCACCGAAGCACTTATAAATTAATTACAGACACTCACAAAAACCACTGGGAATACCAATATTGGTAAATATTGGAAAATACCAATACTTGGAAAAGCTGAAAACCTTGGCCGAGCGTTCGTAACCTCTTCCCAGAGCTCAGGGCTGTGCCAGCGCCCGGAGGCCAGCACCACCGCCCGCCGGCCGTGCTGCGGTGGGAAACCCAGCCCCGGCGCCGCTTGCTGGTAGTTTTTGTGCGGTAACCAGAAACGCTGCGCGTGTTTCCTCGTTAAAGACAGGAATTTCTGCATGGTATTGCAACGGGGAGAGACCGCTGCGTTGGCCCTTTCAAGAGCCTGGTTCGCTTTGATGGGGATAAACCGCAGGCTGGTCCTTCCCACCCAGCCCCAGGCGGGTGCCGCTCGGCTGAGAGGGAGCGTGCCGAGCCCGCGGAGAAACAGCCAACGCCGCGCTTCACTGGGGACAGAATATCACTTTGCAAAGCTTGAAATCTTTTCCTGATTACGTTGAGATACGCCAACCTGTTTAATACAGGCTGAACATACTGCCAATTCTTATCGTGCTGATATGTTTTTACTTAGGGAAAAAAATTACAGCTCGGGTTATTCTGCCAGGTTTAAAAAATCATGCTGAATTGAAAAGTGTTTTTCTTGTAATTTAGAATCTAGAGAGGAATAAATGGACAGCAAGTATCAGCCCAGGATTACTGACACTGTGCTGTACCAAACGAGGACAGCTGAATGCAAACCAGTCTAAACGCACCCAATTTAAAACAAAATCTGCAAAGGATTGGCATAGGGAAAGAAAAAGTTACAGCTCCAGGAAATGCTACCTGTGTAAGTGAATACTTTTTATTGAAACATATTGACTACTGGATACTTTTAATTTATAAATTCCAGCAGTAGGATATGACTCTGAGACATGTGCTAAGCTAAAAAATTAAGAGGTGAAATCCAAAATGTATGCTACTTGGCAACGCTCTTGCTTGCGTAAACATATCACGACAGACATACTTGGCACCACTGAGACGTTGCGATCGTATCCGCAGTTTTGTAACTTGAAAAGTTGTAGGAAGAAAACGCCATAAGGTCAAGGTCTTCTGGGTTTATAAAAAAATACAAACGCAAAAAGAACCCAAACAACTTTATTCTCTAAGACTTATGGACAATCTCAACTAAACAAATGTTTATATTTCTGATTAGGTTTTTTGTTCTCACAATATTTTTGTCTGATTTTCTAAACAGTTACAGTGATTTTATATATCTATTTAAATGAATAGTGTAAAGTGAAAATGACTTTTTCATAGATCTGACACAAAAAAATTTTAGATGGTTTTTTTCTAGCATCAATGTAATGCTGATCAGAAATAAATAAGAAATGCTCCCACTAAAATCAGTCTATATGGGATTATGCCACACTTCCCTAGTAGGGTAAAATACTTCCTAATTCCTCGGCTGAGAGCAAATCCCCTGAATCAATTTCCTGATCTTAAGTAATATCTATTCTACTAAAAAGGCACCTAATTATTGAGACTGCTGCCACCTTTGAAATGCATATATTATTGATTTGAAAAATATACAAAGTAAAACCACAAACTGTGTAAGACCCAGGTCTGAGTAACTTTATTATAATCCAGATAAACACAGTTAAAATCAATTGATTTGCAAAGGGATTGCTGGAACAACCACAGCTGGCATTTTGGAAACATTTAACAAATAATATACCAGAAAAATTTTCCCAACAACCAAAAAAATGTCCTATACAAAGGGTATCAATTGGATCTTCTGCATAGAAAAGATCAAAACGCAAGTATTTTTAAAAGAAAAAATAATAAGGATTATCTTCTATCTCACAGTGCCCGGAATGGTATTTTACGCAATGCAGACCTAACCTTTGCACGAAAGCTTTCCGTATCCTTTTAAGGTTACACTAGTCAGCTGTAGTGAAAATTAGATTGACCGTGGGCTTGTTTTCCTTCGGCTTAACGCAAGAGCCCCGTTGGGCGGGCTGAGCCGGCAGGTCCTATTCACGCTGGGAGCGGGAGAGCAGCGGGCTGCGCCACGGGGCAGGAGACGCTCCGCAGAACTCTGCAAAATCCCTGCGTGATGCTTCAGCCGCGGCCCGCCGCGCGGGAGGGTGCAGAGCACGGCTCTGGCTCCGCTGTGCTTCCAAACGCGCGTCTCTGCAAAGGCCAGCCCGGCACGCTTTCCTTTAGAATGCTGTTCTCCATCTTCAGCCCGTGATAAGAATTCACCTCTGCGTCTTTGCAAAAGCCATACAAAACCTTATTGCCCAAAAAGAGGAGCTCCACAGCCTTCCCGACTGACCACCTTCTGAATTTCACTGAATCCCAGAACCTCAGATGGGTTTGGGTGGGCAGGGACCTCCCAGCCCACCCAGTTCCATCCCCCTGCCATGGGCAGGGACACCCTCCACCAGCCCAGCTTGGCCAAAGCCCCATCCAACCTGGCCTTGAACCCTGCCAGGGAGCCAGGGGCAGCCACAGCTTCTCTGGGCACCCTGTGCCAGGGCCTCAGCACCCTCATTGTAAAACACTTCTTCCTTATATCTGGTCTGAATCTGCCCTCCTTTAGTTTAAAAAAACCTACTTCAGCATAAAGAAGCTGCTGAGTTTGTTCAAGGCCCACTCTGAGATTCAGAGCCCGAAGGTGAACGTGAAAAGTACATGCAACATGAAAACCACAGGGCTTCCATCCATAGACCTTCAAAACTCTCTCCATCTTTGCTCTCCTAATTATTAAACAGTCTCTGAAAGTCTGCAGAATGGTCTGACAGAAAAATAACACACGCTGATTGCTAATGGTGAAGCTAATCAACAGTGGGTCTTAATTCTTGGCTTCAACAGCCCATTTTCTTTTTTTTATTAATATGCAGACCGGCACAAGTTGTGTCGTCTCCTGTTTTTAAGCAGAAGAACTTTTGTGTATAATGCTCTAAAATATTCTTCCTTGACATCATTAGGCTAGCGCAACAATGAGTAATGCTGAACCCACTATAAAGTCCAGTTTTGCAGGATTTTAACTTCTGCTAAGAAAAGCGGGGTGGATATGAGAAAATTATAATTACATCTAGCATTCAAAATAGGTAAAATCCAGATTTGTGCAACCTCTGGAATGCCACTGTAATGATTACTGCTTTTCTGATGGAGGAAGAGCTGCATTAATTAAATTGAATTGGAGCCTTGTGGAGGTTTCCAATAACTTTTTAATTATAGCTTAATGCTGCTTTCTAGCCCTTGCAAAATTGAAATTTCTCTTGTAATGGCTGCATTTCATATTCAGTCTTTTTTTTTTTCTCCCAAGACACTCACAGAAAGCTGCGAAGTTGCAACCCATCAGCCGTGGCTGAAGCAGGAGTAGTTTTGTGCAACACAACATTTTCCTGATCTCTTTCCAAAGTGCAGAACTGCTAAGGAAATGTTCTTCTAACCTATTACAGACACCCACATCCGTGTGCCCGAGCCGGAATCCAGTCTCTGCTAGTCCGTCAATGGAAAAGGGCATTTTCCGGAGAGCCAAAACACTTTCACAGGCTCCTGCCCTGCCCGAGGAGCAGGCTGCACCCGTTGCGTGTTCTTTGCCCTCTCCCCTGGGGCCAGAGAGGTGAGCTCTGGAGGCAGGTCCCAGGAGGGCTGACCAGAGCTGGGGAGCTCCAAAAGCTGTAATGAGCGCCGGGGGCGGGAGGAGGGGGATGCACCCTGTGCTGGGAAAGGGCACTGGGAGTGCGCGTGGTCCCGACACTGGGACTGGGGCTGTCCTTCCTGACACTGGGACTGGGGCTGTCCTTCCTGATACTGGGACTGGAGATGTCCTTCTGACACTGGGACTGGGGCTGTCCTTCCTGATACTGGGACTGGAGATGTCCTTCTGACACTGGGACTGGGGCTGTCCTTCCTGATACTGGGACTGGGGCTGTCCTTCCTGATACTGGGACTGGGGATGTCCTTCCTGATACTGGGAATGGGGATGTCCTTCCTGACACTGGGAATGGGGATGTCCTTCCTGATACTGGGACTGGGGATGTCCTTCCTGATACTGGGAATGGGGATGTCCTTCTGATATTGGGACTGGGGATGTCCTTCTGACACTGGCACTGGGGATGTCCTTCCTGACACTGGGAATGGGGATGTCCTTCCTGATACTGGGACTGGGGATGTCCTTCCTCACCTTCACCCCCTTTCTGGATTTTACTGAAGCAGTAAGGCACATCTACATTCATTCTCACTCAAAAATCAATAATTTAGAATTCCCATAGTGCATAGTATCTGCTCTCAGACTGAATGAATTAATCCTGATTGTAATTACTATGAACATCAAATGAAATATTAATATGCAGGCGTTTTCATGTGAGTTCGTATTTCCACTTTCAGTCCAGCAAGAGTGCACAAAGAGTGACATTTACGGAAGACAATATACAATGTTCCATGGCAAAATTCTTGACGTGCAGAAACTTTCTTGGTCTAAAGGGTTATACTGACTGTAGTACATCCTCACAATATAAGGCTTTAAGAGATATAAAAGATGACATTTACGGTTTTGTTCTCTGGAACATTTCTGTTTGAATGGAATTCTTTCCTAAAGAAAATACCAAAAAAAGAGGAGTTTAGAATGACATTTCTAGCACTGCAAAGCTTTGATTTCAAATGCACAAATTCCAGCATGTGAGCTTTACAGCCTGAGGACTTTGCATGGTGATGGCAGCTGACAATCTGATTTCCAGCCAGACCTGGAAGAGATGGGGTCAACTATCACCATCTTTGAAAATTATCTTTGTGCAATTTAATCTTTTTCTTTCAACTGGCCATACTGTTGGTGAGCAATTTGGTAGGGAGAAATTATCAATTTTAAAAGACTGGCTAGTCTTTTCAGACTATTAGCAGAAGTTTCAGAAAAGTTGAAACATTCCTTAGGTGCCGAAATGTAACACCTAAAGCTGAACTCTCGTTCCAAGAAATTCTCAGAGAGAAATCACGTGAATTCTGTTCTGAAGCCACCATGGCAGAAATGCATCATCTTGGACTTATTCTGTGCTTCTGATAGAAATTAGCAATTTATAGTTCCAATACTCCTGGCAGAATATTCAGCATCGTGGTGGGTTTAACAAGACTCAGCAACGCTGATGTGATGACCTGACCTATGTCAACTGAGACGGGTCTCGATGCAGGGGACTGCGAGAAGCCTTGCAAAGCCGGCGATGCTGAGTTGGCCAGCCACCACCTTTCGTCTTCAAAAAGCTCTGAAATTCGAGGTGTCTAAACCAGGACTAAGTTACAGGCACCACTTCAGCAGTGGACTCCGTAACACGATGACACACCCTCATGTCGTAGATGCCAGGCATTTTATGAAATGGAATTACACAGATTACTGGAAAGGGGAACCCAGTCGCCCCGAGCACTTTCTCTTTCCCTCTGGCTGACGGTCTGGAGCAATTAGTCGATTGTCTGTGCATTTCTGTGTGGCACAAGTAAATAGCTGTGATAAATAATTACAATTATTAGCAAAAAAAAAAAAAATTCTAATAAACAATACAATGCAGCAGGGATGTACTTTCTGTGTTCATTAGCTTGGAACTAACAAAGCGCCGGTTCTGGGAGGATTACACTGACAATCCTGTCCATTAATTGGCTGTTCCTCACTCCTGACATCCAACATAAAGACTAATTTATTATTCTTTAACTAAAATATTATCCAAAATTACGTACTGTAAAGTTGTTGACTATAAGGGCCGCGGGCACGCAGACCCTGCAACAGGAGTGAGGGGTAAGCGTCTCGCACGGCCACACGCACGTTTTAATTCCCTACTTCCTGAAAACCAAGGAACACATTCTTCTGGTTTTAAACTTTTGACTCCGCACAACGGACACTTAACTTTCTTGTCATGGCAGAGTAAAACCCCTCATGTGCCCTTCTCACCTTGTGCAGCAAGGCAAGAGCCCTAAATTAATCATCTCATTTACAGCAAGTAATCAATAGTAATGAATAAATGCTAAGTGAGGAAGGAACATTAATTTTATACCATGAAGCGACTCACTGCGGGTGTGCTGTTCTTAGGACAGAAAGCACCAACATACAACCCAAATAAACATTTTGATACAAAACCAAACAGTGGCGCATGTGTGTGAACGCAATACCTTTTCCCATATCAGTTATTTAAAAAAATAATTCCTACTGAGAAAACCAACATTTTGTCTGGTCCAGCGCAAACCATTTCCAGCTGCCAAGCACATGCCCCCCGTGAACTTTTGGTGCTGCTATAATGCTCTTGAGCAAAGGAAAGGTGGGGAATCTGGCTTCAGCACCAAGAGGACACGAAACGAAAGCAGGAAAAAAGTCTTCAACTTTCCTCGTCAGCCGAGAGATGGGCTGTCCGTGCCGAGCAGCGGCGGGCTGGGGCTGGGTCCTGCCCCCATGGCATCGGGCGCCGGCGCGGCAGCCGGGGAGGCAACGGGCATGAGCCAGTGCCCAGGGCACCGTCAGCATCTCCTTCCACGGGCGACGCTGGCCTGAGCAGGAGAGCGGGTTTGTCTGTGGGCAGGTTCCTGCCTGCCAGCCATGGCCATGACAAAGGTCTGACCCCCAGCTGGGGACCGTGAGCGCCGAAACATCACTTTTCCATGGAAAGCAATGGCAATGAGTGAGCCTCCGGCTATAAAGTTGAAATAACCTCTTCCAAGGCTGCTAGGCAACTTAAATCTACAAACTCCCGGTCTTCACCCCAAGACTTCACGTTCTCAAAAGTGTGGATATTAGGTCAACTCTAAATTTGCAATCCCCACCTCCGGGTGCCGCATGCGTCACCTGGCTGCACCCCGCTCCCGACGCCTGCTCATCTCGCCGACACACGCAGCTGGCGCATCGACCACGTTATCGGGGAATTTCACCTCCCGCTTCACCCGTCGCAGCCCCGGGGGCACGGGTCCAGAGGACGTGAGGTCAAGGATGGCGTCACTGAACCTGGCTCAGAAGCCCCCGCTTCCCCGCAGAGGCGTGGACACGCCACGGCGGAGCTGGGGCTCAGCGTCGCTTTGTGGTTACCTCACCGCCGAGGCGAGCAAGCACAGCGAGGTGTTGGTCCGAAACGTTACGTCGCTCAAGCCGGGCATGACGTCGCATGAGAACATGGCCTCAAGGAGCCTGGCTCATTTCTGCTGCCAGAGTCCGGGATCACGAAGGGACCCAAATCAAACCTCCCACGAGGCTCATTTGCCCCGGCAGCAAAATGATGAAGAAGGAATCAAATCTAAGCTTGAGTCTAATCTTATGGTCAATAATGCATTATTTATGTTTTAAAGTAGTTTCTAATGTATGTCATTAGCGTGATCGCCCTGTGTTTGGGCCAGGTCTGAGCATGTTCTCTCACTGAAATTAAAGAAAAGCAATCACACTGAATTTACACAGCTGTTAATGGATCGCACACTGAGGTTTCCAGGATTCAGGGTTTGGTCTTGAAGGACATAACTGTGTTGGAGCCCCCGTGTAAACAGATGAAATTCTTACAAACTTGGTGAATTTGGTTTCCTATTGCACTTACTAGTTTTGGGGTTGGTTTTGTCTGTTTTTTTTCCTGGAAAGAACAATCATCAAGTAACATCTAAAGCAAACACTATCTAAACCCCTATTTTCCAACTAGCTTTTTTCTAAGCCTGCTTCCAGTGTCTCATACCCATACCTCTACCCAGACCTGGCCTCTCATATTTTCATCACTTTTCTTCTAAAACCTGGGCTGTCGCCATCACGTAGATTTCTGCCCATCCACCAACAATCCCTTTTTGTGTTTCCAACGCTGAGACTAAATGCATCTTTGGTGTAAAATCAAATCGGGCATTTTCTTTTGCAAAGACTTGTGCACGTTCATCATAAGCCTATTTTTTTTTCCAGTCTGCCCTTCTCCTTTTTTGAGGATTACTTCCTAAATGGAGATACACGTGCCATTTCTTGTACCTCTTGAAGGTGAGAATGACATTTCTAAAGGAATCATCTAAGAGCATAAAAAAATATAAAAGTCTTGCGCTTTTGTAAGAAAGAAATTTCAGATATTTTTGAACCATCGGATCTATCTAAATGCAGTACAAAGACAAAAGAAAAGGATTTAGACACACTTTAAGAATAAGGGTATAAAAGATTAACTTGTTAAGCCTCTGTTAGCTCCCATGAAGGGCTGACACGGAGTGATCTCCTCTCCAGAACCAAGTAACGACAACATCAAAGGTCGCCACTGTTTCGATTGCCAGGCTGCTTGGACTGGGCGCTCCGGTCACAGGGACGCTTTTGTTCCCGGAGAAGATAACCATAATGCTGTAATTATGAATTCCAGAAGGAACAGCTATGATGAATCCAAACTTTGCTCTCCATTAACTAGACTCACACAGTTTTTTTGTTGTTCTAGTGTAACCAAAAAAAAAAAGGGACGTTTTCACTCAAGAGTAATTCATTTAAAAATGAGGAGTTTGAAACACAGTGCAGTATTTGACCACACGTAACACTGAAGGAAAGCCATTTAGCTAGCTATACTGAAAACTAGTCTGGCAAAATAATGTGGTTTTTCATATTGCTTTGGATTAAATCTTGAATTCTTTCATGTGATTTGATCTGAAATACTAAACTTCAGACACTATGTGGCTAACTAGGCAAACATTTCAAACCAGGGAATGTATTCCACAATTATTCTGTGGTTAGGAATGATCCATGAGCAAGCTGTAATGTTTGGAAACTTGCAATCTGCTCAGGTCTTTGGCATGGGGATTTAAACCCATGGATTGTAGATGAACCTTTCCATGTGAGCACGTAAAATGTTAGTCACTAGTTATATAGATTTCACCAAAATTACATCAGGCTTTATTTGATCAGGATTGGATGGCCTAATCCAAACACACCTCGCAAAGTGCCTATGGAAAACACGTTATGACTTATGGAAGTATATTTTTGCACTAATATAATATTTTTATTTCAGTATAGAAACCACAACAGTGGTTTGGTCACGCTCCCAAACATTCACTTATCCAGAAAGGCAGAGCAAGAGCCAATCCAGACCCGGCCTTTCCACGCCCTCCTTCCCATCTGGCTAACGACTCGTGCCGTAACCAGTGCCTGAAACTCCCCTCTGCCCAGGACCCCGGCTGCAGCTCTGCATCCCCGGGGCTGGTCCGGACGCTGCGCACGGGAAGATGCCGTCCAGGCTCCGCAGTCCAGCGGCTGCTGCCCCCGGGTTGCTGCTTCTGCAGCCCCACCATCACCGGCTTGTGGCGTCTCAGAGACCTCTCACTCCACTTAATAAATGCGGTCCTTTTCTCTAGTCCGTGACAGAGCCTTATGGCCAACGGCGAAACGCAGCGGGGAGAGCCGCCCACGGAAGACGGCCATCTCCTCTGCGTGCAGAGCAGGAGCACGGTGCTCCCCATGGCTCACGGACAGCCACCAGAGCCCCTGCCCGCTTGCTGCGGAAGACGTAACGGATTGCGCGGTCGTGCTCTCTGTGGCAGGGCAGGGACCCAAACTGGCCAACGTGAATTGCAGTAGGAATTAAAGTATCCCTTACAGCAGCCCTTTGCGGCTCCCAACAGCGCGCCCTTTCCCCACTGGTCTGCGCCCAGGTCCGTCACCTCCAGCGCTCCCTGAGCTGGCGCTACAGAAACGTCACGTGCAGCACGTGGTGCTACAGACCTTTTGCATCCGCCTTTTCCTTCAGGGCTCTCCTCGTCCGAAGGAACTGGATACTTCACTCCTTTTTAAGGATGCCGCTTGGCTTGCTTCCAGAGCTTTTAAAAATTTTACCAGAGACTTTCAGTATAAGATGAACTGCTTTTTTATTATAAAAAACTGTCAAATGTTTGAATTGCTACTCTGCATCCTATCATTTATCATTTCCTCGAATCTATACCAATCACTAAGCTTGCAGCACCGCTGTCATGTTCATTTTTTTCCTACATAATAACTTTATCCTATAACAACTTCTCTTTGGAATGGAATAATTTAAAAGAAAAATTCCAGTAACACACATTTCTCATTACTTACAAATAAGCAACTTGCCAAAATGGTCCCAAACAGACA